>NC_142713.1:31867471-32544256 GCF_055471065.1 Atractosteus spatula | reverse complement strand
ATGTAAGTTACAAATCATGTCCTAACACTAGCTTCAATACTTTAAAAATATTACAATTAATGTAACCCAACACCACATTGTCAGGGATCACATGCCAAAATCATAAGCTTTATATTCCATGAACAATTTGATAGTGCAGAAATAAATCAGCTGAAAAAAGATATAATAATTATTATAGTACGTTAACAACTAATTTCTTAGACAAATATACTGTACACCTACAGGACACAAACATCCAAAAGCCTTCTCCTATATTTCTAATTTACAACAGGTGTGAGTTTCTAGAGCCCAATCTAATTTCTAATGTCTTTCACTAGATCCTAACCTTTATTACTGTAATGAACTTAAAAGTCAACATAAACCTCTATTCACTAGGAATAACAAGACCCAAGGATAAAGTGCCCTGAAAGGATTATGGAGTGTTTAGTGAAAATTTGGCTTAACCCGCTTGGCTGAGGGCTAACTTCCCAGCCATAGGATGAGGAGGCCAGGACCCCAAAAGAATCAAGTGGGACCCAAACCATCAATACAGAACAAAGGAAAGCATGACGAACATGAGAGAACTGTTAAGTGATGCATGGCGTGAACTGTGCGTTGTTCCAGTCATGGATAGAAATCTGGATAGAAATATAAATAAAATAAATAATAAATTAAAATAAATATAAAAGTTAATTGAAGCAGAACTGGGGTTGAGAAGGTGGCATCAGTAGGAGCATAGGACAAGAAGAATGAACCCAGGCCGAACTTGACACTATGGATACAGACACAAATAAGACAGGGATTTTATCCGTAGCATAACTGCTGACCAGGCCGGAGGCAGGACGCTAGACAGACCCAGGGCTGAAAAGATGGCGTCAATAGCAGGAGAGGACGGAAGGAATGAACTCGGGTCCAAAGTCGAAAGGACACAAGGGATAGAGACACAAACAAGACAGGGACACAAGATGTAGGACAACTGCTGACTGAGCCGGAAGCAGGATGCCGGACAAACCCGGGGACGAGGAGATGGCATTAGTAGCAGTGGGAGGTGAGAGTAATGAACTTGGGGCCAAACTAGATGGAAGAAGAGAGCACAGGAGAAAAGGCAAGAATAAAAACATGGAGGAAAGAATGCAGCGTGGAGTTTGAGATTCAGAGGAGCGAATTTAGCCATAATAAAGAAAACAAGAAGAAGTGGAACAGACCGGGAAAGAATGCTGAAACAAGAAACAAACATAGGAAGAATGCAGTATGGATGCTCCAGGGATTTGTAGTGATAGTGGCCTAAATGTTCTTCTGTCCTGCTGTGTGCCGAGTGACAGCATCACCAAATGCGGAAACATGCTGAATAGCCACAGTTTGCTTATGAACTTTGGAGAGAGTAAAAACTTTCTTAGGTGTATTTAAATTAAACAATTAAAAGGGTTTGTGAGAAGGCGAAAAAGGTGTGTCTTTCTTTTCCATCATTCTGTACTTTTCTTTTCCCTGCTTGTTGTTTGATGCACAGTACACACATAGAAACTGAATGCAACGCATGCGAGAATAACTGAGGTAAATATAACGAGGTAGATGCAAAACAATCAGCATTTTTTTATTCAGAGAATGGTCTGATGAACGCAAGGAGAGGCTCAGCAGGTCAGCAGGCACTGGCAGCTCATATCTTTGCATCTGACTTGGGTGTAGCATTGCTGATGACATTGGATTTGTTATATACCTCTGATAAGTAAAAATAAGTATTTCTCCTAGATAAATGCCGTCAACGGTGTTAACGGAGAGTTTGGTGACATTGTGCTACTGTCCAGATGATGACGGGAGAAAACTGTGACAGCAAATTTGCATCGGCCCAGAGCAGCCCAATTTTTTTTTTACAGGAGAATAACAGGACAGTTGTGACGCTGTCTGTTTCAGAACGACAGGACAAGAACTTCAGATCTCAGTCTTCAGAAAGACATGGAATCTTGATGGATGAGGCTGGCTGAGGTTGAAAAGCAAGTAACTGAGATGGCAAGACAGCAAATGATACACTTGCCGGTACATGGGGAATGTGGAGAGTTGCAGTTCCTGGCTGAGATCAGGCTATATATCAGAGCAGCAAACGGGGATATCTTTTGCAAAGTTTAGATAGTGAAATGGGGTCATAGTACAGTCCATGCAAAAGATGTACATGAGGGAGAGAAGGGAATCACGTACGATATTTAGTGTTTTAGGAAAGGAAATGAGTACGGAGTGATCACTAATTACTGGCAGCCGTGTCTGATTGAACTTGGTTGTTATCCCTACCAACATTTTGTAACAAAACAGGGCTATTTTCAATAACCAAATAATTCTCCACAGAAGAGCCAACTTCTGAACTGATGTATAATAAAAACACAATTGGTCCCTAACAAAACCACTTCCCAGTAGAACAAAAGACACAAATTTTGCCTGTCAAATTTACAAAAGGAAACTGAATAGTTAACTATTACTAAAATAAACGTCTCTTCAGTTTTTAGAAACCTGGCTAGTTTTGGCTCATCTAGGAGAAATCCAGCAATGCCATTAAATGGTCTGCTCTAACTTCATTATTCCAGATTCATGCTCTTTTAGAGTGCTCTCATTCAACACCTTTCTAAAGTTCTCTGATCAGCCCAATGAATCTGCATGTTGGCACTCAGTTGAGGTTTCTTACCAACTGCACAAACGCCAAAACCCCATTCACCTACAGTATATCCCAGAGGCAGCAAAACAGAGGGTAGGTGAGGAAATCCTTTTCTCAAATACAGACCTAATTAATTACTAATATCATATTATAGGCCTTTCCTTAAATGGGAGTGGTATGGTGTAGCAGGTAAGGCTTTGGACACATACCTTATAGGTTGTGAGTTCATATCCCTGCTGCAGACAGTGCTATTTTGCCTTGAATTAGGTATTCTGCTCCAGTCCATTAAGCTGAGATGGACCAGTATCACATCCTTGGGGGAGTTACATGTTCTCTAGGTCACTTACCACTGGTGTGGACTTTACTTTTTTTCTTTAAAATATAAAAATCATTAAGCAATTGAAGAATAATACTTCTGACATACAACCTCATTCATTATACTTCAGCTTAATAACTCCTCCCCTTAATCAAGTATGAGAAAAACATTTATTTTGTGCCTAAAAATGAGACTTGGTTTCAAATTAAGACACTATTACAATGTTCTGAATGTATTTTTTTCTGTCAGTAAAAACTTTTAGACATTATCTTCACTAAAGTGTATCAAATAGCAGTTCTGCTTGCAATCATCAGGTAGCTTCACATCCCAACACATGTACTGCCCATGGGCAAAACAAATACCTGTCTCCTTTTTCTGCCACTTAGCAAAGATTTCAAACTACAGATGCTGTCTAAGGGATTGTGAATTCACGTCTATCTTTGCTGTCTTTCTTTAAAAACATTTTCATGAATACCTTTTTCAGTTATTACTCATCACTATAGGACTCTTACAATTAAAAACACAAGTGATGTACTGTATACAAATAATTCCATTCCAAATGAACTATATGTAATTTTTATTAATCCCTTAACATTGCACTTGTTTAACCATGATTATATAAACAGTATTGCTAAGATAAATCATATGAAAGCATTAAACTCTGAATATTGTCCAAAATTATCAACCACATGACTGCTGTTTTATCTATAGTTGAATTAAGGGGTGTAGGCTAATATCTTCAAAGAGATTTCAATGAAAAGATATTATAAACCATTCAAAACCTTCTACAGATTTCACAAACAAAATCACCCATTTTAATATTTCCACAGACTTAGTAATAATGGAGCAATAACTGTTCTAAACTTGATTTTCTTTTTCTTCATTTGATAACCATTAAACTTTAAACTCTAAATTAATCTATTGAAATAATTAAGATTCAGTCTCCACCACAAAGAGGTCATGTTTTATCTTGAAAGAAATGGCATTTAATTATAAAGACAATTAAACAAATTGCATTTTAATTCAAATATGCAATAACAATTTAGATTGGATTAGAAATTATTTTGGCTCTCGGCCCTACATTGGACTACATTGCCTGACTACAGTCTAATGAATTCCCTCTAGGTCATCTTTATCACCAACTAACCCAGCAGTGCACACCAGTTCAAAACAATCAAATTAAACAGTAACAGTCCAAATATTTACTTTAAAGCAGGACCACAGCAATGAATGACATAGCAATGACACCATATTACGAAAGGAAACAAAGTCAATATAAATATTTTTGTAAATATAAGGATAATATAATAAAATAAACTACTTATTCTGATATGAAAATGAATATGAAAATGTGCACAGCATCACCTAAACTGTGAGACATACAAAGCTAACATTTCTAGCTAAATATTTACAGCATTTTCAAACTCCTTGGAAAGCAATACCCATTAAACAGATGGTAACTGGAAGTCAAAGAAAACCAAAGTTGATCACACTGAAATTTGTCAATCTAGAGACTAGCTAGAAAGAGATATCAACCTGTTTGTTTAAATTAAATAAAAAGATAAGTTAGAACTAGCAATTTAAAGACTAAAATCTGGACAACAAACAGAAAAAAGCACTCAGGACACAAAGCTTCACAAAGGAATTTTAGTTAACTGCCATACAACACTAGAGATTGATACCTCTTGACCTGTCTAGTCTAGACTAGGCTATACATGAAAAGCAGACATTCCAAAGTAGCGTTTCATCCAAGACAATATCTAAATTGCATCCATCTTAACCTTGATGTGTAAGGGTTCTGTACATTAATTGTACACACATTTGCAAGAAAAAGTTTGTGAACCCTTTGGAATTACCTGGATTTCTGCATTAATTACATAAATATGTGGTCTGATCTTCAACTAAGTCACCATAATTGACAAACACAATCTGCTTAAACTAATAACACTCAAACAATTGTAATTCTTCTTCTCAGTACTGAACACATCGTTTAAACATTCACAGTCTAGGTTGGAAAAAGTATGTGAACCTTTAGGCTAATGACTCCTCTAAAAGCTAACTGGAGTCAGGTGTTCCAATCAATGAGATGAGATTGGAGGTGTGGGTTGGACGTGCCCTGCCCTATAAAAAAGGCACACAAAGGTTGGTGACTTGACAGAGTGTGCTCTTCTCAAGAAAGCTGTTCATGTGAACCATGCCCTGATCAAAAGAAATATCAGAGGACCTTAGAAGAAGAATTATAGAGATGCATAAAGCTGGAAAAGGCTACAAAAGCATTTCTAAAGGGTGTTCATCAATCCACAGTAAGACAAATTGTCTACAAATGGAGGAAATTCAGCACTGTTGCTACTCTCCCTAGGAGTGGGTGTCCTGCAAAGATCACGGCAAGAGTGCAGTGTACAATGCATGTGTCCACTATAAGAGAAACATTGAACAAGAAAGGTATTAATGGAAGAACACCATGGATGAAACCACTGCTCTCCGAAAGAAACATTACTGTACGTCTCAAGTTTGCAAAAGACCACTTGGATGTTCCCCAATGCTTCTGGGACTATGTTCTGTGGGCGGATGAGACAAAAGTTGAACTCATTGGCAGAAACGTGCAACGCTATGTTTGGAGGAAATAAACATTTTAAACATTTTAAACATACTAAACATTTTAAGCATCGAAGTCTTTAACTAACGAGATACCAGAGTCAACAAGCATACTTTTAGAATTTGATTAAAAGGGAATATAATATGGAATCGCGTATCTAAAGAAATTAATAACGATATAATTATATTCATGTACCGCAACACAAGAATAGTACACGCTGTACATTGTCTGTTGATAATGTTTCTGTAGTGCTTTTTCAGCACTCTGCATGTGACCTTGCCGGTGGCGCTGTGGGTTAGGTTCCTGACTCCCATGTCACATGGTCTGTGATCAAATCCCACTGTGGAAGCATGACTTTTTTTTTTTACAAACATTTCTTTGAAAAAATGAAACGTTTCCCTTGGTCAGAGATTAAATAAAACGTCACTCGCACCAAACAAATGTATATTTCTAAATATCACAACATGATCGAATTTAAGTCATTTTAATAACAATGAATAGTCACCTAGGCGTTACAATATAAACATTTATATTGATTTAAATCGCGTTTTGATTTAAATCGCAAACGCAGGTTTAAATATATGTGTTTTTTGCTTCACAATCAAACAAATGCAACATAAATTGATATCTTTGTTCATGCACAAACAGTGGCATGTTACATTATAAATTTGGGTGTCTCCTCTTGCCAGAAAGCTCTAAATTGCATTTTGAGTGCGGTTTTTGACTTTTTCTAAATTGCAACCCATAAATAAAGCTGATACAGTTTAGACTTATTTTAAACTGTATTACAGCAGCACAATGGACAATGCAACGTAAATTGCAAAAATGCACTTGGAATCTGTCCAAGCCCTACTTGTCAGGCATTTTCTTTTACTGCAACGGACATAAAAACTCCCTTGCTTTTAACAGAGCGTTTCATAATTTCTAACTACGAAAATTATTTAAACTGCGACACTTATCATTCATTCCATTCCATTCCATTATCAGTCTTTCATTTCTCCCTAAACATTTTAAGCATGAAAGTTTTATGAAACGGTACCCAAATATGCGATTGCTGTATGGAATGAATTTTAATTTTAAAAAATTATTTAACACGAAAATTAAGCTGTTTACATCTTCCACCTGAGAACAGTCACCCGTTGCTACCCAACGCAGAAACACAGCCACTAACTAGCAAAGAGAGGACATTAGCTAGCCAATATGATAAAGAAATAAATGATTATTTTATTTCTTTTGCACATTTATTTGAACATTTCCATCGATTGTACAAGCACTTGGAAACTGTCCAATCCCTAGTTCATCAGGCATTTTCTTTTACGCTGCGGGCATTCTCCTGGTCTGGCGCCAATCTGTGTCTTCTAGGATATAATGCCAGCGAACTCTTGTTTTTATGTCCACTATAACAGACGAATCTCCTTTGCTTTTAACCGAGCGTCTAACCCCTCTGATTGGAGAAAAAAGATGTGCTGGTTTGCTATACATACTGTACCAGGAAGATGATTTCTTTCTAATCTAAACGTGTATTTTAAAAGTTTAAGAAGTAAAAACCTTACAGCATACACAGATTTCTAAACTGATCAGGATCGTTATCTTTGTCTTATCCATAATAATGTTCACCGCTCTGTCCAGCAAATTAATAATAAACTTTATTTTATATAGCGTTTTAAACGAATAAGTAATTAGATTGCTCATAAACCTAATCACTTTTTCTACATAAACACAGCATGATTGCTCTCTGAAAATGCTTTTTCTTTTTATTTAGGCTCAGATTTCAACTATAGATCGTATTATTATAAACTTTCTTGGAAAAATGTATTTTATGTAAACCATGTTTGCTATTAATTCATTTAGGGCTAGAATATGTTCATTGTCTTCCAATCGAGTCAAGTTGACATTAGAAGCTTGCCACGCCCGGACTGTTACACCACCGCATTAGCATGTTAAAGCGATTTCATTGAGGATCCTAGCTTTCTTAACTAGTAAGTACTGTACTTCCTACTTTGAAAATACCTGTGAAACCGGTTTAATTCGTCACAGCCAGCACTCCCGCAGAGAGGGGGGTTGTACTCGTTAATGTCTTAGCACAAAGCAGAAACTCCTTGTATTTTCCGATGACATACAAGTGGAAAGATTACAGATTTTAATCGTCTTTTTTCTGAACCAGGGAAAATCTGATCATGTTTCTCTATAAAAATAATAAAAAAAACTTTATTTTACATATCACCTTTAAAAGTGGCATCTCAAAACAATCCAGTAGATGTAAACCACAGATTACAAAGTAAATACCCAGAAAAACGCAAACGCGTTTTTAATAAAATGCTTTTATTCATTCAGCAGAGAGAGAGCGTAAAACCTGGGTGTAACAGCTGTTCCTTTTTCTGATCACTCGCTCTCTGGATAAACGTCTCGCCTGTCCTGTTCTTTGTTTTCCTAATTTGCCGATTATGCCTGCTGCGATCCACTCCTACCCTCACACCTAAAGAAGACTATTTTAAATTTCTTTGCGCGGTCCATTGTGCAATTAACCCTTGTATGTGCTGTCCTTAAGGTGATATCACATAAAGGTGATACGTAAAATAATGTTTTTATTATTGTTATAGAGAAACATGATCAGATTTTCCCTGGTTCAGAAAAAAATATCTAAAGTGCTACACCTAACTTTCTTAATTCGATGTATTTAAAGCAGTAAACTACTGTAGGTGTAACATAACATTCAGAAATACAATCGAGAATAGTTTTGTGGTGTTTGTATAGATGAAACGTTCCTAAAACGTATAACGTAACAAAATTAAAGACGATTAAAATCTGTAATCTTTCCACTTGTACTGTATGTCATCGGAAAATACAAGAAGTTTCTGCTTTGTGTAAGGATGGTATCAAAACGTAATCTAAGTGGTGAGAAAGCTGTGCTCAATGTATTTAAGGGACTTAAAAGTAAAAGGAGATGCTTCATATTGCTTGACTAATTTTAAAAACTAAGTGATAAATGCAGACGCTCCCTCGGTGCCGTGCCGGGTGTAAATATCTAAATATACATTCGTCCCAGGCAGAGGCCGAAGAGCACCCGGCTGGGGTGCGCGGGGAAGAGCAGGACAGGAGTGAAAGTGGTCAGG
The DNA here is from genome assembly GCF_055471065.1 of Atractosteus spatula. Classification (NCBI taxonomy): domain Eukaryota; kingdom Metazoa; phylum Chordata; class Actinopteri; order Semionotiformes; family Lepisosteidae; genus Atractosteus; species Atractosteus spatula. The sequence continues at coordinate 32,535,614 of NC_142713.1, read as the reverse complement.
GCGGGGTTTAGGAAGGCGTACAGTCTGGGCAGGTATAGATTACACTTTTCTAAAACGTATTTGAAAAATAAAAACGATTACAATCTAATCCTTCCACGTTTGATCCCAAAATCCCAAGAAAAATAAATCTAAACAGGTAGAAAGCTATGCTGAAAGTTTATTAAGATACTTAGAAGACAAAGATACTGTATCAATTTATGTTGCATTAGTCTGATTATGATTAAAAAAAACACATATAATTAAACACGCATTTGCGATTTAAATCAAAACACGATTTAAATCAATATAAATGTTTATATTGTAACGCATACTGTCCAGCCTCCATTTCTCTATAAAAATTTACTCTATTAGAAATTTACAATTTGTTGATAATAGAAATGTTAGGTTCTCTAAAGCTTTGTGATAGCTGACCCACCCAGGCAGCAAAAGATCAGCTGCACTGGTAAGATGCGACACCGAAGATATGATTAATAACCTTTTAAATCTGTAGGGAGATCTGAAGGGATCCCCCCCCCCCCACACACACACACACACACACACAATAGAAGCAGGAAGCAGAAGCAGGGACCATTGTCAGAAGGGAAGAAGGTGACTATTCACTGTTATCAAAAATGACTTAGAATCGATCATGTTGTACACGAATATAATCATATCATTATTAATTTCTTTAGATACGCGATTCCATATTATATTAGCAGAAAAGCTTAAAACTACCACTTTTTCACACGCTATTTCACATGTTAGTTAAATACTTCGATGCTTAAAATGTTTAGGGAGAAATGGAATACCGGTGTGTATTTTTCCTTTAAAGTACCGATTCCTGGAATCTGACTGGCTGACACCCTTCTGAAGTGGTTCCATAATATCTGGTATACGGAAAAGAAAGCATTGATAAAAAAGCCTGGATTCTCATGTATCTCATACAAGTATCTCTTAATACAGTCTTTGCTGTGCTCTTGAGGATCCTTGTGATATTTTGAGCTCTAGTTGAATGATAAGTGTCGCATTTTAAATCATTTTCGTAGTTAGAAATTATGAAATGCCCTGTTAAAAGCAAGGGAGTTTTTATGCCCGTTGAAGTAAAACAAAATGCCTGACAAAGTAGGGCTTGGACAGATTCCAAGTGCTTGTACAAATGTGCTAAAGAAATTATACTTTGAGTATACAGCCTGTCCAGAGTCATTCATTATTAATACTATTAGTAATATCTTCGGTAAAGGCTTTGATGCATAAATATTTCTGATAAAGGTAGGTTGTGTACTTTTGTCCAACTGAGCAATCTTGCTTTCATAAAATATACCAACATTTTAATGACTGATGATTAACATGCTGTAATACACAGTTCAAATTTAAAAGCTCAAATGCTGTACATGAGAGGTTAAGCTTCCCCTGGCGGTTTTACAAGGTGATGCCGGATACTTTCCGGCATGACGTCAAATGACGCGATTAACCGCATGATACTGCATGATACCGCGACACGCCCACCGGGGTATGCCGCGAAATACCCCACCCATTTTGAATGGCTGCATCTGTACAGTAGCAGATACCCCTGGCAACATTGGGGACTAATCTACCAGAATAAGTGCTGTATTATTCTACCTATGTATGTAAAACATTGTAATTGTATTAATATATTTGCTAAATATATAATAATATTTACAGATTGTGAAAGGGAAGTTCCTGAAGAGGTAAATAGATGTAAGTAATAAAAAAATCACATTCTATTTTTTAATGACTATTATACTGTATGTATCTTGTGCAATACTATATCAGTCATAATCACAAAATATGTCTCATTTAATCACACAAAACACATCTGACCAAAGTAAAATTCAGACATTATTGTGAGGAACTGTTTCTACAAAACTGCACCATCTAACATATACTGTATATGAAGTATTTTATAATGCTCTGCACGCCTCTCTGTAGTCTGGAGATTTTTTGTGTCACATCATTGTGAGATAAAATTATACACTTACATTTGTAATCACAGAATGCTGTTTTCCACATAGTTATCTCACTGAAATATGTAAATTATGTTGTAATATTATTGTGATAATATAGTTATACTAGGATAATATACTTTGATACTTTTATTTTATTTAATTTCTAATTACATTGTAAAAAAACAGCCCTATTAAATGTGTTACTGAATGATTTTTCAATTGATCAGAACATAATTAAATCCACAACAAATACAATAATTATTGTATGGTCTTAGCAGTGACCGTTGTAGCAAATGTTGTAATAGCTAGATTTCTTAGAAAATGTTGTATTGATGGCTTTATAACAGCTAATAAATATAAGACTGATTGAATCTCATCCATAGTCCTGTTGTTGCCCTTCAATCTAAACCAATTCTAAAACAATAATGAAATCCCAGTGCCCTAGCCTTGCCTTGTACATAACTGAGTTATTTCATTCTAACATACTTTTTCTTGAACATAATCTAAATTCTACTGTCTAAACAGTCTTAGTCTGTTTCTCTGGTATAATTTAATATTTTACCTTGTGTCAGTCCTACCAACCTGAATATAAGAAAGTTGTAAGACTGTAATTAAATTCACAGCTTAGCTTCACATCTGCGTTGAAGACATATCACAATGTTCAAGGTAGAATACCACAAGTTGTACTTCTTGACTGGAAAATGTATATTGATTTCTTTATTAAATAGCATTCTGCTACTGAAATTGAAAATTCATTTTAATTACATAAGCAGTATCATTCGTTGTCCAAGGTATCTTTTTTGTGATAGACAAAATGTAGTAATATTTTGACATTCTTAGTAGAATAATTCCATCTTGGATTTAAATGCACTTAGTTTCAATTAGTGTCCTCTGGTTTGTGTTTCACTTGATTCCTAAGAAATCTATTGACTTTGTCAGTACCATTGAGGATTTTAAAGCTTCAGTCAGGTACTGTATACTCATGGTCGCCTCTGGTTAACACTAAAAAGTTTCTGTTCATGCAGCCTGTCATTGTAGAACATTCTGTTAAGCCCTGACATATTTTTTTAATAAAAAGGTTACAAATGAGAGTACAGCATTGGGCCCATCTGGGGACATTGTCTAGAACATGTAAATGATGTGTCAACATAAACACCTCAGTCTATCTCATAACTAACATCTTGAAGCTCAGTGTTTCCCATTTCAAATCTATAGTTTGTTTTTGATACCTGTCTAATATTCTGCACTTTCAGTTTTATGTCTCCTTCCAGTAGATATCTGCGCTCTCTCTCTCTGCCTCTGTAATTTGTACGCCCCACTGTACTGAAAAGGCAATAAAATTGTCAGGGAGCCTGTCATTCCCCACGCGGCTGACAGAACTGGAAGCATTCAGTACAACACAAAAACAAGAGCACGTTGAGATACTGGTGCTGGGTAGTGGGTACTTAGGCAGGGAGCAGGGAGAAGCTCACTCACCAGCTAGATTTGTCTGACGATACTCGGCTGTTGCACAGCTAATTTGAAAGTTGTGCTTAACAATGTTCGGCTCGATTTCATCCCACTCTGCTTCTTCCATTCAAGACTCCATCGGCCAGACTAAATTGTGAATATGCAAATTTGTGAATATTAAATTCACAAATGGCAAGACCCTACTGTATGTGCCAGGCCTCATATATTTTGGTATCCTCTGCAAGTTTGACATGTTTACTAACTATGCCAGAATCGAGATCATTGTTATAAATTAGGAAATTAGGAAGAGCAGTGATTACAGTACAGATCCCTAAGGTACTCCACTAATTATATTACTGCAGTTTAAGCATCCAAGCCTTATTTGCATTTTCTGTTTTCCATGTATTACACAGTTCTCATTCCAAACACACTGTAAATTTTCCTGAATGCCAAAGTGCTAGATCCATAACAGGATCTTGTTGTCTTACTGCGTGGCTCTTCACTCCAGACTCACCTCAGTGCCCCAACTCAGGATCTTTTGCCATTAGTCCCTTCTATAAAGAAACCAAATCTGTTCTTCAGGTTTAAATCAAGTCAATACCCCCAGCTTAATTTCTAACACTACCAATCCTATGTAAGATGGCATATTGGTTCTTTAGGTTTGAATCCTGTCAGTTTCCCAATTCAGTGTCTGATACTTCTAATCTTATATGTTAAACATAAAATTATATAGGTCTGACCTGAGTCAGTATCTCTAACAAATAATCACAAATCATAATTCATTCTAAAATAATTATCTACCCTTTTTAAAGTCGTTTCTAACCCTTGCTGCTTATAAACAAGGGTATACCAATTCAGTGTGAAGAGATTCAACTGGGGATCCACGTCCATGAGTGGGTTACAAAGAAATATATAAAGGTTGATCCAACACTGAAAAGTATACCTTTTCCTACTTTTTTTCCCTTTATACCTGAAGATGGCTCCAAAAACAAAACATTGTAGTTTTTGTTGACTTTTCAGCATATAATGATTAATATGTTCTTCCAGAAGCATAAAGCTATACTGATTCCAACTATGGAAAAGGGTTAGTAAATTATGTTCATTTCCACACTTGGAAAGACAATCTACACTGCCAGGCTTCGACTGTGTATTCTCCTTTTTTGGTTCACTTACTTTGTGCTTGATTTCTGGTATTGATGTCATCTATTTAAAGCTAGTACAATTATTGAACCTAAGCAAATTTCTCAAGATATTTTAAAATAATGTTGTAAAATAACATGCAGAGAACCATATGGTCATGTTATTGTATAATGTCCTGTATACAAGGTAGGATTTCTATTGTGACAATATGTATGATCTTTTTGCAACCTATTGACTCCATGGGTCATTATAAGGACAGTTTAAAATATATTTGTAAAACAACATTTATATATAACTACTTCCCCTTAAATTTATTTTTAGACAACTAATACAAAAAAATGAAACATTAATTCATCAAACAACACACATATTCCATTGATAATCATTAGTAAGTGAAGTCTTCACAGAATGCTCCAGAGCTACTGTAGCTCCTCAGCTGGACAGCTGGACCAGAGGCTGCTATAAAATAACTACAAATTAAAAGATAATTTTTTATGTTTAAACAGAACCATTTTCAATTTTAGAAAACAAGGTTCCGCTTTGAGAATGTTGTGTAAATTCTCAATCAAGCACTAACATGTCATTAGTTTTAAAAGAAGAGATATAGATATTAAAGCAAGATATTTGTGCTCTTAAAGCCTCAACTTAAAGTAAAACAAATCATGGAAAGACATCTAAAGTTGTGCAGATTCGAATTAACAGAATAGAATATTCTGAGCTTTCTCCTCAGAGCATCATTATCATGAAGTGTAGCATTCTATATACAAATTGTACTATACTAGGAAACAACAGCAGATGGTCTTAAGAGACCAAACACCTGAGTACATAATCAACCAAGACAACTGTATTTAAACACAGACTCTCAGGGTATTTAAAGCGATACAGAAGTTAGGGTCAGAGTTCTATGTGGAGGGGAAGACAATACATGTTCCTTAGGAATGAACATGTTCCTGCTTTATGTCCTAAGCATGTGTCAAGTTAGTGTACGTAAGTTAGTCAAGATGATGTGATATTACTTTCATGACCTAATGAGATTTTAGAACAGAAGGAACAAGGATCTTTGATAATTCTGTTACAGCAATGTTTGATTCCTCTGATGTGTTACTGCATAGGCAATTTGTTGCAAGGAAAATTAGTGCTCTCGATAAAGGCCAGTTTCCTTTTTTCATTGTAAATATGACCCCTGAACCCTTGGTGTTATAAAAATTAACTAAAGTTGAATAATTTGATGCAGGACATGATTCTTATTTACATTAGTAACAATCAGAGTAAACAATTTATTAATTTGATTATGGGAATACTGGATTAGAGGATAAAGAATTGACTAAAGGGGAGCTATGTTAAAAAAATTAAATCTGATAATCTTTCCATATTTAGTTAAGGGACACACAAAAGAACACTTTAGAAGATCTCAGTCAGTTAAGATTGCTCCTTTGAAAATGCTAGTGTATTCTATCTAATAGCTTGATAGACAACTTTAACAGGTATGTAATTCAGTCTTAATTCAATCACAAAGTCTTGGACACCCCCTGTGGCTACGATGCAGAAAAAAAAGGATAAGAAAAGTATTATTTTTGACATTTTCATGTTTATTTAAGATGTATATTAAAGATATCCTTCAGATAAAGGAAAGACTGAAAGATGAGGATTTCTTCAAAATGGTTGTGCTTGCAAGTCACAACTGTATAATCCTCTCCGACTTCACAAGGAAAATGTGGACTATATCCGCCTTGTTACTGCTGGCAGATACTGAAGCACTGTTTAACAGCCACTTATTTCCTTTCAGAGGAATTTCACTGTCACTGTAGGTTTAAACCAGTCAGCTATAAGAGGTGACATAAGGTTACTGAAGCGTCAGTGGACATGAAGGGGAATGTGTTTTCCCCTATCTCGTGAGCAGTAAGAACATACAGAGATTCACCAGAAGGGTGGGTTACCTAGACCCCTCTTTGCAAATGACTTCGTACATCTGCTTATGTTAGCACACATTCAAAATAGCCATTTATAATAGCCACACACATATCAAACAGGCAAGGATTCTATTGGTCGTCTTACTTTAAATATCAATGCTCAGTATTAACCAGTTATTAATATTTCAACCATCACAGTTACCTCATATTTTATTTGATGTTTGATTAATGCATTGTAATGACATAAAATCATTACATTAAAGTTATTTAGTCAACATACTACCACTGCTTTGTATATTGCATATGTATATGTATCACATAAATGCAGCATGTACTCAATAAAAAGAGAACAGCAGGCAGACAATAATACAAAAGTAGGATTTACAAACATTACAACAAAGCTCGAGCTGTTAAAATAAAACTTTGACTAATTTGCCATGAGTGGGCAATGTAGTGTGCCACATACAGTACATCTCCATGCTTCCACCATTTGCACTGATAGCAACCTCAAGGTCATGTGAGCTGCAAAATTCTTTGACTATATCTAAAAAAGAAGCTGTGTTTTCAAGCAAGCAAGCTTAATTTTCATTGTGCCACAATCTGACGGTACACTGTATGACCCTTCTTTCTCTCAGCCCAGGTTCTCATTCTGTCTCAGCTCATATCTTGTAAACTTGCTCTAATAACTGCTTAGAGTGATCTGTTTTGTCTCCAAACCATGAGAGCATATTACTGCACATGCTAAAAATGTACACTTCAAAATATGAAAGTAACAAAATAAAGTAGAATTCTTGAAATATATTTAACATCATTATTATTGTTTGCAGTAAAACAGAGACAAAAGAACCCTCTTAAGAACCTATTATTTTTTTATTTCCAAATAACATGCCTTGTTGATTTCTGGGTATTGAATAGTGAATGTTTATAGAAGAGGAGAAGATCAATCTATACTTGTATCTTTACCACAGAGCAAAGTCTACTGGGTTCACAAACATAAAAAAGAAGTACCTATCGGTGACAAAATAGAATTTTATTTATGTGTAGTTTTCTGAAATTCCCATTTGAATCCAAAGATTAGTTTTTACATATACTGAGCCAATGTAAGCACAATGTATATCCTCTAGTGTTTAGATGACTTGGAGCACAATAGATTTCCATAAACTAGAACAGGAGAACCTTAACTAGAACAGGAGAACCTTAACCTTAACAGGAGAACACGTCATGGGAAGCCTGATTAATTTACATTGTACGAGAGTTACTATGCTGTATATGCTGAAGCAGATAAACTACTACAATACTGTAATTTGGTGTGATTTAATTTTGTACTGAAATTCTTGTTTGATTGTAAATTCTGAATTTCCACATTAATACAGCTAAATGAAAGCTTGATTCTTTAGTCCTAATCTACTGTATATTGCTATTTAAACCGACTCAATATTTCTGAAGTATGATGTACTCAAACACATAATATAAATGTTTGGATATGAAGGCTGATTTTGTTTTCCATTTTTCAAATATAAAGTACAAAGTAAAGTCTAACTGACAATTTTTAAAATATGTTTAAAGGTGTGCACTGCATGTGCTTTTTACCTGACATACCCATTTAATTTCAGTTTAATGGAGTGTTTTATCCATCCCCATCCTTTTTATAACCACTTTATCCAATACAGGGTGGTGGAGCAGGGGCCTATCCTGACAAGCGACAGTCGCAAGGCAAGATACACCCTGAAAGGGATGCCAATCCATCGAAGGGCAGACAGAGACAAACACAGACACCCACACACTCACACTAGGGCCAGAAGCCAATTAACTTATGTCTTTGGACTATGGGTGAAAATCCATGTGAACACTGGTAGAACATATAAAATCCATGCAGGTAGCACCCCAGGTCCAGAACTGAACCCAGAGCCCCAGTGCTGTAAGGCAGCAATAATAAACACTGTGCTGCCTGTGTGTTTTCTTCATCTGCTTATTTATTTTTACCTTGGTGTTTACTGGCCTTGGAGCTTGGTGTTACTTGTCAACACTTTTATTTGGCATGGTAATAAACTGGCACAAAAAAAACAATGACCTTACAGACATAAAAAAGACAGCTTTCTAATAATAACAACTTTATTACAGGTATGTTTATGTTGTTCCTTGTAAACATTATAGTGAAGGTTCATGTTCTTGCTGTAGGTTTCTTTTTTTTCTGCCACTTTTAGCATACAAATACTTGTATATGCTCTAACAAAAAAAGGAAGCATGTGCATTTCTCACATTTTCCCTCAGTTACTCCAATTTTCACTGCAGTTCTCCCCTGATCAAACCCAATCAATGACTACAAGTTAGTTCATGCATAATAATTAGGCAGGCGCGATTATGGACTGGTCAGGCAAACAGATGGGTTTACAATAAATTAATGCAGTAACATATTTTCAGACATAACAGCAATGCTTTTTAAATCCTAATGCAGTTTTTAGTTAGTATCAGCAATCTATAGTTTCTGCACAAGCTTATCAAATCAACCAACAGAATGTAAACGTAGACGGTATACTATCATTTTCTTAAAACAGAAACAAGTCCAAAACTTTATTTGAAAGCCTAATTTTCCAGTGCTGTCAATATGATTGATATAATTTAGGCAAAAATATAATGCCTGCAAATACATTAATGCATTTAATTTCAGTTTATGTTTTTTTTTAATTTATTCATGATATTTTAAATGTAACAGATGAGGTGTGCTCAGGAAGGCTCCATCATTATCCCTATCTCAAGCCCCTGTTACTATAAAACTTCCCAAGAAAAATATACATTGGCACCGTTTTTTAATCCACTATTGGATGAAGGACTCCACAAGGCTCCACTTGTTCCAATTAGCTGCTTCTTCCAGTTAAGCTTATGAAATGCATGTATCAATAAAAAGCTCTTACTTCTAAAACTTGTAACCGTACTTGAGTATCGGTTTGAAAGGTCACAAGAAAGAGTGCCATTGACCAGTCCATCAACACCACTTGAAGCAGTAAACTGGATTTCCTTAGAGGTTTCCCATCCCAGTGCATACCAGATCCAATATTCTTTGTCTCATTCACGCACTAAAAAAGTGATACATAATGGTATGCATTTCTTCAACCAGAGAGAACGACACAAGGGCTGGCCTTAATGGAATGCATACTTAGCACCGTCTGCTTCTGCACCATAAATATATAAGTAGAACACCTGCCTAAAACAAACAAGAACTATTAATCAGGCACAAAAAACACATTACAAAGATGTTTGCTCATTGAAAAAAAAACTATAACCATTATTGCCATATACTGTACTTGAAATATATACTACATGTGTAAGTGTGTACTCAAGTGAAAGAACACTAGTGGGACAGCCAAGAAAAAAGCCTAAAGGCTTTCAAATATTACCTGTCTTTTAGAACTCAATTACATACTGTATACTGTAATATCTGCAACAATTCTGTTTGGATATAGTAGAAGATATCAATGATCTGGTAAAAGACTTTGGTCAAATAAGGTGCAAAAGATCTCTCTCTCTTTTTTTAGCAGGAAAGGTGCTGGCCGCATTAATATTCTGTGTCAATGGATGATTTCAAAGGTCTTTGAATTCATCTGCCAGAGGCATGAGCCAGGGCACTGTACTCAGTGATACATGATGTGACAGCAGGTTTAATAAAATAGTTGAAAAAAAGACATCCCCCCTTACCCTCTGTACCGATCCACACACACTCTCTGTGGGGTTTCAACAGACAGCTAAGCCAGATAAATCTGAGTTTCACATGGTCTCTGGGGTAATAGATATGTACAGGTACTGTATGCACACCAGCAAAGCCCAAATGTGTTGCTAAAGCATCATAGACATACTGTATTCTGTTCAGAGAAAATTGTTTATTTCATGGGTGAATTGTTTCATGTTTTGCTTTATGGGGTGCCACTTCACATTTTTGTGTCACATTAATTAATTTATGAACATTTTTTGTTTGTTTTATTTGCCATACGTTAAAAATTATTTTCAATCAGTCTCACTCTTTAAAAAATGGGTGGTGTGAAAATGTTTGTTCATAAAAAGTTTTTACCTATAGTAGAGTTTAGATGTATTATAATAATAGACATTGAAAGGATGGTAAAATAAGTAGATACTGATGACCTGGATTATGTGCACCTTACTATTGTAGAATGTAGTGTATAGTACGTTCAATGGAATTATGGGTCAGAATAATTCAATTACATTTGGAAATCATAAGTGTATCTTCATGTCATATTTTATGCTGAACAAATATTTATGTTGAGCTCTGTAAATATTCTATAAACTCAATGAAACGTGAATAATAAAAATGTAGGTTGTTTATTCTCCATATCAGCTTCAGACATTTTTATACTACATCCAGTTTATGTATTGACTTTTGATTTAAATGTTACACATAATTAATTTATGAGCTATAGTCAGTTATTTGAAAAAATATTTTATACCCCAAATATTTTAAAACTACTGCCTGCCCAAAAAATGTAAGACAATTAAACTCACTATTTTGATTATTTTATTTTGACAAGCAGTTGAGCAGAAAAAATAAAGTATTTTCACAATACTATAAAATCACCTTTTAATCATTATTATTAACTTTATCATTATCCTTGTACTGTATAAGATAAATGAGCAAAATATACTCTGCATTCTAAAGAAGATATACAGTAAGGTACAACATCATAACACAATGTTCTTTGACATCTTTCTTTTTGCAGTACTGGATGTGTTGTTGAGAGTAGATACCATACATTCTTCCTTTTTTGAGAAATTCCAAATTTTTAGAAATTTTAAAGAGACTTATGTCTTTCAATATATGTGAAAACATGTACATCTTCTATATAAAAGCAAATGCTAACATTTAGCCTACTTAATAACTGAATAATTTAAGAAGTGGCAGTTGAGGCAAAACCATTTATGCTTTCTGAGATCACTATACTGGCCTTGACTCTTGGAAGCACTGGTATGTGACCACTCTAACTCGGCTTGCCTCAGGAAGTGACACAAATCTCTCCTCCAAGGTACTTTTCACTGTGGATTCACTGAATAAAAATAGGCCTGTACATATCAAAAGGATTACACTACATTTGATCGTTCTTAACTCTCCAGTTTAAATGTTGATTCCAACTGCCATTTCAAATTTTTCTTTTTCAGGTACAGTATGTCTTTACTACAGTATATCAATAACCTGTCTACTTAACTTGGATTCTCAATACATGACAGTTTTAACGTTGTTTTATGCTTTGTACAACATCATAAAAGGAATATGATGGATACGGTGTTTCTATATAACATTGCTCACACAACCTTATTGTCTACCTGTTATATTCATTGGTTTACAATTCCTATGTACCACACAATTGTGACAGTTATTTGTCTCATTGAATGCTGATAAACACTGTCGCTTAAATCTGTGTTGTGACTTTTATACAACAATAGCAGAGATCATGGAAATTAATATTTTAATAGGTTTACATGCAGTATTTAATTAAAACAATACAGGAAAGCATTACTTTATTTTACAGCAACATATGCAATTTTTAAGACAAATATAAAAATGTATGTAAGCCGTTACAATAATCTACTATCATAAATTATGTCATCATTGGCATGTGTTTAATAAGAAGAATTCTTTGCATTTGCATTGCATTCTTTGTTTTTCATCCCAAAAAATGCAAAAGTCATTTACATATAGGAGGGAACCCACTTAAACCAGTACTAAAGTGCAACCTCCACACTCTAAACACCTTTTTTCATATAACAATATTGCTTAGAACAAGGTAAAATCAATTCACATAATCCAATTACTGATATAACAATATACTTGAAATTTACTTAAATTACAAAAGCAGTAAGGAATAGGACGTAATAGTCCTTGGAAGTCTTAAAAAAGTAATGAAAGCACTGGGCACATGAAGTTCCTGGTACACAAAGAATATCCTTTACATACTGTACATATTCGGAAGGATAAGACCATTCCAAATACAGTATGTATGTCTGCCGCATATACAGCATATACTGTATATGTTTAATTTTAAAACGTATCATAAAAAGTACACCATTGTCATTTAAAAAAATGAAATATGCGTTTACCTTCACTATATAATGTAAAGAGATACAAGGACAATTGAGGACAAATTATATCTACAAAAACTTTAAAAAACAATTCTAACTATTCAATCTCAAATACATAATTACTAGACTTCTGGAAATTATTTCAATAATAAATATTTATATCTGAAATATTATATACTAGGCTCCAGCCCCCCATGACCCTGTAATGGATAAAGCAGTTAAGAGATGAATGGATATTATATACTATATACAGTACAGTACACAAAAAAGATAATGAAAGAATATTCAGCAAACCTTTCGTGCTATATATAATAATATATTTCTGTATTGTTGATTGAATTTCATGTGAAGAGAACACTGGACCAATTTATTTAATACACTGTGTCAACCATTTACACTGTTCAGTGTTTACCTACTAAGAGAAAGCTTTAAGCATTATCACATTATCCATCCAACTACTCATTCATTTTCTAACCACTTTATCTAACTCGGGGCTGCAGGGAGCCCAAGCCTATACTAGCAAGTGATGGGCTCAAGTCAGGATACACCCTGAATGGGACACCAGTCCATCACAGGGCAAACAGACACAAACACAGACATGCACACACACACTCACACTAGAGGCAATTAACCAAATAGAAAGTTGGTCTGGGAGGACTGTGGAAGAAGCCCAGATGAACACAGGGAGAGAATACAAACTCCACGCAGATAGTATCCCAGGAAATGAACCCAGGATCCCAGTGCTGTGAGGCAGCAATGCTAACCACCGCACCACCTATTATATATTATGTTTCCTATAATACTTCATTTCAATGCTAAAATAAATAAAATTACTATATAAATATATACTGTATATGAGCTAATACAGGCAGCTACCCCCATATATTTACAAAAGGCAGAAACAATAAAGCAAAACCTTTTGCATTATTATGTTTACATAAAGGACTGGCTACTAAAATGAAACCAAAAATGTGTTCAATTTAAGGAAATATCGCTTTCACCCCCCCATCTCAGGCTGTTGAATATTTTAGTTTGTTAATGCAGCACATTTATCTATATACTGTATATAGGAAAAAAAGAACCTCAAATAACACACAGGTGCAAACTTAGAAGGCAAGAAATACTAAATGTAATACATCAGTGTTGAAAAAATACATGTAATCTGCTACTACTGTCAAGAAAAACACTGTAGGAGGCTCTGAAGTAAGCCATCACCTAAAGGCCGTTTAAACGCCCAAACATTAAGAAGAAAGTTTATTTGAAAAGCTTATCAAGATACAATCCTAGCACAGCTTAGTGTGACTGGGTTTGTAAACTAATGATTTGTTTTAATTATACCAAACTTCTAATAAACCTAAGGAACCAGAGTAATCACAAAAAAGCTGTGCTTTGCTTGCTTACATACAGTAAGTCCGCACCACAATCTTAAAACCTTTACGTTATGTTTGTCTAATGATTCACTAAATTATTCACACAAGTGTTTGGTTTACGTATTCAATTTGTGCTGTGTAACCTAGTTAACTTTTAAAAACCATTATGACAAATCTGAAATCTTGTTTGCAAGTTTATTTTTTGCAGTCCGAAGAAGTCTTTTTTCTGTTGCTGTCGTGTCACATTAACTAGATTTTACTTCAATAGACTACATTTGTTTAAATATTCATTTGTATACTTTTGCATACTTACCAATGTATTTCTACATCAGAAGTGATCAAACTAACCTAGGTACATGTTTCTCAATGTAATCTTATATTCGTATTTTGTTTTCGTTACGTCTCAACAATGTTCCAGTGATATAAAACAAAATTAAATAATTATCTGTTGAAATAACAACAGCATGCGTAAAAACGCACAAACAGAATATCACAAGTATTAGCACATATTGTTATTGTTTGACATTTAGTCAAACAGAGACGTTATAAGGCAAACAAGACAAGTGATACATTATACAACAGTAAAACAGTAAACTTGCTTAACTGTTTCAAATTTAAAGAAATACAGTGGTAGTTCATAGTTGTTGACTGTCTTTGTTTCCCAATATAAAATTTAAAGAGGTCAAATTTCAAGATTAGAGATATGTTTCTAGATATATTTTGTTTGTGTATTGTGCAATACAAAAATCTGTTGTAGTACGTTTAAAAATCATAAATAGTTCATGGCTGACATATTAAATTTGCGCAGCGGGTTTAACATTCTGAGCATCTAAATATGTAACATGATTTCTTCCGAAGAGTTTTGAGATTCAAAGATTTCAGAAACTACCTCTTCAGTTTAAAAAGGAATCCCAACGTTTTTCACCTTGTAAAATTACTCTTGCTCACTTCAGCAAAGACGTTATTTCTTATATTTATAACTCGATACAATATATTTAGTTTATTTCTGTTATTTACTCATAGGTCTTCCGCTCTTAAATTTCAAATTATTTATGAACGTATTTTCAGGCACTCCATTACTGATATGCAGGCCAACAGGAAATTTAGAATTAATCAACTCGGCAGTTCTTCAAAAACTGCGCAAGTCTTTAGTTGACAAGTTAGGTGACATGGGCTTCATTCATACTGTACGTATGTAGAGGTTTCTCTATATTTTAACTCTTATATTGTTGCATTAAATACGTTACAGGTAGGCTTTCTTGGTGAGATATCTGTTTAGGTGGATAAACACTTGAAACCCCCAGGGTGAAAGGTGTTTGTCAATATTAATTAAAAACTGAGATGTCGCAAAATTCTCTTTAGAATAAGATACCTACAGTACACACCTCTACCTCAGATTCACAGGGCATAAACTATCTTTTAAAACGACAAACGGATAAGAATAATGTTTTAGTCAATAGACAGTTGAAACTGTCACAAGAGTTGGGATATATTTCAGGAGCAGACAACAATACTATATTTTATCAAAGACAGGGAGCACAATTACTAGCACCACCTGTACAAAGATGTAAAGTGAGAATCCATTTATGATATCCACAAATAATATATACTGTATATATATATATGTTTTAGGTTATCCCAAAATACAACCCTGTTGTACATGTGAAGGCTCACAACGCGCGACTGCAAAGGTGTGAAGTGGTTAAACTAGTGCTAAATAGTGGACAGCTTTGTGGATAAAAGTTACATTAAGTGTTTGCAAATCGAATAACAAAGGTAATATGCACGTCCCGCTGCTTGTTCAAATCAAAACGGACAGAATAGCCCCTCTTTTGCTTTTTTGACATGTAAACGCTCTGATGTTTTAATTTTCTTTTATGGCGAGCCGACTGAGGCACCCAGATCACATGGTCGAATAAGCAATAGGAAAAACAGAAATATAGAAGATAGAAAGTATCTTCGTTTAAATTCTTTATGAAAAAAGCCGCAGTTATTTCCAAACACACGTCTGAAAACAGCAAGCCTTCAGAACTTTCAAGTTTATCTTCGTTATCACTAATTTGTTTCGTTATTTCATTTAGTGTTTCGATTTACTGTATAAGGAACACTAAATTCCTGAGTCGTTGTTAAGACAAAAACACGACAAAAGCAAAAATCACTATTCTTTGATAAATGAAATGTCTCACTTCTAGACCGGCAAAAACATTTTAATAGCAGCACGTCTCTAACTGAGCATGCATAAGCATGGCATGCATATAGCTGACTTAATAGAACACCACGAAAATAAACATTAAAACTCAACATTAATCACTTTTATTGCATACCTGCTGCCCCGCTCCTTTAGTGCACCTCTCAACCTCCTTTGGGTTACAAAAAGACCATTCTTAATCCCTTTCCATTCTTAAAACCCATGCAGTCTTCCAAATCTTCCCATCCAGATGTAAAATTAGCAGAATCCAGATGTTTCAAAGCCCAGAACTAAAGAGGTTTTAGTTCAATCCACAAAGCTATATCCAAGCTTGGAACTAATTAGTTAACAGAAGAAAAGAAACTCTCTAGGCTAAGTGCCACCTCAGTCGCTCCCGATTCTTCTTATCAAGAGCTTCTGTTGTGCGTTCTACCTGACGAAAAGGATTCCTAGAGCGATTAACTAGTTCATTATACCTTATACCTTCCCGGCGTTTCTTTTTACTACGTTCATCCCCAGGTAAATTCAATTGCGCCAGTATGCGTCAGCTCCAAACCATAAGCAAATGCGAAAGGAAGATGAAAAATGAAAAAAAGAAAAACGTGAAAAAATGTAATCTTTCACGGAACAGCACCCTATGTTTGGTGACGCGTAAAAGTGACATATGTAAACAGTTTTAGTCAAGATCCTCTCCTGCTGATAAAGATAGACCTTACACTTCGGTGTTTGACAGGAGACTAAGCCTTTCACTTCTCATGCACATGGACGTATTGCAGCTTCCCGCCTCTGGCAGCACACTGTTTATGTGCGCTACTACCCAATTAATAGATAATATTGTACAGCTACTGTACACCGCTGTTGTTAGACCTTCTAATATTGTCAGGTGTATCTTAAATACAAACATCTAAGCTCATGATTTGAATACACATTACTTTAAATGCTGTAGAAAGCTGGAGCACATACAATTCAGTTTTACTGAATACGAGTTAATGTAATATGTTAGGAAAGTTAAAAGGGGCATCTCTACAGCATCGCATAATCATGAACCCAATTCATTGCAATTTGAAGCTCAACCAGTAATCTTACACACTGAAATGCAGCAACTGAGTGAAACTCCATAGCGATTTGTGTGCAAATCTTGCAGTGATTTGACTTTTGATAAAGCTTCAAAGTAACGGTAAACGCCCTAGCTTTAATAAAAAAAAATGAGGTACAGTATCAAATGTAGTGTCACGTCACTACATGATTCTGTCAGATAGTAGTGCTAGATCCACTGCAAATAGATTCGATTAAAATATTTTAAACAATCGTCTGCGTAAAATTAAAAGCTTAATAACATTAAGACTTCCTAAATGCTGGACATAATTTAAAATGTTTCTGACTTCATACATACTCAGTGGACTTGTATTTTTTTCATACCTAGTACCAACATTTTTGCAATTTCATTTTAAATATAGGATTGTAAACCTGTATTGGTTTCTTGTCACCCCAGTGCACAATACACCACTGTCAGTATCACCAAGAGTGTGAAATAGATCCTTGGAGAACTTGAGAATAGGCTCACAATCAAACCTTGTACAATGTCTCCACCATGAGTGTCATCAAGGAACAGCATGTACTGTATGTGCTGTAGTTTTTTAATTGTTTTGCTCAATAGTCGTAAAATAACTTTATTTTTATTGTATTTAGATTAAAAATGTTATAGATTAAGGTCAGAATTAATTTTAATCTTATTTTAATAATTTTAATAGTTTAATTAAGCATGCAAGTTCAAAACTACATTTGGGTAGTAAAGTTACATGACTAATTGTTGAATTTAATTAACTATATTGCTTAACCTTGTTATACTTTCCTTTAACTTAATTTGGGGCTATCATAGTTTAGAAATGTTCTCAGTGTACAGCTTCTCATTAAAGATTTTTGGAAATGATGTATAACTTAATGAGGTCTGTTCAACATAGATTTTTGTGACTTTAACAGCTCAGTGATTTCTCAGACTTTAGTGAGTTCCATTGAGACCTAAGCTACAGAGTTAACGTTTTTTTTTCTTTGACATAAGACATTTCAGAACTCTAGCCATACAAAGTGGAATTTAAGATGCTATTTCCTCTTGTTTCACTCTTTCATCACCTGTATCAGGAGGTCAACCTCCATACACCTGTACGTACAACACTGACCATAACTACAACCATAATTCAAGTGAAAAGATAAACCCCAATTTATCTTTGGTGTTATAAGAAGGTAAGAATGGTGTTATAATAGAATACACATCTTTCACGGCAAGCCTCCTACAGAACTGTAGCATAAAGACAAAGAAAATGTTTTATTAAATGCATGTTATAATTACTACAGATTAAATAAAAAGGTACCAAAATGAATTCCCTGAGGCAGGCAAAAAGTATACATTTGTGAAGACTATCCACACTGTAATGCTGATCTCAGGGGACACTCATAGAGTGTGGCTTGGGGAATAAATGAAGATTGCTTTGGTAAGAAATAACATTGTTATATACTGCCTTATATTTCATTACTGAAATTGTCAAAATAAATTCTAAATTTATAGGGAGGATCAAAGAAAATGAGTTATAGTTTTGTCAAGGCAAGAGGAGTGCAATTTTGAATAAATGACAGTTAACTGTAAATTGTAAATGTACTCTATAAAAATACCAGTGAGACATTTTTTTGAATAATTACATCCAGAAGAAACAAAGGCACATGCTGGTTTTTCAATTTAAAATTTTTCTGGTTAAAATATCACCCCAACTATATTACAGCTGATTACAAGCACACACACAAAACATACTGTATACACAGTAAGATATTATAGCATAACATTTGAGATTAATCGCGATTTTATATTTGATCAAATTGATTTTATGTGTAATGCATATTAACATAAATGAGACTCATCTAAATGACCAAAAAATCAGGTAGTTTCTGCACATTTACAGGTTATTAATTCTTGTAAATTAAATTAATTTAGTGTTTTTTGGTTTGAGTTTTTTTATGGATTACACTGCCCATAGAATTAATCAAATTACATGGAAATTAATCATGATGTTTTTTGGAATTTAAGCAGTAATGTAAAACCTCTTCTTACATACAGTACAGTAGTGCACAAAGGCATTAATGTACAGTGCTTTTCTTCATGTAGGGATTAGTAAACTATACTTATAACTGTTAAATCATGAATATTCTTTTACTAGTGGAATATATCATATTGTTACATATTGTATAATTACATCATTATTTTGCTTACCATAAAAATAAAAAGTTGTGAGCAGTTGTCATCACGTCTGTTGGGTTTGTAAAGATAAACTTGAAAACCTGTGAAGGAATACTTTTATTTCAAATAAACCATGAGCTATATACATTTTACTACACTGTTCTATGAACATACTCAATTAGCATTTAAAATTGGAAAAGTTCCACATATACCATGTGCTATTTTCACAGAGGCATGGGAAATGCATGTGTGTTATAAAAAAAGAGATGGGAAACTCCCAATAACCAAGCTAGTGACTGACATGTCAGGATCCCCCATGTGCTTTTCACGGCTTTTCACAGTGGACCTGAGTGGGAGGGATATACTGTATGCCAGACTAGGCATTCTCTTATCTAATTGTAACTCTGAACAAGACAACTATGTATATTTAAAATATAGAGAACACATGTACTGGACAATATGATCTCAAGTGCTTGGCAATTTTTAAAAAATATATTTATTTTATTACAAGGGGCGTAGAGGAAAGATGTTAATAAAATTGAACGAGGGAAAACCTCCATAGATGTTATAAACAGAATACAGTAGATATCACACATCGCAATGTGTAAATAATTTTTGAGTAAAAAAAAAAGCACTCTCACCCTGTATATTCCTCAAACCAAATTTACCTCTGAATGAATATCCACCCATATCAACCATACTTACCAAATTCTGAAGTCTGGGTTGCGATCTGGAGATCATTAAGACGAATAACATACAGTATAGACTGCTGAATGGATTGTTATCGCTCTTTTAGAACAGAAATGTCTAACAAAAATCTAAAAAAAATATACTATATATATACCGTATAAAAAAGACTACGTTTTCGGTGTTTATTTGTAAATAAACATGATCCCTCTAAATGTATCATAAGCCAATTTTTCCTGGTTAAAAACAATAAAACGCTAATTACAAAAGAAGGCAATCTGCCTTTGATATCTCATCACAGCTGTTGATCATTCTGTCTCATCAAACCCTCTAGCAGAGTTTAAAGGTAATGCTGATCACTATGCCCAGAGCCCATTTTGCTTGCATTCCAGTCATGCAGAGTCATTTAGCCTAAAGTGGATTTTTTATAGTTTAGGTTTTATTTTCAATAGCAGTAAAGCAAGACGTCCAGACATTCTTTTCAACAAAAAGGAGACATACAGTAGGTAATTTACAATAATCTCAAGTACAATCTTTAAAATCTTTAGAGTTCATAACAAAGAGCCCAAACTCATAGGCCAATGAATATTTTTCATTAATTTGGGACCTAATGAAGATTCAGTGACTGCTTTTACTGTAAAGAGAGGCAAGGAAATGAAAAATAAACACCGGAAACAAAAATACCCTGTGCATATATATACACAATATTCACAGTGTATTTATATAAAAAATCTCTTATTATCTTCAGTTGACTGCAGAAAGTGCAGTTTGGGTTATTTCCAAGTTCATGTAAGCCAAAACTTTCTATAGCTATGGATTCTTCTAGTTTTGTTGATCAGGGTAGATAAAATCACACTGAAATCTAACAATTTACCCTAAATCATATAATACAAGTACTTTGCAAATGGTTCCTACATTTACTGATCTACGACCAGTCTGCCCAAAAATATCACATCATGCGTGTTTACATCATACACTTCTGTAGTTGCCTCCACAAAATCTGTGCAATCCACTAGCCAGGTTTTTATTTAGGTTATAGTGCGGACCTGAGTTAGTATTTAGGCTGCCAAGTAACAAAAATGAAGTTAATTCCACACTGAAAAGTAGAAAGAAATAAATCAGTTCTAGCAGCTGAGCCTTTTTCGGGTGACATCTGACAAATTCTTAACAGCTATTTTTTTATTCAGTTGTCCTTCTAATTTGGTTATTATATTTGTATTTTTACACCATTGTATCATCATTGTATATGTAAATGTAATAGCAACTTTTCTCAATGGTAGAGGCAATTCTAAGAGGCAAATGAAAAATTCTTCCGAATAGTGCATTTTGTTCATATAGTTGATCAATACCAGGTGATGCCTTTGTTTCATGGTTTACTAAACCCTTTAACACACCCTGTTACAATTAGATCATTACAATTTTTATTTTAACCTGGGATATGTTTTTATATTATATATTTTCTTCAACTGTGAACACCTGTGTAAAGAAATCAGTTAGAACACTTGCATACAGTACTTCCCTGTTCATCTTACATTATGTAATTACTTAGATTCTTTTTCCCTTAATGATGTTTTGTCATAGCAATATTGAAAAATAATTCTAGGCTTTAGTAACTGCACCTCTCTTACCAATACTTCTAATACCTTTCTTGAGTTTGTTCTCAGTGTAAACTGTGCATTTTGGTTCCATCCTCCATATAACATTTAATTTAACTTATTTCTACAAGCATTTTTCTTTATTTATACTTTCAACCATTTAGAGGTTCTTGACTATAATTTACATCTGGTAAGAATTGTATCTGTGCCTCTAGAAGTATTTTTTAGCATGTAACCATGCATTCTCTGTCAATTCTTGATCTGTCTCTGTCACATTCACCCTCATTCAAAGTGTTTTCTGAAATTATAAACTATTGAGTTTGAGCTTTGAATATCAGAAGGCACCACTGTGTGATCACAATTGCCCAGTGGCTCTCTTATTTCAATTCTTTTCAATCTGTCTTGGACCTGATCATTTGAACATATCAATACAAGTAATCCTTTTGTTCTGAAAAATGAGTAAGAAAGCAATCATTTATTATTTAAATGTAAGCATTTATACTGCCAAATTGGCATCACCCAATGGTATATATAAGACAAATAGTGCTATTTTTCCTTGGTATATGCAGATCTAGCATATACTGTACCAAGCATCTGACCAATTACCCTGGGTGAATAAAATCTTACCACCTTTCCTAAAGTGATGAACCCCAAATTTACAACAAAAACATTTTAAAAGACAATTTTAACACAAGAACATATATACAGGAACTGTATATAAGCTTACAGACAGTACAGCAGAAAATAAATGTTTAGAATGTTTGGTTTGATTCCCTTCAAACTAATTAGATACAGCAAGATCCAGCAAATAATTCATTTATGTATTTATTTCTTTTTCCTTATGGCTTGTGCTGCAACAGTGGGGAAATTTTAGGTGAACCGTTTCACAAAGGGCTAAGCTTTCTTTAGCTTAGGTCTGAAGTTTCATTACACCCTGTTTAAAGGCAGAGAATCCATTCTACAATCCTAACATACAAAGAAATGTAATGTATAACGTTACAGAAGAATCAAATCATGAAGGAAACAATTTGAAAAATGAAGATGATACAGACTCATTGACACAAAGCATAGTGACAAACATCTAAATCTTCAACTTCCATAGTTTAAAGATGTTCCTATACATTTTTGTTCCCCCTAAGTAAAGACAAGCATCTCCCATATGAACCTTTTTTTGGAAAATTGCTACTAACATTAAATGGAAAGATATTAATTTACAAAATGAATGAAAAAGCAAAACTTAAAAAAGATCCAATGTTTGTCATTATTGCACCTAAAAAAGTTCTTATTCTACATTTATAAAATCCCTCATGTTTTGCACTGAATGGCAAAAACACCCTAAATTAAGCATATTTTAAAAATCCCAACACCAAAATTTTGAACTAATTGATTTCCATAAACTGTGCTTAATTGCTATTTTAATGGCACAGCAGGAATTACGGTTTTTAATTTAAAAGGATGAATCACTGACATTTCCATCAAATTTCTAAGTAAATGCCAGAATACTATCAGTAGATCTTGCGTTTTTTCTTCAGTTTGAGGCTAAGTTGCAAAATGTTTTTCGGCTATGTGTCACACATTAATAAAGCAGGTAGCTTGTGCTTTCCAGAGATCCCGGTCTTCAAGAATGTTTCTTTTTAAAATCCCTCTTGAGAAATTTTGATTGTCTTATCACATCTTTTAAAGAGCTCAGCACTCTTCCTTTACATACATTTGGTCATCTAAATCTGACTCAAGGTGCTCAAGCCTGTCGGTTTGTCCACTCATGATTTCATCTGGGGTTTTCATGAACCTGAAATACAAAAGACAGAAAGAGACTTTCAACATGTTTCACAGGAATGTTGACTTATGTGCTTTTATAGCTTATTATATGCTTCACCGTCATAGTAAAGACCTTCTTCTTCAAAACTTGGTACTTGAAATTTCTGTGATACTTGCATCAACTATATAGCATTAAGACCAAAGACATACAGTGTAATGCATGATATTGCTCTGCCTCCTATAGAACTGTGATTGGACAGTGAAGTTATCAACCCACAATGCATTCTATTTCAGTGCTATTCTTTTTTTCTTCCCTAACTTAAAACTTAACTAAAACTAAAGGACAGAGATATATCTATCCTAGCAATAGAGTTGGACAATACAATTCAGTTAAATTTATTGACAGTTCAATTGAATTGATTCAAAAGATTAACTAATTCTGTTCATTTGATTCAGTGATTCACTTCAACAAAACAGTACTACTGGACCAGGTATGAGTCAGTAAATGACTCAAATGTGTTTGGTTCACTGAATGACAGAGTGCCACTGAATACCATATTTAGAGACAAAATTACTGAAACAAGGATTACTCGTTTATGAAACTTAATGTAAAAAAGATCATGTAAAATTAATAGTATTGGTAGTTTTCCTTCTTCCACATGGAAAGATACACATTTTGAGAAACAAGATTACATTTTTGTGAAAATCCTAGAGGAAATATCATATATTGACAGTTTAGGTAAAGAGTATTTAGCCTGTTTGTCACGTATATATGTCTGTTATGTAGCTGTTATGTATATACGTATAAGCAGCAACATAACATTTTATTTACATACGCTAGGGCATATATGCATTCACAGCTGAAGACATTCTTAAGTAGGTATTATTGAAACCTTAAAACACAGACACAATCATGTACTCTTCTAGTAGGTATATCCAGTGTGACAAATGGCTTTTGCATGCCCTTGTCACTTAATGTCTGAATTTTTCCAATTAATTTGAAAAATCTAACCCTAGGCTAGTCATTGTTAAGACTGTACAGTATTATGTATGATTCATTTAATTTGTGTAATGGCTGATTTTTGTATTTGTGTTATACCTGTTGTAGGTACCTTTGTCCTTTTCTCTTGTGTGTACATTTGGTGTTACCTCATTGGTAGTTTAAATGGAGGACTACCTGTCCATCAAGTGAGCTGGGGGTGGAACTCAGAATATTAAGCCTTGCACTGAAAAGGAAGCACTCTAGTGTTGTCTTTATGTTTCACTATACAGTTTGGTTTATTGTAGGCCTGTTACTGTAAATGTAAACCTGCCTGTAGGAAATATCCTGGTGAAACTGTTTATTTATTTTAAATGTTTTGTCTTTTTCCATTTTAAAAATATTTCTCTTGCAATAGCACACTTCAAAACAAGGTCACTGTTTTTGCACTTTATTTTTGTGTCCTTGTTATTTTAGGTGACTTATGTAGACAACCCCGACTTACTGCTGGGTAGTTTAGTCACACCTACCGTTAGTATTATAATAGTCTACGGCTTTTGGAATGTCAAAATAGGAAAATACATTGCTCATAGACAGTCTTCAATTTCACACACATCATGAATACAAACACTTTACATGTTTTATGGAGTTTGACAATGTACAATTGCTTAGCATTTAATATATCACATTTTACTTCAGTTTCCCAATTCGTTCCATTGTTCTCTGCGCTCTCAGATTGGAACCGATTTATTTCCTGTGCTGATTCTCAATTCATCTCACTGTGTTGAATAACTAGTGAATCAAAAAATAATCAGGAAAATTGTGAATTGATTCATCTGATTCACTACTTTTTTCAAAATGAACAAAAAGGTCCGGCATTGTGGAGCTATATTTAGCAGTTATAACTGACTCTATACTAATAAGATGAACTTTGGCAAAACAGCTGTCCCAGGCTACTGACAGTGGTTTATATATTCTAAAAAGTGTAATAAGAAGTTGAGGAGCATACATCCTGTAGCGCTGTGATTGAAAAAGAATCTAATTCATATTTTAGAAACAAGTAAAGGTTTATTCCATGCTGAAATGATAAGAAAGGAAACCCAATGTTCTGTCTGTAGAGCCTTCTTCAGGTGTCCATTCTGATCATTCAGAGACTTAGGAAGGTTCTTAGCTGTTATGTCTATTGCCCGTTTTTTTCAGTGTTTTTCTTTTTTCTTTCAATGAAGTGAAAAAAAAGATCACAAAGCCTTTTGTCAATCTTTCATAAATACACACCAGAAGTTTGAAAAAAAGTGCAAAAACATTTTTTTTCCTCCATAAACACCATATACAGGCTGCCAGAAGTCAACACAATAGAAAAATATTCTTTCCTTTTTTATTATTTCACATTTTTGGAAGGCTGAGAAAATCATTCCAGGTCCTCTGTTCATAAAACTTCATGCAGATTTTTTTTATATTTGTTCAATCACTCTATTTTTTTAGCCAAGGGATTAAACATTTTAGAGAAGACCTGTAAAGAGAAATTTACATTCTAGGTATGCCACAACCGGAGAAATTGACTTTCAAAGAAACACAATAAAAAGTGTTTTTTTTTTGTTTTTTCCTGTTTCTGTTCTAGATATTTGATTCTATTGTGTGTACTGAGCAAGACGTATAAACAATCTGAAGGTTCAGACTGAATGTCCAAGGGGTGTGTTTTAATCCAACACCCGAACCAGCATGTTTGGTACAAACGACACAAGCAATGGACTACTGAGCTTTGAAAAAACGAGATATTGTCTTGACAAATGGATGAGTGCAAACGTAGCACCAAGCTAAAGAACTCTACAGCCCTGATTATCTGGTCCCAGTAAGGAGTTTAGGTGGTTCCATAATGTCTTGGGACAGATTTTGACATGGTTATAGAGTACTCATTTCCTTAGAAGGCAAGGTTAATGCTAATCATTTTTTAATGTTTCATATCTCACATCCCTCCTGTAAAATTCCAGATGCTGGTAGAGTCAATACCACAGCACATACAGTTCATATTGGCCATACGGAGAGTGCCAATGCCCCATTGCCCAATATTTTACATTTGGTGTTTCCTTTTTTTGACCAATGCCTATATATACACATTGAAACATGTGTATTTTCTCTGTCTTCTGTGAAAAATTATTTATGACCAATATATGATGATTCCTGCACTTCTGCACAAAAAGTAAATCACTTTATTAATTTTATTTAATTCTATTAAATGCAATTCAATTGTATTAAATACAATTCTATTTAATTGTAAAAAACATCAGAGAAAAAATCCTCAATAAAAAAACAACCTGAGAAAATGTCATATTCATCTCACCTGAATAATAGACGTTGTCCTGGCTCCTTCCTAATGATGTTCAGTTTATAGTAGTGTCGCAGTGCTCTCGACATCTTCTCATAGGTCATATTGGTACGGTTCTTAGTTTAAAATAGAGAAAAAGACAGCTCAGGGTGTTGAAATATTGTACATCTCTGATTAAAATTTCCAATTCAACCTTGAAAACTTAATTGTAATTGTTGCCATAAATTTGTACAAAGAAAATCCTTTTTTGTAAGGAAGCATTTACAATAAAAGCTATTTTTTGAGCATTCAAGATTTTTTTAAATGCTCTCCACCAAAGATGTCAGTAATGTAAACTTAACTCACAAAATCTCATATATTTAGGTCAAGCAAAAACAAGAAGAAAAAAAATAATTCTAATTAGAATGTGTACTGTAACCAAAGGCGAAGTGAGAAATCCCCCAGAATTTCACTCTTACACAGAAGAAGAAGTAAAAGAAATATGTAGCTATATACATGTAAAAGAAGTAAAGTGTGTGGGCATACAGTATATACATACTTTACAACTTTAACTATATTCTGTCAGGTGCAATTTTCATTTCTTTCAACATGTAAGACTTACTGACATTCTGTATGTTAAATAACTTACAACCAAATAACATACTGTTTTACACAGCGTTCTAGCCTGTGAGGCAATAACAAAAAATGTGATCACCATATCAGAGGATATTACGTTTAGAGCTTCACAATATTCTATAAGCCATTTATTTTGCTTATTTAGGACAATATATGTTTCAGTGCCTAATTATGTAATTAAGTTTAAAAGTTTTTTTATTAAAAAAAAATGTTTTTTTTTTCATTGTAAGAGATAGAATATGTGCTGAATTTGCCTGGCTAATTACCTTATGATTCCCCCAAAGTCGAGCCAGACCATTGGGGTCTACTATTCGAAAAACCTTTGTTTCCTTATCTTCCCAACGAATGTAGTTTTCGTACCGACTGTCAGAAAGAAGCTGATAAACATAATCCCACAGCAGCCTGCAATCTGTCAAGGTGAAATAGAAATGCCTATGAATTCATGTACTGTTTCAGTAATAAAAGGGAAAATGTCTGTATTATGGAAAAGAACAATCAGAGCATTAGTATTATTGTAAGACAATAACTGTTATGCAATCTACTTGCTCTAAATCATCCCAGTATTGGAAAAAAGGAACATTTCATAAAAGATTTTTACTTTAAATACAAAATCATCTTAAAACACAGTTAATTCAAAAGGCTTTTCTTCCAAACCCTTATGCATATTTTCTCTGATAGACTTTAAATTAAAGGAAATAATGCTGATACATTTCTACTAAATAAAAACAACTTAAAACTGTAGCATGTACAGTAGGTGTAGCTAGGCCTCTGGACTCAAAGTCCGTGTGTCCAAATCCTGGATGGGGCACTTCTGTAATACCCTTGAACAAACTTCTCCCAGACTGGTTCAGTAAAATTTCCAGTGTATAAATGGTTACAAATGTAAATTACTTTGGTTAATGACAAAACAAGTTAAAAAGAAACATTAGAAGAACATTAAAACAATAAAACATTCAAACATGGCTTTCAAATGTTTACTGTTTGTATTTCACCATCACTCAAACATTTTTCCATAACTGGCAATACACATTTAATTTATTTAGGAAACCTGCTCTTACCAGCTATCCTGCCAATGGGCAGAGGCTTTTCCTCTGGTGGAGAGACTGGCATCATAATGTGGTTCCTGTATAGGAGGTCCTCTCTGTGAGTCAGGTTCATGGGCTTTCCCTCCCAGCCATTATCTGAAGACCGGGAATGCTTTAAGTCCAAAGTCTGCCTGGGATTGATAATCAGAGGATGCATTATGGCGCTTGGCACAAGCTGTATAACGCGAGGGTTGTCTTGATATGGGCTGCCTGAGCGCTGTCCTTCAGTAGGGGTGGGACAGTGGCTGTTGTTCTGTTCTGGGGAGACGGACAGTTGATAAGGCTCCTCCAATGATGCAGTGTGATTGTTTTCTTGCGGCTGGGAGGCTGGACGCAGCCTGTCCTCGGGCGACAGGTGTCGAGATGCATTATCGAGAGGGGACCTCTGGGAATCTGGCGAAAGGTCTTGGTTGTTCAGGCGAGGGGAGCGAGGACGATGCCGGAGTTCAATAGTTGGGGGATTGTGATGGAGGCCCTCCGTACCTCGAGGAGTTCGCCGTACCGTTTCTATAGGAAAAGTGAGAAAATATTAGAATTATACAAATGGCTTAGGAACATAAAACATACCAATTGAAAGAAGGCCATTTAAATCATCTTGCTTTTCTGGCATCTTAGCAGTCAAGTAAAGGCCTAAATGTGTATCCAAATGTTACATGAAGTAGCCCACAGTTTTGGGTTTCAACTACCTTGGGGAAAGTCCACAACTCTGTGTGTAAAGAAATGTTTTCTATATTTATCTCCCTTTTTTTCAATTGTTATCAAGTATCCTTTGTACCACTGCTAAGCCTGGAATTGATTCCACTGATGCTATTTTTCCTTTCAATTACTTTAAAAGGCAGCCATACTTTACAATTGTGTTCTTCCAGTATATATAATTAATATTTAGATATATTAAAAAATAATTTAAAGAATTTCTATAACAAATTATAATCATACATTAGACATGACTTCCTATATATCTGCATAGAGGAAATCGTTTTGTAATAGTAGTTGAAAAAAATGTTTCTGAAATACAGATTGCCTGATGCTTAAAGGAAAAAGTTTGTTATGTGGAAAAACATCCCATTATGTACGTCTTTGTCCCATATACTTTTTAAAGTATTACCTCTTAAATGTTAAGTAAATGTAAAAAACAACTGATGAAAAGATATAAGACCTCTCAGACATTTCAGAGAGTCCATATCTTCAGCTGGTTATATATTAGTACAGTTCAGATCTCTCAGGTAAGAAGTGCATAGGACATTTACTGCTATGATATAAAACATGATAGCTTAAACTATTTTCTTTACTACAAATATACGTTATATATTGTGCTCTTGTATAAATTAACCATTTTATCCACATATATTCTCCCAATACTCAACATAAGAGTAAAAACATGCAAAATAAAGTACAGAATTGTTTTTTTCTTAAGAAAATAAAATTTAAGAAATAAAACAGGCTCCGAACTAAGCTGCAGAGTTTTGGTGATTTCCAGGTGTGGCTTTTAGTATGTCAATAATCTTAAATTTCATTTGCACAGGAAAGGGAAAATGAGACATAAAACCAATGCATATCTTTGTAGTTAGTGGACAAAAATGGAAACACCTGAGTAAATACCAGTATATTGCAAGGGCTTTCACTCAGGTGTGGCTCGTGTTAATAAAGCATATAACATCACAGCACGCTTAAGATCATGTATATAAATTCTGAAAAGCTCTTTTTTGCCTATAATTAAGAATATAATGGTTGCAAAAGGAGACCTTGGGAGCTTTGAAAGAGGTTTTTGACCTCTATTAAATGGGCTCATTGATTTTCTAATAGAAGAATGCCACTGCATCCCTCCTGCAGAATTCCAGAGATAAACTCTATGCCACTGCACATACAGCCCTATTGGCTGCACATGTTTACATCAGTGGTTTCATTTGTTTTGTCCACTATCTGTACAGCTCTTACCATAGATACTACTACACTGCTATGCATGTTCATACTGGAGAAGTCAGAAAAACATAAAATATTTCTTTATACTAAAATAAACTTCTAAATAAACTGATGTGGAATAACATGGGTGTGTTACTTTAAACTGTGTACAACAAAGTTTCACAGGATTGTCCTGCAAATCTTCATTTTACCAGAAGGTGGTAGACTTTTCAAAAAAATATAAAAAGTCCAAAGGATCATTCACTGAAAGTGGTCATCTCATTTGGTTTAACATGGTCCTTTTTACATCTTTAGATCTGTACTTTCAATTACACATTTTTTTTAACCGATAACATTTTGTATTTTTTGTTTCTGACAGCTCACAAACTGGTACTGAAGCAATCCATTCAGGGCAGTAAAGTTGGGATTTGAATGAAAAAACAAAGCTCTTGTAAGTAATTGTTTGACAACTGCAATGCCCTAAAAGTGGTGAGCATCATTTCTGTGTATATATTCAATAAAGAGATTAATATAAACAGGTTACTTAAACAGCCACCAACTCAATTTAAAGAAGGAAATTTCAAAATCACATTTTTGTCTGCAAAATTCTGCTTACACACTTTTGATCCAACAATATATCTTGCATTTAAGTTGCAAGACTGACTTGTTTGACATAAAAGAAGGACGTGCCCTAGAAGAGAAGTCTCTTTTTTCTAAAAATAGAAATTTCAAAGCATATCTACATTTGAAAATGTATTTTAAAGCTGCCTTCTACAGAATGATGATTATTGTATCAACAGTAAAGATATACTGTATAGTATCCATTGTCACACTTTAATACAAAATTAATACTTAATACAAGTGTGATTCATATTCCCAAGCAAATGGCTGAATTATATGCTATTTCCTGTAAGTAATCTCTTGCCACTATCCCCTTTTCAGTTTTTGTGTTGTATGCTGAAGTAAATTATTTTTATTAATGGAAAATTCTGATGACGGCTTGTATATTTTTGCTATTTTACTTTAAGAGCTGTAGAAGGAGTCTTTATCTTTTTATTACATTTAACATTATAGCTCATGGAACTACCAACTAATTAGAAAGAAATAACCATTTTCTCTATATGGGTGTTGTACATGTAGAAATTTTTAACTGAAACCTGGCAATGAAATGTTACAAGGAAGCTCTGAAGCCTGTTTTCCCATATATCATTACTTCCTTATATAAATATGTCCACTAGATAAATAAAATGCTTCGAAGTCAAGTGGTTAATTTTAGAATGGGCACATTTCCTTGTGGAACAGGTTAGACTGTAAGCCTTCAGGAAGACCTGCTCCCTGCCCTGGTGTACCTGCCAGCTCACTGAATGCAGCAAGATTTTTACAACTGCTTCAAGGCAAGAAGTTCAAAGTCCGCAGTAAAACAAAGTTGAAGTAAAACACGTCACACAAGGGGAATCTGATGGTAAGCTGAAAGAACTTAAGCAACATAAACAATTGTGTCTCATAGACAGTTTCAAACTCCTAATCACTATTTACAGCACCCTTTTAGTGTCTACACAGCTTTTCCGTTGTAACAGATTTTATGGCCTAACAGCCTTAAATCAAGACACATTAAATCAGAAGTTAATTTACTTCATTTACACATTGTAACAGACAGCCTCCAAGTGAAACACAACTGCTCAAACATTCGAAAAAGTAATTACTAGTAATCAGCTCTGGTGTGACCAAATGCCTTCCATATCACACAACAAGCTAATTAGCCTCCACCTGTGTTTAGCTGTAGTGATTCTGATTATTTACGAACACATATAATATATAAATTATTATAATTATAACCATTATATATGATTTCAGATGTTCCTGAATGTCACCTCTGCTCTGTACTACATCACAATGTAGAAAGTCAACCATGGGCAACAGGGAGCTATCAAAAGACCTCTGGGAAAGGCACAGAGCAGGAGATGGATGTAAAAAGATTTCAAAGGCCTTAAATGTCCCTTGGAATATAGTCAAAATTTTCATTAATAAGTGGAAGAGATACAGGATCACCAAGACCTTGCCTAGATAAGGTATTCTCTCTTTCCAAAATGGATGACAGAACAAGGAGGGGACTGATTAGACAGACCATCAAGAATCCAATGGCAACTTTGAACGACTTGCACGCCTTTATGTCAAAGACTGGTCAGTGCGTACATATCACAAAAATATCCTAAGCTCTCCACAAATCTGTATAAATGGTGGCACAAGGAAAAGCACTTCTCCAAAAAGCCCACATTGAGAGTAAATTGTGGTATGCAAAACAACACTAAGAACTTAAGAGATTCTGGAACCATGTGGAAAAAATATTAATAAAACCAATATAAAACGTTTTGACCTGAAAGCAAACAATATAGCACATCACACACAGAGCACCATCCCTGCTGTAAAGAATGGTGGAAGGTGTTATGGGGGTGTTTCTGTGTAGCAGGGCCTGGGGCACTGGTCAGGACTGAAAAGAAACTGGATGGAGCAAAATACAGAAGGATTCTTGGAAAAAACCTGCTGCCCTCTGCAAGGAAGCTGAAATTGGGAAACGAGTTTACTTTTCAACATGACATTCACCCTACGCACACAGCAAAAACAACAGTGGAGTTGCTAAAGAATAAGGTGAATGTCCTAGAGTGGCAACTATTTTTAATCTAATTGAAAATCTGTGGAATGCCTTGATGGCAGCAGTCCATCAACGGTTCCTTTGCAATGTGACTTAGCTTGAACAGTTTTGTAAGGAGAAATGGACTAACATTGCCAAATCTAGGTGTGGTTTACTACTATAGAGTTATCCAATCAGAATTATGGCTGTAATTCAAGCTAAGGTGCTTCCATCAAGTACTAATTCAGGTGTATGTACACTTACCAAACCAATTTCTTTAATTTGTCATTTGTAATTACTTTTCAGAATGTTTGAACAATCATTTTTCACTTGGAGGCTATGTGTTACAATGTGTAAATAAAGATAAAATAAATTCTGATTTAACATGGCTTGGTTTTAGGCTTTTAGGCCACAAAATGTGTGATTACAGAATGGGTGTGTAGATGTTCTGTAGGTAGTGTATATTTTAACAGATTCTTAACGTGTCCACATTTTTGGATATGCGCCTTACACCTAGACAGACAGAAATGGCCTTTTATGCTCTTCAGATTTTGCCAGAGCAAAAAATCTGGAATTGTGTGTATTACATCAAGAATTCATTAATAAAAAATTGTGTGTATTAAATCAGTGTTAAAATTTCTATTGTAATTAGTTGTAAATCTATTTCCAAGTTTTAAAAATTAAATGTGCCAGTAAGCCAGATATACATAATATTTCTGGGATTCAGGGCAAAGATGAAGCAAAGAATACCATATAAAAAACTAAAACTCCAAACATAACATCAGTCCTTTCTTTATGGTGTCACTAACCAGAGTTCTTGCCGTCTTTGTGTTGTATAACACAAATGAGAGCCAATGGAAGCCAGTGCATAAAACACAATTTGCATGGCTGCCTCTGTTAAGGCTTGTGAGTAAGAAAGAGAAAGAGACATTTTCATACAGAATCCTTGAGATACATTTCCAGCATAGAAAAAACAAACAGAAAAAATCTCGACCAAGTGATGCTAGTGACACCTATCAAAGATAGGGTGGAGTAAGGTTAATAAAAGTAAGTTTTTCTAACTTTAATTTATCTTACTTGTGCTCCTGGTATTATATTAAGGCATAGTTGTGAAGCACTAGTGTGTACAAACTGCTGCAATGAAAACAATGTAATGCATTATACATATTGACAAATATTTTAAATATATCTACACAATATAGAGTCCCTGCATTGCCTTTCTTCACCTATATAGTACACTATCTAAATTCACCGTTATACACACTAAATGTACAGTAAGTCTGAAGGTTCCAGAATGTTCCAGAAATGCAACCATTTGTATATAGTTTACAGTGTATTTAGCTTTGTGTTTATCTCTTTATTAACATTTCTTTATTAAAAAACTTTTGTCAGAGATAAAAAGATGTCTCCTTTGAATAACTTATCTTATCCTACATCCAGTAAGGTAAGCACAAAGTTTAGTTAGAAGTGAAGGATGGAAAGACAATTTGAACATACAGATAACCACAATGCTGCTAAACCTGCAAAATGTCAATAGCTTGTGTGTAATCATTAAATATTGACATTGATCTGAGACAAAGAAAATTGGCTTTTTGTGACAATTGTAAAATGACATAATTTAGAAAACAAGCACAAGGTTTAATATATATATATATTCTTAAACGCAAATGTGTACACAGTATTTAGCCACAGTCTAATATGGGCATGTAAGGTTTATGTAGGCAGTAGCATCTGTGATGTACAGACACATAAAAAAACTGCTTATAATGATCATAAGTTTCATTTCAAATCAACATGGTGTCTGTGACATTGGTAAAAGACAACGGGGTTGAAGGTGGGTGGGCCGGAGAAGTCTGTCTACACTTATTCACTCTCCCCTTTGTGAGGTCATGGGCTATGTAGCTGTGAACCAAGTAGCGAAAAACAAAACCCCAGAATGAGGTGGGTTTACAAAATACTTGGAAATTCTAAATTTCTAAAAAATAAAAAGATACTACAAAACATGTATCAATAGACAATACTAATATAAATGAGTTGTAGTGGTGGCATTGCACTGACAGCAGTTTTTGTCTGGTCATTCAATGCATAAATGTATACAAGCTGATCCTCAAAAAATATTTTACTGAAAAAAATGCTTAATTTTACTATTTTCATGATCACACATATGGTTTTTAATCCTCTTATTTTAAAGATCACTGTTTTCTTCCAGTGATGTTACTATACCTTTGAAAGGAAAATGCACATCCAACTGAACATTTAAACATCTTTACTAAAT
This sequence comes from Atractosteus spatula, assembly GCF_055471065.1. Taxonomy (NCBI): domain Eukaryota; kingdom Metazoa; phylum Chordata; class Actinopteri; order Semionotiformes; family Lepisosteidae; genus Atractosteus; species Atractosteus spatula. The sequence goes on along the minus strand of NC_142713.1, from coordinate 32,500,456 downwards.
CAGTATTACTCTCAACTCAACTGTAGAGTTAATCTTAGAAATGTATAGAATCTTTTAATGATAGAAACACCAAATGCAAAATTTTTGCTGTGCTAATTTACACAAATTAAATTACCTTTTTTTTATTCAAGCAAAATCAAAGTACACAAGAGTAGTAAATATTACTGATAGGTAGGTGCCTTTGAGTTTCACTGCTGATTTATTTTTCAACAAATATTATCGCAAGTACTAAATCAGACCTGGAACCTTGTAATCAGTTCTTGATCTCAAGATTGCTGTGAGTGGTTGATACAATTGTCCTCTAGATATCCCTGCCAACACTAGGAGTCATGTGAAAATATCTGTACTTCAATGGAGCTGAAATTTAAACCACTATATTTTTCCCATCAAACCTTTTCCCCAATATATATTAAGGCTATACACTTTGCAAAAGCACTATGGTAGCTAATATCTCATGGTGTTATACTGCAGGAAATGATTACTGATCATGGAATGAATTTATGCGAACTGTGTTTGAACACATACATAGGTTCTTGGGTATAAAGGGAATTTGAAGCACTACATGTAATTCTCAGACTGACAATACAGTACAGTGACAGAACAGTGATAGAACTGCATCGCTTTGAAAGCCATACACCTTGTATGAATGAGCCCAAGCATGACTGGATGGCTGATTACTGTATCTATTATTTGCATGCCAGGAAGTGCTGCAGGCATCAGCTGGGATATCTCCCTTGTGAAATGTCAAATTCAAGACCTATGAAAAGACCACTGGATCTGCTGAGGATGGAATGAGAGCAGAAAATGCCAGGGAAGGGTGAAAATGCTAACTTGTATATCCTTAAATGCAAGATAAACTGTATGTAAACACTGCCCCTGTGAAAAGCTCAAAATCGCTGGTACTGGCTGCAGGTAAACAAGACTGGACGGAAAACTGTTGCTAAGTTGCAGGGAACTTGCCATACACACTGGTGTTCTCTCTGACTTTGTAATAACTTTCACCTGAAAAACAAAGAAAACAGCAGCATTTTTCTACAGTAGACAAATACTCTCTTTGTGGAGCAACCTATATTTGCCATATACTGTATGTTCAGCATACCACACCTATTGGATCGGATTCTGAGTTACTGGAGGGTTCCATTGAATACTAGAATCCTAGGAAGTTAATGTGTGTAGAACACCTTTTAAGTCTATTCAGTTTCCAGTCATGCCTTTTGGTCTTCATGGTACTCCAGCCATATTTCAGTACTTAATGGACAAAGCGCACCATCTTTTTCTACAGCATATTTGGATGATCCAATAATCTAAAGCTGTATTGAGAGCAGTATTTACAGCATGTGAATGCTGTGCTAAGTCAGATACAGAAAACAGGACTGACCATTGATGGATCAAAGTGTGCGTTACCACAGACTGAAGTACAGTTCCTCATGTATATGACTAAAGATGGACTACTTTGACTTGAAGTGAACAATGCTAAGGCCATCACTAAATGTTCATTTCCTTCCAACAGGAAGACACTGCAGTAATTCTCAGTGTTGGTCAGATGTTACCACTGTTTTATCTCCAAGTTTGCCGAGCTCCCGTGTCCTCTGAAATAAATGTAAAAGTAAATGCTGGTCATATACACTGTATAGGCCCAAGACTGTAAATGAACCTTTGACGGGCTTGCAGCACAGTCAGGCTGAGATTTGGTGCTTGATCTATGAGGATCACCAAAATCTGTATCAGACTACCTGTGCCAAAACCTCAGTTTTGAGATCTCAGAAGGGGAGGTTGATGTGACATATTTGTCACTGCAATCTTCAAATCATACTTAACTAGAGGACAGTTAGGTTTAGAGCAGAGCCATGAGACCAGGCACGGAAAATGTAGAAATCACAAGGGAAAGATTTTTAAATGTGTAATGTCATATTGTGAATTTGTAAAATGTGTACTATGTGCTTTATTATATGACAAAACAAGTAATTTATCATGGGTACCTGCTGTAATCTGCATTGTGTTACTTCATTAGCCGTTTAGTGTGAAAATTAAAAAAGTGCTCATTTATACAGACATCATTCTTATTTAATTGGGTTGGAATCCAGTGTCTTAATTACGTGTGTCTTTTAAGAGAGAAGACTGAACTGCTAACAATGTTATTAAACACGTTGTGTAGTATAACTGAATGTGTAAATTTCTAAATGTTTCTTTAAAATATTTTTTTTATCATTTCTATTTGTTGGTTAAATTGTTTGACATGCATCTGGAATGTGAGAATTGGTCAAATCAGTGTTAGCAGTCATACTAGTTTGATGGCAGGAGTTAAAAGGTCAGCCTGGAGGAGTGCTAGTTCTACCTCTAGGTTTGTCTACTACACAAAAGCTCTTGACATCCTGAAGCAGACATTTTCACTTGGAGTGAAAATGTTTGCAGGAAGTTTTACAGCCTTTATTTTAGATGATAATAAAATTTTGCATCTGAATCCTGTACTCTCCAGTTGCAATCATACAATGAATTGCTTCCTTTTGAGCTACAGTACCAGTTCAAAGGTTCTTTAGAGGTACAATCCATTTTTAATACAGAATCACAACAGTTACAGGTTGCTCATGGGCAGGTGAGTGCCATCCTGTTAGGAAGAATAAGGATGTTAAAAGTGCATATTAACAATAATAATTGCTTACACTTATATAGCACTTTTCTGGACACTCCACTCAAAGCGCTTTACAGATAATGGGGACTCCCCTTCACCACCACCAATGTGGATGATGCGACGGCAGCCATAGTGCGCCAGAACACTCACCACACATCTGCTATCACTGGGGAGGAGAACAGAGTAATGAAGCCAATTCATAGTTGGGGATTATTAGGAGGCCATGATTGGTAAGGGCCAATGGGAAATTTGGCCAGGGTGCCGGGGTTACACCCCTACTCTTTTTGAGAAATGCTCTGGGATTTTTAATGACCACAGAGAGTCAGGACCTCGGTTTTATGTCTCATCCGAAGGACGGCACCTTTTTATAGTATAGTGTCCCCATCATATACTGGGGCATTAGGACCCACACAGACCACAGGGTGAATGCCTTCTGCTGGCCCCATTAACACCTCTTCCAGCAGAAACCTTGATTTTTCCCAAGAGGTCTCCCATCCAGGTAACGGCCAGGCTCACACCTGCTGAGCTTCAGTGGGTTGCCCGTTGTGAGTTGCAGGGTGATATGGCTGCTGGCTTAAAATTAGACCAACGGAGGCATGACAGATGACGTTCAAATGCACAGGTATTAAGGTGACATGCTGACTAGAAGCTGCATAATTGGTGAAAGCTGATCCTCACACCACATCTTGCCTGATTTGTCGGGTGAAATTTAGAAATTCATACTGCAGCCCTCCAGCAGCACTGGGAACCCACAGGATGCAGCCTAACTGGTGCAAGCAGGCATAGGACGAATCTACAACTACAACAAGGGGGAGCAGGTAGTTATATCTTAAGGACACTTATCTTTCATAACTGTTAAGTACTGAGAAGACCCTACATTGAAATGTTACGCTGAAGCAACATTCTCAATCTACCACTAATAAGGTATATAACATGAAAAACTGATGTAAAACTCATGCCGCATTTCAGTACAGTGTCTGAGCGCTAATGTTCATGTGGGAGAACACAATGCAGGCACCGACAGTGAGGTCAGTGACATTTTTATTCATGGTAAATTAAAATATGCTAATTGAAAGTTTTGTGACTTTGCCCGCTTTTACATACTACATTACCAAGAAGCCCATTTTTGAGAGTTGTAATGGACTGTTAAAACTGGATTAAGTGAATATTAGCATATTATAATGTTACATAATGCTGAATTACTAGTTTAATGTATGTTTTGGTTAAATACATCTGAAACACTGAAATATTATGCCTACAATAAAAACTGAGTCTAGGTGTGGGGGTAGTATTGTTGGACTTAAAATATCAGAGGTACAGGAAGATGTGGTTATGATCCCTTGCAAGGTCAGGTGGGCACTAAAATACTCGTGGAAGCAGGTGAGATTGACATAGAGAAAACAGTCCCGCAGCCCTCTACTTCATACCCTATATATTACAAGCATTCTTGTCAAGTCAGCCAGCAGCAATATTACATTATAGGCTGATGTCATAACTCAAATTAGGTAGGGCTGGTTCTGATCTGGACGGGGATAGGAGATTCTAAAATCCAGTGGAGCCGTACTTCAAATATTGATGGATTGCATCCCCACCTATATGTAAAACTCTTTAAGATCCTGCTTAAAGGGGAACTGCAAGACTATTTTTATATTTTGGGGTTAGAAAGAATCGCCACTGAGTGCATTTCAAAGCACAATGAAAGTAAAATGTATACAGTAACATATAAAGCCTCCAATTTACATCACAAACCGTTCTCAAACCGTTGTAACTCTTTTTAGTTGTCTTCTTACCACTACCTTTGTTGTCTGATGTTCTGACACTGCTGTTTTCTATTATCAAGTGTTCATTTTTCTTAAAATTGACTTATAAACAAATATCAGATGCAAAATGCATCTTCATGGTACAGTATTGGTTGAGCCTAAGCCTAACACTTTAGGGATTTGGCGTAAGGCAGTAGCACACCCTGGATGGCATACCAGTCCATCACAGGGTGCACAAGTATAAATACAGGGAATAATATAAGGAAAAGCCATAGCATGCCATTGACCTTGGGTAAACCCCAGAATACCCAGAGAAAACCCATCCAGAAATTGGGACAACACATAAACCTGACCTAGAAGGTGCTACAGACCAGAGATAAGCCCAAACTCGAAGACTTAAGACTCTTAGAAAGAGCTGTGAGGCAGCAGGGCTAGCTGCCACACCAAGGTTTCCCCTAACTAAAATATGTCAAACATCCTTTGATGTTAAAATATTTCAAACCTTTGTAGGTCAAAATGTGTCATTTAGTACAAAGATATTAATTATAATTGCAACGAAGTGAAACATTAGGGTCAAAGGCACCTTAAACACCACACTGTTCTAAGGAATAGTGATAACTTGTATAATTTGATATTACTCTCACAAATTCTCTGTGATATAAAGCTCCCGTATTTAATACAAAACACATTACTAGTGAGGCATAAATCTAGAAGTAGCAAGCCCCGCTCCCTTAAAAGTAAATTAGGTGTGAGTATTTCCACCCACTCTCAACACTATTGGCTCCCTACCTTCAAGTTTAGAATGCTGAACGGCTGCCTCAGGCTGTGTCTGAAAGGAGTTTCCTGGGAAGAAGAAGGATGGGTAGAAAGAGTGGGATTTCCTCTGCTTCAGAATATGCTGAAGGAGCTCATACAAAACATCACCTGCCAATGAAAAGAGAGTTATTTCAGCTGCTGGGATAGTCACTGTATAACTTGTCACCACATTTATCTGTTTTTTATTCAACTGAAAAAAAAAAAATGAAATCAAAACTTTTCAGCCTTATTACAAGGTGAGCACTTAAATGGATTTTCTATCCTAACACGATTTATATTTCATATTTGGTAAAGTTGGGCATCAAAATAAGAGCATCCTCATAAAAAAAGAAAGATCAAATTATAGGATTGTTCAAGACCCTCTAGTGCTGACAATACACTAGTACAGTATGTCAAATAATTATTGTCTGGATATTCAATAACAGAAAAAGACAACTTAAATCAGGAGTGTGATAAAAAGGATGTTTTAAGTTCTGTACAGTATTTCAGATTTCATGCTTATACTGACATAATTTCTAACTATGAATATATCATAGTATGCTGTTGACCCAGGGTATATTAAATTTAATTTTACTTTTGTGAAACAAAATATTTTGAACATCACAATTAGTGTGTTTCTACTAGGGAAACATTATTTTATAAGACTAGCTTTTGTTCAATAATCTACAGAGCAGCTCAAAGAAAACTTTTCCCAGCAAGGAAGTGAAGAAACTTCCTTTTTCACTTCTCACTTCTAAATTTCTAGTTCATAATATTATGAAAAAGACCTGCCCTTCAGGGAAATTTTTAAATTTTACAGGCAAAAGATGTGGTGAGTGCACATATGAGATGACATTCTCATACTTCCTGCTTGTCAGTTTACCAAAACGGTTTTAACTTCTCCCACAGAAAAAAAAAATTCTTTAAGAAGAAGTATATTGTTATATTTTTGGTCATCTTTGGGAAGGAACAAGGTCTTAAGAAGTTTAAAAAAACCTCAGAACGAATCTTCTGAGATGTATGAAAGATGTATGAAATGTATGAAAGATTTCAGGAACCACATGTACTACTGGACAGTTTGGCAACTGCAATTAGGGTCTAGCAGTGATAAATGAATTTACATCATCTAGTCTGTAGGATAAGACAATTGTTTTCAATATCCACTTAGTTTATTCCTATTAATAAACTCAAGTGGATATAACAGTATCATTTTACCTTTACATTTATGTCTGTAATGCAATTTTACCAGAAGGAGTCTTACCAGAATGCGGGGACCTATAGCGGAAATCTTCTTTGGTCAGCAGTAGAAGCGCCTTGCCATTCATTTCAAAGGTGTTGTTGTTAATAGGATGCAAGGAAAACTCCTTTTCAGCCCATTTCAACCACTGTGACACATCATCTCTGCTCCAGTATACCGGCTGCAAGCCTGAGTAGAAAAATTAAAATCAGAAAGTCTTCATAATTACTCCTAAAAGGGTTACTGAATGAATCATTCTTAATTAACACTTTACTACAGTAGGTTCTGTTTACTTACCAGCAGGAGTTGAAGCTGAACCTATTCAAAGAATATTTATTTCTTTTGACTTAATACCTGTGTAGATGATATTTTATATGAATCTGTCAGTGTGCCGAGACTACCTTCAACTTGCATGAAAATGTCTGCTCTCGCCAGAATATTTGGGATATTTTAAAAATGAATGAAAATCACATAATGACCATGTACCTACTGTGTGGCACAACTTTACATAGCTTGTTCTTCTAATTTTCTTTTTATCCAAGAGATTTATCTTTCTGAAATTAGACATTTACACTGTTCCAAACTGAATATGGAAACCATCGCAGACAGCTTTATAAATTGTGCACCTCTGCCTTAAGACATTATTGCACGCGTACAGCTTGTCTCTCAATCCAAAATCTGCACATTTATTCTTACTTTACTGAAGACCAGGTATACAATGAACAATAGTTTCTCAAGCACCAAGTCCAAGGACCTCACTGTCCACATCCATTAGATTCTGTGACTCAGAGACTCAGACTCTGTAACTGTCACCATTTTACAAAATTCACTTAAAGGACTACCTTTACACCAAATCTTATTTTTACTCTTTTTGCACTAAGCAATTTCTTGTACTTTATTTTTCCCCACTTCTTTTTGCTTTTGTATGAAATGTATTCTACTGTAAAATGTTGATCTTCTTCAAAAGCTCTAACTGAAAATACAATGTTACACAGTTTATATTCAGTATAAATGTGTATATATACATACACATTTTCTGAATGTCTTATTTCTTTTAATAAAAGGTAACAATAAACAGCACCGGATAAGGGATTTAACTAAACATACTGTATATGATAAAAGTAACAGTTCATTGTTCAATGATTGTGCAAATAAAAGGTGAAGTCACATTCATTTCACATCCTTCAACAAAAGAAGTCAGAACACTTGTATGACTTTTGTTATTTACCCCAAATAAAACAATTTATTTAAAGGCTGTTCTTTTGTATCTAACAAAAATTAATGTTAACTCTAACATATGGAGGTATTTTTAGCAAAAGCTCCTTTCTTCTTTTTTCCTGTACTAATGAAAGGCTCCTTTCTATTAATCCCTTCTCTTTCACACTGATGCTATCATTTGTGCTGACATCTTAACTCCAAATTCTTCAACTAGTTCCTGAACATCTAATACCTGAAGCTCTTACTCTTCATAATTCCAGCTTCACTGTACAAGTTTCTGTAGCAGGAAAAGTTTGGTTTTCAAGTTTTAGTTCCTTGTATACCAAGTGCAGATCAATTACTTTATTTGCTTTACAACATCCAAATAAGACCACAAGAAAATAAAAAACACTGCATTTTAACATTTTACCAATCTGTTATGCAAATTAACTTGAAAATACATGTAGGTTTATTCTGTGTGGAAACACACCACTGTAATCAAAAATGTATATGTATAATGTTTGTGATTTTACCATTAATCCCATGACTTGCATGCAGCAGGAAATTAAACACTTGAAAAAAATAAGCTTTTCAGCCTGCTGTGGTACTGAAATGTACAGCTTTAGAGCTCTTCAAACTGAGAGGACCATGTCTGTGGTAGATTTTATTAATATTGTGAGCAATGACTGATCCTGTGTTTTGCACACAGATAACAGGATATGACTCATCACTATGCCAAAAATCAAATGGAGGAATATATGCCAATATCACGATAAACCATGAAAATGTTAACGTCCACACTCTGAGTAATGGTGCCTCTAGGGTAACAATGGCAAGAAAACATACATCATAATCTTCTCATGGCACTTTGGCATTGTCAAGGGCAATAAAATTTGCCTTTACCCTTTACAGGACTGTGCTATATGTAAACCTACTTTATGTTTGAGGTTCAGATAAAAAAAAATCATAACCCAGTAGTGAGTATTTCAAAGCAATTCATAGATAATTCAGAAAAAAAAAATTTCAATTCGATAAGGCCGGGCATTATAAAAAGATATACAGTGTGAAAAATTACATTTTAGAAATCTAAACCTTAACAGTATACTGTCTTGTGATAACTGGAGAGCACAGGTCCTGTCAGTTCTACTCTCCATATTTAGGGTATTTAGCAACATTAGTTCTATTTTAAGAACTTAATACTCCCTCTTCTTTCTGTGTAAATATGCAATTTTATCCTTAAATATGTCACATTCCCAGCAAAAACTGCATGTATTTTAGTCACACAAATCTTAGTGTTTCAAGTATTTTACAGTATTGAAAAACAATTATGTCAGCCACAGATTGCCTACCCGAGGGTGCTGCAAATGTTTTAAAGACGAATAATTACAGCAATAAAAAATAATGACATTTGGAAAACATGGAATTAGTGGATTCGCAATAAAATAATTAAACATTAACTTAACTTAAATCTTAAATCCTTAAAACCTAGAATCTATAGAGAATCAATATACTTCCTACTAAATGATCTGGTTCAAAATACACGATGGAGTGATATAACTTTAAAAAATGTCATTCAGTGTTGCTTATAGAAAATGATAGAAACAAAGTAAATTTTCCATGTATGGTTAATTTCCTATGCACTGATATACCTTATTTGTATATAGAGTTTGAGAGAGAAAATTTTGTGACAGCAATCCAGTCCACAGAAAAAGCTAAGATAAATGTCAGTTAGATTTCAACTGAAAATATTGAAAAAACACGGGACATTTTCACATGAAAATCTACCCTTTCTATCAAATCAGTTACCCTCAGACTCTTCTGAGGGAACACACAAGACTCCTATGACTAACTTTTATATTTATGCAGGTAAATAAGCAGAGACAAACGAATTTTAAATAGGCATATTTTTTTGCTTACACAAATTTAGTAAAAAGTCCCTCAAAGAGGTGTTTTGGAATGATTGTCAAAGGAGAAGGAGTTGTAGAATAACAGTGTACTGTAAGTACCACTGTATATTCACTGTATGAAGTGTACTACACAGTGGCAGTTGGCCGTTGTGACCTCACAGACCTCTCTGTGTTGGTTTGCAACAGGCACTCTGGTTCCTTTCCACCTCCTAAGCGTATGCAAGTTAGATTGGTTATTTCAGATTGTGCGCCCAGAGTTTGTTCCCAGGTCCCTCTTGGTGAACAGAACATGGCATGATGAGCTGTCACCCAAACATACAGCATAGTGGAAAGAACATGTACTGCACTTCAGCAGATGACCTCCACATTTTCTACAGTCTGACCTTTGTTTACTCTTGATTTTCACAGATATTAGCTTGCCGGTTAGTGCAAGGGCTTTCAAGGGTTAGGTTTAATGCAATGACATAACATTAAAAATAAACTTAAATTACTCTTATAAGACAGCTGTAACTCTCTGTAGATTGTCTAAGTTTATTTAGACACATCATCTGTTTTGCACTGGCAAATGCCCTGGTTCTGAAATACTTAAATATTACTTTGGTAAAGAATATATGTTAGTTTTATTTTTTATTAATAAATATATGATCTCCTATAGTTTATTCACTTAAAATAACACCATAATCTGCCGCTTTATTTGTTACTATTTGGACAAAAACAAACCATGTGATATGCGCACAGTGAAGGCATTATGCCCGTGGTTAGTTTTTCCGTTATCTTTCCTTCACGTGGTTTCTAAAAGGAAGTTTCCCCAGAATGTCCATCACAGGGAATTTCCTGTGGGCAAAGAGTTATCAGTATGGTTTGTATTCATCTTTAATTGCTTGAGAATTGAAGTAGAGTACAAATAGAGGTGAAAACTATTAAGAACTGCAGCTCTCACTTGATAGTAGACATTACACAGACAAGTTACTGCATGTTTTGTATTTGAATAGACATTTATGTAATGTAATGTACTGAAGCAGATGTCTACATTTGACATTCCTAAAAGATAATAAAGAACAAAATGATCCTCAACAGAAATTGAGTCTGTTCTTGTTCACTAGTAGCATTATTTGTTTTTAACATTGGTGAAATGTTTTCAGTTAATACATACACACTGCTTGAAAGAGATAATTTTTTTTTTTTTCATTTTATGATTATATATATTGTATACATTTTATCTTCAAAACAAACACTTCTGGATATAACCCTTAACTTACTTCTCACATTTCAGAAATGCTTATTATTAGATATTCCAAGAAGACATTCATTATCAATGTTAAGTTAACATTACCCGATTGTGTCATTTTCATGTCTTACTTTTTTCAGTAATAGAAATGCCCAATAATTATTTGTCAAAAGAGAGACAGTGGTGCAGATTTGAAAAACCTAAACTTTAGAAACAAAACAAACCCAATCTCATTCTATGCTGAAGTGTGGATAAAGAGGTGGTTGAGTTAAGACACTAGTGGATTTTAACCCTAAGTTTGTCCAAAAAACTAGATGCTAGAACTAAAGTAACCAGCAGCTGTACTTTTTCATATTTACAACTCATGTTAGCTGATTATGATTAATTACTCTGTTTGCTAACAAGAGGAGAAAATATTTTTTTTTATTTTTATCATAAACTTTGGCTATTTTTTATATAGATTCATGACTGATATATCAAAAGGGTTTTCAATGAGAAATTGTGACACCCAGGTAGATTACTTCTGTAAAAAAATTGTTTGGTTTAGCAATGTATGTTTGGATAAAGTAACAGCACTAAAAAGAAAAAAGCATTATCCCTTAAATATCGTACTAAAAATATAATAATGTATTAAATCCTTATCCAGTTATCACATTAAGATAATAGCCATGATCTTTAGCACAGCATGCAAATTAACTAGATTCATAAAAGCAGCTAAGACTCTTACAAATGGAAAGAGAAAAATGTTTCCACACAAAGTGTAAAAATAATGAATTACAGCCTACTTTATTAAATGACATAAAAGACATAGTTATCCTTGCAAACTACTAAGACCCTTCCACCATGTGACAGAATATTTATACTCTCTCTCAAGAAAAATAAATACTAAAATTAACACTATATTCAAAACAAATATCACAATGTAAAGGATTTCTTGTAATTTGATGTATTTCACTGCAATTTAGACATTTATATTCAGTATTTGTTGAATGATGAAACCAGACATTGTTAGTACCCTGAAGATTTCAGCTGTAACCATCTGTGAAAGTCCTCTATAAAATCTGCAGCTGGTGAGAGGGAGAAGCAGCCAAACTTCCCACAACGCACCACTTGGCAGGAAGTTGCCCCGGAATCCTTCCTGCACAGGAAATTTCCTGTGGCCTAACAGACAGTTGTGTTCATTTTTATCAGCACTTTGCAGCAGAGTGTGTTGGTCTAGCTGAAATGAATGGAGAAATTTGCAATGCACCAGACAAATACTGCCAGCCCAAAGCAGGAAGAATTGACATGACTTGTGGTTGAACACACTCACTCTGTTATTATCTACACTGAGTTTAATGTTCAACACCCACATGCAGTAGGCCACAGATCTACCCTTAGAGTACACTATGAGGACTAAACATCAATGTCTACATTTAATATGCTTGTTTTGTTTTAAAGACAAGCCTTATCCTAAGAAATTAAATCTTTAACGTATTTCTTATTATGTAAATATATTTGTTAACTTCACATATACAGAAACACACTTTAAAAATAAAATGTAAGAAAAGAACTGTTGGTTAAACTATTTGTCTTTAGGCTCTGTATTACAACAGCTCAAAATAAGTTAATAAATATTCTTACAGTTTGCTTGTAGTCAGAGGAATGTCCTACAAGAGCTGGCACTTCATGTTATTTGTTAACGTTTAAAGAGAATAATAAAGGAGATGCCACAGGCCACTAAAATAAAAAGTGAGAATTTATTTTAGTTTGGTTTTTTAAATATTCTGGATGAAAATGGGAGCCCTATATTCCATTTAACCCATCAACAAGTTTAACATTTCCACTAAGCTCAACTACTGTACCGTATGTATAAGACCACGTGCCCCCACTTGTCACTTCTCAAAAGTTTGTGTGCAGTACATTATAAAGTGTAGAATGACCTTTGTTTGATAATATGCAGCAATACCAGTCCCACCATGATAAAGTTTTCCATTTTTTTGGACAGATCATTTCTTGTATAGGATGCCTGTGGCTTTTGGACTTCATCCAAAAAAAAACTTTAAAGATTACTTTCTGTGCGTCACTGGCATCTACTGTAAATGGTTGAAAGTATTTTGAAATGTAGTGGGCAGGTGGCAGGCTGAATCTTGATGCCCAAATTTAAATGTGCCTCTTCATTCATATCTGGAAAATTCAAATCATCTAAAATGGGGCTTCTGTTGGACAGGTCATTTGGGAAAACCATAAAATTAATTTTCATCTACATTTTTACAGTTATGCAACCATGAAGCAGGATTAATGCTGTACAGTATGATCTGAAAGATCACAAAATGAAAATCTGTTTCAGCATGTTATGTTCCGTGTGATATGCAAACTTTTAGAAGTAATCTTAAATGGAACTCTAGACTCCATTCAAGAAAATAAATTTGACCCAGAAAGAAGAAAAAATCTAAGGCACCAGCTAATTTTTCAGATAACCTGTCTCATCCTAGGTTTAAAAAAATACTCCAATCGCATGTCATTAATAACTGTTTGAAATGTACAAGAATCCTGAGCCCTTTTTAATGCTGTCTACAACAGTTTATAGCATGGTATGGGTGGTAAGTGAAAATAGAATTCGATTTAGTCTTCATTTTATAGCATACAGACACTGCTCTACATTTTAGAAAATCATTATTTCAAGAATTAAGTGCTATAATCACAGTACATATATTGACAGGCAATTTACTATAGTAACATTTTTTTTCCTTTTTAAAAACTTAGAACCCCCAATTATTTCTTATCATATGCCCATCAAATTATGGCTTTGCTAATATTATGTTTGTCTCATCTTATACAGAGAGAATGAGAAAGTACAGATGGGATCTTATAAAATTACCATTCATTTTAACACTCCATGAGCCCTGCAGCAATGTACAGGAGACTCACGGCAGATTGGAGGAGATGTATGTCCCTCAATGACATCAGCAAGGGCCTGTAGGCATCCTGGAGGGGTCCTCAAGATAGTGTCGGCTGTCTATTCCCAATCCTACACTCAGTGGCATTAAGGCAATTTGACATACACTAGGTCATACACATTATATACGATACACAAAGTCATGAATTCACAAGTTATTTATACACAGCAAGTCGCTGCTCATTTATCCAAACTTTTGCACAAAATGTGCTTTAACAACTTGCGTTGTGCAAGTCAGAAAAAAATGTTTTCATCCAAGGAGAAACAGGTGACTGCGGACCACAGTTGATAACCTCTGTTGTTTGTTTTCTTTTGTGTGTACAGTGTGTTCTTCATGGAGGTGTTACCGACGCGTGCAAAAAGATGTGACCTATGACATTTTAAGCTGAAACGTCACAACCTCTTACCATTTCCTTCTTTGTACAGATTGTACATTGTATAATGTCTATTTAGAATATGTTTAACTTTCATGATAAAGATGCCTTTTGTGGTCTGACAACACTATAGCAATAAAAATGTTATTGAAACAAATGTGTTAATTTACTAGCACCTGTTTCTTACTGTGAAGGGTTAGGGGATTAGGTACAGAATTTAAGAGCTAGAACATTTAACATTATAAGCTAAGTGGACTTCCTTTATTGATATTTCTTTCACCTCTGCTTTCAATCCAGTACAGAACAGAAAATGTGTCCCAGATTACAGATTTAGAAGTGTCTGATTTGCCCTCTTCTTCTTGTTGACAGGGATTCCACAAAATTAAACTTTAACAAAATGCTTTCTTTTTAATAAAAAATAGACAAACCATTTCTGGAAAATAAACTCTGCATTTTATTTGGCCATTGGTGTGTGAAAACAGTTTCCCTTTCAGGAAACATTTATTCAGGAAGCACAGTCTGCCCACTCAGGAAATTCCTAAAGAAAAAAACAGCTTCCAGTGGCAGGAAATTTCCCCTCAGAAAGCAGCATAACAAATTCCTTTCAGAAGACCTACTGAACCAGACAGGCCTACACAAAGCAGTCCACCAAAATATCTTTAAAGATATACTTTTAGTTCAAACTTGTGCAGTTGTAGATTTTGTAAATGATTTGTTTAGCAAAGAATATTATTATGTACATAATTCTGATGCTAAAAATACAAAGTTGTACAACTTACAGTATTGCAGAAACACAGAGAATGGATATCTTTTCACAATCATGTTTTAAAATGCAATCACCCTATTTATGATAATAAAAATATTTACTTTCCTATGTGCCATAAAACAAACGTGTAATTCTTTTTTTATGATAGCATTTTTAGGGGAGTGCACAGTCTTAAAAATGTTTCCCCCAAACAGTATTTTTAAAAACAGATTTGCCCATCATATTAATTCCTTAATAAGTAATAAGTACTTAATTAAATGGTTAATAAGCTGAACCATTTCTAAGCCCGTTTTGATGCTCTGAACACGGGCACTGCTGAGAAGACCCCAAGTGTGCAGGGTGAGTTTGTTCTGAAACTCTCAGAGCAGGACGTGCAGAAGACTCTGAGCAGGGTAAAAATCCATAAGGCTGCAGGGCCAGATGGGATACCACCTCGCGTCCTGAGGACATGTGCAGGCCAGCTGACCACAGTGTTTACGGACATCTTTAACTCCTCCCTGTCACAGTCCAATGTCCCCACCTGCTTCAGAAAAACCACTATTGTTCCACTCCCCAAAAAGGCAAAAGTGACATGCCTGAACGATTATCGCCCAGTAGCATTAACATCTGTAGTGATGAAATGCCTGGAGAAGCTGGCAGTCACCTACCAGAACAACAGATCAGTTGATGATGCTGTCTCCCTGGCTCTACATACAGCCTTGGAACACCTGGACACTAAGAACTCGTATGTGAGAATGCCGTTTGTGGACTACAGTTCAGCATTCAATTCCATCATACCCAGTCAACTGGTGACAAAGCTCAGGGGATTAGGTCTGTGCAACTCCATCTGCAACTGGCTGCTGGACTTTCTAATCGAGACCACAGGTGGTGCGGATAGGCAATAAAACATCAACACCACTCACCCTAAGCACTGGAACCCCACAAGGCTGGTGTCCGAGTCCAAGGTTGTACTCCCTGTTCACTCACAACTGCACAGCAAGACACAGCAACAACCGCATCATTTAGTTTGCGGATGACACCACTATAATAGGACTGATCAGTGATGATGACGAGTCCACTTACAGGGATGAAGTCGTACACTGCTTAGGTGCTGTAATAACAATAACCTCGACTTGAATGTAAATAAAACAAAAGAGCTAATAGTGGACATTCGGAGACACAGGCCACACACTCACAGCCCACTCAGTATTGATGGAACGGAAGTGGAAACAGTCACCAGCTTTAGGTTTTTGGGAATTCACATCTCTAAAGATCTAACCTGGACTGTGAACACTGACTCTATCATGAAGAAGGCGCAGCAGCACCTTTATTTCTTGAGGTGCCTCAAGCGATGGGGGATGCCAGTACCTGTGTTGATGAACTGCTACCGCTGCACAATCAAGAGCATCCTCACCAACGGGATCACCGTGTGGTATGGCAATACCTCTTCCCGAGAAAGAAAGGCACTGCAGAGAATGGTCAATATGGCCCAGAAGATCATCGGCTGCGGTCTCACCGAGATTAAACAGCTCTATGAAGACCGCTGCCGTGGTAGAATTCTGACCATCACAGAGGACAGTCACCACCCCGGCCATGAGCTCTTCACCCCACTGCCCTCAGGCAAGAGATACAAGAGCATACAGACACTAACCACTAGATTCTTCAATAGCTTCTATCCACAAGCAGTGCGACTGGCGAACACATTTAGCCATGCCCCTTGGACCACACCTATACCATCTACCTCATTATGATTTCTTATTTATTGCACATCTCCAGTCATTGTTTACACGTCTGTATTGTTTACATTCAAACTGTTTACTTGTACATTGTCTACTGTTTGTTTGTATATTGTCTTGATGCACTGTCTGCACTTTGTGTTTGTACACTTGTTTTAACAATCGAGAGACTTTCTGTAAGTAAGAATTCCATTGTACCAGTACATGTATCGCTTACATATGGCAATAAAGTTCAAGTTCAAGCTCAAACTTACATTTCAATGACATTTTTCACTGATTTAATTAAAATATATGCAAATACAGCACATCTATAAACACTTAAGTTTGTATTGGTCAGCTGACAATTTGGTTTGTCACTTCAACTGACATGGAATAACAAATTCATTCTCTACCTCCTTGATACCTGCTTGTGTTGCCAATTACCTCTTTTTCACATTGTACTCCTGAACCTGCACACTACATTCCATAAGAGTATTAGTTCCTAAGCACCTCTTCAGGTCTTTTTTCACTGTCATGAGGAGATTGCCAGGTGCTGTGCAGAGCTATACGAGTACAACACTGACAATGGACTCCTGTTTGACGTTGTTGACACAAACCAACTCTGAGGTAGTGTAACATACAAAGGTACTGTATGTAGGAAGATAACCTATAACAGCCTCCTTTATGAATTGACTGGCTTATTGTTTTTATTCTTCCTTCATTCCTTTATCAGGACATTGAAGCACAATAAAAAAAATCTACAGAGAAAACTCAACTAAAGGAGAAGGTTTTGGACAGATCATGAACTTGGATCTGATTACAATACACAGCAAAAGAAGCTCTTAAGATATTATTTATTGATAACATTTATTCTATAGTTAATAAACTACGGTTAACAAACACTACCTTAAATCATATTATCAATACACACACTAAAAACATTTATAAGATAAATTCAAGTAATTAATAAAGGAAATAAGACTATGAAGATTCAGATCTATCGTGGACACAGTATCTTAGAAATGTCATCCCACGTACATGAGTGATCAATTACCTGCTGGATGTAATAACAAATCTTTCACATTTTGTATAACTAATAACAAGAAACTAAAAAGATATAAGTAGGCATGAGATGAATTTCACTATCTTGTGTCATGAGCTTTAGAATCATCATCACCTTATCCTGCTAATCAAATATGAGTTATGTCACCCATTCTTTTTTAGAGCAATCAGGAGCCAGGATCCATGACTGAACAAGAAGAACTGATAATACATGATTTAATGGGTCCCATACATGTTCAAAATAATTTCTTTCATATGGTCACAATATAGTAAATGATTTAATCTCACACCTGTCAATGTACTATCCTGAAAAGCATACCATTTCCATTATAAGTCCATTTTGTCTTCCACAGAAGACTCACCCCAAACCATAAATGCTCCCCCTCCATATACCATGCTCCTTTTCTTATGCGATACCACATAAATCTCTCTCTGATTCTTCTTCAGGTCTTCAGTCTCCTGACTGTATAGACACATCTAAGAATAGCTGTAGCCCATGTCAGCCTCTCACATCCACAGTATCACAAGAGAAGCATCAATAAACATGGTAATTGCCTTCTAATTGACGACTCTGATGTGGACAAAGTTGCTACATCATTTATTCATTTGAGCTGTCACCTGTATGATGATTGGTCACGGATATGACAATCTTGGCGATATTAGACAGGCATGACCTACTGTACATGTGCTCTCTGCTGGTTTATTAAGAAAACACCTATACATGATATTAGAACCCTGTTGTGAAAATCAGCAATACTTATACTGGATTATCTCAGGGTGGAGATCCTGGTCCTGGAAAGACACAATCCAGCATGTTTTAGAGATCACACCTAAGTCATCAATTTCCAAACGCTTCTTAAAAAATCATTTTAGCCACTTAAATAAGTAAGTTGTACACTTTGTACTTTGAAATGAAAATCCCAACACCTCTCAATGACCACAGTTGACTGTTCTGGTCTAAATTAGTTAAGCAGCTGCAACTCACAACTGGCAAACAACTGAAGCTAAGCAGGTGTGAGCCTGGTCAGTACCAGAATGGGAGACCTTCTGGGTAATCTAAGGTTGCTGTTGGAAGAGGTGTTAGTGGTACCAGTAGGGAGAGCTCACCCTACTGTCTGTGTAGGTCCTGGTGATAGGGACACTATAGTGTAAAAAAAAAGGTGGCATCCTTCGGATGAGATGAAAAACTGAGGTCCTTACTCTCAGTGGTCATTAAAAGTCCATAGTGCACCAGAATCAGCTATTAGTGGGAAGGAGAACAGAGTGATGTAGCCAATTTATAAATGGGGATTATTGGGATGCCATGATTGGTAAGGGCCAATGGGAAATTTGGCCAGGACGCCAGGGTTACATCCCTACTCTTTTCGTGAAACGCCCTGGGATTTTTAATGACCACAGAGAGTCAGGACCATGGTTTTATGTCTCATCCGAAGGACGGTGGTGTCCTGGTCAAATTTCCCCTGGCCTTTACTAATCATGGCCTCTTAATAATACCCATCTATGAACTGGCTTAATTAATTTGTTTTTCCTCCCCACTGATGTGTGGTGAAAAAATTTTAATCTATATGGACGTTTTCCCCAATACAGTTACAATCCTTAACAACTGTTGTAGAAACTATATTATTATAGTTTATATACGGAAAAACAAAGACCACTAAAAAAAACAATTTTATAAAATACCTTTTCATTTCAAAACTCGAGAAATGAGCAAACAAAAAAGAAATCTGACAACGCATCTCAGTATACAACAGAAAAATATTATTAAATCTATTTGCTAATTAAAATAGGAATTTTACTTTAAAAAGGAGTGCAAAATGTTACAAGTAAGTGAAAATCTTTATCTTGTACAGCATTCCACAGTCTATGTGCATAGCTGAAGGAGGTTCTAACACTATCAGTTAGTACTCTTAGTCAGGGGAAAGAAAAAAGTGCTTGAATCAGAGCAATGAAGAATATGCCCACTTATCAGGAGGTCAGAAATATCAAGGAAGAGATTACTTTCATGGTAAAAGTCAAACTGAAGTCAGTATATACAGAATTTAACAGGAAGCCTTCAAGAATTCCAAGACAGTGGTTACGTTTGCCACAATGAGACCTAGTGAGAAGTCTAGCTTACAGTTTGGAACTTTATGGTTCCTATCAATATCACATTTCTTGACAAAGAAAGTAGAGCATTCCAAAGTCAAGTTTGGACACATACAAACACAAGTATGTACTAGGAGGTTATCGGCAACAGGCACTGATGGAATAGAATGGAACCAATTATTCTAAAAAAAGAAATCTTGGTGAAGTGCTGGATATGCAGCTCAAAGGAGGACAACAAGGGTGAAAAAGTGCCCCCACTTTTTTTAATTGTTCACAAAAAAGTGGTTTGAACATCAAGTGTCAAGCTTAGATAACCTAGCAACACGACCTCCACCTTATCAATGTTGTTGCATCCAAAGTTTAAAGTCAACTTCACCATACATAAGTAAAACAGCCACCAGTTCTTGTCAGGTCTAGATGGCAGGTAAATCTGATTAGTAAAAATGTAGCCATTAAACATATCTTAGGAAAGTGCATGCCGTTTTGCTGTTATGAAGCCATCTAAACCCTGACTGACTAGGCCTGTAAAGTTTAACAGACATTCAATTATTGTACTGCAACATGTTTGTGATTATTCGACAAAAAAGGTGGGTTTCAAATAATCCTTTACTTAAGGTATCAACATTAAGCTTTTTTTCTCAACACTGGTTTGACAGCACTAATCTTAAATTCTGAGGGCACAGCTTTGGAGCTGAGGTAAAGAAAAGCCAGTAAATTCATCCATAGCAAGAAGCATAACGGAAGTGTCACAGACTTGATGCCAACATGACATGATGTCTCTAGGGGAGTGAAGAACTCTAAAATTCAGTGTATAGACTTTGATAATAAGGTAAGGTAGATACAGGTATATGACTTGTCAAATGTTGTGATGTCATTTTTGTTCTCAACAGGAACAAAGATTTATGTGGTTCTTGCACAGGAAACAAAGTCGTATACTGTAGCACAGAACAGCCAGCACATCGACAGATCTTCTAGTTCTCTTCAAAGCACCAGAATCTGGAAACCTAGGAGGAGCTGTTAAATTGGACCCACTAAGCCAACAACTTACAGTCAATGCTTTTCGTTTTTAATTATTTTTATTATTCATGTTCTATATGGGTCTCTTTTTTGTGGAGGGTCAAGAAGTAGAAGCAGGACAGCAAGACTGCAAGTTCACAGGGCTTCATGGCACCTAATAATTAACAGATGCGTGCTAATCACCGAGAGGGGTTGAAAGAGAGAGAAAAAGCTTAGCATTAGCTAATATCCTATGTGGAAAAAAATGGGAAGAGGTCTATTTCCCCCATTTTACAGGGTTAAAGAACAGTCCCACCAGTCCATCATGCTACAGTACACTATAATAATACTGGTTACTGTAATAACCAGTTTCTCCTTTGCATGGCTGCTCAGTGTGGAGGGACTGCCACATCTAGGCAGTATCTACCTGTAAGTCTATCTACACCTTCCACTTCATCACGCATTGTAAATTTTCCAAAGCGGGAAGTCTACCTGTGATAAACATTTCAGATGGAATCTATGGAAAATATGGGCAATACTTTCCTGCTCTTAGAAGCAAACTACTCATTATGTAGTTTTTTTTCTTTAATATTACAGAATTCTTATTTTTAACACTATGCATTTTTTTGGTAAAAGTAGAAGCTTAGCAGTTACGGTAAGGGTATACCTGTGATAAATTCCGATGCCAGCAGTGATTACCAAGGACATGATGTTACAAACCCTTAAAAATGAATATAAGGATCAAGGCTGCATAGAGGTTAGTCAAGTCAGGATAAACGCAATATTTTCTAGTTTATATAATTAATATTTTCTGAAAGCTATAGGGTATTCCCCAAGCAGTAGTACACAGTTGGCCAAGCACTGCTAGGACTGAATAGGCTTGATTCAGACTGGGCAAACTAAGTTTTCCATTAATGCCCAATAGTTATCTGAGCACCTCACACTATTGTCACTAAGAGACAGTTTTCTTCTCCATTAGATGTTTACTCTTCTGTAAAGTACTGTGGTGCTTTCAGCATCTATCCATCTCCTAACCATTTTATCCAATTCACGTGAGTGCCAGAGCCTATCCTGGCAAGCAACAGGCACAAGGCAGGACACACTCTGGACAGGATGCTAATCCATTGCAGGGCACACGCAAACATACACACACTCACATCAGGGCAAATTTTATCAGAAGCCATTTTACCTACCATTATGTCTTTGGTCTATGGAAGGAACCTGGAGGAAACCCATGTGGATATAAAAACATAAAGGCTCCACACAGAAAGTACCCCAAGTCCGGATCAGCCCTAGTACTGCAAGGTAGCAATGATGACCACTGCACCTTTCAGCATGTTAAGTGAAAAATTTTCTTACATAGCAATGTTGTAAGATAGCTACCACTCATTATTTTCCTACCGCAGTGAAGGGGTTTAGCAGCATTCTGAACTGAATATAATTTGACTATTTCAAATTGAGAGTGCATAAAATAGGAAATTAAATGGCAATTCAATTTTTTAAAGAAATAATGAAAATTATAATTCTTGCCACCATGAAAGCCTACAAGGAATTGGCAATGCCTTCTCTTCAGGCAACAGAATATGTTAAACATTAATGAATAACATTTGAGTTCAAAGGTCGGAAATTTAGTAGCTTAAGATCTTCTAAAGTGGGTTTTGTGAACCAAATATGGAAGATTTCTGATCAACAACTAAAAAAAATAATTTCAGAACACAACCTTACTATAGTATTCCTATTATCATATCCACATATTTACATAGTATAAATTAATATATAATCATTCCATTTATGGTTGTATAATTTTATTTCAATATGGCTTTTTAAATATTGATCCCAAAATATACGTGAAGAGGATTATTTTTCATATGGTTATTTGTGATACTGCAACATGCAAACCAGAAGCTGATATGTGAAAAATTTTAATTTTGCATCCACCAACTTTTAGGTCAAAGTAACTAAAAAACAACTTTGCAATTTGTGTAATTATATAAGTAGGTTTTTTTTTATACCAGAAATAGATTGATAATTGTATTGATCATCAATTAAGTAACAAATATACATGTAAATACCCATGAATATTGTGCAAGAAGCCCCTCTGAAGAGTTAAAATATAAAGATTCTGATCCTTTTGCCTTGGTCATATAAACCTCCCTTGAAATTATTAGCTGGGATTATAACAGACTATCCTTGTGGTCACTGTACAAGAAAGTTAAATTTTATACTCTACAGAAGTTGTGGCTGTTTGCTGTATGTCAGTATGAAGAACTAACTGTTTCAGTTTTACTGATGTTTACCACAACCTGTTTATGTGCAGCAGCATTTTCAGTTGTGGACTCTTATAAAACAGGCTGCACATTGCAATCTACATATTAACATATCTTTTACCCTCACCTTCAAAAACTCATGAAGCAGAAAAACCTTACATTCCAAGCCAGCAACTAATTCTCAGCTTCTTGAATAACTGTTTGTAATGATTAGTAAACAGCAAATTGCTTTTTTTCCTTTCCTAAAGTATATTCTTTTGTTACCAGGACCATAATACTGAACTTGCATTTCTAGGAAACAGAAAAAAACATGTTGCAGCTTGTAAGTGCTGAGAACAGGTATGAAAGCTTTAGGAAGACAGGCTATCATTTTTCATTTTTAATATGATAGTGTATGACAATTCACAGCCTTAATACTGAAAGAAGCAATTGCCATTAATGATACTGATATTAAAATCTAAAAAACATTCCTACAAATGTATGTGTAATTTTAAAAGTATTTAACAAGTATTTTTAAGAAGTAATAGTACCTTAATGTTTAGACGTATAAAAGCATCAAACTTTTTAAAACTTTTTCAAACGTTTTTTTCCCCATCGTGTTTTTTTTTATTTTACCTTACTTGGGTCAGAATGATAATGAAAATTGTTGAAAAGAAACTAGATTAAAATTAAGATCTAAACTATTGAAGTATAAAGTTTAGTCAGTTAGTAATTTAATACTGTGGTGACAGGTTTTCCTACCAAATTATTTAAATTCCTCTCCAGCTTTACTGCATGTTAAAGGTACAGTAAATAAATGCCTTCCAAAAGAAATATACCTGAACAGAGAGCTGTGTTCTTACACACAGATTGGCCATAGTACCATCTCATTTACATCCACCAATCAGATTCAGAATTAGCCCCACCCACCAGATATGTACCATGCAAATGAACGGTCATTTTAAAACTTTAGAAACCTGACATGGAGTCACTGGCAGAATCATCATAAAGTAAGGGCTTGACAGTTAGATGTAAAAAAAAACCAAAATACTTCCAACAATGATAATTCTAAAAATAGGAAAAGGCTATCAAAAAGAAACACCATGCCTATGACTGAGCCAAGTTCTCTCTTAGCTTAATGAATGTAATATGTAGCACCAAATATGTTGTAGATTCAGCATATTGTTCAGAGTTGTTTAATCTAAATTTTAAATTAATCAATGCTTAGCATGTCAAAACGGCAAAAGAAATACTAACCTTCTGCTTTACTTTACTTAATATTGTGTTTAGTAGGATCACTTAACTGTGGGTAAATGTATCAATGTGAGTTAATTATCAGGACTCCCCTAACTGATATTTAATTGTGAGTAATTTCTCATTTAATCTACTAGTGGATTCCTCCAGTAAAACTTTTATCTCTAGTTTCCTTTACACAAGTTTCACAATTATTCCAGTCTCTGTGGAAAATTTAATACATTCATTATGTCATGATAAATTAGCATAAAAATTTTGTTTAAAAGCTTTTATAAGATTCTGAAAACAAGCTGCAAGTTTATTTCCCTCCCATCATCCCAGCATTTTAGATTTCAGCTTTTAACTTATTCCATATTCATTGTATTTTTTAAACAGGCACTACATTCTGAGTAATCATAAGTGCCATGATCATTATTATTTCCACAACTGAAAGATGTTTTAGTTATATTTTCCACTTGTTTCAGCATGGTTGTGTCTTCGAAGTGATCACACAAAATTTTTCACCAGATGCACGTGCTACATGATTCACAAAACATAGTGACGAGAAAGATTTTATTACTTAAGTGAGGACCGTTTAAAAAAATAGAAAAACACAAAAAGTGGATTTCTGTATGTGTTATCTGGACCATGTAAATAAGCTTAGTTCACAACAGAAAGTAATTTTTTTATCCTCCATAATTTTAGCTGCTCACTTTCGCTTTGACTGTAAAACTTAAATAACTGAATTAAAAATAAAATCCATGTTTTCCCATGTTATTAAAAACCAAAGTAGTATGAGTCTGAAGGGATTTCTCATGCATTTTCAGGGTTAAATTGTGAATGCTCTTCGCACAAAGTAGTCAAGCAGGTACTTGATAAAGTAGCTACTTCCTCCTTTCCCTCCCCCTCAGGCAGTTAACAGTGAATGTGTGTCTGTGGCTTTATACAGTACTCACGCAGGTGTGCAGGCAGTCTTGTTGGCTCTTCCTCCATCCTGCTAGCCTGCCGTGATGTTGGAACATGAACTGCAGAGGAAGTGGAGCTTGGCAAAGGGCTCGTTAAAGGACTGAATGAGAGATTTTCCTGCTGTGAAAAGACAAATAGCAAAGCACACCTTAAAACTTGCAGAGTACACACAGTAAACAGCTTAAATCAAACAGTAGCAAAACTATAGTGCTTGTCCATGGAAAATACTTCAGTCTCTTATTCTATTTTTTTTTGCTTGTTTTGTTTTTTAAAGACTATTTCATCCAGTCTACTCCTTAATAGTACAGTACTAATAAACACTTTCTGCAGTTTATGGCATTTCATATTATGTTATAGTTATGTATAGCAATGACAAATACAAAATACATTCAGTATAATGTTCTTAAATGCTCTCAAAATCAAAACTATCATGAAAATGGAAAATGTTAAATCATGACATACAGTATGGTACTACTATCTTGAAAATTGTGGATTAAAACCTTTTTTTTTTAATAGCACAATATTTCACCTGTACAGATGACAGATACAATAAAAATGGACAATTAAGATTAGTGGATGTTCGGCTTTAGAGAGAACCAATTTAAAACATATATGTTTTATTAGTACACTATGTTACTCCATATATTTGGTTGTCCAAGAAGTATCCGAGAAGAAAATGTATTTAACTCAATATATATACAACCATGAGATACAGAAATCTGACTCTTTTAAAGGGAGAATA
The DNA here is from genome assembly GCF_055471065.1 of Atractosteus spatula. Taxonomy (NCBI): domain Eukaryota; kingdom Metazoa; phylum Chordata; class Actinopteri; order Semionotiformes; family Lepisosteidae; genus Atractosteus; species Atractosteus spatula. The sequence goes on along the minus strand of NC_142713.1, from coordinate 32,474,601 downwards.
CAATGCAATGTTTCACACAGTAATACATCAAAATGGATATGCCACCTTTTGTATAAAGAAAGAAATGAACTATATTTGGCAGTCAGAAGAACTGTGTGACAAATTCTACTCCAAACAGCAATAAACTTTAGGCACACTTGCCTATCATTTGGTGAACACTGCACGCAGGAAACAATTTTTGGCTGTAAAACTGAAAAACTTTCAGATCAATTATTTTACAATGTAGGGATATAAGGAACATTTTTACTTACTGCTTAATGTTACATAATAAATGGTTACAATTAAGATTAAAAAGTTAAAAAAAGAAAGGCTATCTGTACAGGGAAGCCTGCATGTTAAAGTGCCCTTTTGTAAATTTATTAGAGAAAAATGTCTTGTTATACAAGTTGAATTTCTGTTTTACTTGAAAAATAATGGCTTCACTGCTCTGAATAAAATATTTACAAAAGGAAGATTCTTAACTGTTCAGCAAACACTTGTACTTGATTTAAATATTCTTCTCTTAGTCATACAAATGGTTAGTTTTGAAAAAGACAAGCCTTCAGGTTTCCTAACTGATCACCAAAGCCATTCTGTCAAACAGAGATCACAAAAGCAACGACACAGAAGCTAGAAAACAGCAGGTAACAGAGTGAAAACAGTTTAGATGTTTTTTATAATGTCTTCAATGTCTTCAAATGTCTTCAAAACCACAAAGTACAGTCTATTTCATTTTATTTGAATGATATCAAAAGGAACACTTCAAAAAAGTTCCCCAAATTGAAACATCTTAGGGAGGCAACAAGCAATTCAATTTCATACTCAGTGAATCATGTTGCTATATTTCACATTAATGCAATTAAAAGTCCCAAAAGAATTTATCCTCCATGCAGTCAATGGTAATGCAAGATATACAGTTAATATGTCCATAACAATAACAAAGGAAGATATACATTAAATAATGTTTTTTCCATCCATTCATTCATTTTCTACTGCTTTATCCAATTCGGGGTTGTGGGGAAGCCAGAGTCTATCACGGCAAGTAACGGGTGCAAGGCGGGACTCACCCTGGACAGATGTCCATCATAGGGCTCATATGGACACAGACAAGCACACACTAATATCAGGGCCAATTTTCCCAGAAGCTAATTAACCTGCCAGTATGACTTTTGGACTGTGGGAGGAAACTGGAATACCCGGAGAAAACAGGGAGAACATACAAACTCATTGTTGATAGCACCCCAGGTCTGGAATTGAACCCAGAGCCGCAGCACTGCAAGACTATCCACTGTGCCACCAAGCAGTTTTTAAATAATAAACCATAAAGGTAAGCCCCAATCCCCGTCATTACAAATAAATGTTTTAGTAAAGGAATGGTTAGAATTATTTTTTTTACTTAACATGTACATTTCTTAAGCAAGTAATATCTATTATGTTTCCAAGGTTACTTGCCAATTTAAACTAACACAAATTATATTCAGAAAAAAAGAGACAATTGAATATGGATATGGTCACATTAGGTTTTTTTTTCCCATCTTTGTATTGTTGTGCATCTCCATTTCGGTCTTCCAAGTAAAACCCTCTAGAATTTTATTTACACAAGTCATTTCTAGACTTCCATCCAACCATTACCAAACACATGCATATCCCTGGTGAGAGTTGCAACAACCCAGAGCCTATCCTAGACATAAAGGGTGCAAAGTGGAACTACATCCTAGATGGGGCACCACTCTATTTCAGGACACACACAGTGAGAAAATTCAGAGATAATTGTCAGCATACAGTTAAGAGGTGGGAGGAAGCCAAAGTACCTGGGGAAAACCCTAATGAATGTGGTGAGTCATGCAAAGACCATACTGAAGGTGCTCTAGTCCAGAATCAAACCAAGGAGCTGTGAACCATCAGTGTTAATTGCCTCAGCACCATGTTGCCAGATTTCTAGACCTGCTTATTGGAATTCTCTATACCACACTCCAGCAGAAACACCTTCTAAGCTGTAGTGAGTTCAAAATGTATGCACCAGACTTTTCATCTGCTCTATAAAGAGTGATCATATTACTCCACTTCTCTACATGGGCCTGCAATCCATTCCCAGGCAGATTTTCAGAAACACTCTTCTACAAATGACTTCAGAATTTAGCCCTATCCTACTTGTGGGAGATGCTGGTTCTATACAGTATGTGCCCTCTGACACTCTGAGGGCCTTTGGGTAGGGCTTATTAGTCATCTGAACACAAATCATTTGGTGACCAGCCTATTAGGGTCAACAGTCCAAAGATTTGGAGCTTCTTTCATCATAACATTACACACATTACTTCTCGTTTTTAGATCTTTATTGAAAAAATAAATAAAACAGGGAATTTCACAATGTATTTCTGGATTGTATCTTTTTACAACTGTTTTTTTTTCTAAAATCTAATGACTTAATTGCTTACTTCGTTTTTTTTTACTTGCTCTATAAATAAAGATTAAGGATGATGATGGCCTTTTGTTAATTATTATTCATAAAATGATTTAAAGCAAATGCATGTTTCCAAACAACAAGATGGATTATTCACATAGAACAAAAGGTGCAAGTATATACATTTTTCTTTATACCTAAACTTTCTAATAAACCACAAATTGGTTGACTTCTCCTATGACCAGGACTTTGATAAAAAAAAAACTGAATATAATCTTAACCTCAACTCAAAATGTAAAAATGTAACTATGTTCTGAATAACACTATGCAGAAGTAAAATAAAGTAAAATACTCTGGAGGATTATAGTGTGGCAGTGCATTTGCAAACTTTTGGATAAAGTACTAAGCCTAGTACAACAAAAACTCTGCAGTTAAGGTAGTACTAGTGTGTTGCAAGTAACTTGTTATATACTTTATTACTGTTAGTTACAATAACCATGCCTTAGTGGTTTAGGATGTACAATTTAATCCCAAACTAGCAATAACAATCTGCAAATGCCTATTATTTTATATTTATATATGTTTATTTTATTTTTTATTTGTGTTGTTTTGTTTGTTTCAGAATAGAATATATAGGAAATTCTAATATTCAGAAAAACTGGACTTTATATTAAAACAAAGAAAGCATTGGTGACTTTTTAATCAATCTAAATAATATGCCTGTTCAAAAAAAATGTGCTTTGATTAGAGTGGAATTCAAAAATAATTGCCATCAGTACCTATCCATGGTCCTGAATTGTCTAGTTTACTATACAAGAAAATGTAAAATAACTAAACTGTCTGAAGAATAATTATAATAAGAAGGTCTAGAATCCTTTCTACAGTACCACATCTACTAACAAAAACAGGTTAAACATACGATACATTCAAATAAAGTGTCAATCAATCCTTATAATGCTGCTGCCTTGATTTCTCAAAAATCTCAAAAACATTCATAAGTTAAAATTAGTTAAATGGCTATCAGAAGAGTTGCAAACTGACTCTTCATTCAGTAAGAGAGACACTTGGTGTGCAGGATGAATCCTATAGCCAGGGGCTCCCAATTAAAATTCAATCTATTCATTTCACCAGCTGCAACAAGCAGCTCCCAGTGATGTCACACACTGAGTTGACCTCTGCCAGTTATCTGAGGATATTAGCCGCAATTTAGGGTGAAAAAATTCTAAATAAGATTCCATCTTATATTCAACACAGAGGATATGGGGAAATGGCTCCTCATTTCCTCATGAATTTGGATGAAAAAAAAATTCTGTATGTGCGTACATGTATGTTAAGTAAAATATACCATTCCTTGAAACAGAGCTTTTAAACCCTTTAGTGAACAGGTTCATCTCTTCAAGACAGATTCTGATGACAGACATTGTATGTATACATTATACATTGTGTGTATGTATAAGTAAATACACATATCCAATACATATATAGGAAGGTCAATCCATATCAAAGCAATCATTCAAAAGTTCAATTTTTCACTTCATTTACTTTGATTCTAGAAACTCATACATATTTTCTCTGGAGAAAAACTTTTAAAGTGTATACTTTAGACCTGAAAGACATTCTTTTTATGAGTTACAATTCAACAAAGGTGACCCATACTCTACCCCTCGCCAATAATTTCATGGCTATTGCTTAGTCTGCTACCAACAAAGCAGTTGCCACTTTAAAACTTACAAAGAGGGATATTGTATAATTTTATAATTACATAAGTAAACTGTAAGGAAAGGTTTTTCCATTTATTTGTAGTTTAACCTCACTCAGGTAAAACAATCTAGCCAAGACAAGTATATAACTTAACACTTATTCAGAATCAAGCATATGCTCCTTTGACCAGGTTCATCTGTAACAGATTCATGTGAATCAACTAAGTCAACCTTTTAATATGTGACTGAAGTACAGCACAGGTAAATTACATAAAAAGCCATATTGAAATGTAGTCACTAAAAGTGAAAAACAAAAAACAAAGTTGTGTTCTTAAACCTGGTACAATTCCACAAAAACTTATATTACAGTCAACCAAGTTGTCTTTCTGTTTTAATATTAATCTCATGATTATAAAAAAATATTTAATTAGAAGTACAATATAATTTTATTTTCCGGTAATTTCACATATGTTTGATCATATTAGGAAAAGGCAGATTTTGAGTTCAATTAAACAAACATGTAGAAGACTATCAAACAATCAAGGAACTGACACAGATGACCCAGATGAAAGAAAAGATCTACTGTAGCTCAAATTAGTCAAAATCAGCAAGTAAAATCAAGAGGCCTTCATGCTATCAGTATGGTGGAGCAACACCACAGATGGACTCACCAGCAATGGAGTCAAGTCCTCCTTACAATTAATCAAGGTATTGTGTAGACCACCATATTGGATGCCACTAAGTGTAGCACAGACACGCAGAGCAATGTGCTACTTCTTATGTGGTGGTCTTCGCAGGAGTGTCTAGTTGCTGAAGATCTCCACTTATAATAAATGATTTCAATCTGACAGCACTGGGGCTATACTGATCAAGTCCTCAAACCTCACTTGCTGCCCTTCCTGTAGGCTCATCCTGATGTGACAGCATTCCAGCAGGATAGTGCATTCTGTCATACTGCTCACTTAAGATATGTTTTTTAACAATGTAATTGGGCACACTGGTGCATTTCCCTTTACTATATTAAATGGACATTAGAGTTTTTGCACACTAATACTGAAAAATCAATGAGTCCTGACAAACTAGAAGGTAAAACTTTGCAGAAATGTCACAAATGGCTTAATCCTGTATTCTGTAAACTTTTTCAGAAGTCACTTGGAACTGCAAATGTGTCCAAGTTTGTGGAGAACATACCTATACCTACAAAAAAACAAAACCTGAAAATTTGTTGAATTAAAAGATTTCTGTCCAGTAGCACTAACTTCTGTCCAATGAAATATTCAGAATGAATTACAGTGCCCTCCAAAAATATTGGGACAAGAGGACAAATTAGTCCATTATAGTTCAGAAAATTTGGATTTCAAATCACAAGATGAATATGAGACAAAAGCAGAGAATACCCCCTTTTACCTATGGGTATTTTTATGCATAAATATTTACTGTTATACAACAACAGCACTTTTTTGTTCAATCCCCCACATTTTAGATGATCATTAGTACTGAGAAAAACGGCTTTAAAGGTGTTTGATTGCCCAGGTGTTACAAATTACAAACATTTCACACACATAAAAGAGCACTGAAGGTCTAGGCTTGGTCGAGATCTTTTGAAACTGCTTCTGAAGTGTTTCACTTGAATTAGTCAGCAAAAACAAACATGAAGACCGGAGAACTAACTATGACAGAAAAGAAGACCATTTTGAAAATATGAGAAATCAGATCATCAGAAAAATTGTTAAGATTCTTGACATTTCAAAATCAGCAATCTGGAATGTTCTTAAGAAAAATGAAACAACAGGAGTCGTCGAATATAGGCTGCGAACAGAGCATTCAAAAAGACAAATGCAGTGGACAACAGAAAAATATTTCTAGGTGTTAAGAAAAATCCCACAATTACTGTTAGTGAAATCACAAATAATCTCCACAGTGTTGGGGTGCAAATCTCAAGTACCACTATCTGCAGAAGACTTCACCAAGAAAAAAAAACAGAGGCTGTACTGCAAGGTGTTAAAATATACCGAGCTGAGCCATAGGAGCTCTAGAACAGGGTTTTATGGAAAGATGAGACCAAAATAAACATCTTTCAAAATGATGGAAAGGCTAAAGTATGGAGAAAAACAGGAACAGCCGATGACCATAAGCTTATCACTTCTTCAGCAAAACATGGTGGAGGGAGTATCATGGCTTGGGCATGTACAGTATGGCTACCTCTGAAACAGTCTTAATGGTCTTTATTGGTGACTTAACTGAAGATTGGAGCAGAAGAATTAATTCAGAGATATACAAACAGATATTGTCTGCAAATGTAAGAAAAGGCTGGTGCCATTTATATTGGGTGGCAGTTCATTATACAAACAGGACAAAGAACCAAAACATACTGCATCTTAAAACAAGAGTTCATCAGACAGAAAAAGAGCAACATTTTGGACTGTCCAAGTCAATGACCACATCTGAATCCAATTGAGCATATATTTCATTTTCCAAAAGGAGACTGAAGGCAGAATTCTCAACCAACAAGCAACAAGTTAAAGATGCTGCAATTAAAGCCTGGCAAAGCATCTCAAGTGAAGAAATAAAAAATCTGGTGATGTTAATTGGACTGAGGCTTGATGCAGTTATTGGAAGCGAGGGATTTGCAACAAAACACTGACTTTTTCACTCTTTTAATTTGCTTTAAGTTCAGTGTCCCAGCACTTCTGGTCACCTAAATTTGAGGGACTGCACACAACATATGCTTTTGTTGAAAAATGTTTAAGTGTGTTTGCAACATATTTTCTAAAAATAAAAAGTGACCTTTTTAACTCCGATTCAGAATAATTTGTTTCATGTGAACTTTAATCTCTTGTGTGCACAATAGGAAAATGACATGGGGTTTTGTCCCGATACTTTTGGAGGGTACAGTATATTAAATGAATTTCAGTGCAACCAGTGCAGTAAAGGACTCCTATCAGTCTGCATACAGGGTAAAATGAGGAGCTGTCATCTTGTTAAATCAAGTCCGCAAGCATTTAGAATCTCAGTATGTATGTGACAGTATGTACACATACTTTTTGCTGACTTTTTGTCAGTATTTAACACTTTGGATGCTAACGTTGGTAGCGAAGCTTTCGGATATGGTAGTACATCATACACTTACCAAGTGAAAATACAGTTTTCTTACCAGTAACTGATTTCAGACATTGATGTTGTTAGACTTTGTATGTAAACAAGGGAATATCTATATATTAATACACATATCCAATACATATATAGGAAGATAAATCCATATCAAAGATAAGTGACAGTATGCATGAGTGAGCTAATGGAAGTGATCAGCACCATCATGTTCCCCAATTTTTTTTTAAGAAAGTTAAGAAGTTTTAATGTAGCAAGAAAAATGTTGACTTTTTTATAACTTTTATTCAGGGCATTCTAACCTTTTTATTCAGAGCTGGGGAGATGCCATGTCCTGGGAGAACAAAAATTTACTGACATATCCTTGGACTCAATAACGTCTAATGGAGCAACATATTTAATCTTGTACATAAAATTTTAGATGACCCCTCTCATCCATTCTTTTTAGAATATACTTTCATAGCCTCTAGGAAGAGATACCAGATCCACTGCATAAAGACTAAGTAAGCACTTACTACCTTTAAACCTTAAAGCATTCAGTTGTTGAACACTGAAAAAGATAATTTGCTGGTAGGAATCTTATTATTGTTGTTGTTGTTGTTATAGTTTTAGACACTTAAGCAGGTAAATCTCTTTTTAATCTAAAATAATCTTTAATTACTTGTTCCTTTGCAGCCTACGCATGCTGACGCAGCTACCCACCTGAGGTATAAACAAAGTCAACCCTGAGGAGCAACAGTGCAATGAGCACCCAAGCAGATCGGGGAAACGAAGAGTGAATTTGAGACTAAAGGTAGGTAACATTTCTTTATATACAGGTTTGTGGGAACCAAGTGCACACTTTCCTGTTATGTTGTTTAAGTTGATTCCATGTGATTCTTCAAGAAAAGGCTAAAAAATATTTTGGATTAACAAACAATAATAAAAGGAGCAAGATGGGCCAAATGTTCCCTTGTTCACTGAAAGCTTGCTTACTTGCACATAGGAAAAGGGGATAAGTTCGATATCCCCTCCCTCAGAAAACTTTTTCCTGCTGTCCCTTAAACTCTACTTTATGAAGCTGGACAATCTGTGGAGATAGAGGTAGGTTTTGCCGAGATAACTCCCCAGGGGAAAAGTGGCATATTGCTAAATGATTCATAGGTTTGCAGCCACGTGCAATCCATGCCACTAGTCAAGAATTTTGGGACTAACAACTAATTGTTACTTTGCTTCTAACAGAAAAAAAAATCCACTTTCTTGTTTATTCCAGGAGGACATCATAAATCAAAACAGACAGACTGTCAGGTAAGTAAACAGATGAAGCAGACAAGTTGGAAAAAAAATAGATATAGACAAGGTCTCTTCCAAACACAGAGGAAAACTTTAAATTAAAAAAAATATTTGAGAATTAAAAACGTATTTGATGGTCAACTATGTGGTTATGAATTGACACACAACTCCTGCAGTACACTTCGATTAAGTATTACTTCAACAAAAGTACAAACAACTTAATCACTTACTTTGATCAGATCAACTGAAATGTAGAAAGAAAGGGATCACCTAGACAGATATAATTGATGTTACTGTACAAACCAAAAGCAGGGAATCATGGACACATCCCAGAAACAAAGATAACTTCACTCTTGTCAGCATGAACTACTTTAAAAGTAAAACTGTTTTCAGATCTTGTGTTTTACAATAAAATAATGCCTTTGCATCTTGGCAAAATGGAATTGTAACCTGAAATGTGAGTTTTGTTTTTCATTTTTTAAGTATTTGTTTTTACCTGCTATGGTAAGACACGACATCCTTAGTGTATTATTGTATGAAAAATTAGTGGAAAAGTTTACTTCATGTTCTTCAACATCTTAATGTTATAATCAACTAGTACTTGTGAAATTACTTTTTGAATACTTCACACTGAGGGTGATCACTACATCTTCAAGAATGACAAAAGGCCACTCAGTTAATCAGATTTGCACACCCAAACACCATGTTTGAATACCATAAAGGACATTACTTTCAGGTAGGACAGCTTCTACACACTATTTATATATATGCAATTTCTTATTTTACCCATACATAAGTAAAAAAATCACCCCTACTGCCATACCTGGTCCCCAAAATTGTACTTAAGACCGCAAGTTTTGATTTTGAACTACAGCTTACACCTCCAGATCAGGAATGAACGAGAATTTAAATGTTTAATCATTTCTCATGCCAGCGTTTAAAGTTGTAATTCGATTCAATATTCAGAAATCAACCTAGAACCACTGCTACTATCCATTCAATCCTTCAGAAAAATGTCCATCACGCTCCACCCCCCAGCAAAGCTCAGGAAGTTCCCCCCTTCTCAAATCCTGCCTGCCGTGAAGTTGAGTAACGTGTTCACTGGTCAGCTAGTGATCTCATAAATTAGTAACTCTGAGTGCAGTGAGCGTAATAAATTAAAATATATATTACAAAACTGGTTAACTGTCAAACACTAAATGTCAACCATTTTGTTTAAAGCAACAAAACATAAGCAGCTTTTCTCTCCCGCAGAACTTTTAAGGTATTCAAATTTCTGTTTAACGTTTGCATATCAGTCTAAAAAGTGAAAAATTAATCTGAAATTATTCCTTAGGATGTTACCGAGAGCATTTATTTTTATTTATCCTTCGAATACAGAAAGTCTGTTAGACAAATATCAAAACAAAAAGATATCAAAACAAGATGCAGGTTAAAAGACAAATCTTAAACTTTGTCTTTTAAATAATGATATCACAATTCCCAGAGTAGAGCAGTACGCCCGATCTGTAGTTGTATGGGGAAAAAAATATTCAAATACTCTTGAAAATAATAATCCAGTGGTTTTCTCATTTTTCTGAGAATACAGTAGCTAAACAGAATTTACACTTGAAAGGGTGCTTTAACGTTGTATCTACGTTCAATAGTGGATCGGATTTTAGCTTTCCTATACGGTAGAATTAAACTGTGAAGTCTATGGAACAATACAACGTGAATGCGCGCACTCACACACTTCAGATGCATAGCTGAATCAGTTAACCCAGCATGGCACACTTACCAAGCGCCGTGTACAGTATGGTGAAAAAAAGCTCCTCCTGCAACAGATGATAACAAACGCTTCTTTTATCAGCGATTTGTTGCTGTAAAGTGCATCTTACCCGGTGTCCACATTACAAAAGTTAAGCATGTTTAAAGAATCCGTAAATACCTTAATTGTAAGCTGCAACGAAGCTTCAGACATGTCTTACACAATTCAGGAAGTTCTCCTTTTTTCCACTTTCCTTTCCCCTTTTTTTCCTTGAAATAAACCAGAAAATCATCCACATCCGTCTACTTGTAGTGGATTCCAACAGAGAAAAGCACACAAGTTTATTTATTTTGTTTTTCTTTAACTTGCGTAGCAATTAAAAAATAAATACATTTACTTTGTTTCCCTCTTTTGTTTTTTTACTACATTTTGTTGATCTACTGGTTACTTTCTTCCTGGAAGACTGAAACTGAAAGGCAAACAACGCTTTGCTCATTGATCTGGGTGTTTAAGTGCTGAAATGACGTGAATTCCCAGCACTGAGCGCTGCCCCCTTAAAGGGGAACTCAACCCAGGAAATTGCCGATCAAGTTACAGGCATGCTTAAGGAAATGAGGAACTAAAGCATTTTAACCGACACTAGATTTCAAATGAGAGCATTTCTACAGGGGGAAAGCTATCCAGTTCGACAATAAAATGGAAGTGTTAAACGTCATTCACACTTCCATTTTCCCCATGTTTATTTGCTGAATAGGCCTACAGTGTCCAATCAGTCTATCAGACCTTTTCGTGTCGTTTACTTTTCACAGTTAAGGGTAGTAATCAGTTAAAACGACCCTTCCTTTTCTCAAGCAAAGCCGAATTCAGGTATGAATGTTCTCCCACATTAATTTCTGAGATATTAAAGAATATTTTGACATTTCTTTGTAGACTATCCTCCGAAACAAAAAAGGAATTGCATCATATTGTCTACAGCTTTAAACGTGTACAAATGTGTATATTAAATCCAGACGCAATCATTTTAATATTTTCAAAAATTAGGTGTGACTACATTATAATAATTATATTACACTCGCCCTACACTTCCTGCAGTACATATACAGAAACACGTTATACATTTACCTGGTCAAAGTTATTAAAATGTATAAGTTAATTATACAATTTTGATGTGAAATTTCATTAAATATTATATCATGCATTATGTGAGCAGTAGTACTCGTTAGATATTTTTTCTGCAATAATGTTATTATGTTTCAGAAGTTTTCTGTGGAGCAACACACACCTGAAGAACACTTTACAACTGAAACACATTTTTTCTTCTTTCTGCATTTTAGAGAAATCCCTACATGTTCTATTATCTTTGTTTGGATATCAAAATCATACTCAGCCTTTATGGATCCACAGATGGATTCCTCTCCAAGACATCCACAAATGTGTGACTTTAATAGCTCTATCCAGCTTGCTATTGTGAACTTACTGACGTATCTGGCTCTTTTACAGGAAGTCTATTGCTTGGATGTGTTTGGACTCTTAGGATCCAGTTCAACATTTCCTTGGTCCACCTGTTCTTTTTATTTGTCCAGCTCATTTCCATATTACTGTCTTGACTTTGATAATGCACTCAAAACCATATCAACAATCTGTAAATGTCTTCATATTTTCCATATCATCATTTATTGTATGATTTTAAGCAAACCATTCCAATAAAAAACACATACAAATACATTATTTTTTAAAATGTAAGAAATGTATCAGGCTTGCCATTGTTTTCCCCATGTTCACACGGCTTTCCTCCAGGTGCTCTGTATTTTTTCCCACCAAGACATACTGGTTGGTTGATTGGCTTCTGTAAAATTGACCCTGGTGTGTGTCTCTGTGTGTGTGTGCCCTGCGATGGATTCCAACGGACTGCGGTCCAATCCAGGGTGTACCTCATTGCTTGAGTTAGGCTCCGGTATTCCCCGCGACCCTCTAGTGGATTAGAAAATGGATAGATGGACCTGAGTGCTCAAACTGAAGTCTTCTAAAGGTAAGATATGTTACAGTAAATACCTAAGAAGAAAACAAACTCAAATATACTGATTGCATAAGTATTCAGACCTGTGAGCTCAATGTTTGGTAGGAGCACCTTTGTCAGCAATTACAGTACAGCCACAAGTTTGTGATTTATATCAGGCCTCAATTAGTGAGTGACATAGCTACCTTTCTAAATGTTGCCCATGTGAATCTATGCTGCAGTAGTAGACCTGGTCTAGTGGTTCGGGGAAATTCTGTGCTGACTATTGACTGGTGGATTCTGAGTAGGCTAGTTACTGAGATTGAATCCTGGCAGGAGCAGCATAGAGATGTATTCAAAACTGGTGTAGTATATAATTCTCCTGTGGTGTACCCAGCCTTTTGGCAATGTGGACTTGTCTGCTGTCTACAGAGCATTGGTTGGAGCTTTTGAGTGACCAGGATTTAATCCTGGCAGTGGCAAAGAGAGCTGAATTTGTGACAGATGCACTTTCTTGGGTGTCAGATGTAACACTTTGCATTTAGAGCAAAAAGTTCCAATTTTGTCATTTGCCACATGTTTGCAGTATCACTTAAATGCTTCGTTGCAAACACAATTTGGAATTTGAAATGAGTTTTACATTTTGCCATACAGACCAGCTTTATAGAGTGACCAGCTTTTATTGACACATTTTCTCCCATCTCATCCAATTCAACATCCGTCTTTGGCCTCATGGTTGCATACCTAATCAGTTTCCTTCTTTACCGTCTGCTCAGTTTGTAGGGACAGCCTGATCTAGACAGTGTTGGGAGCTATCCACTTCTTAATGATCAACGTCACCATGATCAAAGAGATATTAAGGGTCTTTGAAATGTTTTTTATACTCTTCTTCTAATCTATGCCTTTAAAAAACATTTTCAAGTTGTTTTGAAAGCCCCTTTGTCTTCGTGGTTGAATCTTTGCTTGAAACTCAGTACTGGAGTGAGGTACAGTACTTTACAATCATAAGTTGTTACGTCCCAGTGTGTGGTCTATGTGAGACTTCTGACTTTGATTGTTCTCCCTCCCCCATTGGTCCATCATTACACTACTGTTTCCGTAAGACATCATCTTCAATTAGCTTCTCGACCAATCACAACTCATCTTATTCAGTATAAAACATGGAGGCTTTCAGAAGGAAGAGGCCTTTCGTTTGACTTTGGTCCCGCTCGGCTTTGGTTTTCGCTTCGCTTCGCTTCGCTTCTGGTTTTGCTTCGGCATTGTTGGTTTGTTGTTTTGCTTTGTGTGTGTGCATTTTCGTATAGCTTCGGCTTTGTTGTTTTGTTGGTTTCTATTCATCTCGTTGTACTTTTGTTTGTTTGTGTTTATCCTCATTTCGCCATTACTTTGCCCAAACTTGTTATTGTATCAACCTCTGTGTGCCTTTGTACCCTGTTACTTGTCTACTCTTGTTTGTATTTGTAGTTCACTTATGTATTTGTGTGAACTTTTGTGTATAGAGTTAGTTTAGGTTGTTGGGTACATTTTGCACACACATAGTTGATTTTTGTATTAGTAACACTAGTTTAGGATGGGTGAGTGCCTTTTGTCTTGTATGGTTTTGGGTAGTCGGTGCAAGTTAGCTAGGGTGTTTGAAGACGCCGAAGACTGAGTGTTTCAGGTTTTCTTTTGTAGTTAGGTTAGCTTTCCCTCACTTTCTTAGCCAGCTCCATTTTGCTTGTTATTTTCTTTTCTTTGTCACCACTCTAGTTCCCTTACCCTGTGTGTTATTGTGTCTTATTTCATACCAATCACTTATTCACCTTAAAATTATCACTTTTTGCACCAACCCTTGTTATCACGCTTCCCAAGACCCTCACCAGAACCCACCTGCATCCAAAAATTATCCTAAATGTTACACCCCTTTACCCCTAGACACTTGGGGTTGTAACATAAGTATATCTATTCTGAAATCAAGTGAACCACTGTTACTTGATACTGACAAAGGCGATTCAACTAATTGTATGACTTGTTTAGGTTATTTTGTGCACCTAAATTTATTTAGATTTGTCACAGCAAAAGGTTTAAATTCTTTGCCATTTTCTTTCATATTAATTATCTATTTACTTCTGGCTCTTAGTTTTCTAATTTGAATGAGTGATAAATAAATACATTGCAAATACCTTTTTAGGCACTGTGCATACTAACATATTGTGCCTCACTGCTAATTACTGGTGCACATGGCCCTTAAATTAAATATAATTTTAAAGGTATAGTAAACACATACAGTCAACAGTTATGAAAATATGTATTCACATTGATTGAAACACATCACACAAACACAATAAGCAGGGATGCTCAATGGAAATACAACAGTCTACATTTTACATTAATGGTTCAGTGGGCACATGTAAAATGTGTACAGCTATATTGTGCACCAGGTGGAACTGAATCTCAGACACTCATGGGTTCAGAGCACACAGAATCCAACTCCCTAGACAGTGGCAAACTCCACTATCCTGCAAGACCAGGTCTTCTGCATTCTGCATCCTGCACTGTCTAGGTCTCAGGGGGGTAACCTTATTCTGAAACATGCCTGGTGCTGCTAAGCCCTGTAACATTCACAGTGTTATTTACTTTTTAAATATAGAATAAATGGATTTGATGAGAGTTTGTGAAGTATTGGTGCTTCAGATAATAAAGTACAGAACTTAAATTATGTGATTTAATAAAAGCACTGTTTGCTAGTGAGTTGACTTTAGTTGAGTCAAAATTGCCAAGAACAGCTGCATCAAATCCTCATCAATAACCTTTCAGGAAAAGGCGTGATAGAGTAGTGATGATTGCTATCGGCATGATTGAATTCCACTTGTTAATGAAACAAATTAAAAGTTGTGCTTCAAAAATCTGCCGAAAAGTAAAAAGAAACAAGAAAATCATTTCTGCGAGGGACAGGGCATACCCAGGACATATCCAGAAAGAAAGACAGTCAGCACGCCAGCCAATGTTTTTACAGCACCAAAAATTCAAGGAAAAAATAACATCAGCAGAATGACTACAGCTTTTAATATGCCACATTAAGTGGCTTACACTAGGATCAATGATTCAGGATTGTCCACACTGACAAGTCACTGCCCAGACTAAGACAGACAAGCCCAAAACTGTACTTAAGATTTGGCGCAGTGTACTTTCCTCCATTGGGGAGAATCTAGGACTAAAGGCGGCCAGTGTTCTACCAGGGAAGCTTCCGTTTTTTTCCACTCATCTGAGTGATAACCTAAATGAGGATCTCTGTGCACTTTGCTCAAGGTATCTCAGGCTCAGAGACTGGTACTGTACATCAAGTTAACTGCCCCTGGTGGCACCACACAACCCACAGGGATCACCTCTCATTTGCAAAGGGTTGTTACTGCCCACATCCCTAGCCGTTCACTTGTGGATTTGGAGCACTGGGAAATGAACAACCGCCTCCTACACTAACATGTGGGGTATTGACAGTATAAACCCTCTCCCAGTTGTTCCTTAAACTGTGGTATTTAGTATTGTTGCCTTGCAATGCTTGGTTCTGGCCTGTGTAGATCGGTATTTTATACCATGTGGCTATGTGGGTTTTTTCTTCTACAGTCCAAAGTTGCATATAAGTTGATTGGCATCAGTAAGTTGTCCCTTATATGTGTGTTTGCCCTGTTCATTGTGTAGTCTGCTTGGTTATCCTCACACACTCACCCAAGCAGAAATATCAGGCTTATGGCACACCTTCCCCAGTATTTGACACTTTTTATTCTAATGCAGTTACACTGCCTCCAAGTTACAAGCTTATTTTTTTCTTAGACAATTTCATACCCTTTGTCTTCAATTTCGTTACTTCTTCTTCATGCTTTGCAAGAAACATGGAACTCCAGCTGGAGTCAGTTGACCTTTTCAAGGAAGTTAATTCTTTGAAATCACCTACCCAGACAGCCCAATCACTTCATCTTGAGTCATCACCTCAAATTTGATTCATCATTTGACATTGTAATTTCCCAGTCTTCTTCATGGTCTTCTCAGTCCAACTGTGGGTCATCAAGACAGCTGCATCCCAGCCTTGGGTTTCTTAGCAACTGACTTTAGCCCTCCCTCTACTTGAGCCCAATGATCTAACTGCAGAATGGCTTTCTGACTGCAGTCACTCTGCCTGTGGCTCAACTTCCAGACAGCCCTGCAAACCCCACCATCAGCCAACTCTTCCACTTGCCTCATGACTCTCTTTCCAGTCATCTCCCTCTGATCACAGAGCCACCAGCCCCTTGGGACACCCTCCAAGATACCATGCCAGGCTTTTCGTAGTTCCTGCAAGAGCCAACTACATCAACCAGAATAAAGTTCTGCCTCCAGTTGATCATTGGAGTCTTCCTGTGGATCCCACCATAGTCAGTCCCATTGCCTTGTCTGAAACCTACCAGGTTCACAGCCATGCCACTCTTGCTCAACCACACTCTCTGCTTCCAAATCTCAATATCCTAATATCAACGGTTGGACAGATACATGCCAGAACAAATGTCTTAAAGAATGAGGAGTGCACCAATTCCCCCTCCCACACCTCCCTGCAGTGCAACTTATCTTGCCACTGCACCCTCAGTCTTGTCTCACACATCTTCTCCTGTTCTTTCTCACTCTCACCTCCTCCTCCAGATCTAAGGACAGCCAAAGTAACCTTGTCATCTTCCCACGCAGACAGCAAGTCTGTCATAACTTCAGTTCTGCAGGATGTGAAAAGTTCTTGTCATTACTTCGCTAAATTAAATTATTAGGGCAAGATTCAAGAATGTTGATTGGCCTCTGAGTCCTGCCTCGTCCACAAACTTCAGCCACACCAAAATGTTACAGCATTTAACTCCCACTAATATTTACCCTAATCACCCTAATCGTTATTCTTTCTCCTTTAAGATGGCCTGTTTTTTGGTTCTTTAAGGTGCCCTTTACTCTTCTCTCTTCTATGAGAAGTTGCAACAACTTTCCATCTGCCCTTTCTGCCCAGTATTCTATAGATCTTTTATTAATAAAGGAAATGAATAATTACTGGAATGAGTCTCAGAACTCTGTATTTACTTAACACTATATGAGAAGATAAAGAACATTTTTTTTAGCCCAGAATCTCTCTGCATTCTTAAATGTCATCTCTAGACTTACCTTCATATATGTGGAGAATATCAAAAAGTAATCAATAATTTACAATGTCTGGCTAAATTTAAAAAGCAAAAGCATGCCTCTCTGGGATGATCAGAACACAAATTAGAACACAATCCTTCTGCACTTCCATTTCTCATTTATGTTCTTCTTAAGTTAATATCAATTTTATTCTGGATGGTATTCTGGATTCTGGTAGAATTTTATTCTACCAATGGATTAATTGGTAGATTTGAATTTGCTGAAAATAAAAAAGCAGACAATTTTGAAACAATGAATATATAATATTCTGTAGAAAAAAACGTGTAATGTGGCTCAGGGTGCAAGAGATTTGATATAAAAAGTGATGTTAATCCATGAAAACATACAGTAGTGTAAAATTCATGTATCCATTTTTTTTGGCGTTTTGAAGTTTGCTGGTGCCTAGCCAGCAGTGCTATGTATGTCTGAGCCAGTGGAAGCCTCTGATTGAAACCCAGGACAAGGATTTGGGACACAAAGTGCATCACTGGACAAAAGGACTGAGACCAGAGGGGGACTCTACAGAAAATAGCAAAGGAAGGCTCAGGTATCATTTTCCTCCCCCTTACCTGTATTTGTTGTACAGGGTATGGAGAGCTTAATGGATCACCTTGTTTAGGATTGTCAGGTCTGCAGAGAGCGCTATTGCCCATTGAGGGAGAAAGCAGAGTTTTGTCCTTTTTCTTCACTGTGGTAGAACAAGGCACCCCAGGATACCTGATAAAGCTTAATCACCAGAGTGCTATTGTGGACTTTTTTCTGTCTTGGGACTTTTGTTTTTGGTAACTGGGGGCCGTGAGTTTCATTTGTTTATTTCTTATTTTTGTGTCCCTTATGGATACTTTTTGTGTCTTTTATGGGTATACTGTAGATAGTCGATTGTAATTGCTAGAGCAATTAAAAGGTCAATTATGTAGGAAAACTGTCTTGTGCTTGTCTGTGGGTTCACTGGTGGTTCTGTGAGATACAAAGAATCTGTTGCAAGGATATGGTTCCTAGCACCTTTGAATTGCTAATTAACATAGTCAGATAAAATGATCCTGCATGTTGGGGTCACTGTTCTATCAATGCCACTCATAGTCTCTTTGACTGAGCCTCATAAGGGATAGAGCTTCACTCATTACACAGGGAAACATGATAAAATTATCATTGACAACAAAAGAAAAAGGAATATAATGAATTGCAAGCACAACCAAAAAAGGGATATTAGAGAGACCAAATGTGAGATAGAAATAAATACTGGGCTGTATGCTAAAACAAATAAAAAGGCCTTTTCAGTATAAAAGTAATATAATTACAATAAAGCATGGACTAAGTCTTACCTGGATGATAATAGGAAGCTTCTAGATAATGAAAGAGAAAAGGCTGATGTATTAAATGAATATCTTACTCTTGTTTTTACTAAGTACATGCTTTAGTCTGAGGGAAGACAAAGTTCTATATTAAGTAGTATTAGCATGGAAGAGGCATACATTTGTAAGACACTACAAACACTTAAGATAAATAGATCAATCTCCAGGGCTTTGTAATATTTTAACAAAAGTACTTCAGGACACAAGAGATATTGTTTGTAAGCCAATAAGAAAAACCTTCCAATAGATGCTCAAGACAGGGGTACTATTGGACTGGAAAATTGCCTATGTAATGTGACAAAATAATCATAGAAAGTATCATTTGTTTTACTTCCATTACATGTACACTTATGGCAATGATACTTAGAACTAAACTAGAAAGTTATCTATATAGAAATTGGATCCAAGAGGACAGAATCAGCATTGATTTAGGAAAGGTAGGTCTTGGTTTTTTTAACCTTTTAGAGTTAAGTAACCATTAAGGGTGACACAAAGCATAGTTTTATTTAGGATTAAAGAAGGCTTTAGATAAAACCTTCTCATAAAATATTTACTCTTTATCAACTCCTTATTTATGTCCATAATCTAGGTTCTGTAAAGTAAATGTAGTGAAGTTTCAAGATTAATCAAAAACAGGGAGAAGTAAACAGTGTAGTAAACAGTAAACAGTGTAGAAACTGCAAAGGAAAGCTAAAACAATTTAGGTAGAATTCAAGACTAGGAAAACACCTGGCAGATGACTTTTAATATAGACAAATGTTAACTCTTTCATGCAGACAGCAAAAACATACATTTTTAATACTGTTAAAGGGTGATAAATGGAAACAAGATGGCAGTTCTTCTCTGGAGCACATTCCTCAGAAGCTGTAGGCAATTACCTGCCATTCTCTGTCACCTGACTGATATTAAAAGCCAGGAAGCAGAGGCTTCCAGTGGGCCATTGATCTTTCTATCCAGGAGGAGAACAGAGCCTCTGAGAATGTGCTGCATCAGAGGGAGAAGGGAGCAAGGAGGCAAACGACAGATGGATACAGTATGGACATTTAGATTGATGTGATTTTTGTTTTTTACAAAAATGTTTATTGTTTTTTGTATATAGTAAGCTTCTTTGCTACCAGGCCGTTAATAGAGGTGGTATGTATGAGAAGAAGACGTTTAACTAGAGCTCTCAGAGAGCTTAGATTTTGTTTTATTTTTCCCTCACTATAAATAAAGGGCTCTGTTTGTTTCCCTGAGACCCACAAATGAAAGATCCATGCTGTGGCACCCTGTTCCTGTGTGAATCACAACATAAAATGGGAACTGCTGAGTTTAAAGAATTTACCTATGATTAAGGTTTCAGTGTTTAGGCTTGTACTTCATTTACGTATTCTAGATACTGTAGAAATGTGAGAGTCAAATTACTAGGCACATAATTTCTAACAAATCTAGAAAAAGCAGAGAATTCAAACTAAGGGATATAATGTTAAATCTGTGAAATGATAATAGAAAGACCACAAAAATTAGTATTGCTACTCTGAAATCAGCCCAGTACAGCCCCATCCGATACATCTGTGTATTTAACAAAATGTTCTCTAGTGAAAGGCTAAAAAACTTTTCTGCCATGTTACAATGTTGTACCCTGGTTTCTTTCAAGCAATGGTTGTGTGAGATCCTGCTAAATTGTATGAATCAAGTGTTTTTTTCAACAAAAAATGTCATTCAGAACACAGTGTCCACAGTAAGTGGAGAGTGAAAGGAGAATCCTTTCCATCTCTGTGAGTACCTCTGGTCTGTATTGGTTTACAACAAGGGTATATGATATTGCTAATGTCAGTATCCTACAAAAAAAAACTGCTTACTATAATCTCTGAATACAGGAGCATACCATACACTTACTCAGTGGATACACTGTGCAGTTTTCTTACTGATCAGCTACAGTACTGTATGTGTGAGTGAGTGAGCTGAAGTCTCTCTCCATCAGCACCAGCACTATAAGTATCCCCTTACATTTCATATTATACAGTAATGATTGTGTAAGCCACTATGACAACTGTTCAATTATTACTTTTGAAGATTATGTTGCCTTGATTGGACTTTTGAATGATTAAAAACAATCAGACAGGAGATACATTTTCTAATTGGTGTTAAGATTCACAGTTTTTAAATGCAAATAAAATAAAGAAAATGATAATTGATTTTAGGAAGAAATGTTCTACTCCTATAAACAATGGTAACATTTTTAATGGCAATAGTACTGTAAATTGACCTGGACCGCCAAGACACAGGCAAGGTATTTGAAGGTGTAACTAAGGTTGTATTTTTAAGGAATTTACTCTAAGTAGTTTTAATGTAGAAAGCACAATGTTGGCAATATTTTATAAGACTGTTATTCAGAGTGTTCTAACCTTTTGTATTCAGAGCTGAAGACAAAATGAGTTGAACAAAGTGATCAAGACTGGTGGCAAGATTACCGGTGCATCCTTGGACTCAATAACATGTCTAATAGAGAGACATATAATTAATCTTGCACATAAAATCTTAGATAACCCCTCTCCTCCACTCTTTTTAGAATATACTCTCCTACGCTCTGGGGTAGACTGTATAAAGTCTAAGAGGGCATTTACTGTACTTCCTTTATACCTAAATGAATTCAAATGATGAACAATAAAAAAAATGTTTGCAGGTAGGAATCTTATTATTATTGTTTTTAGGCTCTTATGAAACAGTTCTGATTGAGCAATGTTGTTGAATCTTGTTTTGTATGATGCTATTGTACTGTTGATAAATTATTGTTGTGTATATTATGTGTTTATGAGCTCCTGATGTGCAAAAGAAATTCCTTTAGGGGCAATCAAGGCTAATTAAAAATTCTAATAATCAGTTCACATATACTGTATACATATATAGTTTTATATTAAATATATTGTTAAGGACAAACCCTATGTATTTTATTTTTAAATCATTTCAGTATTACCCTCTTGGAGCAATGTGCTCAATCTCAATACAATGATGGGGCTGAATAATATTGTGAAAGAGCAAAAGTATTGGGAGAATTATATAACATGAATCTCTTTTGCTCAGGTAAACACTCATAAAAGAGCTGCAAACATCCTGTTAAAACTTTTCTTGACAATGTTTGGAGTGTGTATTTGAATGTCAAAATAAAAAACAAAGAACTTTCTTTTAAAGAAAAACAGGCAAATATGAAGCTGGAAAGAAAACTTCAATCAGAACCATAGAATATTGTACTAGGATGTAGAATGTTGATACTGGTTTATACCACTGGAGGGCAGCTAAGGGACACTTCACAGACAAAGCGAGAGCTAATTACGGTAGTTTTTCACATTTTGTGTATCTGTTCTGTTTTTTAATAGACTAGTTAGTAAAGTCTCTTGGTGAGATGGTGCTGAAGTCTTGCTTTGATTTCAGTGGTTGGTGGGACACTGCTGAGTAAGAGCTTGGTTAGCACTTGAATCACTGCTTTATTTTGAGATGGAGAGTTTGAAGGCTGGAGTGATTTTTTTTTGTATAGGATTTCATTGTGTTTATTTTTTAATATGTTAGAGTCTTGTTACTTATTTTGGGAGGGGGGGTTCTTCTTTCTAGTACAGCCCTTCAGGGCAGTTTTCTTTTTTTGTGTTTGAGTTAGTTATATAAACTATAATGGCAACAAGTTTCAGCCTCCAAAGGCACAATTGTGTGCACTTTGTAATTAAGGGAATGAATCACAGAACTTGAGACTGAGTAGACAAAAAGTTTCCTGGAACGTTTTGCAGAAGCAATTGGGAATAAAGGGTGCTGATGTTAATTGTTTGATTTCACTGCCAATTTGGAAAGAATAGGATATTGGCACTAAATCTGAAGGATTAACAGTGAAGTGTTTAAAGGCTTTTGAGGAGAAAATGCCAAATAGAATTTTAGGTAGGTTTTCTTTGGTATGTCTCTTAGATAACACCTTTGGGGCAGTAATTGTTAAATTGCATAATAAAACAGCAGCTGTGGTGTTGGAGAGGATTCAGAAAGGAAATAGTTCACCTATCAGCATATGTGAGATAAATCTTCAGGTTTACTGAGAAGCTATCTGGGTGATTTTAGACTTTTTGACTGTTAAGACCTAAGGAAAGAGGGTTTAAGTGGATGCATCCAGGATATATTTCCTTTTTTTGTTAAAGAATTTGTGTGTATATCACATTCTGTAACTCCAGTTTTCTTTTCAGGCCACAAGATTTTGAGATCTATTTTAAAAGTGAATCAGGGAAATCTGGGAGGTGAAAATTGGTAAAAAGACTATGGAAGTATAATTAATCTGTTAAAGATCATGTAAATGTAGAGTGTTTAGAGAAATTTGAGGATTGGAATTTTTGTTTACTCCCAGAGAGTGATGGGAGTGGAGTTGCAGTTGTTTTTTAGACAGGGAGATGATAAAAGCAAAATGATGGAGGATTTTTAGTTGATTGCAAGAATGATAGTGGATCTTTAAGATGAAAATTAATTACGTGAAAAAAAGAGTTAAGCAAATTACATTAAGAGCAAAATACATGTGCTATGTTCAACACATGTGTATTGTCAAATGAAAATTATAGAAAGAGGTGAATACAATTTACTGAGAGGAAAGGTATAGATTCAGAAAGTATGAGGCAGGGGGTGGTAGTGCTTTTTTAAAGAAAAATCATAAAACTGATCTTAGAAATTAGAGGTCTATAAGTCTTTTGACTTTTGAATTTTGAATTAATGATTATGTAGTAAAATTTTAGCACTATGAAGAATGTTTTAGACAATGTCAGGCATATACTGTAGATCAAACACCCTCCTGTGCCAGGACACAGGTTAATTGATAGTCTGATCCTGCTAAGAGATGTGAAAAATTTGCATTTAGAGAAGGTGTATGACAGACTCTCACATTAATATGTTTGCTGTTTGGGGTAAAATGGAATTTCAAATATTTTTAAATAGGGTAAGATTATTGTATAATGGGATGGAAAGAAAATTTATGACGTAATTTAACTAAATCATTAAAAGTAGAGTGTGGGGTCAGTCAGGAATTGTCATTGTCCCCTAATTATTTTTTTGTGTCTGGCATTAAACCTCTTGCACAGGTCATAAGACGAAATGATGCGATTAAGAGCTTCCTAATTTTGGAGAGTGGAGGATTGGAAGTCGCATGTGTTTTGTATATGGACGATGCTACCCTGCTTTGCTATGACACTGTGTCCATTTAGAGGGCTTTGGGGGTAGTAAAGGATTTGGGGGTTGTATCAGGGTCTAGCTTGAATAGTGAAAATGTATGGAAATTTATGGAAAAAGTGAGAGTGAATCTGTTAGTGATTTGAATAATTTTAGAAATATTTGGGAATTAAATTTGATAGAAGATGGTCTATGGTTTTAAATTTGAAAAGAGCTAGAAAATAAGGTAAGGGAAAAACTTAACTGGTGGGTTTGTTTTTAAAACTACTTGTTGTATTAAGCAGCATTAATTTTGAAGTTTATAAAAATATCTTGTTTGCTTAAGTAGAAAAATATTTTCATAATTATTCAGAAGCATTACACTTACCCAAACGAATGTGGAAAGTGAAATAAAGTGGACTAACTAACTCAATACTAAGTGCATTGAAGGGATGTGCAACTAGATATTGCCTTTTCCACTCTGAAAGTTACAGTGATTAAAATGAATGTGTCTATGTACTTATACAGTAGCTACTTGAAATCAATGGGTTGAATACAAAGTATGTTTTGGTCTCACATCATGAAATGTATGAATGAAATTAACTGCATTGTACCTGGATTTAATACTGATCTCATGATCACAAATGCAATTTGCTTGATGGTAAAACATAAATGTCAGTTTTTACTTTCCTGCTGTGGAGATCACTAAATAAGTAATATTAGTACAATGGTAGTAAAATATTTACTTAGGAAAATTTGATTACATGTACCTGGAGAAGAGTGACACTCAGGGCTGATTTGTGGTATTACAGGAGAAGCATAAAAAACTGTCTAGCAGCCCATATTTACAGTATGTTAACCTTACTGTAGTTATTAAAAAACAGAAATGTGAATTATGCAACTAAGATAAATATGTATTTTATTTAGATTTATATAAGTGCTTCTAGGATCTGTAACACTTTTGTGTCTGCTAATATTTCATTTGGAAATTTTCCTTCCTCAACACAAAACATGTAGAGTAGTTGATTTTGTCCTTCGTAAACATGAGTGCAATTTTAATTTATTACATCAGCCATTTCCCTTTTTTGTCTTATTAATTCAAATACAGTTGTTCTTTAAAATCCCATAAATAAAATGTTTTTTTTTGCTGTTGTTATCCTGAAATGACACTTCAGTCACATTTCACGCTATTAATTTCCATCTCTTGCTCTTTCTAATATCCTTATGTATACCTGTGTTTCCAATCCATTATATTCATTTTCTTTAATTGCATCCCTTCCTTTTTAATCATTTTGTAGTGTCTTGTTCCTCTTTATATTTTTTATTTTTATTAAATCATTTGGGCCACTGTTTTCTAGACTTTCATTTATTACTCTTGGGATACAAATGTTCTGTGCCTCAAGGAGAATCTCTTTAAACTGTTGCGATCCATTTCTTACTGAATCCGTATCTACCTTCTCTTATTCTACTTCCCTCAAGGTCTATCTCATTCCTTCATTGCCCACTTTCCTGAAAATTGTAAACTTTACTAATACCATTTCAAAATCTACTTCAAAGCACACCATATTTTTATTACAGAATACATCAAATAGAGTATAAAGCTACACCTCCTTCTATTCCATTTTTCTCTTTTTTGAACACTGTGCATCTGCTAATGGTGTACTGTTTTAAATCTGGTAGTACTAAAAAGATATGTATTCTATCCTCTGTTACAATGTTCTTTTCTTTCTTTTGGCCTAAGTGTCTTTTTTCACTTATGTTTGATCCTTAATGGATTTGAAGGAGGACTGCTAATAACGTTGGCTGAAATCAGTTCACAGGGGAAATGTCTCAGTTCATCCAAAACATCACTCTCACTGCCATTAGGCACTGAGAATCGCTCATCTGACATTGACAGTGAGGTTTGATTAATGAAAACATCAAGCCATATAAAGCAAGGATTATTGTTACATAGTTTGCACAGTAAGCAATTGAGAGAAAGGTCTGGTCAGTGACAAAACCCTACCAAGTAGGCTTGAGATATCTGATACTATACAAAAAGAGGTCCAGTTCTGGTAACAATGTGGGCAGAGTATGGTGTGTTGAAAGTGTCCTTGTGCCATGTAAAAAAGTAATGATGACATGGAAGCACTCAGGAAGTGTTGTTTTAAAAACTATATTTTAGAAACTTTGAGAAAGTTTTAAAAGTGTTTTAATTCCTGCTATGAGCTTTTTTTTAAAAAAAAACTGTGACATAATTTGGTTTCAAGGTACTATGGCTTTATGGTAAGGTGACTTTTAGGTTTTAACACCTTAACACAATTCCATAAAATCTGTATGATAATGACGAAACATCAGAAAACTTTTGTGACTAACATCTACTATTTGATAGAGTTCAATGAAGTAATGTATCTTAGTCCAAATGTTAGTCTAACTGTTGCAAAAAGGTTCTGCAGAAAGAGAACTTCAAAATAATCCTTCTTGTAGTAGTACACAACATGCTCTTTTAGTTAATAGAGAGTCTCATTGAAACTAACAGGCAGAACAATCCATCAGATATACAGTAGATTCATAAAACTTACGATTACCAGAGTAATACTAGCCAGCTCATAAACGTCTCCAGTTGTGTTTTCAGAGAGATTGAAAGGAAATGGTTGATGTCTTTTGAAGCATGTAATTTCTTCTTCAGGACATTCAATTTTAGCAAAAATCATTTCAAAGACCAGACTATTGAAAGGCACATTGCTGATTTAAGAAATGCTGTTTATAGATTTAGTTACATTTTACCGGTATTTTTAGAAGATATTAAGGAGATATTTAAAAAACAGGACTTTTACAAAAGTAGTTTTATAGAATTGATAGCTGTACTGAATTAAATTTTATTTAATGAAAGTAACTGTACTTTTACTGAACTAACATTTTTTCAAAACACTTTATGCACTTTTGATTATACTTTCCTCAGAAGCAGCAGTTCCATTGGTGTCTAAACATCTAAACACACCCAACCACCAATGTCTTAGCCGTTCCTGTAGCCTTCAAACAATGTACCCTCAGAATAGTAACACCTCATGCATAGACCAGTGTGTCCAGCTGTGCATAAAATGCCTTGACTATGCAAGAGGCTACCTCAAACCAGGCTGGCTGTTTGTCTTCCACTCTTCAGAGGAGCATTACTTGTGAGTCCAGTTCCAGATGTGTGCTGGAAGGGTTACACAACTACATCATTCAACCCTAACTTTGTTTCCCTAGAGTGCCAGGATGAGACAGCAGCTTGCCATTTTAACTCCATTTCAATCCTCAGTGCAGGAACCACAGGCGCCAAAGGTCTTGATGCATTTTCTCAAACTGTGAGGCAGGAGGTAATCTTCTGCAGAAGATGCAGTATATCACCCTGCAAGTCACAACTGCTGAAGCTAAACAGCTGTAAGTCTAGCCAGTACATGGATACGAGACCGCCTGGGAAAACTAAAGTTGCTGCTGGAAGTGGTGTTCTTGGGACCAGTAGGGGGCGCTCTCCCTGCAGTTTGTGTGAGTTCTAATGCCCCAGACACTGTGCTGTAAAAACGTACAGTCCTTCAGATGAGACATACTACAGTAAATATGAGGTCTTGAATTTCTGTGGTCATTAGAAATCCCAGGGCACTTCTTGAAAAGAGTCACATCATCCAGGTGGATGCTACACATTGGTGGAGGGGAATCCCCACTACCTGTAAAGTGCTTTGAGTGTCCTTTTCCATTTCTAGAATGTCCAGAAAAGAGCTATATAAGTGTAAGGATTATTATTATCATTATCATCATCATCATTATTATTAGTAGTAGTAGTAGTAGTAGTAGTAGTAGTAGTAGTAGTGTTGACTGAGAACAGTATGACACATTTTGCTTTGAGTTTTTGACACCTTTCTTTCAGGGGATGTCCTGTAGTCCAGAACATTACCACCAACTATGTATTTAACCAGTACATCAGTTTGATAAAGATCCCTACATGCAAGTAGTATGGGACCTTCTCACAATATATACAACGTTGTTGTGATTACCATTTATTGTTTGCCTGATAGTTTTTTCACTCTATACCACTACCGGAGATGCATGTTTTTCTCTAGTAACCTAGTTACTAGCCTAGTAGACCTAGTAAACAAGCAGTATTTATTGAGGGTTATACCTCGTTTCATTAAGTGTCAATATTGTACTGCATGAGAGCTACAGTCTCTGTGTTGAGATTAACTATGTCAGAACTCTAAATTTGTAAAGTGTTTGATGCCTTCCCTGTTCAGCTGCAATTCATTAGTTCATATGAGCTCAACCTTTTCAATTTCCTGTCTTCCTGTGTGCCTGCTGACACTCCACTGCACTGTTAATACAGTTGTATTTGAGATTACTTGATAAATCCAAGATTATGTGTGGATGCCCTCTAGTGGCCATTCCATCACTATTACAATTTAGCAAAACTCAAGATTCCTTCTTGTCTTGAATGAACATAGTGTGTAAGAACAACCTTCTGTTTTTTGTACTACACTGACTACACTGTGTGCAAGAATGGGTACACAACAATGGTTCCACTGACTAGGGCAGTGCAAGCAGTCAGACACCCATTCCATTCTCCTTCTTCCCCATACAGGAGATCTGTGAAAGGAGGGTAGCACCATTGGCAATACAAGTGTCTGTCATTGGAGCTGTTCATTCCATTCCATTTTGTGGATCCTCTACAGAGAGACATGAGTTTTTCTGATTTTGCACTGGTTCCTGGTGTACTCCTCGGTGTCCACTTTAGGTCTTTGCTGCATATAATTTAGTGATTCTATTTAATTTTCTATCTCAATTATCATGTCTCCAACCAGTGGTAATGTAACAGACCTCTTCTGTTAGGCCTCTTCCTGGTCTGGTTCTCCCAGTGGCACAGTGGGATTCTGCAGAAGACAGATGCCTGGGAATGCACTTGGCCACATCCATTATTGTATGCTTTCACCCTGTTGCCACTATTCCAGCCTTGCATTTTGAAACTCTGGAGACCTAAGCGATGACAGTTGTCCTGTACTAGCTGTAGCAACTTTCATTTCCTTTCCTGATCTGCCTGCTGAACAGTTGCATCTAGAAGCACCTGCTGTTTCATAATAGTATTACTTCTAAGTCAATTATGGGCCTTAATGGTGGCATCTAAATGGCCAGGGTCTGTTGAAGGCAGTGCTGCACATACAACATACAACAAAGTGCTCACATGCCTTTATCTAGGCAAAAGTACTCAACTGACAGATTTTCTCTAAGAATTCTGACCCTTATTATCTGTTCTGTGTCATCATTGCTTCTCTTTCTCTGGAGCTTCTGAAACATGAGAAGGTGGCATTCACCCTGAAGGTTTAACAGGCAGCTATCTCAGAGTGCCATGAAAAGGTGGACTGACATAGAGTCATCAAGGTAACAGTATCT
Source organism: Atractosteus spatula (assembly GCF_055471065.1). NCBI lineage: Eukaryota > Metazoa > Chordata > Actinopteri > Semionotiformes > Lepisosteidae > Atractosteus > Atractosteus spatula. The sequence continues at coordinate 32,445,335 of NC_142713.1, read as the reverse complement.
GCCACACTATGCAGAGACTTGTCTTAGGCTTGCAGCATATGGAGGCAATTCTGCCATGGGACATGGCTCTTTGGGGTAATGTTAAGGACACTCTTTGTGCCCCAGCATTCTGTGGTTTTCATGTTTTTGTCCTTAAAGACCTGTATTGTTCTTCTCTTACTTCTATTCATCAATTTCCCTACGGGATTAATAAAGTATTATCTATCTATCTATTCAATGAGCGAAGGAATTCCATGCACTTTTAATCAGTTTTTCATTCAGCTTTCCTTTACCCTCATCCGGACTTCTCAGACTCTAAAAGAGTCAAATTCTTTGATTCTCTTCAAATCCAATCTTAAATCTTTCCCTTTTACCAAAGGTCTACGTCTGTTTGCCCTACATTCCATCCATATAAGCCTGTATGATCTTGCTTTTTTTTCATTTACATTTTATTGTACATTTTGTATCACTATGATACATTCTTCATCACTATGAACAACATCCTTGAGTCTGGAAAAGTGCTTTATAAATAAAAGTTATTATTATTCAGACTTTGTTTCCAAAGGTAATTTATACCTTAGATACTAGTGATGCTGGAGACCTTCCAGCTTTTCTTGTTTGAGTCTTAGGAGTGTGAGGTCAGCACTTGGTGTGTCTAGTCAATATTCAGTACTTCATGGCTATTTTTAGGATTTTGGATCAACTTTTCATGGTTCCTGTTTGAAGTTGTTCAGTCACTAAATTTGTTGTGTCGTTATTGCCGTCATGGCCTATGATCAGTCAGGCTTTAGATTTTTGCGTGTGTTGCAGGCATATGTCCAGCAGCCATATCACCCTTCAACTCACAACTGACAACCCACAGAAGCCTGGCTAATACCTGAATGGAAGACCTCTTGGGAAAACTAAGGCTGCTGCTGGAAGAGGTATTAGAGAAGCCAGCAGGGAGTGCTTACCCTGCAGTCTGTGTGGGTCCTAATGCCCCAGTATAGTGATGGGGACATTATACTTAAAAAAGGCACCATCCTTCAGATGAGATGTAAAACCGAGGTTCTGTCTCTTTGTGGTTATTAAAAAGGGCTTTTCTCAAAAAGAGTAGGGGTGTTACCCTGGCATCCTGGCCAAATTTCCCATTGGCCTTTACCAATCATGGCCTTCTAATATTCTCCACCTATGAATTGGCTTCATCACTCTGTTCTCCTTCCCACTGATAGCTGGTGTGTGGTTAGCATTCTGGTGCACTATGGCTGCCATCACATCATCCAGGTGGGGCCGCACATTGGCTGTGGTGGAGGAGAGTCCCTATTACCTGTAAAGTGCTTTTAGTGGAGTGTCCAGAAAAGTGCTATATAAGTGCAAGGAATTCTTATTAATTATTATTGCAGGTATGCTCAGCCCTAACTACTTCCACACTTTTTTGCCTGGCAGGGTCTTGGGTTTTCTGTAGCAGTTTTATCAGATTTTTTATACTGAAAGTCAGTAGTAGTCTGCATAGTCATGCATTTCTTGACCTGTCTTTACTGTTATCCCTGGCAGCTTGTCATCTTGTCTGTCACAGTGTAGTACAGTACTCGTACTCGTATTGTGAAAAGGTAATGATTTTTATGGCTGCAGCTGGTCCTAATTAACCCCTCAGTATCCAATTTCCCTCACGCACCCCTTCTTCACTATTTAAACCCTCAGTTCACCTGGTAACATCGCTCGGTGTTAGGAATGTATCCGCCACCTGAGCTCGCAACATCCTCCAACCTCTGGCCACTGAAATACAGACCTTTCTAGCATTGGACCTTTGGATTACTCTTTTGTCTCACCCCTTTTTGGAATTGTTTGCCTCACTGCCTTGTTTAACCAGACTCTGACCTCTAGCCTGGAACTACCAACCACTCTGCTGCCTCACTCCTCTCAGACTCTTAGCCATCGGACTCTCTCAGCAACCCACACAGGGTTCATAACTACTCGTTCACTTACAATGACTACATTCCACCTGAAAAAAATTTACATGAAAAGCATCCATTACCTTTATGGGCTGCTTACAAGTCAGTCTTGAAAAAGCCTGGGCTCAGCCCGAGTTGATGAGCTTCACATCATGTGAAGGTGATGTACTGTAAGTGTTGCACAATAAAATTCTTCTTATTGCAACACAGTAATTTTATACAGTTGAAAAGTTCTAGTGTGGCATGGAGATGCAATCTCCCAGGAACTTAAAGCTGCTGACCCTCTCCACTGCAGTCCCATTGATGTGAATAGGTGTGTGGTCTCCACCCTGATGTTTCCTATAGTCCACAATCATCTCCTTAGTCTTACTGATGTTCAGAGAGAGGTTGTTCTCCTGGCACCATACTGCCAGGGTTTCAACCTCCTCCCTGTATGCAGACTCCTCACCATCTGTGATCAGGCTGATGACTGTTGTATCGTCCACAAACTTGATGATGGAGTTTGAGTTATGCCTGGTGACACAGTCATGGGTAAATAAGGAGTAGAGGACAGGACTAAGCACGCAGCCTTGGGGGGCTCCAGTGTTTAGAGTCAGGGTAGAGGATATGTTGGTGCCCACCTTCACCACCTGCGGATGTTCCGTCAAGAAGTCCGTGATCCAATTACAGAGGGAGGTGTTCAGTCCCAGGTCCTGGAGCTTGATGACGAGCTTTGAGGGCACTATGGTATTGAATGCTGTATTGAATGAGCTGTAATCAACAAACAGCATTCTCACATATGTTCCTTTCTTATCCAGGTGTGAGAGGGCAGTATGGAGGGCAGTGGCAATAGCATCTTCTGTTGACCTGTTCTGGCGGTATGCAGATTGCAGTGGGTCTAGGGTGTCAGGCAGTGAGGAGGTGATGTATGCTTTGACCAACCGCTCGAAGCACTTCATGATAACTGATGTGAGTGCAACAGTGTGGTAGCCATTTAGGCAGCTGACTCTGGATTTTTTAGGAACAGGGACAATGGTGGTTTTCTTAAAGCAGGAAGGAACTATAGACTGAGCTAGGGAGAGATTGAATATGTCCGAGAAGACATCTGCCAGCTGGTCTACACATGCCTTCAAGACGCGGCCAGGGATGGCATCAGGGCCAGGAGCCTTGCGTGGATTGGTCTTTTTAAAAACTTTACACACATCCGCTCTGGATATGATCAATGGGTTTCTGTCTTGGATTTCTGGAATCTTCCTGGCTGGATCTGCGTTGCTGACCTCAAACCGAGCATAGAATGAATTTAGCTCATCAGGAAGAGAGGCAGATTGTTGTGCGATATAGCTGGGTTGCGTTTTGTAGTCTGTAATGGTGCGTATACCACTCCACATGGTCCGTGCATTGCAGCCGTGGTAATATGACTCTAATTTAACTCTGTAGTTGTATTTAGCTATTTTGGTAGCTTTCTTGAAGTCATATCTGGATTTTTTGTATTTACCCATATTGCCAGAATTGAAAGCTGCTGTCCTAGCTTTCAGTTTGGCGCGTATCTCACCATTTATCCACGGTTTCTGATATGGATATGTGCGAACAGTAATCCTGGGAACCACGAACATACGTAAATGAGTATATATGAAAATACAAGATTTTTTAAAGTAAATTTTTATCTTTGAAAGAAATAATTTAAGATGTTTATGAATACTACAATGTTTTAAATACTGTGGATGTGTTGGTAACTAAAGTGATTTAAGATGCATTCAATCTGAAAATGAAACAACTTATCACATCATAACCTTTTCTTTTCAATTATCTAATTTTTCTATACTGTCAGTTTGTTGTTTCTGAGATTTAATAACCAGTCTGAGAAACTGGGACTGCAGTTCTTCTTTAATCTTGACTACTGAACGTTAGTATTAGGAGCTGCAAAAAAAAATCCTGCACCAGGGCATGACTCACCAATAGTCAGGAACTTTTGTCAAGCAAGCAAAATCTTTCTGAAACTCCTTTTGCTTTCATGATGCCATTTTGACTGACATCACTGATGAAATAAACTTTATTTTCAAGTCCCTTTATTATGAACTTTTGGCTTTTTATTTTTTATCGTACTATCTCCGTATTTTTTCACAATGTTATTAATGAACAGCATTAGAAAATACTGTAATAAACTTAACTGTTTATCAGTTAAAACATACACACAATGCATTTAACAGAAAGTGCAACAGACCCTTAATGAAAAATGCAGAAGCTAGTCAAAATTTGCTTGTGTTGTTTTTTATAGTCTTCAGCCTAAATTTTATGGTTGAGGTAGATGTGAATAATTGCATCCATCCATATCAGTATATTAGGATCGAAACAAATTAAACTGAGCTAAAATACTAGATTTGCCCTTACATATGTGTCCATGAACCTAAAAAAAACACATTTCCACATGAAAAAAACACACTGAGATTTACAACAAAACAATTTTCTCATCAAAATAAATTCAATAGTTTTCTGTTATGAATTATGTTATGTTGTGAATGTTGCTTTATTAAAACTAACTTAATTGAGGAAGAGATTTGACTTTAAATAAATTGTGTTTAAAAATAAAAATATATACTTATTGAGATTGGAACTTTTGCTGACCTCACCCAAGCTGCGTGGCAATTAAAATGTTTAAGTATGCTGTGACAAAGGGTTGTTACACACCCTCTGATAAGGTCACTCTTACTCATTATTCACTTAGCATTTATCTTTGTCCTTGTTCTAGAAGGTATGGAAAAATATAACGTTTAATGTTTGTACAGTATATCCACTCTCATCATATTTTTAAATATCAACATTTGTATTTTGTGTATTGATTGTTATTTGTGTTACCTGTTGTAAATCCACAGTGTTGTACTTCACTATTTTGTGTTGATTACAGACTTTGACTCAGCACTGGTTTAAATTGAGGCTTATTGTACTTGTCCGTGAAGAGGAGCTGGGGTGGAGCTTAGGGTATTTAAATTGGCACTCATAATCAGTCTGGTCTTTGTCTTAGTGTTTGAGTTCTATTCTGGTATCTGTGCTTTATCATAGTTGGATATATATTAGGCTTTGCACCTATTAAAATTGTCACAATAAAACCAAAACCAACCAAAGTTGTTTTTCAAGTTAATATTCAGGGTAGTTTTTTTTTGGTTTGGGGTTTGGGGAGGGCGGGGGCGGGGGCGGTCGAGAATATTTTTCACTCTTGTCATTGTCCCCTTCATGTAAAATATGTTCAGGGGGAGGTAAAATTCCTAATCTCACCTACTGTACTTCTGCTCCCCTATGCATATATACTATATCTCTACTGTATCTCGCCCGCTGAACAACCTCTTTGCATTTCTTTCATACACCCCATCTTCAACCCTCCACATGAAGAGGGGGCAACCCTGTCAGCCTCCTTCTCACAGGCAGGCTGCTCTTTCCTCAGCCAGGTCAGTTATGCCAAATAAACTTTCAAACAATTTGTCTCCATGTCACACTAGTTGGGATTTGGCTGAACTATTGAATTTAACTAGAGGAGGAGGAGGCGGAAATTGATCATCTTTCTGGAGGAAGTGGGTTCAAGAGATCTGACCCCTTTGTTCTGCAAAAGGGTCCACCTATAAAGACTTGGCATGAAGGAGTCACATCTCTTGCACACTCACTGATATTGGCCCTGTTGCGTATGCTCTGGGCCTGGTATGGCATGTGATTTATTAGTGTGTTAAGTACTTCAGTAGCAAAGAAAAAATCCCCCAGAATGTTAAAAAATAATAACGGCAGCTTGTACGGAGGCGAGGAAAGTAAAAATAGAAATAGACTTCTTCATTTAACTGCAAAGTTCACATCAGCTAGCCTTTTCTCTGGTGAGTCAGACGACATGAAGCTTCAAGTCCTAGTGAATGAAGACCATAGCTCTGACATCCAGAAAGTAAGGAGCAACTACAGTAGGAAAGCTTCAAACACTCCGGGGGACTATGAAACAGACTCTCTCTGTAGGCGTCTTTTCTTTCATTCTTTTTCTAAAATCAGTTTCCCTCCCTTGCAGAGACAAACAAGGTGGACATTCTGATTGAGAAAAACACAAATATTTCGCTCAGCTGCATTTCAAAACTAAAATTTCAATTACCTTTCAGTTGAACGTGTTTAAGGAATGTGAGTGAAAACACAATTCTTAATGAAATACAAATAAAAATCAAATAAAATCAGAGTGTAATTTGTAGTCTAAATTTGTAGACTGTAGTGTTCAAAGCTTAAAAAACCTAAAAACCTACAAACCTTTTAACGTGGTACATTATTAATAAGGGGAGTTTTGTGCCCCTTATACAAATTTAAGTTAAAAAATATTAACTGTCACTGAACCCCCCCCCCCCAATATAGGTACATTTATGGAATTATTTTAAAATTATTACTCTAAATTAATGACAAAGGGAGCTTAAATATTTATCATCCTTAAATCACTTCTTAAAGAAGTCAATACGAAACAAATTTTCGTTATTTTATTACAAATTGAAAGAAAAAGGTAAAACGTTTAAAAACGATTTTTTTAGTCCTGATTGCAGTCGTTCCTGCCCAAAGAAAATGTGTCATAGAAATGTTTGAACGTTTTGATGCAATTTATCCAGTTAAAAATACAAATAAGTACAGTATGCTCATGTGACAGTGCCTGCACTGAATCTGCTTTGCTGCCTCTAGCATTTCCGCAAAGTCGTTAAGTTTCGGTTTCGTTTCATAAGCAGAACGTCTTGTTTACTGTGTAGACCTATCATATTTGCTAAGGTTAACCCCGTGGACAGAATTAACATACTGATTAGGGAACAAAGTGTATCAACGAGAAGGCAGAATATCCTTCTGCTCTTTACTTATTGACAGCGTGAAATGGCTGCTTCTACAATAACAAAAATCCTTTGCTCCAATAATGGGGCTATGGATTACAACGAGCTGGTTTTCAATATCGGGTCTGGGTTTTCATCTTCAAATACGGTCTTGCAAAAAACACTGGCAAATAATCCAAATTTTTTAATTGTAACTTCAAACGGAAAAAGGAAAATCATCGCTAAAACAAAAGTCAGGCTCTGCCGAGCCAGGACGTGTGATCAGGACTGCAACAATTTACATCTGTGCAAATTTTTTCTATATGGAGACTGCAAATATAACAAGGGAAGGTAAGATTTCTTCGTATTTGTTTTCTAACATGAAGGCTACTGTTATCCCCCTTGTCTTATTCAACAGGAAATCACACCTGCTTTTCCATACAGCCTTTATAAGGCCTCTAATTGTGTTGCAGCCTGCTTTCCTACTGTGTGTTGATATGAACTGAGATATCATACACAGAGTTGGCATTTAAGCACCTGAAATTTCTCTAAGCATCATTTTTGGCTTTTAGGTTTATGACATTTAGCTATGTATTATTAGCTAGGCATATATGTTATATATGCCTGGATTATATTTAAGTAAATTCACATAACAATATACATTTTTCTACCATTATTCTTTGTCTTATTATTATATGCAGCAAGAGCAAGATGTGAGCAAGCTTTATTGCTATCATAGACATCGCTTCATTACTTTTTTCCTTCTAGTATAAGCGTAGAAAAGTGTTCTGATTAGGTTTAGATTGAGAACTGCTGGCAAGTACTCGCCGACTTTTATTGCTGTTGAAATACACTGACAGGTGTCATACCCTTTTCATACAGATTCATTCGTGCTTTTTTCTCTAATGCGAGTACTTCAGACACAAATGGTTCACATTAGAGTGATCCTTTAAGGGGCAATGTAAACTAAATTGTTAATAAGATTTCAGTTCAGATTAAATTACCATTAATCCAATTGCCTGTGGTATACTACAAACCTGGTGTTTGATGTTATGTTGTCACTGGGTGAAGAAAGAAGCATTTAGTAAACATAAACAGTATTGCAACACTGAGTTTCAAATTTAGGATTGGTGGGTAAGTCTGAAAGTTTTGATTTAATAAAGCCTTAATTTGATTAAGGCCTTTGCCTTAACACTTCCCTTTTATGTTGAGCAAGTGTGATTCAACAGTTTGAATGTGTTTAATATTATTGCATTCAATTCTCATTGAGTGTTGATTTGGCTTCATTAGTGTTTTCCTTCCAAGAGATGTTGTTCATGTTTAAGGTGGCAGTACATTCCAAAGTCCCAGGAAAATATTGGTGTGACATAAGAATGTGTTGTAACAGAAGTTTTCCTAAAAGAAACCCATTTTAGGGGGGCTGGGTCTTTCTTTAACCCCTATAACATGTTTTAATTACTTTTTAGGGCTAAGATTTTTGTAATCCATATGATTTGTAATGTTTTACTGCTGGAACTGTTTCTTTTGTATTCATCTTAAGGCAGTGACAGCCCAGCCCTGTTCCTGGAGGGCCAACTTTCCTACATTTTTGTAGGCCCAGCTGGAAGAAATTAGTCATTTATTTTCAAAGGCTTGTATACATACTGTATCCTGTGGGTTTGCTAACACTAAATAAAGCATATACAGTATGATAGTTGCCTACGTATGTCAGATTTGTCCAGAAATCATTGGGAATGCCAGCGATAATAATAATAATTGCTTACACCTATATCGCGCTTTTCTGGACATTCCACTTAAAGTGCATTACAGGTAATGGGGATTCCCCTCAAACACCACCGATGTGCAGCATCCACCTGGATTTATCTCCTCTTTAACTGTTTTATATCACTGAGTTCTGTGAGCATATTACATCTTTATGTATGTACTGTAGATGCCGTATTCTTTTTAAAAAGTAGTCCTCTTTCCATATGAAAATTATGTATTTAAATGCAAACCACTGTTACTTTATGTCTACATTATATCTTATTGAACAGAGAGATCTGATATGATAAAAATGTATAATAATATTCTTGGTGGCTCCATAGATGTCTTTGTAGATGGAAAGGTGAATACAATTCTAAAAAGATTTTTATATATTTTCTTACCTCAACTGTTATGACTACAGGAGAAAGTGCCGTTTCAGTCATGACATGAACTCTGAACAAAATGCCAAAGTTTTGAAAGACAATGACCTGCATGAGCTAGACAGGAGAGAACTGTGCCAACTTCTGCTTCAAAATGATAATTCTCTTCTGCCTCCGGTAAAGTATTTTTCTTCTAATACTGTAAATAAATTCTGACAAAACCACTTGTTTTTACTTGATTAATAGATTAAAGCTTCCTAGAAGCCAGAGCGTACTTAATATGTATGATGATCTAAATCAGGAGAACGCAAGACAAACCACAGGAAATTAATTGACAAACTTTCTTATTGCATGCTGATATTTTGTAAAACATCTGCTGATCACCTGAGTTGACAGTATGATTTATTTTTTAACCTGTTTATTTTACAGTGTCATGTCAAGGTGAGCACAATTGTGTAGTGCTTTATAAATCACCGTATTGTAAAATCACTTGGTGAAAGCATGATATAGAAGAAATGTAAAAAACAAAATCACTAGAGGCTAAGCCTATTTCAGGGTTCAAAGCACTGTTTTACAAATATATAAATTTACATTTTCTAGAAAGCAGTTGACAGTAAAGGTACCATACTAAACATAAAAAAATAAGCATGATTTACAATGAAACTAATACTTGTTCAAGGGAGAATTTTATACAATTTATAAATGTTAATATGCACCAGTAATCAGGAGCTGATAGATATTTGCACTTTCTGAAAGGACCAAATATATGTTAGAACATGACCTTAACAAGACCTTCCATTCAGCGATGAAGCATACATTAAAAAAAGAAAATCTCTTTATTATTACAGTCTAATTCTGTGTACATATCCATACTCTTGCTATGCTGTTGTCAGTTTTTGTTCTTTATTGAGCATGCGTGTTTTTCTAAATGGCTGTATAAATTAGATTGGTTTCATTTGCACAGTTTCACAGGGTCACAAGCTGTAATGCATTTGGTCAATTCAGGAATGTAGCCTCTGAAAATGGCAGGCACAGATTTATATGGAATGAAGATATTTGGAAAGTGGCTAAAATAAATTAAATCATTTTGTAATCCAGACAAGTAATTGAATTTAGTATTAGAAATTACCATTAGGTATTTTATCATACTAAATATCATAATAGCATAGGTTTATATCACCCATGATACAGATGTCATTTTGAGATTAAGTATTACAATGATTTTAAGAAAGGAAGAAACATGTTAACATGATGTCAGGAACCAATTTTTTTGGTTCTGATTTTAACAAAGAGGGAAATTACCTTCTCAAAGTGACTGTTCCCAAATTAATAAAATGAAAACACATGTAGGTTTCCTGGTAGACTGCACCCCATTTGTATAGACAGAATAACACATTATAATATGTACTGTGTATCTTTTCACCCTATTAGAGCTTCCTTGAGTTATATTATCATGATTTTAATTACGTCTTACTGATTCTTGAGGCTTGCCAGTGAATGGTGGAACAACAGAGAGTTAATAGAGTTAGAAAAATAGAGAAGCATAAAGTAGTCCCTTGTGGAGTGGTTCTCCTGTATAAATAATTTGATTATAGTAACAACACGGATGTTTATTTTTCAGGTGTGCAATTCATACAATAAAGGAAATGGACCATATGGTTATTGTACTGAACAGGAAAGCTGCACAAGACTTCATGTGTGCGAGAAGTATATCCGAGGAACATGTTTGAATTGTACCAGATTTCACGATTTTGATGTGGCTCACCCACTTAAAACCCTGGAAGAGCGAGGCTTACCCAAAGAGCTGATCAGCTCCGTGTTTGCAGTCTACCAAAACATTCTCAGCATGAAGTATGACAACAACAGCAAGATGCCTGAAAAAGGTCCAGAGTGAATCTACTGTATATTTTAATTCTTTTAGAAAACATGTCCTGAGTAATACTGGTATTTAACACTGACATAGTGAAAAATAACTCATTCTCTGAAGGTTACCTTTTTTATTCCCGAAACAGTTCTCTTATAGTCTTGAGAGATATACAGTACAGTATATGAGAGATATACAGTACTTGCATAGTTGCATTGATGTTACGCTAGTTTCTGTATTTAGTCATTCTGTGGTATACATACTATAGTGTTTAAATTATGGTCCTTTCACTATATACAAAACTAAAATGTATAAAGTGGCTTTTAGTTCAGTATTTAAATTGAATATTATTATGATTTCTTAATTTACCTATACCTTGTGTACTGTGATTAAATCTATATGCAGGGTTTAACATATCCTAGGATGCTCAGGAAACCCTAGATTACCTGTATTGAAGTACTGATTTGAGTATCACAAATTGGAAGAAAGGAATGAAAGGGGGAAATGCTTCTTTGAAGTAATTCACCATATATTGTAAATTTTAATTTTAGTTAAATGTTATAAAACATGTGCTTAAAGAAAAATGAATGTAAAATAGTTTGAATATCTCAGTGCTCTAATTAAAAATGCATTTAATTATGCTGTAGTTTGCCAATGCTTATGTTTACCCATACCAACTTATCCACCTACAGTAGTAAGATTGATTTGTAGGTAAAGGAATTTTTATTTCAATTAATTAATTTTTTTCACAGATAAAACAGAGATCTGTATGTACTATGTCTGGAAAGACTGCAAGCATGGAGGTAAGCTTCCTTCCAGAAAATATGTATATCGATCTTTTTCACTTTTCTTTCTAAAAATGAATGCATTACATTAGAATATACTGTATATGAGATTCCTAGACCCTTGTCATTGATACACATTCACATTGATACTCCATCCTGCAATAATTAGGTGTCCTTTGTATAGTCTTCTCCACAGAATACATTCCTCAGGCCATAGACTCTCTCTCTTTTTTTTGACTGAATTGAAAGGACTGTACATTAGATTAGAAATGACAAGATGGTTGGTAGAAGCTGCTAAGCGATCCCTTGCACCTGCTTCTTGAAAGGAGGAAGTTGTCAGCTTCAACAACGTGGACTTGTTCTAGACTCTAGCAACACTTTGAATAAAACATTGCCACCTGTTAATACCTCCTGCTACCAATTTAAAGTACACATCCCAATAATTTCCACTCGTGTCCACTGTTTCACATTTCATTGAAGATTATGAAGTCCTTTGAGTTGACTTTGTCAGTGCCTTTGAGGATTTACAATATTTGAACCATATCCACTCATACGCACTCAAGACATACTATAGATTCACTTCTTTTATTCTTTTATCAATGTAGGACATTCCTTTAAATGCTGGAATGTATTTAGTCCAGACACATGACAGAGCAACGTTTTATAATGTAGTGACAGTGAATAAACAATATGTCGACATAAATACAAGTCAAGTAGCTTCATTAAGCTTAGTGTTTTCCTCTTGTATAGTTGTATTCTGTAAAGATGATTTATAATTTTTTTTCTGCCAGCATGAAACACTATTCAATTATCTACATTAAATATAATCTTCCATATGTTTGCCATTCTTGAACATTGACCTAATCTATTTTGAAACGTCTTTGTAATCTCTGTGGGTTTTGCCTATCCTTGTACTTTGGTATGGTTTGCTGTGAACTTGGTTGCCCAGAATTCATGCATAAAATATCTGCAAGCTGAGGGTTACTGAGGTCTACGTATCCCTAGCAATTATGAGTTAAGGAAAAACTACATGCAGATTTAGTTATACTTCATTAGACGTTACAGGAATTTAAATTTTCTTACACAGGTTATTTTTGTTGAATTTGTTCTACATCTGTATATTAAAGGTAGGTAGGTGTTGGTTAATCCCATGCGAGAAATTCAAGTGCTACAGCAGCCCGGCACAATCAGCACAGTACAGTACAAATGTAGTAATACAATAAACAAATAAAAAAATGGAATAATTACAAACAAAGCAGAAAAAGCACACACACACAAAAAGTATGAATGTACAGAACACAAGGAAGATGTAATACACAATATAGATTTTGCACACTCCCAAGCATATTGCACAGAGTAGGTAACTATTGCAACTATTGCACAGTTGTGAATAATTAATAAATTGCCCATTCCACTTCCACGTATTGCACTTCTATAAATCAGAAATAGACAGAACACCAGTAAAACAGAGCACCAGCTGTTACAGAGGAATCAGGTTTCAGGTGTACAGGTATGGTGTCACAACAGGTCAGTGTTGCCCCTGCCCAGACATATTGTGGTTGGGTTGTAAAGTCTACTGTAAATATAATAACAGGTTAAAGGTTAAAGCTTATATAGGAGTATTGACTTTTCTAAATGATTCTGTTGTTATTTTGTTTCAGTAATAGTTTCCTGCATTGAAAAGAAATCATTTCCAATTACGAATACCATATTTCTTTCCCAGTAGTGGCCATTCTTATTTTACTTTTATTATTTATAGTGTAATTAATGTTAGGTTTAGGTTACTTGAGTACAGTGTTGTTAGAACTGGAAAAGTGTTCTTGATATTTCTAACAAATCTTATTAGGAAAACACTACATTTATTAACAGACATTTTATTTTATACTCGTAGCAGAAGCTACAGTAAAACATTAAGCACAATTACTCATTTTCTATTTAATCTTTGTAGACAAGTGTAACAGAGTCCATTTCAATATGCCCTATAAGTGGGAAGTTTGGGATGGTGTGGGCTGGTCCCATCTTTCTGACAATGAAGGAATTGAAAGGGATTTCTGTGATCCTCTCAAAGTATACAGGTATGCTAAAAATGCAGGTATTGTATAAATAAAAATATTATTTGGAATAATCATAGATAAAATGATCAAATCTTTATGTTCAAGATACAGTATTTTGTTTTATCTGTTGGTAATACAGTTTATAAATATTCTGTCTGACTTACAGTACAGGAAACATTTTAGATGTTTTAGCTGTAGAGCAAAACTCTTCCCTGTAGCTTTCAAAAATATAGTCCTAGATTACAGTATGTGGAAAAAAATACATTTCTCTCTTACACCGTACATCACTTATCTCTTAACAGACTTGTAATGAACTTGGTGATTACATCCAACCATCAGATTTTGCTGTACAACACAAAGCTTTGAATTTATTTTAAAAAATTAAGAAAAAGCATTTATATATTACAAAAACATTTATACGTTAACACATTATTTTCTGTCACTGACACAAATTACTCCAATATACATGTTTTGACTTTCATAAAACGTATGTAGTTTGAGAATAACAGGTTGTTATACTGTATATACAGTATGGTAACAATTTTATTGAAAAAAAATATTTTCAGGTTCAGGTGTCCAGGTTTCCATAAAATAATAGATGTAAATGTACATTTATTTTCAACCATGTATTGAGTATGCTGTATATTTCTTTGCTACAATTTCAGTTCAGGATTGGACCGTGTGTGTTTTGACACAATGACGAAAGGATCGGCTAAAGTGAGGCGTCTTTCCACAGTTTCATCTGTCACTCAGCCCAGCTTTGTCCTTACCACAGAATGGGCCTGGTACTGGGAGGATGAGAGCGGAAACTGGATTCAATACTCATCATCAGTAGGTTTATAACAATGCAGATTGCCCAGAATTATAAGCGCTGTTATACACTGTACATGTAAGCTTATTCCAGGAAAAAGAAAGAAAGAATCTAAAATATAATTTTACCTAAGGTGAAAAAAATAAAATTGATCATATATCCAATATGATATTCATATTTAGTTATTCTAAACTTCTGGTCTTATCATCCCTTGGCTGAGCATTATGGGATTTCAGTGAGAGATGAGCAGGAAAATAAAAAAATAGCTATTCAGAATGAAGATTAGGAAGCAGATAAAAACTAAATGGCTGCAACAGAAATAAACAAAAATTGGTTCTAAAAAGCATTTATGAAAACATGTAACTAGTTAAAAATGTTGGTTGTTCCTTAATTATGTATTTTTATTTTGTGAACTGGTATTGTATGTTAAATTGTTTCGTTTTTTTCACAATGTTAAACATACATTAAACATTAACAGAAGTATGACTGCTAGCAAGTCAGTTTCCTGAAAAGACAGGTATATATTTTGGTATAAATTGACAGGATGGAATTCATGGTGCTTCATCCATCACAAGTGAAGACCTAGAGAAAAAATACTTGGAGGATAAAAATGGAGTTGTTGAGTTTACAGCAAGCAGACAGACATATGAACTCAGCTTTCAAGGTAACGTAAAAAATAGCACTGCTGTCGTGGTGAATATCTAATACTGGAATGCGATAGTTTTTGCATCTGACTAAAAACAATAAAAATATAGCGATACCACCCCTCAGCTTCCCCCAGATTTCAGTGATAGACTATTTTTTTAATCCATTTATTTGCAGATTTTCACTTTCCATCTCTTTTCTCACCTCCTGTACCCTTTCTCACATTCTCCTTCTTTTGTTCACCCCGCATTTGCATTGCCTGCTTTCCCTCATATTCCCAAACACCTGATGAAGCTCCCACAGCAGAAACATTGTTCATCCTTTCTATATTTTCAACATGGAATTAATTAATTATTCTGATTGTTCCTTTGATCTTGTAGAGCTCCCTACTCAGACCAGTGTTTATGTGTATACTGTATTTACCTGTATACACACACTCTAGATTCCTTTCTGTAACGTGCTATAGGGACTACTATCCTCTCAGTTATATTTATATATTTACATAAAGTTATATTTTCACTACCATCATTCTCATTCTGCAGACATGATTCAGACAAATAAACGATATGGAACTAAAAGGCTGGTTCGAAGGCGCCCAGTGTTTGTGTCTTCATCAGATGCACAGCTTATCAGAACAAGGTAAGGAGGAATGGTGAAACTACTGGGCCTTCATTTAATGTTTTATTTGCTTTTATTTTTCAATATTTAAATTTGACAAGAATGCTCACTAAACACAAATTTGATCTACAGTTTATTAATTACACCAAAAAAGAATGTAAGGTACTGATTAACATGTTAAATTCTATATTTCCCCAAAACACAATTTGAACAGGGTTCTTTTAGATGTAGTATGCAAATGTAGTGGAGTGTTGTGATAGCAGGTGTATTTTAATAGGCAGATCTTGGTGTAATGGGATACACAGCCATAAGATAAAACAGTGCTCTTTTATGTGAGAGATACATTTTTGAGCTCTAATTAAATTCCTGTAATTCTTCTCTTTAAACAACTGGGCAGCTAAACTTCTTACTAATGCAAAAATCCAGAAGATCCTACGTAAAACCATAAACAATTTTTTAAAACATGAAAGAGGCTCTGCTTTTTTGCTAGACAGCATAGGCTGGCCGGTTGCTTTTTTTCCTCTCTCCAGCCAATGCACCACATAAAATAGGCTCTGATGTCTCCACTGCCTGGTTTTTTATTGTCACCCAACTAATAGTCTTCCTGCAACTGGATAGGTGATGGAGGTCAGCAGGTCATTTACTACAGCTTCCTAGGGAATATGGTTCAGATGAGAACCACCGTCATGTGTTAACCTGCTGCCTCTTACATTATGTAGTACTAGGTTACTGTGTAAAGAACTTTTTAATTCAATTTCACAAATTTTTTAATTGTCTCAACAAGATCATGTAATCAAAATGTATTTAGTAGCAAATGCTAAGCTAAAAGTGCTTGAATGGTCTGACGTTGAATCTGATTGATTCTATTTGAGTTCACTCACAAAACTTGATTTAAGACAGCAGTTCTCAGCTTGTGATCCACAGGTCCTCTGAAGTCCATCTCCATCACAAATAGAAGCAACTTAATATGAGAGACCACATTCTGAATCAAATTTCACAAGTCGATACTTACTTGGCACTATACATGTATCGCCTAGCCACATTGTAATTTATGATTTAAAACACCTGCGGAGTGTAACTGAAGACTTTCTAAGGAAGCACTTAAACCAGCATTACTTTTGAAACAAATAACATTATTGCAGAAAGCATTGACAAGCCAGTGGAATCTTTTGAATGGAAGCAGAGTTTCTTACAAAAAAAGTACTATACTGTACAAACTGTATCAATGGTTTCTTCATAGTTGCAATTAGAATCACTAAAACAGTAAGGTATGTTCCTTTACCAAATAATGCATCAAAATATAACAAAGAGAGGAGTGAGTTTTCATTTTGCCCTTAAAGTAAAGAAATATTCCTTCAACTATAAGAACACAGTCACAGTCATAGTCACTTAAATTTAAAGTTGACTTCTTCAGTGCTCAAATACTTGGTAGTTACCTGTTTAACAAAGAGAAGGTCCAAAGTGCTGGAACACTAGCCTTTGTGCAGTAGTACCCACTCACTGATACTCTTTCATGGTCCACTTAAGAGAGAGAAAGAAACAGAGCTTCCACCAAGCACGTTAAGTGAATGTCTTGTTATGGAACTTTACCTTTAGTTTGGTCAACATAATATTTATCATACAGGTCATCTTCCTAGATGTTCTGTACCTCCCATTCAACGGCAGACTTTTTGGCCTGTTAATTCGGAGGTCACATGAACTACCACAGGTCTAGACCCAATCAAAGCTAACCTGTACTGAACTGATGATCAGCCTGTTCTGTCCTCTAATATATTCTGTGCAGGTATCCCTAAAATTCCCCTGACACAACAATATGAACTCTTTTCTCAAATTTGAGTGTTCAGCATTACATTTAATAAACAAAATTCTTCCTTACTGGTTTTATAAAATTGATAATATTTTTTCAGCTTTAAAAATCCATCATCTGTATAATTATATACCTAGACCTACTTATAAGAGTGTTTTGTGTAATTAAACATTAATTTCCTTACAACTGTTTTCTGTTTTATACTTTACAGAAAAAAAGGACCTAACAAGGGCATTTCTCATGATTTCAAAGCTGTCCCTTCTTACTGGGATAAATCATCATTGCTTGAAACCGGATACAAGGCACTGTATAATTTTACATCTCTATTGTGTTTATGTTCCTGCTGTTGAGGGACACTCAATATTTTCATCATTGCATGTTTTTCACTCATTTGAGCTATCATTCCATCAGTCAGAACTTTCCCCATTTTTAATGAACTGCCAGCTTCTGATAAAAGTAAAATTAACATAATGAGACTGATGGCCTTTGTAACTGTTAAGCAAAAATGCCTTTGTAGAACATAGAATACATAGGGCCTTTGTTTATTAATGTATCTAGAGTTTTACAGTTGAATAACATTGACTTTGATCATGTTATCTTTCAATTAGCAGGTTTTTATAAGGTTTCTCATTGTTTTAATCAATATCTAACATGTTCAAACATTCAAAGGAAGCACTAGTGTGACTAATGGGTTAATAAATAAATAAATCGTGCAGTTTATACAATACAGTTTAAGTTTAGCTAACAGGTAAAAAGTAGTTTAATAACATTTGTATTAACTTTGTATTTAATGAATTTGTAGACTGAACACTCACTTTAAGTAATTGCTTAAAATATGAAAATAAGTTACCTTGCTTTACAAAATAAACCGATAAACAAAAGTCTTTTATTTTGTTGTTCCTCACCTTTTTCTGCCTCTGAGGAACCTAAAGGGTTCGATTGCAAAGAATCCCATAACATGAAGTGCATCTAATATAATACACAGGCAGTATTCAGTTCCCATATTTTCTTCTCCAAGTCAACATCTTATGTTGTTTTTTCCAGAAAATCCTCCTGGAGAAATCTACAGCTGAGTACCAGAAGATAGAAAACCTTTTTAAAAAGACAATGATTGGATTTACCATTTCCAGACTTGAAAGAATCCAGAACAAATCCTTATGGGAAGTTTTTCAATGGTACATTTCATTACTTAAAGTTTATATTGTGTCCAATAAGTGAGTAATGAAATGCAGCTGAATACACACGGCTGACTAGACCCTTTGCACAGAACTCTAGTCAGCCATCCACACTAACATCTCCAGTTTTTATTGGTCTTATTTTCTTTGCTAGAGATTTTTGCTTTCGTCTAATAGAAATCCACAATTAGATACTGGGTGTGTAATTTGTTTTAGGTAAGTGGATTAACGTTTGGATTAATTGCAAGATTTAGAGACAAAAGACATGTCAGTCTGAATTTTTCAAAATGAGCATGATTTGCATTGTAGTACTCACTGATCACTTATATTATCCAACACCTTCTCTTTCACAACTGCAAATTACATTTTCTCCAAGAACACTTGAACATAACACTGAGCCTTAAATTTATGTATTGAATAGTAAGATAATGTACATTTTAACCTTGGTTAAAAATAACAATATTTAAGGCAAAATTAACTATGCAAAAACACAAGCTATTTGAATAATTATTTTTGAATATAATAACATTTTAATTGGAATCTTACTATTCTGTCAATCTGTCTTGAGATATAAATATTAAATTATATAAAAAAGTGTCCAAGTAACGTGCTGCAGTACTGTAAGTCTACTTCCTATTGGTTTTGTGTAACTTTAGTTCCTGGAGAAAATAAAAAATGGATTGGGTAGCACAAACTAGTGAGACATCAGTTCAGCACAGTATATATATATCATTGTGTTTTAGTATTTGCTTATCACAAAGTAGTGATGAAGTAGTAACGTTACTAGAATTTAAATGTGTTGACCTGAAATGCCACCTTATACAACCGGTTAATACTTTCTTGGGATAGTTGTTAGGGCTGTAAATTAGAACAGAACTATTTTCATAAAACAAGATTTAGATTAAATAAATGTCATTGTTTATCTAGCAAACAGTTTGATTTTCTTAATTATTTTTTTTGTTCCAGGCAAAAAGAGCAAATGAAAAAAAATAATGCCAGGCAGAACGTCAATGAGAAACTGCTTTTCCACGGTACAGATACAGCATATGTTGATGCTATTTGCAGACAGAATTTTGACTGGAGAATCTGTGGAACACATGGAACAGCCTATGGAAAAGGTAGACTCACTTCTTATATTGTAACCGGTGTTATTCACTTTCAGCTATGTGGTCCTTGGGTGCACACTTTGATTTTTACAATATTAAGCACATGAATATGTCTTAAGAATTTTCATTTTAAGTAAAGCTGTTTTTCCTCACACTTCTCAACCTTAAGTCTAAATGTTAAGAGATTTCCTTCAATTTTTTAATATTAGATCATTTTGTGTAGAAAACATTAAATATTTCGGTATGTTTTTGTTTCAAACACATTTCAAGTGTTTTTTTATCAAGTGTAAAGATATACATACAGATGCAGTCATTCAAAATGCACGGTACAAACCCGCGGTAAGGGCAACTACCCACAAGCCACCGCAGTCTACCGCAGTTAGTGATTGGCTGGCCAAAATGACCGACAGGGGCGCTCGTGTTGCATTGGTCGGTAGTGAAAAGATTTAATCATTTAATCTCTTTACTGTGCACGTTTTAATCCGCTTAGTATTGAATATTTATATGGAATTTTACCACTTAAGGGAAATTTTAGTAGCTGAGCATAAAAAGAAGAGGAGCATAACACATCTGAAGGTCATAAACGATATTAATTTAGGAACATAAACATATTACTGTACGTAAACTGTACTGTATATGGCTGGTCTTGGTAGTTTAAAGAAAAAATACACACTAGTCTTCCATTTCTCCCTAAACATTTTAAGTATCAAAGTTTTATGAAACGGTCCCCAAATATGCGATTGCTGTATAGAATGAATTTTAATTTAAAAAAATTATTTAACAAGGAAATTAAGCTGTTTACGTTCCTCCGCCTGAGAATATAGTCACTCGTTGCTACACATCGGAGAAACACGGTCACAGGTAACCAGCAAAGAGAGGACATTAGCTAGCCAATATGATAAAGGAATAAATGATTTTTTTTATTTCTTTTGCACATTTATTTGAACATTTCCATCGATTGTACAAGCACTTGGAAACTGTCCAATCCCTTTAATTCTCCGGGCATTCTCCCGGTCTGGCACCGGTCTGTGTCTTCTAGGATATAATGCCGGCGATTTGTGTTAAAATTGGGTTTCCAATAATGCCACAGCAAACTCTTGTTTTTATGTCCACTATAACGGACAATCTCCCTTGCTTTTAACCGAGCGTTTCATAATTTCCTAAAATGAAAATGCGACAGAATTGTGGGGTGTCCCTATACCAGAGATTACGGTAGCTTTCAGAATAGTGATTGGCTGACACCATCTGACACCCCTCTGACTGGGGAAAAAAAAACTTGCTGATCTGTTCTACATAACAGGAAGACATGAGCATATGCTGCTTCTATTCGAAATGCGTATTTTAAAAGTTTAATTAGGAAGTAAAAACCTTACAGCGTACACAGATTTCTAAGCTGATCAGGAGGAAGAAAAATGTTTCGCGCATAAAAAGTGGTTATTAACTATCGAAATCTGTTTTATTTATTTTATTTTTATTTAGATTAAGAGTTTCCGTCACCCCCATTTCCATTTAAATCGCAAACCCGTGTTTAATTAAATATTTTTATTGATTCACAATCTGGCAATGCAACGTAAATCGTTATCTTTGTTTTCTACATAATAATGTTCACCTCTCTGTCCAGCAAATTAATAATAAACTTTATTTTCGTCGTCTCCGCTTTAAAGGTACCCCCGTAATATTGTATTTCATTGCACTTTGACAGATTGTCTTTAAATCAGTTGTTGTCAGAATATCCCCACCTCCAAACAAGAACAAAATTGCAACGATTTTATTAACTGGCTGTTTCAGTAACTTAAAGTATATATTTAAAGTAATAATTTAACAATATATGTAAATGTTTTAAGATATGTTTGTTGTGAATGTCTGTAGATTGTATCTTATTTTTAGTTTTTGTTTTGTTTCACGTTAATTTTGTAAGGGAATCTTGATTAAAATACTTTTATTTTTTCAGACAGAATTCACATTCGCTGCAGCCAAATGGCCTTGCAGATCAGATATCAAGGAACAAAACACTTATCGCGCCCGGCTCCTCAATGGAATCGCTTTAACATGCTAATGCGTTGGTGTAACACTCTGTGTCTACAGTACATTGTTAACAAACCGGTTTCACAGGTATTTTCAACCCCCAGCCACTGTTGTTTCATTGGTTGTTATCCTGTAAAGCGCTTTGAGGAGCCACCTTTAAAGGCGCAATATAAAATAAAGTTTATTATTATTATTAATATTGATCATATTTTTCCTCCCAGAACTTGTAAATTGTTGTTGTTATTATTGTCGTTATCCTGTAAAGCGCTTTGAGAAGCATACTGTCCAGCTTGTCAGGTGCATTCTCTTGTAAAATAATAAGTAGAGCTTTGGGCTTGTTAGTGCTCCACTTACAGCAACCCAATGTAAATACATTTTGTCTCCAAATCCACCACCACTTGTATGAATCATAGCCCTGCCAAACGATGCAAATTCCGCTGCGATGGTTGTGTGCAGGTTGATTACTAATTATTGTGTGATGGTTGATTACTAATAGTTTATGCTAACACCTAGCTTTCTTAACGCGAGAAGTACTACCGTACGTACTGTACAGTAAGTACTTACTGTACTTACTGTACTGTACTTAAGAACTAGCAAAAAAAAGGGGTTTTGGAGGGGGGGAGGTGTCTTTCGCTGGAAGACTCGCTGCCTTCTACTTTGAAAATACCTGTGAAACCGGTTTAATTCGTCACAGCCAGCACTCCCGCAGAGAGTGATGAAAACCGCGCAGCGCCAGGCGAATGCACATTAATATGTTGGGCTTTTGGGTTCAGGTGGATTTGCGCCCTACAGTTCAACCTGCGGTACCTCTGTGTACTGTACATACAGTACAGTACGAACGTGTTATTTTGAAATATAAAAAATGTCAATATACTGTAGGAGAAATTGAGTATTGGTGTGTATTTTTTCTTTAAAATACCAATAACAGCAACATACAGTTTACATAATATGTTTATGTTCCTAAATTAATATCGTTTATGACCTTTATGACCTTCGTTATGCTCCTCTGCGTTTTATGCTTAACTTCTAAAATTTCCCTTTAGTGGTAAAATTCCATATACATATTCAATACTAAGTGGATTAAAAAATGCACAGTAAAGAGATAAAATGATAAAATCTTTTCACTAACGACCAATACACCACATTATCTTCCGTGTCACATTAACATTGGAATGTTTTTTTTATAAGTATCAAAAGAAGCGATACACAACCTGTCTCCTCTATAACTCTCAGTTTACAGAGAAATTCTGCCAGAGCCTCACAACATTGTCCAATAATACTCTTCTTGTGTCTAATTTTTAGTTAAGCAGGATTTGAGCTACAGACCATAACAGACCAAAAAACAGAATCCACCTGCAATTCGGGTGTTAACAAAACGTGTTTACAAAGAAAGTGAAATACAGTAATACTACCAGCTATATAGATACATATATTTAGATATTTAGATCCTTAAATTAATATAATTATTAATTTCTTTAGATACGTGATTACATATTCTCGATTATAAAACAGATAATTCTGGTCCTGGAACCTGACTAGCTGACACCCTTCTGAAGCGGTACCATAATCTCTGGTATACGTACGCCCGAGAAATTTGACTTTTTACTGTGTGATAAATTTTAAAGACTAATTCTTTGCATGGACAAGAAAGCGTAGATAAAAATGCTTGGATTCTAATGTATCTGATACAAGTATCTTTTGTTGTCTCTTGAGGATCCTTGTGATGTTTTGAGCTCTGGTTGAATGATAAGTGTCGCAGTTTAAATAATTTTCGTTGTTAGAAATTATGAAACGCTCTGTTAAAAGCAAGGGAGTTTTTATGTCTGTTATACTAAAAGAAAATGCCTGACGAACTAGGGATTGGACAGTTTTTCAGTGCTTGTACAATCGATGGAAATGTTCAAATAAATGTGCTAAAGAAATAAACAAAAAAAGTAATTTATTTCTTTATCCTATTGGCTAGCTAATGTCCCGTCCTTGTTAGTTAGATCAACGAAATGCTGTGGTGTTACTTTTTGTCGATGAAAAATTAAAGTATTTTCATTTAAAATGACGGTTACAAATAATGTGGAAAAGCGTAATGCTTGTCCAAGGTCATTCATTATTAATACTATTAGTAATATCTTCGGTAAAGGCTTTGATGCATAAAATATTTCTGCATAATTAAAATATTTATGATAAAGGTAGGTTGTGCACTTTTGCCCAACTGAGCAATAATGCTTTCATAAAATATACCAACTTCTTAATGACTGATGATTAACATGCTGTAATACACAGTTTAAATTTAAAAGCTCAAATGCTGTACATGAGAGGTTAAGCTTTATTGGCTCCTCCTTGCGGTTTTACAAGGTGATTCCGGATACTTTCCGGTATGACGTCATATGACGCGTGATACTGCGTCATGCCGCATTAGGATGCAACACGCCCACTGCATGGTACCGTGGTGTACCTCACGCGTTTTGAATGGCTGCATCTGTACATGTACTGTATATATCTTGATGAATAAAAGTTGTATATGATGAAAAATAGAAATAAGTAGTTTGTCACTGTGCTGACCTAGAAAGAAGAGTAAAATAGGCAAAAGTATTGTCCATAAAAATGTCCATAATACCAAAATACAATCTGTATAAAACTCACAATTAAAGAGAGATTTTAAAATAAGTTGAGGTTTTATGTTTATCTGACAAATTCTATCATTTACTGTATTTGTACTACAATTTGTTATACAAATCTCTCAGTGCTCATACTAAAAATGCGATTTTTTTATCCTTTACAATTTTCGTTTCAGGGAGCTACTTTGCGAGGGATGCCAAGTATTCTCACAGCTACACTGGCTCTTCTGCAACCAAAACCATGTTTGTTTCCCGTGTTCTAGTTGGCCAGTATGCAAAAGGAAGCTCTAGTTACCTTCGTCCTCCCTCAAAGGATGGTGGAGACACAATTTTCTATGACAGCTGTGTAGATAACATCTATGATCCTTCCATTTTTGTGGTGTTTGAAAAACACCAGATCTATCCAGAATATCTTGTACAATACAATGAGGACATTGTGCAATCTGACCCACTATATACAATGTATTCCTATCCAAACTCAACTGCAGTCCCTACTCCTCAACCAAAACCAAGACCGGCCCCAAGCTCATACAGAAACCAATATGTAAACTCACCTGTACACTATGCAACACAGTCAACTGCAGTGCCTACTCCTCAACCAAAACCAACACCAGCACCAAGCACATACAGAAACCATTATACATATGTGTCCACAAGCCCCTCAAGTATATCAGACTCCTCAACATCTACTTCATCAGTCTACAGTTTTTCTACAAACCCACCACGTTCGAAACCTAAAGATACATGCATCATCTCTTAACTTCAAGATTTTCATTTTGAAAAACTTAAAAAATGTAAAAGAATGAGTTATTAGTCATGGATTAATCTTTATATGCCTTTTAAAGATGTAAATTTCAGGGACATAGTTGTTCTCAAGGGCTCCAGCATGCTCCCAACAATCACCAGGGTGCCTTAATTTTAATCTTTTTTGCATTTGAGGAGATGCAAAGTATTGGACATTTTTCAATACATATGTATTTTGACTTCTGTCATGTGATTCTTATTTTATTCTAAATCATTTAGTTTTCACTTTATTCCATTTCATTCATGTATTTATAGTAGCACATATATAAGAAATATGCATAATTTTTTTCATGTCTGTATTTGACTTTCAGATACTGTATATTGGCTTAAATTTATGGGTTTGTTTAGACAATCTTGCAGTAATAGCTAACCCCACAAATATGTCAAAGAAAATGCAAGGTAAATGTAAAGATCATAATATTTTAAAATGAGGAAAATGCAACTGATCAAAATATTTTACTACCATTTTTCTGCAACATATTCTAATGAAAATATTCCTCCTTGTTTGATGTCAGTCCTGCAAAAGCTGTCTCACAACATTGGTAGTGTCACCATCTGTTGTTGTCAGCATGGTGTACACCATTTCCTAGAGAGTGTTTATGCTTGTAATATTTTCTTTCTCACTCTTCTCTCAAGCTCATCTGGATATGACTGGCACTATGCAGAAACAAAATTCATTTAATACTTTAGGTGCTATTTTGGAGGGTGTGGTAATTACCATGGCTCTATGAAAGGAGGTTAATATTTGCAGATTTAAGGTGTGTTGACACTTGCATGCTAAAATTGTTTTGCTTGGATTTGTTCCACAATGCTTCTTTCAGATTTGAGTGAATAAGGGGAGCAGCTCATCTTTCAATGATGTCACTGCAAGGCTATTACAACAAATCACAGGACTTGCTGCTTGAATTAAGTTTGTCACCAAAGGAGCTCTTGGTGACTAATTCCAAGCCTACCCTGATTGTGCTTTCTCAGCTGAGTCTTTTGGAGAATCCCAGTCACAGGCACCTAGACATTTCTGTCTGCAGTATTTGTGTTAATGTAAATCTATCAATTAAAATAGTCATATATAAGTAAAATATTATATTAGCTAATAGGATGCAAAGTTGCAAGAAAATCTTTGCTGGGATAAAGAAAACTTCAAAAATAACTCATTTAGAGCATAGATTAAGTCCCACAGTGTAGATTCTGCTACTTCAAGCCTGATTTAAGAGGCTGTCAATGAGTTTCTTCTCAGTTTGCCATGCAGCAGTGACTCCTGTGGCTTGGTGGATACCACAGATCTTGTGCTAGAGCTATCAAACCATATGAAATTGCCTCCTATTCTGATTTAGGTTTTACAATTTTTACAATGTGATAAACTGTTTTACTTAAACTGTGCTTAATCAGGAATTGGTTCAGCATTTTTTTTAAATCTGAGTAATACTAAAACCTTCTCTTAGTGTTATAATGATGCAAACCGTCTGTGAAGCTTTTTTAATTGATATGTAAAAAGTGTTCAGTCATAAGAACTATGAAATTCATGTAATAATAAAAGCAGATGGCTTGCTAATTGCACTAAAGATTTTGACTGTTTTTTTAAATATTAGCAGAGTAAGAACATGAACTTTGAACATAAGGTTCTTACTAAACTTATTCACAGTTGTGGTTGGGCACAAGGCAAATGTCTGACTTACTGATGCATAAAAATGAAATTTCTTACACCAGCAATTCTTTACCCAGTTTCCAGCAGTAAACTAAGTGTGTCATCTTAGTTTTTGTATATTAAGTGGACCGTCTATCTTTCAGGTCCTCCTGAGATTCCAGCTCTTTCACAGTGTTCCTCTCAGGAACACTGTGAAGGAAGTCACTTCTTCCTACAGTAGGTTGCTAGTTCACATGTCACTAGATTCTCATTGAGTTTCAATTCTCTTCATTATTCAGTAAGCATTGCACATGCTTATCACACATACTAGATCCTTGCATTAACTCGTCATTAATCATCCAGGAACTAGATGTATTTGACCCTATTAACTCCGCATCACCTACTGTATTTCTTAATCTCCAATTGTCACTATTCACTTTAATACAACTACACGTATGTCACCTTATCATAATGTTCGCTAAGATAATTACTTCAAATGAGACTTCAAATCTTACAACTTCAGCAAGCACCAAATCTTCACAAACAACCACTGACTCTTTTGATCACTGTCGTTCTGGGCTGATCTGGCGTGTCCAGGGATACTTCTCTCTGTCAGTGATACTTGCATCACTGACACAGCCAGTTTGCATTCTCTCATCACACACACTGCGAGTCCACTTCTCTGTCTCCTGATGGCAAGCCCCAGGGCGTTCTCTGTGCCATCTAGACTCCTCTATCACAGCTATGAGAAGATGATATGCTGCTATATTGCCAAGTGATGTCCCACTTCTCCAGGTACAGTATCAACGCCTCCAGTTAGCCCTGGTTCAGCCAGGAAACCCTGATCCTTGGCAGTGCCTGCTAAATTAACTGCCATACAGCACACATGACCAGAACCTGTAAGGCCCTTAAGTACAACCAAAGCTGTTTTCTCAGGTCTATAAGCCAGCCCAATACATTATTATCTCTCCTCTCTACTGTTTTTATAAGCCTTTTAATGAGTCCAAAGGAAAGGGTGATTGCATGCAGAGCCTATCCCAGCAGCTCCTCTCCCTCACGTGGAATTTCCCTCCCTCTGAGTGCTAATTAGACAGAGCAGCTGGGCCTCAATCTGCAATCTCTTACAGTATAAAGGCCTCTCCCACTGCCTCACAGTACGTTCAGTCTGAGGTTTCTGATTGATTACATGTTGCATTTATATTATAGAAATTCTATATGTTATAATAAGAATGTGAAATCATGGATTTTACTAAATGCACAAGTGATTACTCAGGTATGTCATGTATTGAGTAAAATATGTATTTTTAAATTTGTATTCTTTTTAATTCCTTGCTAAATTTTACTATAACATTACAAAATAGTAAAATAATTACATTGTTTGAAAAAAACTGGAAACAAATATTATTGTTTTATCATTATTATAGTATAATTAGAATATCTTAGGAACATGGAATATTAAAGAAGGTTCTGCACCCATGGCCACAAAGTTCAAGTCTGCAATGTGGACAACACTGTTGTATGCTTGGGTATGATGCTTTTACTCAGTTGTTTCAGGCAACCCAGTTGGAAATGGGAACCAGAAATCATAAGGATGTTTATCTACATCTGGGTGTAATGGGGCAGCATATTTTCTTGAAGGTATTGAAAATATCAAGAAGAAATTTATGGTTAATAATGAAACAGGACAAGAGAAATACAAAATTAAGTAGAGGTCACTCGTGAATTAAAGTGTTTACACAGGGAGTTTTTATAAGGCTGACTCCCCAGGGTCTTTAGAAACAGTAAGGTGAGATAATTAAATGACTGAACTACTAACATTCAAATGACCATGACAGGCTGAATAGGCTCTATTTTATAACTTACGTTCTAAGTATTTAATGGTCAAATAACAGTAAAATATCCCTAATAAACCTCCGTATACAGTAGCTGGCTTCCACGTGTACACACATAAATGCTGTTACTTTTTATAATCAAAGACAAAATAAAAATGATGGGACTGTTATTCAGTAATATTGTATCATTTTTCTTCAATTTCGCAAACCTGACTTTTTCTGTTTCTCCATAGGTTCCTTAAGAGGAGAAATACCCAATTGTCTTATTCTGCAGAACCCTCTCTAGGTTGTTCTGCGTTCTTTTTGATCTTCATGAACATCTTAATAAAAGGTGAAAATAATTCGATTGAACCTAATATATTTGACATTATTATTATTTAACACATTGTTATTCTCCTATGAATAGGTTTGCGAACCCCCATAGGGTACGTTGATAGTCATGTCTTTCCTACTTATTTAAAGCTATGTTTTACAAAATGTTATTTATTTTCTTATTTTTGCATTTTCTTACATTTGTAAGATTTCTTACATATTGTATTTGTATTAGTTTAGATTACTATACTGTAATATTATATTGTGTCATGTTAAGTACGCTCTTGAAGTGTTCAATAATTATTTTTATTTTTCCTACTGCCAACGTCCGCACAAAAGTATTGCAGAAGGGTGTTGAAGTATTACCCGAACTGCCATTACCGTGTCTTTTTTATTTTAAATTTTCAGAATTGATTATTTTACATTTTGATTTCCTGCATTACCGTCGATTATTCCTGTATTGTATCTGATCTTCTGCATCATCTGTAATTTTCCTCTAATTTTCACGTTTCTTCCGGTAATTAATTTCTGTTTCCACCACCAGTTTCTGTGTTTGTGGCTCCTACTGAGAAATATCTGCACTGTACATTGAACGGCCTTTCATACAGTACGTACTGTAGGTGTTACTTACAGTGACAGTGAAGAAATCATAAGAGTATCGAAACTAATAATAATATGCCTTTAAGTGAACTTCTCTTCATTTTTCTAATTATACGCTTCCTGTAAACCAGACTTATTCATTGTTCATTTTTATCAAATATTTTTCTCCTTAAATTTCTCCGGTGTATTTTTTAAAGAGCAAGCTGCCAGATTGTGTCAGTGAGAGTTACGCCTTTCAGTTTTTGTTTCCCGGTAGTCTGTAACATTAAGGAAGCAGCAGGCTTCTTAGACTAAGACAAAATGGCTGTGGACGATATTATCGGCTATGCCATGAAGATCCTTTGCTCGAATGGAGGATCGCTAGAATATAACCAACTGAAAGATGGGGTTGAACATTTGAAAATTCCAGATTCGGTTTTTTCTCGGATTCTCAGGAATAGCAGGAACTTCATCATAGTCCCAGCCACAGAGGACACAAAAACGAGCCGTGATCTTAACTTCGACACTAAAATAATTGCTAGAACTTCAGTGCGTCTCTGTAAAGACTATTCTGGAGATGGTTGTGGTGGTTGTAAAGGGCTTCATATTTGCAAATCTTTTCTTAGTGGGAAGTGTGGGAATCAAAGGTAGGTGGAATAGTTTTTGCTCTTGGTCATTTCAGACACTTATGTTGAATAGAAACTGGATAGCTTTATTGGCAAACAAAAAAACCAAGTTTTTTTTTATTTCAATACTCATGTGAATTGTAAATAAAGAAGTCAATAGTTTATTTACTTCTCACAGTGTAATGACTTTTCTTGTTTGTAATAAACAATGCCATCGGACTGTTACCTGAACCAAGTTATACTTTTAAAACAGTTGTGAAATACCCGTGCAGATTAAATACAAATAAAATGTTTATTTGAATACAGATTAAATTCTGCTTTCTTCCACTGCTGTGAGCTGTATTCTTTAAGTGGTTTCATTTATGCCGTTAACTGCAATTAAAAAAATGTTTACACCGACTATAAAAAAGTTTTTTAAAGACAATTTCTGATACTTTACAGTTACATCTTGTGCCGGTTTTGTATTTTTAAAGAGCAAATTTAAAGTAAGTATAACAATAAGTGTTTTGTGATTGTGTCGGACACTTCTCTGTGTCTTTCTCAGGGTGACGTGCCAGTATTCACATGACCTGCATTCAGCTCATAATTTACAAGTCCTCAGGGATAATCAGCTTCTTGACCTGAATATAGATGAACTGTTCCTCTTACTCTTCCAGAATGACTCCACCCTTTTGCCAGAGGTGAGGCACTTCTTTAAATGGCAAATACTATTGAAAACTCACAGTATAGTGAGTTATTCCACTGAAGAACAGGTCAGTGACATTATGCAGAATGAGTCATTGTGGAACAGATATATCCACAGCACAGTCAGAGAAATTATGAAGTTGGAGAGAACACATGAGCAGAGACATGTTGGTGTAATATGAAAAAAAAAATACATTGTAATATATACAGTATGCACATACAGTAGATATGCATGGTATATATTTAATATGTAACTAAAATACTTCAGTAAATAACTTACAGTATTAAGAGTTTTTTTTATACAGAAACAAGAGTATACATTCTTAATTAGCAAACGGAGGAAAGACTTCATTAAGTACTAAGCTGGTATTCACTGAAATAATAACTTTAGTGTATATTTGAAACCATGACTGAGTGTAGGAAAAAGTCTAAACAAGAAAGCAGATCAATTACAGTACATGCATCAGTTAGCTCCTGTGATTAAAGGCCCAGGTGGAATGTGAACAAGCAGACATAACGGCCTCTCAAGTCTGGGGTTAAGAACGATTGCTCTAAATCAGTGACAGTGAACACCACAGATCTCTGTGGTGACCTGCTGAAAGCTGAAGCAGAAAAGATAGAGGGGCTGCCATCTTCTGCTTCTGTGTTGGACAGCCCCTAAACATTTATGGAAATAATGTCAATTCTTAACACCTCATAGACTTGTCACCAAACCATGGCAGAAAATGCAATTTTATTTCACCGTCTATCAACACAACCTGTAGTTGAACAATAAAACAACACAGCCAAGACTTATTGCCCACAACCACAAAATGTCTAATGCAAAATAGTGTCAGAATCCAAACCAGAAATCAGAGCCTTGAGAGAATTCAACAAAGCCAGCTTCATTTGAACTGCAGAACAGGGGAACATCAGTGACAGAGTCGGCTCTCTGATGAACAATTCTCAAAATTAAACTGCGGACACAGCTGCATATGTACACCTAGTTTGTGTCACATAAGGCCATTCATTTTCCAAAAGGCGATTGTTTTTACTATTATCATATCTCAGAAGCTCAGTCATGCTCATCCTGTTCTCTACCTCCCTGTTTATCATGAGCTCCCTGTTACTACATTTTGTCATGATTGTTACTGTAGTGTCTAAGCTCTCTGTGAGTTCAAGGTTAGGTGTTTAGTCTGTACAGCCTGAGCCTTTCAACAGCATAATATTTTTGTCATACTGTTTCTCAATGAAACAATGTAGAAACAAATAGCAAGCTTAACATGGAGTAGAAATTAGTTCTTCTTTTTTAAGCCTGTTACCTTTATCATTGAGAAATTAGATTGGATTTTAAAAAATATCCAACCTTCAAAATGTTTCTCCATACATTCAGTAACTGCCGATGGGCCATAATGAAACAGAATGTGGTCTGCGGACTCTTCATGAGCCCTGCTCTAGGTAGAGTTCCATGAAGTCTTTGAGGCAGCCCAACCTGCAGTTACAGGTTGTGTGGTCAACCTGCTACAATCATATATTCATAGATCCAGAAAATAAATGTAGATATCCACAGGCATTTTGTTTCCCTTATGTCAAGACACTCATCTTTTAAATGATTTTTCAGAATCTCTACTCTGTTTTTTTGCAATTCTAAGGCCATTCATTTTCCAAAAGGTGATTGTTTTTACTATTATCATATCTCAGAAGCTATTTGAGCCTATTTTCCAACTTTCAATTGTTTAATGTTTCTTTTTCTTAAAAAAATATATGTATTGAAAGATTATTTTACATATTGGGTTCATCAATATCTTAGATGTGCAGGTTGGTTAATCACATGGCTCCTCACCCTTAAAAGGGATGCCATTATGACTGTGACTACTTTGAATCTGGACTTGGGTGCTAGCATATGTGATCAGCATTGTATTTAGGGAGGAGTGCAGAAAGAGAGACGTAGGACAAAGAAACAAAAAGGAAGGAGAGAAACATGAGTGAGAGACATTTTCAGCACTACTGTTTTACTTGGATTCTGTTTTGGTTAATACAGTCTTATCATGGATTTGGAAATTAATAGATATGGTTGGAATTTGTGAAAATTTTTATATTTCCAGAAGTATTTTACTTTTTAATTTATTTAAAAATAAAAGTTATTTGATTTCTCTTTTATTTCTAGGTTTCACACTCTTGATTGTATTTGGATGAATTATTGTGCTGTATATGGACCAATGGTGTTTACTTTTAGCATTACTGTAGACCAACACTTGTCCTAGAAAGCCATAATCCTGTAAATTATATAGGTCACCATAAATCATCTACTATTTTAAAGATTAGTAACTCTAAAAAGGTATTGATCAATGAAGAAGGTAATTTCTTAAGTTAAGTAAACTGATCCTTGAGGACCAAAGCATATCCTGATTTTTATCTTTAAATGGAAGCATGGTGGTCTGCACTGCTGACTCTTGGGTCCAGGGATCCTCAGTTCCTCTGGGATAATGTCTGTGTGGATTTTGTAATCCCCTCTGTGACTTGATTAGGTTAATTGACATCTCTAAATTACCCACCATACACATGTGCAAGTGAACGTGTGTTTGTCATGCTTTGGCCTAGTATACCAGGGTTATCCTGATTCATGCTGGTTAACTGCCAGGTGGGTCTCACTACAATCGTGCACTGAGCTAGGTGGTTTTTAATGGATGGATGCTTAATTACTTTAATTGAATTACTTAATTTAGCAAATTGTCTGTTTAATTAAACAAAATTAAATTGTTCTAGGTCCTTAGAAATGGATTATATTGTGGTTACCTATAAATCCACCTGGACCCCCAAAAACTACAGTTAGAGATCCATTGTTTTGAGTGTTTTGTTAAATAAGATAAAATATGATTCAATATCCTTAATCTAGTTGTGACTATTTCTTGTCAAACATGGACCACTAACTCTTGTCTGGACCTACAGGTATGCATGCACTACAATAAGGGAAATGGGGAATTCGGTTGCTGCTCCTTCAAAGAACGCTGTAAGAAGCTCCATCTCTGTCTCCACTTTCTACAAGGCAACTGCAAGTTTGGTGCTGCATGCAAGAGGTCCCACTCCATCGATGAAAGAATACATAATGTTTTGAAGGAAAGCGGTCTAAGTGTACATCTCATACAAAAGTTACCATCATTGCTGTGCAATAATCACATAATTAATAAGCAGAAGAGCAGCAATGAAGGTACAACAATATATAAATATTTTATAATTGTTAGTTTTAATATTTTACATTTGGAACCTCAATTGTTGATGCATACAGTATATCGCACTTATGATCTAAGACTGTCTTAGTCCCTGTGGGTGGGTAGCTGCGTCAGCATGCGTAGGCTGCAAAGGAACAAGTAATAGGTTTATTCCATGCTGAAAAAATAAGAAAGAGTTCTGTGAAACGTTGTGTTCTCTTTCTTCTTTTTTCAGCATGGAATAAAACTATTACTTGTTCCTTTGTCTTAGTCCCTTGCAACTGAACATATTTGAGCCTCACTGAAACATTGTAACACACCTAGAAAATTCTCAAGCTTACAAGTATTACAAGAGAAGCCAAAGATGTAATCAATTCCAGCCTACCTACTGTATGCAGGGGGTGCCTAAGTAATTGTGAGATGTTGCGTAGAAAACAGTCACAGTCAACTAATTATATAGCCCAGGATTGAACAAGAGGTTTCTGAACTCTACAGAATTCATCTTGCTCTCTGTGTGAGTTCCTTTATCGCCTGAGATGCCTGAGAGTCTTGGAAACCCCCTGTGTACACATTTAATTTAAATTATACAATGCTTTTTAAAAAAGTGTAATTTTTTATAATATAGTATATTATACAGGATGCTATACAACTTAAATTGTATAGGGTGCAAACAGAAGTTACTTAGTAAAAAATATCATTTTTTATTTTTTAATAATTCAATGTCTCTCACTCAGTTTTTTTGTATCATGTTTATTTTTTTACTATTACTTGGTCAGTTTCAACATCTTCAAACACTGTTAAGCTGTATTCAAATGATTTTTATTTCCAATATAAATCTGAGTTTTACAGAACAGTACATTTACCTTTGGCTCATACTGTATATTTAGTGTATTTTTCACAACTTGATTATCATACCATTTCCAAATCAACCAATCTTTTCAAATTATAGACTGTATTGAAAATAAAATAGACAAACATAAAAACATTTCTATTTGAAATGGTTAAAAAGGACATAAGATAAATTACACTTTGATCTCTGTATTTATTATATTCAAATTAGAAATTTGAGTTAAGATGATCAAAAACAAAAAATGCATTTACAGTTCAGAAGGAGCATGTAAAATAATTATGCGTATACATGTCTAGATAGACATCAAGTTACATTTTTATGAAGAATGTATGACAGGAAAAGCTAAAGTAAAAAAAAAACCATGAAAGATATAAAGCAACAAGTAGAGATTAACTGCATAATGAAAAATTATAAAATGAAAAAATACAAGGTTTTGCCTGTGGAGCCTTCACATACCTGTCTATATAAGGCTAGAAGGCTGTACAGCTAAAAATTTACTCAAACTCTGTGCCATCTTAAAAGTAACTTTTATCTTGATTCCAAGCTTCAACTTTTTTGTGTTTCTTTGAAGGAAAAAACATGTTTGAAAAAGACTTTCCACTCAGTAAAGTGACTGGCATGGAAATTTGTCTTTTTCACATCCGGAAACAATGTACTTATAAAGGTAAGCTACTTTTTACCTGAAGATTATGCTTCAATATATAGAAATGCAGTGTTATGCCTGTTAAATAGGCCTTGTATCCTAATTAGGGTTTACTCACATCATGAGTCTTGAATAGGGGTCAGCAACCTTTAAGAAGGGGTGTGCCAAGAGTTAGTTCTTGCACTTGTTTTTACAGATTCATTGATACTTTTTCCAATGTCACTAATAGCCCTACTTACACTTTGATTAATAGAAATAATAAACCATTAATTGTCACAGAAAATATTTTCTTGATGTCAGTTCCTCTTTCCTCAAAATGATTAATATATAATCATTTTATATTATGGGGCCAGCACCCATATCACCCTGCAGCTCTCAACTGGCTACCCACTGAGCCTGGTCAGTACCTGGATGGGAGGCCTCCAGGGAAGCTATGGTTGCTGCTGGAAGTGGTGTTAGTGGGACCAGTGGGGGGTGCCCACCTTGCAGTCTGTGTGGATCCTGATACCCCAGTATAGTGACAGGGAAACTATACTGTAGTGTGTGCCGTCTTTCGGATGAGAGGTTAAGGTCCTGACTCTTAGTGGTCATTAAAGATCCTCAGGCATTTCTCGATAAGAGTAGGGAGTTATTCCGGTGTCTTGGCCAAATTTCCCCCCTCGGCCTTTACCATGGCCTCCAGATTGTCCCCATGTAGGATTGGCTTGCACTTGCCCTGCGATGGACTGGCACCCCATCCAGGGTGTACCCTGCCTTGCGCTCGTTGCTTGCCGGGTAGGCTCCGGCTACCCGTGACACTGTATGGTATAAAGATAAAGCGGTTTGGCAAATGACATAGCATTTTATATTATAAATGATAGCTGTATCTTCCCCTGTAGTTTTGCCTTGCATGGGATTTAGGTAGCACACCTCTTCTCGAATTCCATCTGAGTCACATTATCTCACAAGAATTACTAATGTCAGCATGTTATTTATATTCGCAAGCTCAGGGAACAAACAGCACAGTCTTTATATTGAACAGATCTGAATTAATCTCTTCAAAAGTTCTAAAATGAGTGCACATCTTAAATTTGCTTTATTAGCAGGTGCCATTTTGTCTAAAATGTTTACATTTAAGTGTGCAAAATGTTATTAATGGCACACACTGCAAACCTTCCTGTGAAAACAATAGACTGGCCCCACTAAAATAATGCAGTAAATAAACCAAGTAAATCATTTTATCTATGCCAAAGACCTTTCTTTGGATAGCATGTTGTAGAGAATAACAGAACAGTCAAGTATAGTTCACATTATGTATTTGTGGCTTATTAGACTTTTATTGCACATGCTGTTAAATATCTCTTTGCCTGCTGGAAACAGTAGGCATGCTGTAGGTTGCTGGTCGGTGATCTAGAACATGCTTAGTGAAAGACCTCAGATAATTCAGCTGTAGTATGTTGAAAGGTATTCAAACCACTAATTATGCAAAAAGAAAAGAGAATAACCCTTTTATTTTCAACAGTTCCAAATAATGTGTTAATTAAATTTCAGTTAATGATCCTCTGGATAGATGATTATTAAAAGCTGTTGCGATCAACTTTATTTTATTCATTTAAGTGTTCTTTTTCACTTAATTTTTACTTATATGTTCTTGTTTTCTTTGTTAATTATTTTTTCTTCAAGTTCAAAAATGAATAATTTTGAATTATTTTCAGTTTTTCTGCATTAATTTGAAGACTTTTTAAAACCATAATAATGATCACTTTATCATTATACTGTATGTGTATCATGTCATGGGGTCTCCTTTCTAGCTTTAGATGGATGTTATACAACAGTGTGAATTCCTTGTACTATTAGCAACCAAACGAGAGATTGTAACCTTTCTTATGCTTTGATCTATGAAGAAACAGAGTCCAAAGCAACATTTGAGTAGCTTGCATTCACATCTTTTTACAGATAAATGTCTTAATGTCCACTATACTCTTCCCTACAAATGGGAGATCTTCAATGGTCTTTCTTGGACAGAGCTTCCCAATATGGAGAAAATAGAAAAAGCATTTTGTAACCCAGAAAACACAAAAAGGTACGAAGTCCTTTTTTCTATTGATTAAATACAAACATTTTTTTAATTAAATATTGATTCAAGATTGGTTACATTTTTGAGAGCAATGGGTGATGTACAGAGATTTGGTGGTGGGAGCGACAGCACTTAGTGCCTCATATTTCTTTACCTTAATCCCTGGGGTAGCCAAATACTGTAGGAATGAATGCTTAATGAAACATGAAAGATCTAGGACAAGAGTTGGCAACTTATGGCATGCTGCAATTTTGCATGGCACGCACAAAGAAACCAAAGAATTTGGGATTTTAGGTTTTTTGTGTGGCCTGGTTTGCTGTATATGTGATACTGAAACTGACTACAGTACATACATTTCTGAAGACTGGAATGTGCCTATAATGATCATCACATGATGTGCCTATAACGTGACAGCAATCTAAGAGATGAGAATAACGTCAGCACACATTCAGATGAACAGTTGGTACTACTGTAAGTTAATGCTTTCAAAAATGTCATAGCCAAAGAAAGCTTGACTGTTTCAAAATGAATAAAAAGAAAAAATATGGTTTTGTGCAACAAGGAGAAAGGATTACTTGCACATATTGTTGTGAAACTATTGTAGCAAGCACTTCTGGTGTTTTGAGACCTTTTAACACAGAACACGAATCATCATGATCACATATGGACACTGCTGACAGAGCCAAAGAAAGAAATATGTTGATTCACATGCCAAACAAAAAGACCTGAAAGATAATAAGGTGAGTTACACAACATCATCATGTGTTGAATGCAATGGAAAGTCATTTACAGATGGTAATATTTTGAAGAACAGCTTCTTACAATGTGCTGTTTGAGGGCTCTGCCAACAAAATAGATATTTCAGTTAAAATTAGAGATGTACTTTACCATCCAACACTGTTGACAATGTACTGTAGATAGGCAGTTAAAATGTTAAAACTGGTTGTTAATTCAAAGTGTGCTTGTTACCTACTTGGCAATTAGATATGTTTTATAATATGTTTAAAATATATTTATGTAAAATGTTTAACCATTGAAACCAACCAATAGTGTGTGGTATGCGTTATGTTTTTCAAATTTAATGTGGAAAAAGTCGTGCATGATACAAAATAGGTTGCTGACCTCTGATCTAGATTCAGCTTAATGAATCCTGTTATGTTTTAGAATGATATGCAACTGGTAGAACTGGTAGGTAGATGTATGGTTTGAGAAATCATTTTAGGATATTTAAAGTACAGTAAAATCTCGATATTCACACATTTTTATTGACCACTTTTTCCCCATTCTTGACCACAACTGCCTATTTGCAGGCTGTGCAGTAGGCGGGTTAATGCAGGCACCCACTACTTCACCTGACCAATGTGTGCTGCATGTAGACCTGTT
The DNA here is from genome assembly GCF_055471065.1 of Atractosteus spatula. Lineage (NCBI taxonomy): Eukaryota > Metazoa > Chordata > Actinopteri > Semionotiformes > Lepisosteidae > Atractosteus > Atractosteus spatula. The sequence continues at coordinate 32,406,441 of NC_142713.1, read as the reverse complement.
ATCAGAGTAATACCTGGATGTTAGTAGTTTTTTTGAGAAATGAAAGAAACAAATTACAAATGGTGGCTCTTCAAATTATCATAGTGCACCAGATCCCCCTTAGATGGTAGCGTAGCAGGGGATACCTGCACATAAAACCATCCCTTTATATGGGATCAGCGGTCAAACCTGAAGTGCCCAACCCTGTACTTGTCCACATGAGTGCGGCATAACTTGCACTTCAGAGAAATGAGTAGTAACGGAAAACCTAGTTCTGTTTGGGCCAGTCCGCTCTACCTGTCTTCTGATTTACCAGAGGGCTAGCATGGCTATGACCAAGGCTGCTACTCATTAAGTGATTTTAGTTTTGAACTCAAACAATATTTTAAATTTCCCTCAGTAACTCTTACCCTGAGATCTATCCTCTCGCTGTCAAGGAGTCTGTGAGAGTTTGTCTACTCTAAATGACTTTTATAGGGAATCGGTTTCCACAGGTACAGCCAGTTGCTAAATTTCCACAGCAAAAAGTGAAGTTTGCCACATTTGGAAAGTCTCATCATCGCCCTGTGGTGGTTCAACCCCATTTTCACATTCCAAATTTGGCTGCCCTTTTACACACAGTTATTACAGTCTCATTTCTCCCGTGTCTCTCCAAAAAAGGATAATAAAAGAAATTAGAAGAAAGAATTTGTTGTACTGCATGTGAGAAAGAGTAAGTTGGTTGAGTGGAAAGGCGGTGAGTAAACTTAAATTAATTTTGTATCTGTTATTACTGAGCTTTAATAAACATGATTACAATACAGTAGTGCAGCATTTATAATAGTCATAAAACAAGACGTAAAAAATAAAATGTGCTCTACTGAGAAAAAATAAATGCAGGGTATTAGATATTGGATACCCAAATCTAATACAGTGTAAACCATAATATTGTTGCAATTTATTTGTTTTCACATGCAACCACTTTAATTACTGGGGAAATGCTGTTTTAATTTTTACAGTATTCATTTTCGATAAAAATAGTTAAATCATACTTCTGAAATGGTTAACAGTTGAAGCAAATACTATTTTTGCAGATTAGTTTCCCCATAAGCTCATTCATGGAGACTGGTACTGTACTGTACCTAACCTTCACAAATACCGAGGATTTACTGTACACTTGTTGTCCTGAATATTGAACTGATCTTCCTGTTTTCCGATGAGGAAAAATGAAGGCTTGTTATCAACCACCGGTGATTTTGTTGCAGTTCTCTTGTGAATAAGATACACTACCCCACTGTTTCACAGGGAAATAAAATATAGTTCTTGATTTATACAGCAGATACACTCCTGCAACATGCTGCTTAAAAAAATCTAAATTAAAAACTAATTTAAGTAGGCTGGGGTGCTTTCTGAGTTCACTCCAAGTGAGAGGGTTGAACAGTTATGTGTATTTATTTAGGTAATATGTTTATATATATTTGTACTAAAAGTCTTTTTAAAATTACATGTTAATGTTTATTTAGTGTACAATGTGTGGGGAAGATTTATTAGTGGGTAGTGAATACTGTGGGGAAATGAGTCATGAGCCCACATGAACTACTCAGATCATTTTTGTGTTTTTTCTCTCAACCTTTTAAAAGCTATTTATTTTCATAATGCTTGTAAGTAATGTTACACATTGTTTCGCCAATTTTTGTTTAATAACTTCATTTATTAAATATTGTGGTAGCTTACTTTGTTTTGTGGTTTTATTTATTTTTTTTACAATTTTATATTATATAAAAATAGAGTACAAACTAAGACAAAATAGACATTTTATTGATTTATTTATAAACATGAGACAATGGCAGATAAATGGTGGCTAGAAAAACAGTGAGCCAAAGTTTGCCCGGCTGTCTGTAACTCAGCTAAGTACCCTATATCTGTGCACAACTTCTTATACTCTATATATATTGTCCCTATTCCATCAAGTCTCCTTTCACTGTCCACACCAAAGCATGTTAAAGTGAGGACTAATTTGTACTAAATTAGGAAGTAGTATATATTTTTGAGACACGTTAAGCCAAAGATATGCAAGGGCACATAAATCAGACTACTTGTATAATCTTTATGTCACTATTGAAAATAGTTATTGGGAAAAAAAATAAGTACTGGGCCAACTTACAGTTAGAACTGGAACACCTTACCAATAGAATACATAGTTTTGAAGAACATGTTTGGAACAAAATGAACAAACATTTCAAATGTCGATCATATAGCATCTATAATTGCATAGATTATAGTGATGCATTAAATGGATCATATTTCAGATGCTGCAGCAATTTTTCAGTTAGTTATTTCTGGTATGTGGTTTGAACCTCCACCTTATTTGTTGTTTTTCATATGTTTTCATTTTCTAAAAGCCAGCCTAAATGTCTTGCTGTATTTTGTAGTTATGGGTCCCCAGCTGTGGACTTCCTGACGATGACCCAGAGATCATCAAATGTCAGACGTCTCTCCACAGTGTCCTCTGTCACCAAACCTGCACACTTTATTCTGACCACTAACTGGCTGTGGTACTGGAAGGATGAATATGGAAAATGGAATGAGTATGGAAAAGAAGTAAGTCTGAAGTAACTGCATTCAATCATGATTAATGATTTAAATTACATGATTGTCACCTACAAATTTTATTTTCTAAAATAGTAAATTATCGGTAGGACCAAATATTAAAGAGATTGTCGGTTCAAGCTTAGGTTATTGCATTAGCTTCCTGTGACAGTGTTTCCATAAGAGGTGGAAGACAACCACCTAGGCTCTTCGAGGGTTAGGTGGGCAAAAGTCAGACAGGACTTCTTCAGTTTGCCATGCAACAGTGACTTCTGATATCGTCTGGATGCCAGTGAGGTTGTAACGGCATCATAAGGAAGGTATATGCAGTATAGCCTTGACAGGAGGTAGTGAACGAAGTTGATTTGGCAAATCTAAATCTAATGTGCATAAATTTGAATAATTTCAAAATTAAAGAATGTGTATTTTTTTCTTCCCCCAGTATTTTACATTCAAATACACTTCTTTTTAGTCCCTTGAATATCTCTGGAAACTTTGAATATTTATTTATTGAGAATGCATTTCAGTTTTTAAAATGTTTTGAATGTAAAAGGTGTTAAAACTGTCTTCAAAAGATTTCCTCCCACTAATCAGTTTGTGCCTTGTATATAGTATATATTTAGATCTATTGAATCTGACGTTGGCACCCACATAAAGAATGTTCCCCAGATGAAAAATTGTGCTTTTTCTTCTTCCTACTTTTCAGTATGAATTTAACCTGCAGCTAATGCAGCTCTCCACGAGAACAGTGTTGTACTGTAGTTGACTAGATTACACTTAATCACACAGGGACATACTGTAGCTAGGAGTACAGTTTTTATTTAGGCATTGGTTTGCTATCTGGAGTGGCATTCCCCTTTCTGACCTGGTGCTCTCCTTTCCCCTCTCACTGATTTTACACACATTCATTCATTCTTCAGGCACATCTTCCTCTGCTGCCTCACTGTATTTTGCATGCCTGTATATTCTCTAATAAATACATTTGCAATGCTACAATTAAACTAAGGCAAAATATTGAAATGGTTAGCAGACATTTTATTTGTATTTACCATGTATTTGTATTTTTTCCCTGCTTCCAGACATCCACACATAATGCCTCATCAGTCACATCTGAGATGATTGAGAAAGCTTTCTTAGAAGATGGAAACAGTATTCTCACTTTCAGTGCTGGAAAGCATCAGTATACCCTTGATTTTAAAAGTAACTACCTTTTTCTTTCTCTATTGTTAGCATGCTTTAAATATCATAGATTTTTTCCTCTTCCATTACATATTACATAGTTGATTTCTACATTACTTGAAAGTAAATGCATGTTTCTTCATTATTTAGCTCTTTAGTGTTAAAGCGATCAGATGTTTTCAAATTTTAAACTACATCTACAGTACATCTGTGTGCTTATACAGTATTTATTTTTAGTTGACTTATTAGAGCTCATATAATCGTAATCATCCTTAGTGCTACAACTATTCTAGAAAATAATACACCAGGGTGCTATTCCACTTTTAACTACCTTATATTCTGTTTGTTAATATACTGCATTTGAATGACAAATTCGTTTTTTAAGCTAAATCTTGGGCACTGGTAGTCTGTGCTTCCCTCAGTTTATATTAACAAACAGCCACACTCAGATTAAAAACATACAACATGCTACAGGCATACATGAGCAGAAATACATAAATTATAGATGATATGGACAATATGTCCATTTGCAAGCAGTATTTTCTAACTGCATTACAAGTTGTTTGATTATTCAATTACGTGAATGTAATGGTTAGCTGACTGAATTTTACCAAAAACTGACTGAATAACCTTTTTATCATTTACAGTTGCTTTGCAAAATACCTAATATACAAAACAATGCAACAGTTAGAACAGTTAGAAGATTGAATGTCTCTTGATGAGACCAAATTTTGTTGCTTGATTCAGGAATATAAAAATTCCATCACAATTTGGCATGCCCAATATTATTATTAGTAGTAGTAATAATAGTATTAGTGGTACAGGCAACAAAAGTACAACCACTCTCTACCAATACACTTCACAGTATCCATGTTATTCTTTTTTGTTTATTATTATTAGTAATAGAATAAAGTTGGTTATTATATATGTTAATGTAACTCGTGTTGTCAATTATATTTATCAAGAACAATATGAAGCCTAATCAGGTACTAGCATAATCTCCATTATTGTGGAGTTCTCATCCAAACAGGTTGGCCCAAAGTGATTTTCTGGTCTGTAGAGGGAGTGTTGTGAATAATTTCAGTCTTTTGCATGAAAAAATGTTTTTCTGAGTCACATATTGCATGCATTGCAGTGAGATAAACCACCATTTCCTACTAACTACAACTTGCACAGTAAAAATCATTTAAGTTAATATAGATATTTCAAAATAACTTTTCGGATGCATCAAAGATGCCCAATAGCCTTACACACAATGCCTGCCACCTTATCTTGTTTTTCAGTTAACGCACATATAAAATCTGTCTAAAAAAGAAAATTATGTGGGCCCACCTTGAGTATAGGCCCTAGGCAAATGCTTAGTTTGCATTTGTGATAAGCTGACCCTTTGGTTGCAGTGATCAATAAAGGAAAACAGAAGAACACATTTGTTAAAATAGGAAAAAAGTTCCAATTCCAATAAAAACAGTTTTGTTAATTGTAAAGAGGAAATTTGTTGTAAAATCTGGTTGTATGTTTATTGCATCCTTAGGATACTGTAACATGTATAGACCACTCAGAAAAATCATCATTTAGTTCAACTAGTTTTTGACAAAGGATGATGGGAAAATGACAGATAACAGTTACAGGTAATAGTAAGAACTTTAATACTCTTAGTTGATCTTTGTAGTGAACATAATTAGTATAGTGAAACTCTGGCTATTATCAATGCTATTAGTTTGAACCGTTGAATGAGTGTGTCAGATTTATTATTTATATGTAGATAAAAATGTGTTAGAATTGTTAGGATAATTGCTGTATATTAGTCTTGTGAATCGTATATGAATTCATCCAACCAGCAGGTGGTGACAGTTTTCTGCTCACTGTTTTAAAACAGGTTTTACTCAATTGGACTTTATACAGTATGTAAAGAGAAAAATATAAATAGATATTTTAAGTTGCATCTCTTTTTTTAGTGTATGGTCTCAATGTTAAAGGGCTAAGTCAAAAAATGGAAATGTTTCACAGGAATTTGTTGTTTCATGATTTGCATCTGGCTACAAAATACCTAGTGGTGTAACAGTAAAGTATACATTAATATTTATATGCCATTGTATGCCACATAGAGACGAAAACATGTTATTCACTACTAAAGTAAGGCCATTTTAAATAAGGAGCCTATGGTAACTTCTGAATTAAGGGTAAAAATACAGTAATTACTGTGAGAAAACAAACTGTTATACACTAATACTGTATATAATCAAAGAAAAACAATACACCATTTATTCCTACTCTTTTTCTTTAATTAAATAAAGGTTTGATCTATAGTTGTATCTAGGCAATAAACAACTTGGTATTTCTTATAGAAAAGGCTGTTTAAAATGTAATTTAATGTTGTAACAGTGTGTTTCAAAGTTTAAAGAAAGAAAGGGGAACTTGTTTTAAATTGATGCTACAAATTACTGTCAAAATAATTTCTCCTGGGCAGACATGCATCAACAGAACCAGAGCCTTCAGACACAACGAGAGGTGTGCAGAAGACCACAATTTCTTTCTGTTCAAGATGTGGAAAGAATATTAAAGAGGTATTTCAGAATCAGTTCTTTTACATTTTTGACTACTTCTAAAGTGAGATATTGTTCTTAATATCTAGTATCAAATTCTATAAAAGCTTTCACTTCAAACACTTAAAGCTAAATCTCACAAAGTTGTTTTCAGGGTTATAAAAACATCACACACACAAGAGAACAGCACAGAAAATTATTTGAAGATACCATTTGATTATTCTTATTTAAAATGATAGATATAAATTATATAACTCATTAAATACTGTAGAGTTCCATGACTTTCATTCTTTAGCTGCAGTATTACCATTACATTAATTTTACAATGTATTTGTGTTTATAACAAATTAAATCTTAAGCTTATACTATGGACTGCTTTGTTATATATACATACACACACAATAGTATCAGTTTAAGTAATATTAAGTGTTTAAAAAAATCTTAAATTTTAAATAAATAAAATTGTTATTTAGCTTCAAGTAAGGCAATTACTACAGTAACAGTATAAACTGTCTATCTTTTATGGCATCATTATGTTGTAACATTACAGCATAACAACATACAGTACTCTACAACAAAAATCAACAGTGTAAGAAAGGCATCTTTAAAAGTGTTCAGAATTAAAGGGAATTCGGTTAATTAAACTTTCTTACAGAAAATGTTGTAGGTTTGTACAGAAAACATTGTAGCTTTGTACAGACTTATTTTTGTGCAGTTACTTCAGTGTTAGAAGTGCGTGTATACAAAAACTATTAATCACATTTTCTTCCCCAAAAAGTGAATCCTCTGGGACTCCATCCTTTCCAGTTAATTGGGACCCAACTGCTGTGCCTGAATGTGGATTCAAGGTAACAACTTAAGTTAGAAAAAAACTGTGAGAGGGAAGTTCCAAGTGTCCACCCACTTTGTACAATTAACTTATTTACAGTCAACTTTTATGTCTTCTTCTTTAGTGATTGTCGCTGGAACTAGAAATTGTAGAATGATGAGAAATACTCAATTAGGCCTTCACTGGTCAAATTTAATATCTCCGCAAGTTATATTTAGGTGGGTGATGATACATTATGTAATTCTTGACATATGAAGCACTTGCTTTACATGCATGTTATGAATGACTAAATGATTAAAAAGAAATAATACAAAGCATAAGACTTTGTAGATATAGACTGGACTATACTGTATCTACTTCGTGCTGTTAATTAATCTAAATGAACAATGAAGAAAGATAAGAAGTGTAAAAATGTATGTTATATCTAAATGTTAAAATTTCAAACCAAGCGTATTTTTATTTCCTTCATTGTAGCAAAATATTATTTTCATTTTCCGATGTGTTTTCAAACCTCCACTGACCCTTTTAGGTGAGCTAATACCAGAAGAAAATTAATGCAACATGAGACCTCTGTGGCCTTCACATTAACCCCCTTGTGTTTGTTCTCTATGAATATGCATGCAGGTTTGAATGTATGGTTAAACCACCCATTCATGTTACACCGCTCTTCCTTCATGCAGTATTAATGTGGTGCAACCATGTATCTTTTTGGTGTGTTGACTGCAGTTTTTGAGGAGAGCGCTAAATCCACAATACTTTCTTTTTGTCATTTTAAACAATGTGACCTAAATGATGATTCCAGATTTTTTTTCTTCTAGTAGGGAATTTTAATTTAAATATGAAATAGCTGTATGTATTTGTTTAAAAATGCCAATATAAATAAGATATGTTTAGATTTAGATTTACCCTACAGAATCACGGTGCACTTTAAATAAGGTCCTCGTCATTTCAATCATTTACATTAAAATTTCTATAATCATTTACCTGAAAATGGTGCCATGGTTAGCATTGTTTGAGTGTGCATGTCTGCTTTCTGTCCGCGTGTCTGCCCTGTGATGGGCTGGTGGCTGTGACTCCCTCGGGACCCTGTATTGGATAAAGCAGTCAGAAAATGGAAGGAAGGAAAATATGACTGTTTAAAAAAATGATTAACTCTTACCTCTTACCTTTTACCTTTTGACAAATGTGAAAATGATTTTTACCCTTTTCATTTTTCTAGTTAGTTCCATTGTCCACCTCCTCAGAAGAGTTCAATGATATACAAAATCTGTTTAAGAAAACCATGCCAGTGGCTGACATCCATACAATTGAGAGGATCCAGAACCTGCATCTCTGGGAAGCATTTCAAATGTTTGTATTTTTTAGCACTATCAAAAACAATCACTTAATTCAGTAATTTAATTAAGTTGATCATTTTGTCCTGTGCTGTATAATGTACTATAGTGGCTATGGTCATATTTTCACATTTCCGTTGTTTAGTACATCAAATACAGTAGGTAGAATGTACAGATGCAGCCATTCAAAATGCACGGTACAACCCTGTACCGCACGCAATTACCCACAGGTCACTGTGTTGTACCGCGGTACGTGATTGGCTGGCCAGAATGACCAACAGGGGCACTCGTGGTTCATTAATTGTTATTGAAAATAACATTTAATCTCTTTACTGTGCATGTTTTAATCTGCTTAGTATTGAATATTTATATGGAATTTTACAACTAAAGGGAAATTGTAGTAGCTGAACATAAAAAGAAGAGGAATGGCTGCATTGAATGGCTGCATCTGTATGTTGCGCATAAACTCAAAATTGTAAGCTAATTGTTTCTAGCCCTAGGATTGGTTTACATCCAATTTCTCATACATTTTTGTAAATCTGTCTGTGACATTAGGATGAATCAATCCACATAGTCCTCTAAATGGATGGTGTAAAAAAATAATTAAAATAAATGGCCACAGACCCAAAAGTTGTCAAGTTTCTCACCATCAATTCTGAATCCGTGTATCAAATTTATTGTTGCATTATGCCTCCTACATTTCCCTTCCTAATTTAAAAAGCAAACACACAATGAAGGGGGATTTATAAAGGACAATTTATCTGTAATCCCACCTCTTTTCTTGATCCATCTGAAACCTCATGAAGATCAGGAGATTAGAAAAATTGCCTGTGTTTACTTGACAATATTTTTGTCCACTGTAGTTTACAGGAAGAAATTAACCCACTTTCCGCCCTAACAAGCGTACAGAAGAAATGCAACAAATTCCATACAAGTCATAATAATTCTCAATAAGTCGCCTGTGATTGAGAAAACCATGGTGATGAAGCTGATGAAGAATCAATGATTTCCTTTAGTGTTAACACACCATGATTATGTGTGTATGATTACCGTGTACTATGAAATTATTTTTTAATGAAAAGATGAGATAGCATATTAAATTTACTGCTTGAACAATTTTTAAAATTCTTTGTAATAAACCAGATGACATTACATTTGTTGCACTCTTTTTTCTGAAAAAGAGAGCCAGACTTGCTTTAACTCAAGCCTAATACATAATATAGACTCAATGCACTTTTTTTAAAAGGAAAAAGCAGGTGATGAAGAAAAGAAATGGAGGGATAGATGTGGATGAGCGATCTCTGTTCCATGGCACAAACAAGTCTTACATTCATGATATTTGTGAGCAAAATTTTGATTGGAGAATTTGTGGAAAACATGCCACAGCATATGGGAAAGGTGGGGCACAATATATTCTATTATTCAATGATATCTATATTCTGTATAAATCTACAGTATATGTACCTAGTAAATAATGCTAGAAAATGTTGTATTAAATGTTAAACATTTTTTTAATCATTAATTTAATGGAACAGAAAAATAATCTCTTAAAGAGATTGTAAATACCATCTGATTTTACTTTATGTTGTGTATGGTTAGAATTTTTGTTTTGAATTATTTTATGTTTTGAGTCTCTGTAGTCTCCTTTTATTACTTTAAAAAGTGCTTATGATAATGGTCATTTTTGAAAATTGCATGGCAATCTGAACAAAAATTAAAAAGAACAGAACCACAGGATATGTGTAAAGCATTATGCAACAGGTGAAAATTAAATATTATATTCAATGTAAAAATTATATTCAGTCTTCCATTTTTCATCTTCTTTTCTAACATTGTGCAAACCCTTGTCTTTTTTTTTACAGGAAGTTACTTTGCAAGAGATGCCAAGTACTCACACCACTACACTGACCACTCCTCTGTCCGTGCCATGTTTGTGACCAGGGTTCTAGTGGGCACATTTGTAAAAGGTTACACTGAATATCTGGTTCCTCCCAACAAACCCGGCAGTACCAGCACGTATGACAGCTGTGTAGATAACCCCAATGACCCTTCAATTTTTGTGATCTTTGAAAAGGATCAGGTGTATCCAGAATACATTATACACTACTCCCAGGGATTGATCAATGATGGAAAAGTTCAAAAACCACAGCAACAAACATCAAATCAGTCCTCCTCATATCAGACACAAGTTCCACAGGCTCCAAAGTCTCCAGGAAGTGCAACACTAACTTCACAGCATCCAATGTCATCACCACCAGCAACAGATTCAACTTGTACTATACTTTAGTGACATGTAGTCATTTTAATATAAAAGAAATGTAAATGCTGAAATTATGCTGATCACCATGAAAATGTACAGTACTTTATATGCAATATACAGTATGTGGTGTATTTATTGCACTTGTCTTCTGTAGAAGATGAAATCATCTTGTGATGACATATTGTGAAATGATTCAGCTAAGATTCTTCTGTTTAGAGCAACAGTACAACATAGCAAGTATATAAACCATTACCTAAATGTAAAATGGATTTCTTAGCTCCGTACATTTTCTAAAAAGGTTTCACCACAATGCCTACTCTCCGGAATCTTCACCCTAAATCTTTATCTATGCTCTCCATTGCCTTCTTTTGCATTCAGTAAGGCGACAATGCTGAGCTTCTCTATGTGCTAAATGCTGAACAAGAGAATGTCTTCAACGGTAGAGAAATGCAAATTGTATCAATTTTATGCTAATTCTTTGTATAAAATCAAGCAAGCTGAAATTTGGTCAATACAAAATAGCCTCCTGAAATTAGTAATTTCCATTAGGCACAAAAAATCAATTTTTCATCTTCTAATAAGTAGCAGAAGTCCCACCAGGGGACACGTACTGTATTTGTTCTGGGGCTTTATACACATTGGAAAAATGTAGTGAAAGTAGGAGTCAAGAATATTAAAAATATGTAAACTGCATTGTTCTAATTAATTTCTTAGAAAACTTTAACAAGAAGCATATGGCACCATGCTAAAGAAGAGGTAGGCAATGCTTTTTAATGATTTTATAAATAACAGAAGGCAGGTCTGGTTCCCTTTGCTTTAACATTGCAAATACTGTAGAAATAGAATGCATGAGATCTGCTCACTCTGCCATTACTTTCTTAGTCCTTTTTTAGAAAGGCCACTTTATCAGTGCAGTAGATACCATGTGCCTGTCACAATCCAGCCTTATTCTCTGAAAAGAAACATTATGTAATACTACTGAAATTATCTTCATCCTCAATTACACTGACATGTCAAAGCACCTCTCTTGTACTTACTGTAGATCTACAGACTGTTCCACAAATTCACACACGAAGAAGGCTCCACAGCCGAAATGTTGTGTTCCTTTTCTTCTCTTTTCAACATGGAATAAACCTTTACTTGTTTCTTCATAAATACACTATGTCTTGATCCTCCCTGAACATAACTAGATTTGATAATATACATCTTTGTTGCTTTAAATGCTTAAAAGATAGATTACAAACAAGTGGAGAGCATTCTACCTATTTTATCCTAATTTCATTGCTAATAGGTTATTGATCCAGGGATCTCATTTTACTGTTTCTTGAAGGAACAATTCTTGAAGAATTGTTGATTCACAAATTCAACAGTTGTTTCCATCGATTCTGTAAAGAAGTGTCTCCTGATTGCAGTCCTATTCTATTTCATTTCTGATTGTATCCTTGAGCTCATTTTACTCTTAATTCTTAATTAATAGTCTTTTAAGAGACATTATGAACAATTGGGAGTCATTCAACTTATCTAACTTATCTTGTTGCTAGTAGCTTAAAGATGTAATTGGATTAATATTGTCACACATTTTTCAAAATAGTATTTACTTGGATCCGGTTTCTTCTGTATAGAGAGTTCATTTAACTTTTCTATAATGAAAATATTGTCAACCTAAGAAATGGCCTATGTCCAAAAACACCCCAGACATCTGAAGTGGAGATATGATAAACACATGCTGAGTTAAAAGACAAAATTGTAAAACCAATGAAAACAATGGGGGTAGACGGGGGGGGGGGGTTGAAATTGGCTGTTTAGTCAATAACTAAAAGTTTATTTGTTTTTGTTTGTAACACTTCTGTTTGTATTTAGATTGATTTAACATACAGTAATACTTGTATAACAGGAGGGATAATAATAAAAGTAGTGAATAATCATTATTGTTAGAGAATGCAGCTACAGCCGTGGCTGAAATCAGCTGACCCACTTTCGAACTTTGAACATGACCTCAAGAAAGGCTGATCAGCTTACACTCTAGTGGTGCTACACTCAGATATGTACGTCATTGCCATCGTCATCTTCACCACCCTAAATAATCATAACACAATTGAAGGGTTTCAGTTTGATAATGCATTTATCTTAACTTTCCCTGACAGTGTATGATATTTCATGTTAACAATTATAAATGAATAAATAATATAATATGCATTTTATGTATTCGTGTGTTTTTGCATTTAACATAAAATAATTCCATGAATATGGAGAAATGTTTTCATGTTTTAATGCAACCTTTCCCTCTAAACGTGTGTGCCTCTCATCAATAACAGAACAAACTAGCATGATTTTGAAATGACTACAAAAGTAATCGGACTATTGCTCAGTTTTGATTTCTTGCTATAAAGCCTGAACTCATGACACTGAAGAATATTTGTTATATAAAAAACTTACTCCACACATCTGTGGAGATGTGAGGGATTTTAATTTGCTGTAACAATTAGAAATTGCAACAGTAAATTACAAGAGTACTTTGATGACTATTAAAAGAGTCAATCAAACAATGAGTTATAGTCTTGCAGATAAATATGTAACATATGATTTATTGATACAGCAACAAAACAGGCATAACAAACCAACAAGAATAATAGAATATAATTGTGCATCAATCTGCTGTGATACAAAATGTTGTATTCTTATTTTTCCTTGAGTAAATGAAGAAGATAGATACAAAGATAAGAATAGATGTCAGAGTATATATTGTAACTGTACTGAATTATGGTCTACCTTTTATACTACTTTAGTCTCATATAGTTAACCACATTTATGTTCTCAAAGACAGTTAAGTATTAATTTAGTATCATGAGATAAACTACCAAAAATGTTTGCAATTGCATATTATAATGTTGTAATCTTGAAAATTATAATGTGAATATAGACATTTTATACTCAAAGATTCATTGGCCAAACTTTCTTAATGAGTTTGAATTCTTACTGAAGATGGAGTTGGCTGGGTGGTCTGTGATCTGACTTGTCAGCTACTTACTCTGAGCTGGAGAGTCCTGGTGTAGAACGATAAGAGTGTGGAGTTTTGTCTAGTATTGCTGAAGACAGCTCTGCAAGGACGTTAGCATCGCATTGAACTTCGGTCTTTAAAAACAGTCTAAGGTACATTTGTCTGCTTGGGTTTGGTCACAAGTAAGATGGGTGGGTGGAACTCGGTTGGTTCTGGCTGTACCTTTTACTGAATATGCTAAGATATTCATAATGTTGGCTGACTGAGTTCAACTGACTGAATAACAATTGGTTTGTGAAACACAAAATTTCTTCTGTTGCAGAAAGTATGATCTTGGGCAGAATTCTGTTCTTTACTGACTCATTCACTCGGCCTGGCATCTTGAAAAAGTTCTAAGTTGGACTGCTTGCAGTCACATGGTTGGTAAAGTCAGAGTGTCAGGTTAGTTAGAGAGAAGAGATGAGCCAATGATGTAACCAATGAAATGAGTTGGGTGCTACCTTTATAAAGCAGGAAGCATAGCTGGTGATTGGTAGGAAGTTATCGGGTAAAGTCCTAGTATCCACCCTGTAGGTCTCTCAGTGGTTGATCATCTTTTGGGTGATGGACAGTTACCTCTGACCCACAGTCCCGGGCAGAAGGGAACAGCAGATGGGAAGAGCCACGTTGTACCATATATCATTAGGGTGTTTCAGAATGAACAGAGCTATACAATTTCCTTGTCTGTGTTCTAGACCTGGAAGACATTTCTTTTCAGTTAGGTCCCTTTTAGTTGCATTTCTGTGCTTAACATACAGTAGATGCCCAGGGTGCTTGGTCAAGGCAACAGTAAGATTATTAGAAATCTCTAATAACACTTAATTCAAAGTGTATTACAATGGCTTGCTGCCATACATTTAAAGCAAAGCACAAAAAGAAACAAAAGAAAACACACAATGTGAAAGAAAAATGCAAAACATATGAATGCATATGTATTCAAACCCTTTACTATGGCAAAACTAAATTAGTTTAGGTGTACAAAATAACTTTAACAAGTCAAACGATAAGTTGAGTGTTATAGGTCTGGGTCTTATCAGACTATGAAACTTGTCAAGACGAATGGGAACATAAACAGAGCATAGTACTGGCAAATCTCAGGGGAAAGCCTGCTTCAGATCCAAAACTGACAAAACAGTCTCTCAATGACCCATAACAATAGGCTGAAGCTACACTGGTGTGGTTTAAGGATAATAAAGTGAATGTCCTTGAGTAGCCAAGTCAAAGTCCTGACTTGAATCCTATTGAAAATCAGTGAAAGGACTAAAAAAATAATTTCCATAACTAAGCTTCATGCAACTTGAGCAAGTCTGCCAAGATTTAGTCATCTTCAGTTTGAAAATTCAGGATTGTACAATGTGTATGCAGAATTTTATAATTTCATAAACGGAACACTATAGGAAGGCTCTGAATAGTTTTGCCAGGCACAATATGTCAGATTACATCTATAAAACCAAGAACTTCTTAACCGTCTTGATAGCTGTGTAGATGACTCACTGGCTGTAAATTAAAAGTAATAATCTTAGGTTTGAACAATATTTTTTAGCAAATAAATTTTAAAGGATAAATTATTACAAATGATCAAAATGTTAGCATATCCACAATTCTGATTTAATTTGCATTGATGTTAAAAGTGACATATGACATGCCTCTTGTTGTATTGACCTTTTTGAAAAGAAACTGCATAAAAAGAACAATGTTTTTGTTTTAGATGTAAATACATGTTTCTATATTTTATTTATAAGTTACCATTTCTCCAGATACACATTAATTGCTTATTGCTTTTTATTTTATTTTCATCAGCCTAGTGCATTATCATGAACGTTTAACTTCTGTTAGACATCAGGCTTTTCAAAAGTTACAACACTTTAATAAAACTAATGGAAGTCAGTCAAATGTATTGCTATTACTCTATGACTGGTACTGTATAGAAAGTATTCTTTCACTTTTGACTTATGAATACTTAGAAGTGTGTATAAAATATAGAACGGTTGTTCCACTGCTAATCCACAAGATTGTACATGCATTGACCTGGTAAAGTATAGGTCATTCTTACACATGTTGCAGAGTGGTGGGGGCACCATCGAGCAGCTGGTGCAGCATGTCCTGGACAGCCAGTGGGCCAAGCCACAGCCATGCACACACAGCTGCCTCTGCAGCAGCGGCCTGAGTGAGCGCCGTGCCAGACAAGTGTGGGAACAGAGGGGTAAAGAGGCAGAGAAAGCTCATGTCTAACTCCGGTTCTATTTTCTCTCTCCTTCCTCCTTCTGTCTTCCCCTCCCCCGTTGCACTCTCTCTCTCAGCCCTCCCTCTCCTTTCTATCCCCTTTCACGGCATTAGCTTGTTACCATGCTTTCTGTCTTTTCCCATCTTAGTTTTTGGGATAATAATTTATACATCCTTAACTTCAGTCTTAGTCCCTCACATGAGCCTGTTGCAGAAATCAGTTGTTACATGTCAAAAATTGGGGAGATACAATTAGAGGCCTGACATACTCATAAGGCCAATGCTGAAGAGGTATAGCCCTCAGCCACTACATAAAAATGACAGCTACTTTAACAAAGCAATGTGTATATAATAATATAAATAATATTTTCACGTTTCTCATAAGGCCAAAGCTGACAGAAGCCCTCAAAAGGTTTTTTAAAAAAAAAACTTGACCACAGATTTCTTCAATGATGGAGCTGTAGGTTTGTGCGTATTATATTTGTTTTGATCAAGTTGGTTTGAATATGCAAGAATTTAAGAGGAACAGAGATCAGAAAATTAGCACTGCAGAATGAGAAATGTTGCAGTGTAAGCCATCACATGCAATTTCTTTTCGCATACCCCAGTTTGCTCTCCACGAGACACACAGGCACAAAGATGGGGAGAGAGAGGCTTGGGGTCGGAGCGCAGGGAAAGCCATTTATACGGCGCCCCTGTATTCCTTGGAAAAGAAATTGATTACATGTCATGTATGTTTTCTTGTGTTCATCTTTTCATTTTGTTTTGAAAACAAGCTTTAATTGCTTATTACTAATATCTATGGTAATGCTCTTCCTTTCTTACACTTTATGAAGCTTGATTGTTATTGAACTCATGATGAGATGTTTGAAAAGGACTTTCTTGAAAGCAAGAAATAAGACATTAATCATGATTATCATGAATTTTATTTTAGCTAACATTTCAAGGTAGCAGTTTCAAGCTTTTTGAAAAGTATTCTTTTGACTTTGGCAACCTTGAAATGTTTAAAACACAAATACTTCAGATATTCTGTATATTTCTTTCATTTTTTCAATAGTTTATTTATATCACACCCTACTGCCTGAAGACAACCACCTCATTTCATAGCATTAAAAAATGACTTGTTATATAATGTCAGCTAAAAGAAAGACAGTACAGTATGTAAACCTTTTAGTTTAGTAGTTCAGGTGGGTAGCTGCGTCAGCATGCATAGGCTGCAAAGGAACAAGTAATAGGTTTATTCCATGCTGAAAAAAAGAAGAAAGAAAACACAACATTACAAAAAAAGAAGAAAGAAAACACAACGTTTCGGCCTGAAGAAGGCTCCACGGCCGAAATGTTGTGTTTTCTTTCTTCTTTTTTTCAGCATGGAATAAACCTATTACTTGTTCTTTTAGTTTAGTTATGTCATGTTGCTGAAGGTAAACAAATTCATACTGCATTGAAAGATAACACAGTAATCAACAAACATAAAACAGCACAGGCTGTAGAATCAGAAATGTTATGTCTGCCAAGACAATGACACTGGAAGGATCCACCAGACATTTTCCCTAGTGGCTTACTTGTCTTACATCTTTTAACAAGTTTATTTTGTTCTAAATAAGTCATAATTGTTTTAATGTATTTTTTTGTGATTATGTGTAAATGAATTTACTCACCTGACGTGCAGGAAAAAGTGGCAAGTTTAGTTAAAATGACAAGCAGTACTTTAAAATCATAATTTGTATAAAACATTAACATCACCAATACAATGTAATAGTTATAAATGTATTCCTTTCTCTGCTTTGAAAACCACAAGCAATATACTCCTTAACTATTTCCTTCTCTTTGACATGGAAATATTTGCACTTCTTCACCAGAATACGCATATACTTTTTTGGACCTGTGGTTATGTCTTGGATTTGTGTTTTGAATACTTGCAAAAGGAATTGACTTTTAAATGTATTTTTGTATATAGTATGTGTACAGTTAGTATAATAAGATTAATGAGGACCAGGAGCTGTCCCAATAAACTGTACATTGTTTGTGGTACAGTACATACTGTATATCACAACCCATTGCTACAGTAGCAGATTGTCATTAAAAACACTTACTGGCATTTTAAATTGTTGTATGTGTATGTAAACTGGAGTATTGTACGGTGAATGTACCTAATACAGCAATTAGTAGTTAACAAGCAACCACCTGCAAACAATTATAAAAAATAATTGAGACAGCATAAAAACTGGTGGGTGTAGGTACAGTAGGTCAAAAAGCTCTCCAGACTTTAAGAGAGCTGGAGAGTGAGAGTCAGGAAGGAAGGAAGGAAAGAAGGGATGATTTGCTGCACTATTTTGTAGATGGTATTTTTTTATTTGCTGTTATTGTTTACATCTTTGCTTATATCTCCAAAACGTCCCCTTTATTGTTGGACCAGCTCTCATTATCACAGTAATGTTTCCCTGAAAAAAATGTATCTTATGCTCCAGGCAACTACCAGCTTGTGACAAGACTATTTTCTAGATGTCCATTTCTTTTTCATAACATCACAAAGTACAGTACAACTACTTCCTATGCAAAAGTTGGCATATGTAAATTTGACTTTAAGTGAAACCTCCCATAGGTCCCACAATTAAACTTTCAAGTTACAGAAAGTGTATGTTCGATATGTAAAGAGCAATTAGTGCAGTGTATTCCTTCCGTGGATGAATAGTGTGAGGTTTATATATTGCAGTCACCACCAGCATCACCAGGACTCCATTTAAGTTCAGTCTTGCTGTGCCCTTGCACACCCGCAGCATCATCTTCTGCCTTTTCATTGAAAATTACCTCCTACTAATCAAGTAACTCATTTATTTCAGCACGCATATTTTTGCTGCATATTTCTGCAACCCTTTGAATACTTTGCTTTAACATAGTCCCTCATATTTTCCATTTGTATCCTCTGGTTTGTTTTCCATTCTTAGTTTAAAAGTCCATTGGTTTGACTTTGCCAGCTTTATTGTCTTTGAATATTATGAATACTTTGTTCATGTCCCCTTATAGTCTTCTCTGTTCAAGAATAATGGTTCTTTTAGCCTGATAGATTAGGAATTTGCCCAGTAATGATCTGCTTGTCCTTCTTGCACTGATTCTAGAAAAGGGATATCCTTTTGGTAACATGGTGACCACAGTTGTACACAGTATTCTAAATGTGGTCTTACTAATGCAATGTACAATTTTAACATAAAGTACCTGTATCATCCCTTGATTTAAATTATACTATTTTAACTGTCTATTTTGCATTCCTTTTAGATCATTTATCCAATTTGTCTAGGAAATGTAAATTATTCGTCAACATACAGAAAAATATCAAGCTCAAGTATTCCCAGTTTTGAGTATGCAGAATCATTTGTTTTCTCTACCTGCATGTAATATATTTCACTTGCCTACTTTGCACAAAGTGTTGAATGTTACAGTATCTGGTTGTTGTTTGCTTGGTGCACTAACTACCCCTTATGATTTAATCCAAAGTGTTGTGCATTTTCAACAATTTATCTAGACATTTATTCTGAAATTCTTTTTATTATATAATTTTTTTATTTATAAGAATTAAATGATTTTAGAATTCATTACTAAAACATATCATACAGTATGTGAATTTATGTTGCTATTGGTAAATTGGTAAAAATTTCTAAACTATAGTATAAAACTATATGGACCCTTTTTTGGAGAACCCAGATGTCTCGTTTGTGTTACTTCTGATTTATACAGGCTTACAGAGGCTTTTTTTCTATCAAATGATAAAGTAAAACAAACATCACTTCAGTAATCAGTACTTTCAGTGTGCTGGGTTTGCTTTATATTGTTTTCAGTTGCTCTACCTTTAATTTACATGAATTTACATACAGGCTAATCCAGATCTAATTTAAATTGGAATTAAGACTAATTTTCTTAATCTGTTCCGGTTAAATAACATTGCCTTGGAGAAACGAATAGTATCAGCGCTTAATAAACTTTCTTAAAACAAGTTAGCATTTTAGAAAGAGAAAAAAATGTTTAATTATTTTTAACAAGACATT
The DNA here is from genome assembly GCF_055471065.1 of Atractosteus spatula. Classification (NCBI taxonomy): domain Eukaryota; kingdom Metazoa; phylum Chordata; class Actinopteri; order Semionotiformes; family Lepisosteidae; genus Atractosteus; species Atractosteus spatula. The sequence continues at coordinate 32,386,449 of NC_142713.1, read as the reverse complement.
TTGGAACCTAGTGTATTAATAACCCAGCCCATTTCAGAGACTTTGGGATTTAAGTAAAAAGATTTCTCTGTCAGTTGTTTTTCAAGAGAAAAATTCTCTCTTTTACAAATACAATGTAGCAACAATGTAATGGTAAAGAATATAGCCCCTAGTCATCATTCTGTACTTTGACTTGTTATACTAAATACAGTACTTAGGCATCACTTAAGAAAGAGTCAGGGGCACAGTGTTTAGCACTGCTGCCTGGCAGCGCTTGGACCCTGTGGTCAATTCTGGACATGGAGTGTTATCTCTGTGGAGTTTGTATGTCCCCCCTGTGTTCAAGTGTGTTTCCTATGGGGCCCTGATTAGCATCCACAGTCCAAAGACAAACTGGTGGGTTAATTGACTTCTGGGAAAATTGCCCCTCGTGTGAGTGCATACAGTATGTGTCTGTGTGTGACCTGCAATGAAGTGCCACCCTGTCCAGGAAGTATCCTGCCTTGTGTTCATCTTTGGACTTCTGCTCCCCTTTATTCGATGGTTAGAGGCTGGAAAATGAATGGAGAACGTTAATAGATATGGCCCCTCAGGACAATTCCGGATCACCCAGATGGCATCTTGTACAGTACCTCCAGCAACCTTATTTACTGTATTTCTTGCAGTAAATGCCCAGCCATCTGCATTGGAGAAACAGGAAGGAGACTCGGAGACCGCTTCAGAGAACATGTTAGGGCTGTGAAGATTAAAGATCTCTCCAAGCCCATTGTTTCCCACTTCACCTCTGACGGCCATGGCCACTCTAATCTCTCCGTCTGTGTTCTCAAAGATGGTTTTCCGAACTCATACGTCAGAAAGACTACAGAAACCAAAATTATCCTGCAGCTAGGATCACACCTTCCCCCTTCTCTTAACGACTACTTTTCTTCTAATTTTCTCTATCCATTGGAGGTTTCATTTCACACCTCTCTACACATATTCTGACTTCACACCTCTTGATTGGCCTCTCTTTCTGTCCCCTGCTCCCGCCTCTCGCTCCTCCTCTTTCCCAGCCCTTGTTCTCCCGCTACATTACCTCTGCTTATTGCCTTGTCTTTCTCACACCTGAAGAAGGCTCCACAGCCGAAACGTGTTTTCTTTCTTTTTTTTTCGGCATGGAATAAACCCATTACTTGTTCCTTTGCAGCCTACGCATGCTGACGCAGCTACCCACCTGAGTTAATAGAGTTAATAGATATGTGTCATAGCTTGAAAAAACACTAGGTAACACTACTTTAAATTGTATTTCCCAATTAAAAATATAAAAGGGTGAAATACAAATTAGAAAGATTCAGACTGCTTGGCATTAAGCTGTATCACTTCCCCAGTATCAGTTCCCCAGTTCCCCAATGTTTCGGCTGTGGAGTCTTTTTCACTCTAACACCCTTAGAAGGCTCCACAGCCAAAATGTTGTGTTTTCTTTCTTCTCTTTTCAGCATTACGTGTTTCTATTAAGCTGTATCTGCATAAAATGTATTTGTAAATATTTTCTTGGTAAAAATAAATTATGTTAATGCAGGTTAATACTCTATGAGCAATTCTTAAACATTTTCTTAATCTCACTGTAGATATTAGTTAAATAAAAGTTTTAACATGTTGCATATACTGTATCAGACTAAATGTTGAGATTCATTCTGTTCACAAACCATTCTCAGACATCAGTGGCTTAATAAAAATTATTAATAAGTTCAGGAGTTTAGTTCTTGTTTAGTAGTTTAACTACTATTGTACTATATAATATTATGTCTCATGGCCAGTTGTTGAGGGTTTATATATCTGAAGAAAATCAGATTTTTTTTTAATCTGTAGTCTGTAGATCATTTAAATATTAATAGAAGAAACACCCTCCATGAACATCATACTGTTTCTTAGAAGTATCCTGCTGGTATCTGGGTAATGGAGTGCACTTGGCGTCCAGGGAGGAATAGCAGGGTGTATAGATTCCAGCATCTGTCATACATAAAATATAGAATATTTTCTTAAAACACCTGTCCTCAATTAAAATAACCTGAACAAATGTGGAAAATAAAGCTCATCATGAAATTCAATGTTTTGTAGTACTTTTCTAATCACAAAGAGCTCTGTAGTGCCCTTACCAAAATACATAAAAAGAAAATAGATTTAAAGTGAAAGTAACATTACCTTCATTCTAACAACAGTAAAATGCTTATACAGTTTCCTTCAGGAATTTATTTTACTTTGTTTTCAATTATTTATGGTTAGTGTTGGGGAATTGATTTGCATTTCCCTTTATAAAATAGCCCTTCAAGAAGAGTTTAATGTATGTCTTCCATTAATATATTTACTATTTTCCCCACACTGTGAGACAAGGCAGAATAAATTAAAATAAGCCTTTTAGTCAATATGGATGGAGGTTTTATTTTGGGGCTCATCATTTAGAGTCCAGAGATCCAGGACTGCAATTCTGTAGCTCTTTAATATTTAATGCAGTCATCTTTTTGTCTCACTGATTGCAAATCATATACACAATGCATGTCTTAAGTGTCAGACCAAGCAGCCAGCTATGTTTTCTAGGAAAGACTTAAACAGATACAACAAAAACAAGTTCTTATCAGTCTACACTCAGAAACAGCTTTTCTAAGCTATCCTGCTATGTTGTTTTAAAGATCTTCATGGAATTTGTTTTTTTCAATATGTATCATTAATTTATTGTTCATTGGAAAATAATATCCTATAGGTTTATTAATAATATATTAATTCCTGTTATGATATTGATATAATTGAATAAAAATGACCCACTGTACTGTATATCAAATTAAAGCTTGGTAATCAAAATAATCCTACCACAACTATAACATTCTAGTTATTATAAGTTACAGTATACATATTATCAGGAAAAAATATTTTTGTAGCACGTACATTGACATTTTATTGAAGAGGTATGACATTAATAAAGTCATTAGGCAGATTAGCATTTCTGATCAAAAGGGGGTCTATTGTGACAAAGTACACATATGATAGAAGCTATATAATTTCAACATCTGTGAAACATGCTTTGCACTGTGATGCAGATTCTGTTTACCTTTCGTTGAGCCTTGTCAAACATATGCCATTTCACTGGTCTTGGAGCCCTAGAAGCCACACGTTACCCTAGCCCATCCCCCAAATGCTCAGTAGGGCTCAGTTCTGGAGAGTATAGCATCTACGGCATAAACTGGCACTGGACTTGATTAATCTAGTGCTCTGAAGTCAGGTTGACATTAATCATAAGGGGAATTCTGTTGTGAATGGACATTCCTGTGTACACCGTCATGCTCTGATCTCCCCATTAGTAAGTCTATTGTACAAAAGATGTACTGTAGAATATTGTATTTCTTGTCTGCATCACACTTGTCCACCTGGGATGACAATAGTTAGGGAAGTCTGTAGCAGCACTTCTCAACTGGTGTGCTGGATCACAATGGTATGCCTTTCAATATGAACATGTCTGCCACTGAATTATCACAGCTGAGCTGTAGTGGGGATAGGGGTTTCAGTTGAACTGCCACTAGAGGCCATTGACACCTCTGTTCTGTCACAAAGTGTTCTTTCAGGACCCTATGCAGACAACACAATCCGGGGAGGAGTGAGGAAAACACGGGGAAAAGGGCATGCAAAGGGGCTGGAAGGTAAACAGGGGTGTGTCCAGGGGAGGTGTGGCCGAGGCAAACAGTCCAAGGGAGTCCGAGACAAATCCATGAATGTACAGTAGCAATAGTCCAAGACCAGGTGATCCATCCTGACGAAGACAAACAAAGTTAAAAGCCAGAGTGGGATCCTGCGAAGGGTCAGGGGAATAAAAGAGGGGTAACGGGACCAGACGCTCCCTAATCCCGGACTCAGAAGGTCAGGACGCCGTTGTGAAGCCTATGCCATCGAGTTGCTCCTGGACTCACGGGTAGGCGGGCTTCCGGGCGCCCATCTTTCAAAGCTGAGCCCAGATTGGCAGGAACGTCTGGCTTTCATAGCACGTGGGGCAGGAACCGGAGGCAGGTGCAGGGGATCAGTACAGAATAAGGAAGGGTTGGAGTGTCCTTAAGAGGAGAGGTTTACGATTGTGACATGTTTCTTGTATTTATGTTTGTTTATGCAAGTGTACCATAGGCTGGAAAAGGTTAAGAAACTTTGGTATACACAACCCTTTAATTCATTTCTAAAGTAAAATTGGTTCCACCACTTAAAAAAATAAACCACATGTCAGGTGATTTAGTCCAGCCTCCAACATATCATAACCAGCACATGTTTGTTTCTTTCTGTTTTTCTTTTCTTTTTTTTCAGTAGGCTTGATAATCAAGGAGCTAAATCACTTCATTAATGATCATTAATTGCCTGATCAATTTGGTTGTTATGCAGCATTCAAAGTTACTATAGTGTGTCATGTCATTCATACTGTATATGATCAATTAATAAATTGACATCATAAACATGCAGGTTAGTTCCACTGATTCAAGCCTTTAGGAATGCATTTGATATGTGCCTCTCTGATAAGCAGTTTGCCCAGACTCTAACACAAACAAGGACGTTGGATCCATCTGTGGCACCTCCAATGATGAAGTGCATTCAGGTCCAGTTTGTCTGCCTCCCCAAGGAAAAGGCTCATCTGGTCTAGGACTGTGAGCTGGAGGACACCTGTCAATCATCTAACTATCACAAACTAATGAGGAACCTGCAAGGCTGAAAAAGAATACTCTGCCTGATGATGTTACAATCAATCACCTCTTGTGATAGCTGGACAAAAGTGTTGAAGGCCAAAATCTTCCTCACTCCCTCTCAGCTCTCTCACTTCAGACCTAATAAACCGACAAGCTAATGAACCATAAGACTGCTTCCACTGTTGTCCGAGTTTCAAGACAGAGAGAGTGAGTCTTTGTGTAAACAAAATTCTGCCCAAGACATTCTCTGCAATAAGAGAAATCTTATAACTCAGAAACTAAATGTACTTTCACCTGATTAATGAAATTAATACAGTTGATCTTTTTGTCGACAAGCCTCAGTTTCAGAGTACAGCAGGGTTTTGACATTTGCTAGGGTTCATTGATGACAATTGTTGCAAATAGTGGAATTCACCCATAACCAAGTCTACCTCTACACCATCACATAATGTATTACAGTTTATAGTATGTATTGTCAAAAGACATAAGTAACCAATCATTATATGATAACTAAAGTACTAATGCATTGAGTTTAAGTTTATTTAAATAACACTGAACATGTAAAACAAACATAAGTAATCAAAAATAAATTCATCAGCTAAAATAAACAACAGCTAAATCAACAATCAGCTAAAATTAACATTCCTCTGTGTCCAGCGGATACATGCACCTAATGAAAAGGGAAATACTACTGTCAGAGAGCCTGTAATGTTGTCCCCAGCCTGTCATTCCCCACACTAATGACACAGAACTAGGAGCTTTCATTATAATACAAAAACAAGCCCAGCATGTTGCTATCCAGGAACTTTCCTCTTTTCCCTGCTCCACAGGACATCCTTGGCACAGAGCAGGTGAAAGGATAATAGAACACTGCTGTGATGAGCCTAGTCCTGCATCATGTGTCTGTGTATTTTGAAATTGCTCAGAGAATGGCCTACCCAGTGTGTTTTCATGTTTTTGTGTTTTTGTTTTAACTCAATATTTACTTGTCTTCAAGAATATGAATGTATATATTATATGACACTGATTTGACTTATGAGGTTAACCATATTGAGTTTATAGTTGGTGTATATTAATCCTGTTATTGTTAATATCTTTGCAATCCCAGAGTAAATGATCAGCCATTTTTATCAAGGCAGATTAATTCAATTACTATTATTATAATTACAATTACTATTAATATATTTTCTCTTGTTATATTGTTGTGCATTTTTTGTTGTTGTATTAATAAATTGTATATTGTATATTATGAATCCTTGTGCAGATATTGCGTTTTATTTTGTCCAATTGATTCCTAGTAGCCATAAAAGCACTCTCACATTTTACTGTTTCAGATTGTAATTGTTGCAGTAAATTCCAACAATCACAGCACTACAAAAGTGCCTTCTCCATTCAATTTATTGGGATAAATGTGTTGATTAGAAGCTAACTAATCATACAGTATGCACCTGAGTTTGAGGTCTCATTGTTTTAGGAGCCTTAGTGGCTTTAGGAGATCTTCTGGACTTACATCTGTTTTTCTCTCTGTGTTTGTGCAGAAGAAGGGGGTTCTATATAAGATAGGTTTAAGAAGACAAAGAGATGAAATGGAGCCATCTATGAACACGCAGTGATGAGTATGTTGCTTTTGTGAAACAAATTGACATAATGCTAATATAAAACAAACATACAATACATGCTTTTAGATTATTTGGGTGTAACATTTTTGGTTATGTGCACCATGCTGGGTTGGCATAGTTAGACTATAAGGGATTCAAACATTTTAGCTTGCCAAAAAACTCGTAACTTTGTAATAAGGTTTTATGATAAGGCAGGGCCTGTTGGATGAATTCCCAGAATAGTACTGAGATCACTCAGAAATAGTTCTCACAGTTTCAGGGGAAGCATATGCATCATGCAATATAGAATAACCATTATAGATTTGTTCCCATTACTTCATACTTATTCTTGGTACTTTAACAAATCCAGACAAAGAAAAGGGTCTACAAAATTATGAAAAAATCTTATAGATAAAAATATCAATTGATATATCTAGTTTTGACAGCCTTACTATGAGGCACTAAAGTAGTTTTGAATTAGGATTGTAATATCACAAAATGGCATTACATTAGATTATATTTGTTATTGCAGAATATAAAAATAACTTCGAAGTACTGCTCTTGGAAGATTTTTCTTCTTACTTAATTAAACATATACTGTATTTGCAACTTTGTATTCCTCTTAAACCATTGCTTTAATTACAATAATACATAGAAGGAGTTCGTACATTAAAACTTTAGAATGCAATAGTCAGGTCTTATCAGTCTTCATTGTGGAAAATAACACATGTAGAAGTCAGGCTTGTGAAATAGAATAGATAAATGATTGATGATATTTGAAGAATCCATCAGATGTATAAATAGGAATATCTGTCTTACCAGAGATCACAGAATGGCATTAAAAATGTGGAATGCAGTTGCTCCATCCATACACTTTTTTGAACAATTATCTTAATATGATATTTAAATACTTTAAATTTCTATTGGAATGACAGATGAGTTTAAATTATTTTTAATTACTCTTACTATTGTGAATTGAAAACAGTTGTCCCATTACTTAAAAATAACCTAATATTTGCAACTGGGGGACAACTGAGTTTCAGATGAGTTTAGCAATGTGTGCATTTTCCATCTTAATCATCTTACACAGATGTTTTTGAATAATGGCTGTTGTTAGGTGGTATTGAAGTTTCTGTCCTTGGGTCATGAGGATAGTAAACACATCACAGATGAAGATGCAGATGATCAAATGATGTAGTCAGGCTAAATAACATCACTGTTAAACAATGACACCACCATATTGTTCCAAATACAGGGGTTAAGAAAATGGTGAATATAGGCTGAGTGGATTAATTAGTAAGTAAATTAAATAATTGTAACTCCCAACTTGTAAAAAAATGGCAAAAAATATACCTGAGCCTGAGAGGTTGGTATAATTAGAGACACCTGTTTTTTTTGTTCTCTGGCACTCTGGTTCTCTGGTGAAAAGACTAACAATTCAGGCACACTATGTTAAACAAACATTTATTAACAATGACAATGACACATTAAACAAAACACAACATAAGCATAAAACATACAAGTTACCCTATTTACAAACAAGGTGTCCCAATGACCAATGTCATGTAGTCCAGCCAGACTACTACAAAGTATACAAATCCTCTATAACACCTGAACAGCCCAACAGAAGACATAAAGCTGCTTTCTAAACCAACTGAACATGATCTACAGTTAAAACTCTCTTTATATACTGTATAAATCTGGGTGCTACAAAGTGAATGGGAAACCTACAGTATCTCGCTATTCTAAAAAGGAGAGCAGGAGAGGCTGTTTTAACCAAGGGATGGATTCTTTATACTGGAAAGCAGAGTTTTCTAAAACAACAGAATGGCAAGCTCTCTTAACAAGGTTACAATGTTTATTTCAAATATGTTTTTAATGGATAATCTAGACAAGGACCTCTCGCCTTCTGTCTTCCCCTACTCTCCTCTCTCTCATCTCTCTTTTTCCCTCTTTCTCTCTGTACTGTCCTGTTTTTATGTTGTGTTGCTAGACTGTTGATGACATTCTTATTAATTTACTAAGAACTTAATTAGCTAAGGTAAACCAAGATAAACCTTATGGTTGCTTTGATCAGTGAATCTCAGACCCCTACATCTTAGAAAACAATTCCTTGCTTTGAAGCTCTCAAAAAATGAAAATGTTGACACAGGCCAGGTGCTGACCATTTTAACTCAGATCACACTCCAATAGCCACTTCCCAATCAATATCCGTAACAATATTAAAGAATAATCATTCAACAGAGACCAGGCTATTCATAGTTATGACATTAGCCTCCATAATACTGGACAATAATATAAATACAGGAGCAGAAAGGGAGAAAAGACATCACCACTCATCATCAACATGTTCAAAGTAGACCTGTGAAACTCAAACTAAGAAACTTAATTCTTTCCAGGTAATCTAAGCACTGTAAAGAGTACCAGACTTTAAACATTATTAGCAGAGAGCTTTATGCTTTATTTATTTAATTAAATTCTAATTTCTTATATTGTCCACAATATAATCCACAGGCTAAAAATGTCTTTCCTGTTTTAGTAATATATTCTTAGGGAAATTGGTTCTCATTCACTTGTGGGTATTTAGAGAGGGAGATTTAGTCCTTGTAGGATCCATTTTTATTAGGGTATATTTTGTCTCTGGCCTGTTTAGTGGTTTTACAGTATTGTGTTTTAAGACATTCTGTGGGAAAGTTTAAAAGGAGGCTTGATCTAAGTAGTGCATGGGTGGTATGATGCACGTTCAACTTTGTAAGGATTGATTTCATCGTTCTCAAAGGGATAGCTCACTTTCTCCTCCCTCTGTACCTCTTTAAAACTTCATTGCTATATTGTTTTGAAAGCTCCTTGGTCTTCATGGGTAATTTGCAGTATCACTATGTACAGCGGGTGATAACTCGAAAATTCAATATCTATTGAAGGAATTTATGGAGACAGATGGGTTTGATCTGAAGTACACTAATTACACTAATTTGGCTACCTTTCAAACTATTCATTTGCACCTGAGCAAAGGGTTAAAAACTTACACAACTTGGAATCTTCAAATTTGAAAAAATCTCATTGATTTACAAACTTTATTTGTTTAGAGTAGTTCATGAGAATTCATAACACACCTTTTCAAATATAAGGACTGTAAGCTCAGTTGGCAACAAAATATAAAAACTTTCAGCGATGATGAATACATTTGCAAGGAACCGTATATTACAGTACAAGTACAAGGAAAATTCATTGGAATAAAAATTCAACTCAGCTGTGGATATTTTCTACAACTGAACAACTTGGTCTGTCTTAGTATTTTAGAGTGTAAACTGAGTTTCAATTTAAAATTGTGTCCTAGTAATATCATTATTATAATGTCTTCAGCTTGGCAAACACCATTTTAGGAACGTAAATAAATCTTGACTAAAACAACAAATGTCATTAATTCTTGGCTAATCCACCCTTTCACATTTACTAATCTTTTTTACCTTGAGGGATAGTGCAACTGAAGCTATTTATCAAGTTTTAATTTCCTTCTGAGGAAAAGAACGAATGAGCTTTATTAAATTGGTTAAGCCTGAGTCGAATTGTGCTTCACGGTGTATTTATCCATTATTGTGTCAGAATAAAAAGTGCACCAAATCAGGTCTAAGAACAAATTATTGGCAAAATTGATAAATTTAGAAACATTAAAACCCTTTCTATTTGTAATGACTTAATCACTTTTGTTTTATTGTTATTCATGGTTAAAATAGTTAGTTGCTGGAAATAATTTTGTTTGAAAAGAGAAAGCCTTGTAAACCAAAACATTATAATTTAACCTAAAAATTAAAAAGCGCGAGTGTGTGCATTTTTGCCTTGCTCCCATTGCTTGCTGCAATAGACTTTGGCTCTCCTGCAACCCTGTATTGGATAAAGTGGTTAGAAAATGGATGAATAGCTAATTTAGTTATGACTGATTGTCCAGGTGTTAGCCAGGATAAAAGGTTAATAGTCCTAATTTTACAAAAAGTGCCCTAGGACCTTTGGTGACCAAATAGTCAGGTCTTCTGTTTACCATTAAGTGTGACAGCACCTCCTAAAGCCTGATTTTCCTAGGAGGTCTCCATCCCAGACATGGTCCTCTGTTACGATCCCTGCCTCCCGGCAACGGAGGAGGCAGAAGTAGGCGTAGCCCCTATCTATCAGTTCACCTATCAGTTTTCCCATTTACCACCACACCCCCGTCTCATCCTACTTAAACACCTGTCCTTCCCTACCTCGTTGCTCAGTATTGGTTTTCCCTTTCGAGCTTCCTGGTTGCGCTTCTTCTACTCTGTGTTCGTCTTGGCTTTCGGTTTGCGGTTTTTCCCTTTGGACTTCGGCTTTTCGGATCTCGGCTTGGATTGGTTACTTTCGCTCTGTTTTGGATTACTGGCTACCCCTGGATTCTCAGATTGCTCTACGGACTACGACCTCGGATCTCGCTTCGGCTTCGGTACTCCTTCCCCTTCGGATTTCTGGCTTCCCCTGGACACTCGGCTCGTTCCTACGATTACGGTTTGCTTTCGGATTACGACTTGGTTTTGTTTGCTCCTGCAAGTGGGTTCACTCACTGGTTCGGTCCCGATTACCGAACTTATAACAGAATACTGAGCCATTTAACATGGACCCAGCGGAGCAAGAGGACATTCGCTCGGCTTTGGATCAGCACGGACAAGCCTTACTCCAGCTCCAGGCTTCTGTCCAACAGATCTCTGCGCACCTGTCTGCAATGCCGCCCATCGGCAATCGAGGAAGCAACGCTGGAGCTGCCGCTTCGGCTCCGCCCCCGCCAGCTCCTACACCTACTCCTCGGCCTCTTCCACTAATTCCACCTGACAGGTTTGACGGCAACCCTACGAAATGTCGGGGCTTCTTAGCACAGTGTACGCTGGTTCTCAGGCTTCACCCGGAGACTTTTTTTTCTCCTCAGGACAAGATCGCCTTCATAGTTTCACGGCTAACCGGCCGCGCTTTGGAATGGGCTATTGCTCTGTTGGATCGCAGGGCTCCTGAAATTCAGGATTATGATTTTTTTTAGAAAAATTTAAGGGGGTTTTTTGTCGTCCCATAGTTGGCCAAGACTCTGCCTTCCGCCTCTCCTCCATCCACCAAGGGCGTCGGTCTGTACATGATTATGCTATTGATTTTCAAGTAGCAGCAGCAGAGACTCACTGGGACGATGAGGTCCTTATTTTTTTTTTTCCGTCAAGGACTCAGTGAAGAAATTAAGGACCATCTGGTAAATATGCCGCCATTGGGCAATACCTTGGAGGAAGTTATTTCACAGGTACTGCAATTAGAACTCAGAATTCGTCATAGGAGTGCTGAGAGATCTCGGTCCCCTATACTAGAGGCTCCTCGGATATCATCTTTCAGATCTGCCGACTCAGAACAACCTTTGGAAATAGCCCGCACCCGGGTAACCCCTGAAGAACGTGAGAGGCGCCAAAGAGAGGGTCGCTGCCTGTACTGTGGGAAATTTGGACACTTTAAAGCGGCCTGCCCTGCTGCTTACTCATCTTTGAAGTGCCGCCCACCTTCTCAGAATCCTAAGGTGAGTGAAAATACTCAATTCCCTCACCTTTCCTCAGGATTTTTTATTTTTTCTACACTATTCTGGGGTAATGAAAGGAGACCTCTTCTTGCTTTTATAGACTCAGGGGCGGCGGGTAACTTTATAGACGCCGCCGTCGCTCGAGCTTGGAAACTACCCTTGACCCTGGTGTCTACCCCTCTTCGTGTCCAGTCTATTGATGGCTCCCCCGTATCTCCAGGACTTATTAGGTGGCAAACGGAAATTATAAGCCTGCAGATAGGCGCCACCCATGTGGAAGACATCTGGTTTTATCTCCTTGAGACCCCAACACATCCTCTGGTGCTAGGCTTTCCTTGGCTACAGCAGCATGACCCACACATTTCTTGGTCCCGTAAAGAGATAGTAGCTTGGGGACCCAGATGTGTTAGAAAATGCTGTCGCCTACCAGTGAAGATTGCACTCATGGCGACGTCCCCTTCAGGGGTTCCTACCATACCCCCTCAATACTCTGATCTACAAGAAGCCTTTAATGAGCAGGAGGCCTTGGCCCTCCCCCCTCATCGACCTTACGATTGTGCCATTGACCTTTTGCCTGGTACTATCCCTCCCAAAGGTCGTATTTTTCCACTCTCCAATTCTGAGTCTGAGGCCCTGAAAGTCTATATACAAGATTCTCTGAAGGCTGGGCTTATACGTCCATCCACTTCACCAGCATGTGCCAGTTTTTTTTTTGTGGAGAAGAAGGATGGTGGGCTCCGTCCCTGCATTGACTATCGTGGCCTCAATGAGATCACCATCAAGAATCGGTACCCTTTGCCTCTAATTCCAGCAGCACTTGAGTCTGTGCATGGAGCCAAGATCTTTACAAAACTGGATTTACGAGGGACCTATAACCTAATCCGCATTCGGGAGGGGGATGAATGGAAGACGGCGTTTATGACAACCCATGGACATTACGAATATTTGGTCATGCCCTTTGGTTTGGTTAATGCTCCAGCAGTGTTTCAATCTTTTATTAATGACATTTTTCGGGATCTCCTACAAAGATTTGTCTTGGTTTATCTAGATGACATATTAATTTTTTCTGACTCCTTCCAGGATCATGTTCTCCATGTCAGAGAAGTACTCTCCCGGCTCATTAAGAATAAGCTATATGTCAAACTAGAGAAGTGTACCTTCCATGCTTCGAGGATTCACTTTTTAGGGTACGTCATCTCGCCGGAGGGGGTGGAAATGGATTCGAGTAAAGTCTCAGCGATTACTGATTGGCCCACTCCCAAGAATCTAAAACACATTCAACGATTTCTCGGCTTTGCTAACTTTTACAGGAAGTTTATTCGAAATTTCAGCTCGGTGGTCACTCCCATAACCTCTTTGACCCGTAAAGGACCTAAACAAGGCAAATGGACCCCTCAAGCCGAAGAAGCATTTCAGCGTCTGAAACACCTGTTCACTACAGCCCCCATCCTAAAACACCCTGATCCAACTTTGCCCTTTGTGGTCGAAGTGGATGCTTCTGGCCATGGTGTGGGTGCTGTTCTCTCCCAACGTCATGGAGAAAAACAGATTCTTCATCCCTGTGCCTTTTTCTCTAAGAAGCTATCACCTGCCCAAATGAACTACGACGTCGGTAACCGTGAGCTCTTGGCCATTAAGCTGGCATTGGAGGAATGGAGGCACTGGTTAGAGGGTGCTCATCACCCTTTTTTAATTTACACTGATCATAAAAACCTGGAGTATCTGCAGTCGGCCAAACGTCTTTGTCCTCGCCAGGCTAGGTGGTCCCTTTTTTTTTCCAGATTTAATTTCTTGATCACCTACACTCCAGGTTCCAAGAACATCAAGGCAGACGCCCTTTCACGGATCCACGACCCCCCTGAGGCCGAATTGATTCCAGAACCCATCATCCCGTCTGGTAAGTTCCTGGCAGCTGTAAGATGGGACATTGAGGTAATTGTTCGACGAGCCTTGGTAGGACAGACGGTACCTCCTCAGTGCCCTCAGGACAAGTTATTTGTCTCTAATTCCGTCAGATCGGCAGTTTTACAATGGGGACACGACTCCCGCTTCGCCGGACACCCTGGATTCCACCGTACCTTGGATTTCATCTCCAGAGACTTCTGGTGGCCAACTATGGCCAAGGATGTCAAGGAATATGTCCAGGCCTGCTCTATCTGCTCCCAAACGAAGTCTTCCCGGATGAGGGCAGCGGGCCTTCTTCAACCCCTACCCATCCCGGACCGTCCTTGGACCCACCTCTCAGTAGATTTTATTACTGACCTTCCACCCAGCCATGGACACACGACTATTATGGTGGTGGTAGACCGTTTTTCCAAATCTGCCCATTTTATTCCCCTACCATCCTTACCGACAGCTCGAGAACTAGCAGAATTGTTTGTACAACATATCTTCCGACTGCATGGCATCCCTAAGGATATTGTTTCTGATATGGGCCCCCAGTTTGTCTCCCGATTTTGGAGGGCCTTCTGTAAGTCACTGGGCGCCTCAGTCTCTTACCTCAGCTTATCACCCTCAGGCCAACGGTCAGACTGAACGAATGAATCAGGAACTGCTGACCTATTTACGGACTTATATCTCCTCTACCCATGACAATTGGGTGTCCTTGCTCCCATGGGCAGAGTATGCACACAATTCTTTGTATACCACAGCTACCGGCATGTCTCCCTTTAAGTGTGCTTTAGGTTATCAGCCTCCTCTTATCCCTGACTCCCACCCCAACACAGAGGTACCTTCGGTTCAGGACTACATCTCTAACCTGAAGACCTTCTGGAGGAAGGCCAAAGCCACCCTTCTTCGCACCTCAGCTCAGCGGAAGAAGGTGACTGATCGGCGCCGTCGTATCCCACCCAGACTTCGACGCGGTCAGTTTGTTTGGTTATCTACTCGTAACCTTCCTCTTAAGCAACCTTCTGGCAAGCTTGCTCCCAGGTACATTGGTCCTTTTCGTGTCCTTGCCCAGATCACCCCTGTGACTTACCGACTGGCCTTGCCTCCTACCCTTCGGATCCACCCTACTTTCCATGTTTCCCTCCTTAAACCCTTTCACAGATCCACCCTGTCTAAACCGCAAAAAAAAACCCCACTGCCTCGAATAATTGATGGACTCCCTGCTTACACGGTCAATAAAATCCTGGATTCCCGATGGTCTCGTGGATCCCTACAATATCTCGTCGATTGGGAAGGCTACGGTCCGGAGGAGCGCTCGTGGGTCTCGGAGAAGGATATTCTGGACCCCAACCTCATCCAAGACTTCCACCTTAACTTCCCAGATCGTCCCGTTAGGGCGTCAGGAGCCGCCCGTAGAGGGGGGGGTAAAGTTACGATCCCTGCCTCCCGGCAACGGAGGAGGCAGAAGTAGGCGTAGCCCCTGTCTATCAGTTCACCTATCAGTTTTCCCATTCACCACCACACCCCCGTCTCATCCTACTTAAACACCTGTCCTTCCCTACCTCGTTGCTCAGTATTGGTTTTCCCTTTCGAGCTTCCTGGTTGCGCTTCTTCTACTCTGTGTTCGTCTTGGCTTTCGGTTTGCGGTTTTTCCCTTTGGACTTCGGCTTTTCGGATCTCGGCTTGGATTGGTTACTTTCGCTCTGTTTTGGATTACTGGCTACCCCTGGATTCTCGGATTGCTCTACGGACTACGACCTCGGATCTCGCTTCGGCTTCGGTACTCGTTCCCCTTCGGATTTCTGGCTTCCCCTGGACACTCGGCTCGTTCCTACGATTACGGTTTGCTTTCGGATTACGACTTGGTTTTGTTTGCTCCTGCAAGTGGGTTCACTCACTGGTTCGGTCCCGATTACCGAACTTATAACATCCTCTGCCCTCTTAGATTATAAATACTCTACATTTACCCCCCTTAGATCATAAATACAAAATGTAACAGTGACTGGAGCTTTCCTAGTAAGGTCACTAAACTGACCTTCAAGTGGAATGGACATACTGTATGACAAAGCAAGACTTTAGTCAGGATAAAATATGACACAATAATTTGAGGAGGCAGACAAAGGCAGAGCAAGGAAGAGTAACCTAAACAAAGACTGAAAGGGAACCATCTGAGTCATAAGAGAAGAACCTCTTTCTATAGACAACAGACTAAATTAGAATCTGTCCACATAATCAAGGTAGTAAAATAGCACTGAACACTAAGCGTTATTATCAAGGGGCTGGTTGTGTTATGTATTTGTGGATATATTGATTTTCTAATTGTTGAGTCCTAAGGTTAAAAGACCTCTCTCCTTGTTTAGTGACACGCTATTTTAAAAAGAAATATACAGTAGGTTTGCATTTCGTTACCATCTGTTACAAAAAGTATGATTAATTAGATTCATTATTGATAAAGACACACATTCCCTCCTTACTTTCATGTTATTTCTCATCCCTAGCATTTATCAAGTATAATATATATTTTGAAATGAAATTAAATATTCTGGTTTTTATTTTTTCAGAACAGAAAAGTCTATTTTCAAGTGAATAAACTCATACTGCAAATGGAGACTCCTTTGTATCGTGTCCAATCAAAAACAATAAATGTTGGTCAAGCACAATATTTTCAAATACCTTAAATATTTAAAGTGACAGCTTTTCAAAGGACATGAGAAATATGGAGGCAATTTAATTAGCAGATTGTTGGCCCTAAAGCAAAAGCCATCACAGCTTGTATATCAAAAACGGTGTGTGGGCGTTCTGAATTGACTGAGATCATATACACAGCAAAGTTAGCTACAGGGGACACTGGAAATGATATGTATCCATGTGTGAAGCAGAGGAGCATGTTGTTATGCAACATGGAGATAGAGGACCAGGCAAATCTTACTTTCATGTAACCATTAGGAAACTATGATCATAATGTGGTGTGCTTTGATGTGCACTTACTACACTTACTATAGGCAGAGTCCAAAACGAAGGTTTTCAATTTCAGGAGAGCAGACTATGAAGAAATGAATAATCTCAGACTAATAGAAGTTGAATGGGACAACATACAGTACATATGGATGACAACATACTGTACATCATTTGTGTCATCAAATGTAAACATCATGAAGGGAAGCAATAGAAAAACAAACATTATTAGGACGTACAGTATAATTAATCATGTTACAATAACTATTTTGTTGCTTCTAACAATTGCTTCCAACAATTGGTCAACTGATTGCAAGTACAGTAATTTCCCAGCAACTGCCATCTTGTCTTTATTTACCATCCTCTTACAGTAAATGTATACTTATAAACAAAGGAATACAAATAGTGTAAACCAGTATAAAACATTTGTTTTCTGTTTATTGAGATAATGTACTCACAGTAAGTGTACCAAGCAAAATTCTGGTCAAATTAGTTTTAATGGGATAAAGAGGGCTATACTGTATCATGAGTTGGGCGGTCTGCACTACAGTATACTGAGTTACATATTTTTTAATTAATCAGTATTAGGAATACAGTGTGTTACTTGTGTATTTCTATAACTCTACTTGTATTTTTGATCTTTGATATTTGTGGTATTCCTTTATAAAAAGTTTATATAATAGAATTAACAATGTGTCACTATATTAATATTTGAACTTCGCTGAGATGTTTTGTAATCAACATTGCAGTAAATGTTGCCTAATATCTGTAAGAGAGTGCTAAAGCTAAATAAGATGATTGCTTTATGAGATTTTGGTTGTTTGGTTGCTTGATACTGGCCTTGAAAGATTTGCTGACAGCAATCTATGGGAAAACACAAGATAAGTTTAGATAAACCACAGAAATTCACAGAGCAATAATATTTTTTTTGTCTGAATTAATACTTGTTTTAAAATATCATAATTTCTATTAATCAAAAATTGTCTCTAGAAACCTTAGTTACTTCTCACAAATCCTAAAACACCAATGTTTTCAAAACTCACAGGTAGATTCACAGGTAGAGTCACAGGTTTACAAATAATATGGACGTCAAAATGACTATGCAGCACGTATATTCTGAAGTATCAAAATACTAACACCCTCGATTGTGGGTTGATTCACCGCTTACATCTGGTCTCACTATTGATTCTACTAGATGTTCTCAAATGTCCTTGGAAATATATTAGGCCACTTAATTCAACCAAAAGACGTAGACGAATGAAATATATCATCTTTGTCAGAAGACTACCTTCCGAACAAAGTAAATGTATATTTTTTTCTGATTTCAAAGTAAATAAAAGTCGCTATCGTTTCTTTTAGGGTTTTAATTACGTTTGTGCAGCCCATTTATATTTTTATTATTTATGTATATAATATAAAATTTATATTGTCGAATTAATTGTAAGGAAACAGTCGGAGCTGTCAATGTTAATGCAAAAACCAAGACGTGCAAGGTAAAGAACTAGAGTTTTGTCCGCTTTTCTGATAATTGACTGGACTATGCAAAAGTAATAGAAGTACGAAATTAAAACGTCTATGAAAGAGCCATAGGTAGTTATAGTAATAGTAACAACGTACAAAAACACACGTTGTATTTGTTTAGATTAATATTATTAAGATGCAGGTTAAAAAAAATACAAATTCATCATCGTAATATAATATAATGGAATGACATACGTTTTTCTTCTCACACTATGACCATGAAGTGAGATGAAAAAAATGCCTTATAATACGCATCTAACCCTAATTTACCGCAAAGAAATATCAAATTATTTTATACATCTCTTCACATAACTCTATTAATGTCACCTTTTGAGCCAGCAACTGTACTCCTGTAAGTAATAAAACCCATCTTCTTATAGCTACTGTATGTGTGTAGCTGTGTATGTGACATTTGAGAGTTCGAAGCAGCTGTTCTCCTAAAATATTTATGTTCTATTGGAAAGCAGCTCATGAGTAAAAGGAGGGACCCTTTTTAATTTCAGTAACGATTCGGCCAATGAAATTTAAAGAGAACTGCGGAATGAAGGCAATACACAGGCTCCCATCATGCTTTGTTGGGTACCCAAGCGGAGAAGAATAAAGCCGTTGCCGTGTGCTTGTTCACCAATATTAGGGAGTTGCACTTGCGTTTTAAGACTCACAGGAGCAACGGGTTCTTGGAACAGGTAATGCAATTTAATAATGGTACCTACGCGACGACAAGAAATAAAGCGTGAAAAGGCAGCATGTTCAAAATTGCGTTGCTTGCTCTTGGAAGCACTTCTGCGCTTTTCTTTTCATGATGCGATTATATCAATGAAATGAACAAAAGCCAAGGAAGTTATTATTCAGTGATGGACAATTGCCCAAAATGAAAACTGACAGTTAAGGAATATGCATGTGCGTATAATATTATATCACTGCGGTGACTGGAAAATTTGTGTAACACAGATGATGTGCGTTAAGAACATGGTTCAAGCTTTGTGGAGAGGGAAATCCTTGTGATTGGAGCTAAGAAAATTGCTTAACCTACTATAAACATACTTTTATTTCCTATTTCATGCTTAAATGTCACAACCATTAAGAAGCCTTAATTGCATATTTAAGTGTCTGGTTTCATTCAAATATCTATGTATGTTGGCAGATGTTAATAAATGAACGAGTTTAATGCGTTGCAACGAAACGATAATTGGGGAATATGATGGATTCTGTGTGATGGGTGGACAGTTCGGTGCACTTGTTGAAATTCCAAAGGTTTGTCTCTTTTACAGGTGGACCCATTAAGAGGGTAATTTGTGAGTGAAACTCACTGGTCGGTTACTTAAGCAAAATGTTGTTCGCCAGAAACGTCATCTTCTATGAGACAGTGTAACAGCCACTTTCTACCAGCTTCAAAGCAAATGATAAATTCATGATGCACCGAGGCTGGAGTTTTCACTGCTCTTTGGCAGAAATCCAGGGTCCACCCTTCTCTCATGCTAAGCTGGGTTAAATGGGAGCATACAGGAAAGCTACTGAAGAAGAAAGGAGATCCTTACTCTTAGACAGACCTTGTGGAACATTACTTGTTGTAGTATTTTAGAACATGTTTCTGCTTTATTCTCCTGTGCCTGTCTCTGGCTACCAAATATACTGCTTAACAAAACAATAGAAAACAACTCCGTCATTGATTAAAATAGATGAAATTCTTTATAGGAGCAGGCATTGGGAGGGTTTTTTTTGTTTTTAATTTTTTTGTTTGTTTAGTCTTTTGTCTGTTCTGTATTTCATTATAATGGTCTTTATATTGATGTAAAGGGTGCTGGTTCTTTCAGATTATTTTGTAATATTATCCCTGGGGAGTCAAAGTAAATAAGATTGTCAGAGTAAATGAGTGTAGAATGTGTTAGAAAAAAGTCAGCCTAAACCATTTTCATGTAGTTTTACACAAATATTTCTGAGCTACCAAACAATTTGAAATGTTATGCAACATGAAAAATCTTTTTAATTGTCATATTACCCACCTCACACATTGATTTCAGATACTGGTCTGTAGTAAAAAATAATCAAATGTAAGGTGAAAACAGAATTAAAAAATATATATTTGATAAAGAAAGTTTGTATAATTGTTGAAAGTCATTCTTCCAAATATTTAAGAGATACAAGTGAAATACAATTTTAGTGATGAATGAAGGATGATGTCAATACATTGAATAATGAAACTGATGAATGTGTTTCTTCAATATTTGTTATTGTTCAGTGGAGATATACAGTGATATTGATATGAACTGTCATACTGGTTGAGGTAGTTTTGTTTTAGCAGTTACATGTGTACCAGATACGTACAGCACCTTTGTTTTAGAACTATCAGAATTTACCATTTTTTACCATAGTTAATTTTAGATAGCTGTGGTTAGGAGATCAGTGACTTAAACAGTTATTATGTAATACCTCTGTTCAAAAACAACTTACAAGTATTAACAGGGTTAT
Source organism: Atractosteus spatula (assembly GCF_055471065.1). Taxonomy (NCBI): domain Eukaryota; kingdom Metazoa; phylum Chordata; class Actinopteri; order Semionotiformes; family Lepisosteidae; genus Atractosteus; species Atractosteus spatula. The sequence goes on along the minus strand of NC_142713.1, from coordinate 32,365,789 downwards.
CTTTAAATACATATATTGTAAGGATTAGATAGTTATGTAAACAAACAAAACATAAGGTACGACAACTTCTGTAGCTCTTCATTTTTGAGAAATAGTTCAAATATAAATTGTAACAGATCTCTCCTTACCAAAAACAATTAACAATGATGATTATCTTGTTTTAGTTTTAAAGTGGTGTATACTGTAGGTAAACTCAGTCTTATTATGTGGCTGTTTCATCCATTTCAGCCTCTAAAAGCTTCAGGTTATTTTAAACAAACTGATACAGGTATAATATTTGACGTTTCTGTTATTATGAGGCTTTCTGAAAACTAAATGCCATTAAATGTATTCCTGTTTTTTTTTCTTCAGCGCATGTTGCATTTTCTGGAGTCCAAGATTGATCAATCTGCTAAACAACACTAAATGCATGTGTTACTGTTTTTCTATAGATTAATATCATTTATGGAATTTTGTAAATACAAAAATATGTGCTAATTAAAATTCTACATTAAATGTACATTATATTAATTGGCAAATATGGTTTTACAGCCATGAGTATTGTGTACAGTATTCTTCACAATTCTGTGCAGGAAAAACTTATGCCAGGTGGTAACCTCCCCTCTCCCCAGATATCTAAAAGCTAGATTACAGTACTTGCTAGAGAACTAACCAGCTACAGTATATTATTATTATCAATATTAAACAGTATTATCCTGAACAAGACATCAGGTTTGACCACAACAACTAGTAGGAAACCTATGATGCTGTCCAAGGAAATGCTTTGTGCTTAAAACGCGTCACTATTTTCTGTTTTCTATATGCATCATGCCATCATTGTTCTCCTTTTACCATTGAGGAGCTGTTTCTTATTTTACACTCATTGAGGCAATAGGTCTTTTTTTTTCTTTGAAAATTCTGTGGCTTCCACTCCCTTTATTATTCTCATCAACCTCAGCAAGAGACAAAGGCACGCAATATTTGTCTGTAACCAGAGACAAATTCAGCTGAGAGGAAATTTTGTTTTTTTCTACACTGATTACTGACATAGCTCTCAAGGATCCAAAAACCTAATGTGTGAGATTTTCTGTCAAAAATCGCCTACTATTTGTATTGATGGTTTCTTTTATCCTAGTTCAACATTCTTTAATTAACAGAATCATGAGTCTCTACAAAAGTTTGAAATTTTCATTTTGTTCATTTATTCATTTGTTTTGTAATCAACCTACTGTAAGCTTGATGCAAATGCATGAGATTTTCAAACCATGGCGTGAGGCCTTCAGATGTCTCAATGTCTGGGACTTGAGGACTTGTGGGACAATGTGCTTACTGTTGCAGCTGCAGGCTGCCAGATGATCTTGCAGTGTACTACAAAACAGTATTTCAGTCCGGATTCTGGTGTACATTATAGCGGTGTTTGTGAATTTGCGTGGCCAGGTGGCCATACCAACTGTGGGAAATCATGGGGTGCATTTTTCATGTTCCGATTTTTTTATTTCAAATTTTAGAATTTAAAACCTAAGAATTGTCAGTTATTTTTTTGCTACTCTGCCTCATTTGCAAAAGCCAGTTGCATTTTTCACACCTCAGTGCATGGCTACAAACCACGCAGCTTTACGCAGGGGAGGTGTAGTCACACTCCTGCAAACTGCCCAGCTTTCAACCACTTGTCTTTTGTTATGTACCAGAATCTGTAGCTGGCTCCAGCAATGTAGCTGGGTAGTTTGTTCCATATTCCCACAACCCTTGGTGTAAAGAAGTGCCCCTTGTTTTTGGTTATAAATGCACTTCCTTATAGTTTCCACTTACTGTATGTCCTCTGGTGTTTCACTGTTGCTTCTGAAGAGCCCCACTGGGTTGACTTTGCCCATGCCTTTGGGGGCTTTGAATACTTGAATCAGGACCCCACTCAGTCTTCTCTGTTAATGATTAAAAATGATCAGTTCTTTTAGCCTGGCAGTAAAGGTCATTACTTTAAATTCAGGACTGTATCTGGTCACTCTTTAGTGGACTGATTCCACATTAGCAATATCTTTTTTTTATATAATGTGGTGACTAGAATGGTACACAATATTTTAAATGTGGACTTACTTGGCATTGTACAACTAAGCCATATTGATTTAATGCCTGTGCTTTAAATTATACTGTACAGTATATACTTATGTTTGTTTCCCTTTCTATTACTTTCCTACATTGTTTAGAAGATTTAAATGATGTGTCCACATTAATGTCTAGGTCTTCTACATAAGTTTGTTTTTGATATGTGCGTGTGATACTGTGAACATGTCTACATTAAACATCAGCTGTCACATGCTTCCCAAACTTAATTTGACAGTACCAAGACAGGGGGATTAGCAAACTTGATTAATTACTATCTATACCAGAATCTAAATCATTGATAGAAATTAGAAAGAACATTAGTCCTAGTACAGATCCCTGTAGTACTCCTCTAATTACATCACTCCATTTGGAGCATTCACATTTAATCTCTACCGTTTTCTGTTAATCCATTCATAATCCAAACACTCTCTGAATGCCTGCCACCTGTATTTAGATCATTAATCTGTCATGAATAACTTTATTAAAGCCTTATGTAACTGTAAATGTACATTATTGTATGACGTGTACGGTATGTCCATTATGGTTGCTGTTTGTTCAAACTCCTAAAGTTAAAATAAGTTAACCTAGGCCAACCTTTTTGAAAACCGTGTTGATCTAACATTGAGCATCTTGGTTCCATATAAGCAACTCTCTAGTTTAATTGTAATAACATTCCCATTACTTTAATTGCAGTAAAAATCTACCAATATAAATCAGATATATTGATAGTTACTTTAGATGTTTTTGTTCCATTTTTTGCATATGCAGAGCATTAGACATTTTTTCATTCCATTGGTACACCCCATGTCCAGAAGCAGCTGTTGGAAGAACCTTGTCAGTGGCCTGTGAATAGCATCTCTTGTTTATGTAAAATTGGTAGAATACCATCTGGGCCTGGAGATCTGTTAATGCTAAGAGCTTGCAGTACCTGAAATACAGCTGATTCTTGTGACGTGTCTAAGACTCCTCTGTTACCTGAGGCATGTTTTTGACTTTTTTTACTTTCAAAACAAATGAGTAAAATACACATTTAATACACTAGTCATTTCCCTTTTACTGTTTAGAACAGGGGTCTCCAAACCTGGTCCTGGAGATTTCTGGTCCAGCAAGATCTATACAGTAGGTAGCCTATAAAACAGCACTTTCTAAAGGTGAGGGACAATTTAACAGTGATCAATTGATAAGTTGCCATGTTCAGTGAAGTAAGTTAGAGAAAATCTGGAAAAATAATTCAGAATATCCTTCTACCATCAAGGACCAGTTTTCTCTTTGTTGAAACATAACTTAACGATTATTTTCTTAAGGAAGTGTTTCTAATCTGAACGTAACGATTTAAGGTGACAGTACTAGACCTCTCCAGGACCAAGTTCCCCATTACTAACTTGAATATATTTTACTCCATCCTTCAGTGTTCTTTTGCTGTTGTGATATTGAAGTAACATTTTATGACTCATTCTAGCCTCAAAACACACAGCCCTAGAAATGCAGTCCAACATTGATAAGCATCCCAGGGATGATCAACAATATTGCTGTGATGTACAGTGAGAAAAAGTTTGTGAACCCTTTGGAACTATATGTATTCCTGTAGTGATTGCTCCTAAAATGTGATCTGATTTTCATCTTTGTAATAATAAGAGATCACAATCTCATTAAGCAAATAACACACAAACAATTGTACTTTTTCATGCCTACCGTATATTGAGCACATTGTTTAAACATTCACTGTCTATGCTGGAAAAAGTATGTGAACCTTTAACCAATGTGCAAGACAGGTCAGCAGCTACAGGAAATGTTTGGTTGAGGTCATTGCTGCTGAAGGAGGTTCCACCAGTTATTAACTTTAAGGGTTCACATACTTTCTCAGCACAGACAATGAATGTTTAAACTATGTGTTCAATATAGAGTAGAAAAAGTACAATCCTCTGTGTGTTATTAGTTTAATCAGATTGTATTTATATATTATTATGCTTTAGATGAAGACCAGATCACACTTTATAAGTAATTAATGCAGGAATACAGATGGTTCCATGGGGTTCACAATTTTTTTTCTCACAACTGTAGTTCTTAAAATATACTAATAAATTAAATGTAGGAGATATGTATTCCTTCAAATACACAATTCAGTTACAGAATATATTTATTGGATAATGACCTCTGCTGTAGAACTTTATATAATTTTATTGGTAAGGCTGTAGGAGCATTACACTGTGACAGTGTCTATGATCTTGCTTGCTGTGGTTGTTCTTATCATAAAGTAACTTTCTGTAACATCCTGAAGGTTAATAGACTGGTAATACAACTGTCAGTGGTACCTGAAGAAGGCTCCATGGCCGAAACATTGTGTTTTCTTTTTTTTTTCAGCATGGAATAAACCTATTACTTCTTCCTTTGCAGCCTACACATGCTAATGCAGCTACCCACCTGAAATACTACTGTACATTATGACAGATTTCAAGCTTTCTGATTTAATGGCATGATTTTACAGTATGTAAATTGAGGAATGTGTGATGTATGTTGATAACCAACATTTATTACAGTACATATTCTTATTTTACAGTGAAGTGTTTATAAATCATTATATTATCGTGCATACCAGTTTTTTAACTGCATTTTTCAACACTATTGCCGTAAGTATTTGCTTGGGAATGGAAGATGTAGCATGGGATTACCAGGAATGTTACACTGCTGTAATGCGGAGATTTGTTTGCACCAGAAACGTACAGTAGTATGTACTGGTGAAGGTGTCTCTGCAAACTACAAGAAGCAGGGTTTTGGCAGAAGCATGGGGCAGTCAGGAGTGGTGCTGTGAAAACAAAACGCAGTCACTTTAGGAGATTGCAGAGGCAGTGCATCGTGTTCAACCAGATGACTCATATGTAATATTTTTTTGTGATTACCCAGTCATGGAGGTTGAAGTCTACAGTCTGCAGCACATTAAAAAAGAATTAAGGCTGGAGTTCTGGATGTGCAATAAGCAACGATTTAACAAGCCTGATTGTCATAGACGCCAGATCCTGTGACATGAGGCGCAGGTTATATTTCAGAGTGACTAAAAAGAGCTCTGCTTCAAGGATTGTTTGTTTAGTGAAACACTTTATGAGCCCTATATGCTCTGCATTCATTAGTGAGTGCCTTTTCATAATAGTGGTCTGCGGTGGCGTATTGTAGTTCTAATGCAGTGGCTATATAATATATGGTAGGGACGTACAGTACTGAACAATATAACCTACTGTATACCATTTCATACTTACAGTAATAAGGTTCTATAAAATATATTGGACTATAATTTTCTGTATTGTAGTTTAATTCTATAATGTTACTGGTCTTCAATATATTGTAGCTGTAATTCAATAATGATTAGTCTATTATGTGTTTTAGTTTAACTTAGTCATAGTGGTCTTATATTTGCTATGTATTGCAGAACACTACCATTATTTGTAGTGTCCTACATTTTAATTTGTTTTCAAAGCATTATCTCTCTGTTGGATTTCCAATATAACTATCACAAGCTATTTAGTGTGAGTAACATTTTTTACCCCTGTATAACTTTGTACCCTTTGTTTGAATCTTTTGAAAAAAATAACAATGGTGTTTAAATTAGAGTTATTATAATGTAAGATGTTGGTCATTTCTGACAGAATGGTCGACCTGAAATTTGTTTCTTACTTGAGATCTTTAAGCCCTTCAAGAAAAGAAGTGCAATGGAAAAATTATTCGGCAGTAATGCAGATATTGATGCTAGTGTAAAAAAGTGTGTACTTTTGTTTTGCAAATGGCACATACGGAAGCTTCCTCCTATGGTTGGAAGTGCAAAAAATGAGAGTAACCCTCTGCAAAGTGTTATGGTATCATTACAACAAACTTTTAAATGCTAGTATTTTGTTTCCTAGTAAATTTTACAGTTGCAATGTGGTTCAGTAAGCATTTCATGCATTTCCTTGTTTTGTTATTAAAGCTATACATTTAATTAGCAACATTTTACAAAATATATAATTCCCAGTGTTTTACCCAGTACCTCCATTCTCATATTGCAGCCTTCTTCAAGTTTGAAGTTTTCCAGTTTGACTTCAATGAGGAAAAATTACATGATACAGAGACTTTAGTTTTCTGTGCATTTTACAGTAAATGTTGGCACCAATGTGTTGAACATTGTGGATCTAAAAGACTGAATTCTTAGAAGATTGCAGAATTCATAGGATATTGATAAAAAATAACAATGTTTTTTTAAATCAAAGCCTTTTCCAAATATTGATATATATTATAGTTCATGTATACTGTATGAAACACTACCTGCTATCATCAGTAGATAGGAGATGCAGGTATATTTTGCTATCATTAGATCACATTGTTAAAACTGTATTGAGTATTCAAAGTGTACTTGTACACAGAGCAGTAATTACATTTCTCACAAAAGAGGGGAAAAGAAGCATTGTGTGGGTGTTTTTTTTTTTGCTGGGTATTGGATAGGTTTCTTTAGTGTTTCAAAGCAAGCAACAAAACAGCTCCAAATTGTGGAGGAACAAGTAACCCAGTAAAATCTTTGGGAAAACTGACCAGATCATTAATGGAAATGTACAAATTTGCATTAGGGACATTGTAGGGGATATAGAGATACCACTGAATCCATCCAAAAAAACATCGATTTCCAACTGGAGAAACAGGGGTGTGAGCAACCTATTCACACAAGTGGCAAGAATAAACAGCTGATATTTTAAAATTAGATACTGTATTTAATAAAATACTTTGTAGTTTAATGAAATGTCCTGTTGGTAATATATAGAATATGACAGGTCAAAACAATTTCTTATCCATTTTATTTGCTGAAGTTTGTTAAGGTAAGGTTGCTGTTGCAGTGAATGTTTTGTTTCTTTAAGAAACCATTGTTTACTGCCCTCTATGGCATGCTGTAAGCAGTTAAAAAGAAATAAGGACAAAAACAGGAACGTTGTTCCCATTTGTCATGTTGTTATAATCTACATACAGTATTTTAACAAAGTTCCAAGCCTTAGGGGCACTGCAGATTTCTTGAAATTGAGAATAAGTATGTTGTGTGAATGCATTTGGTTTTTTATATTTACAAATACAAATATAAAACATTCAAATTCAAAAATCCTTTTAAAAGACTAAATCATCAATTTCTTTCAAAGCTCATTTGTATATTTATGTGCTTTTTAGTTTTGTATTGTCATTTTCTAGCATGATACACAGTATATGTTTCAACCAGATTTACAAATGTCCGTAAAAGTTATAGAGTTATTGATCTATATTCTAACCAGTCATAACATAAAGTGTTTTATCTTCATAACTCTAAAAAATAAGTTTACTCAAAAATGATAGTAAATTTATATTCAGTAATATTAATTATTATAACATTGTTTTTGATTTTCAACCTTTAATTCATGGTAATCCTTGAATATAATGTACCAAAATTGCATACAAAAGTAAAATGTTACAAGACAGGACTGTGATCTTAGAGAGGTTATAATCTATTGTTGTGTAATTCTTTCATAACCCATGTGTCTGTATAAGAAATTTAGGCAAAACAGGTCGGGATGGAAATAATGCTGGTCAAATATTTTTATTTAATGTATGTGAAGAAAGTGTCTCTGTGTACTGCCAAGTTTTACAGTCTCTTATTGTTGCAAGTAAGAGACAGTGAAGAAAATGCTAGTTGCTAGGCAACACATTTGTTAGCTACAAAGTACATATTATCATTCAGTACCTACTGTATATTGACAAGGTTTTCTATAACTATTGTGAAAATTGTTTGAGCCACTTGTACAGTATATTCTGATTTTTGTAAGCCCAAGTTGGGTGTGTTGGAAACGAAAATATTTTCAGTTAAGAAAGCAATAAAATTATTTAAATCCACACTTTAAATGATTAGATTTATTTTAAATAAACCATTTATTAAAATGCAAAACTTGACAGAAATTTGAGCATAGAGTACATAATTTATTATCTAGATGCTACTCTTAAGGATCGTTTATATCATATAGATGATAAGTCATCTGTATGAAGCTGATATTCCTAGTTCTAAAATAGGGTTTACGTTTTTGCTATTTTGTCATTCATTCTTCTTCATACAATTTTATGTCACCAAAATAATTCAAAATATTCTTATTGATTCTCAGTTTTCCAGTTAGTCCCGTTAAGCAGCAGTGGACAGTTGCAAGTGAAATTTCCCATGCGATTTTAAATTGATTTCTTGACGAGATATGTTTACTGTATGGCATAAATACAATGTATTGAACATACAGAAGCACTTTTGAAGAATTGTCTTGGATATTATTTTTTGTCCTTTATCTGGGCTTTTTAATGAAAAATGAATTGAATGTACAGAATCATCTTGTATGTTCTCAGCAATTCTATGTGCATAACACATTTGCAATTATAATACCAAGATCTTACCTAATTTACCTTACCTAATAAAACTTACACCACATTTTTTTAACTCTTCAGAAATCACCTCATTCCCTTAGCCCTCATTTCAACATTCAGTTGTAAATTCTCAAGATTAAAGGATTTACTCCAAAATGTATTATCACCAATTAGAATCCTTGAAGACCATAGCTTCACACCCCAACAAAGCCTGATGCAGAATGCTGACCCTTGTGACTTCAAAGCACAGCTGTGTTCAGAGTTTAGAGCAGTATACGCACAACCCACCCACTGCAATAAAGATACTGTATATACTGTATAAAGGTCAGCTACAGGCAGTGCTTCATTTCTATACCTATAATGAAAATGATTTTTTTAACTTTTTGCTTGATGCTTCCTTGTATTATTGTGTCTGTAGAAATATTTGTAAGCCTGTTGTAATTAAATATTATTCGGAAATTGCTTATTAGTTTGTGTAATGTGCTACAGACCTATAAACCGGAGTTTGAATCACACAGTAGTGGTGTTACTTCTTGAATTAATGAATGCTTTAAATGAGTGATGAAATCTGTGTAGTGGGTAGATCAAATAATCTCTGTTAATGGAGAATATAAAAAGAAACAGAATATGAATATTACTTACAACCTTCCAGTTCTATTTATAGAATTAGGTACTGGATATAGATGAAAATGCTTGGAATTAAAACTTATGTTTTTCTTTAGATACATAGCAGTGTACTGCATTTCCCTAGGAGTTAAGGCTGGATTAAATGTTGGTAACAACAACTTGAAGGTTGTTTTTTTTTATCTCCAGGGCCTTACAGAATTCTTTCTCACATAAATCATTATCTTTTGTTGTATTTCAGTATTTTGACTTTTTTTGGAGATTTGTAAAGTGCCAGACATTTCAAGTCAGCATTTCAATGTTCAAGTGTTAACATTTAATATGCATATTTTATGTAAAATTAAATAACTGATTGTCATCTTTTCTGTTTAAGATATGACTATGTTTCTTGTAAAATCAATATATTTGGAGGGAATTCATCCCTCTGTTTTAAGATGTATTTTTAGAGTTTGTCGTTGTTAGTTAAATCTGCAGATGTTCTCTACTACAGTGACAAATCTAAATCCATTCACTTAAAGCAACACAAATGCTCCTGTGGCTCTCAGCAGCTTTGGTTTGAGAGTTATCATTTTAACATTGTCGTTAGAGATAACATCTATTTGCTTGGAATATAAGAGAAGGAAAAATAATGTATTTCTGTAACTGAATTATTCAGTTAACTCAGTTAATTATTCATTAACTCTGTTATTCAGAAATACTTAACTACAGTATATTGTTAAGAATCTCTTGGATCTTGATTTAAAACTCTTAAGAAGCCACCTGATAATAAACTGAAAAGTTTTCTCATGACAATGACATACTTTACAGTCAACAGCGAAACTAGGACCAAAACACAAATATTTCTGTTGTAAATACTGGTCCAATAGATTTTGATGGCTGTATAAGGTATTAAATAATTTAGTTGATATTTATACAGTAACGTGGTGTGAATACGTCTGCTAACACAAAAAGTTTTCTCATTCACTCTAACTTTATTATTTCAGTAGTTTGACAAAGGCCAAATCTCAATTCATGACGGAGAAGAAACATTTTAAAATGTAATTATTTTATTTGTGGTAAGTTCTCTGAGGGAAGAGTAGTCTGTCAACAAGGACAAGGCTGACAGGCCTCACCTTCTCTTCGGAGAGTGTGAGAGGGGGAGGGAGTGAGAAAGAAGTGAAAAGGGGGTGCTCAGCAGGGAAAGTATGTATGCATAGGAGAGTGGATATGGTGAGATTAGGAATTGCAGAAGCAGCCTGCTCATGAAGCCAAGGCTGACAGGACTACTTAGAAATAGTAAAGTAAGCCCATAATGGTGATGCAAAATTCTTCAATGGTGGAGTCTGTGATGCCTGAATTCTGAATATATATTCAAGCCTTTGGAGGTTTGACGGTTTAAGAAAAGAATACAATTGCATAAATGGTCGAAGATGATATTGCAGTGGCTCAAAAGAAGTGTGAATGTTGAGATCGGCTTGGTATCCTGACACAGGAAGGTGTGCAGGAACTGGTAGATTGGTACCACAATGATGCTTGTTGGTGATCAGACGGACTCAGAAAAGTAAAGGTAGTAATAAAGTACTCATAAGTCTAAAAGTGACATTGCGCTTGAACTATTGCATATAAGCAACATAACTGGTCTATGTTGGAATGACTGAATGAGTGAAGACAAATTTAAGGCAGACCCCTTCCAAAAAAGAAAATTGCTATTAAACAAAGGAAGGAGAGAAGTCAAAGAAATGTGTGATACTGTATATCTGAGCCTCTCTGGGCACTGGGATTTTGACATGTTCCCCAAACCAAAAAGTATGAGCGGAAAACAATCAAGACCATTGATCAAAGCTCTTACAAGTGAAAGAGATTCAATAATGCTTAGTTCAAGTCTTGATCCGACGACTCAGTTTTGGGATACAATTACAGCGCCACCCAAGCCCCAAAGAGTTTCTGGAAAACTAAATTCAGATAGGAGGAAAAAACACTCATCCTAAACCTGGCTTAGGTCCCAAAATCCCATGCTGAGCTTGACATTTTTTTAAGTAGTTTGTGAATGCTAACCCTAACCCTACCTGGGGTGGGGTGCAGTATTTATGCTTAGCAGAGTAGAAATTGTGAGATTATTTGACCTCCTCCTGAACTTTTGATTTAAAATATGTTATGTATTTTATATAATTTAATTAATGATTAATCTTGGAGAAAACTAGCAAAAAGGTTGCAGTGTGATTAGTATTTATGTCAGTATACAGTATGTAGCATAAGTTAGCTAATCTAATTACAGTACAGGCTAAATAAGAGCACAAACATACGTAGAGAAGTAAATACCTTTAGTGATCATGGAGGGAGATGAATAAAATAAAATGTGAGAGGGATGATTATTTGAAATAAATAATACATTAAAGCAAACTTTGCATTCAAAACATTTTAGCAGCAGCAATGTGCTCAAATCGCATTGCTTGATAACTTTTTTTGCCACCAAAACGTCTAAAATAGAATAAATATACTAAGAATGGAGTGATTATATAATAAAGTATATTTTCAGAAACATAAGTTTAATAATGCTTCAAAATGGGAATGTAGGTCCTGTCCTGTCCTGGTAAAGGAGGAGTACTTGATTCTTTTGGCTTTAATTCCAGCTAAATTGTTATGTAACAATTACTAAAATGTAAGTATGGTTAAAAATATGGAAATTATGTTGTTGGGATTTAAAAAAAACATCAGGAGTGATTTTTCCAAAACATTTCTTTGGGAGGTATTTAGTCAAATGCAACATACAGTAAGTGATTAACAGTCTGTTGTATATTGCATATAGATATTGTAAGCCTGGGAGAGTCAGAATATTTTAATATTCCAGTGTTCTAAATTAGATTTACTATTTAAAGACTTTGAAATATTAAGATACTATTTCTTAAACAGAGTAAAATAATAATTAAACTGGAAAGGGAGTAAAATTTTGTGATCCTAAAGATTTCTACAGCTAATTTTAGTGACTTTTTCTGGAATAATTTTAACTTGGCTAGTCACCAATCAGCTGATGTTGGATACAGACATTTCTGCAGGTGTTATTTTGACATGGAAAGTGAGCATGTTGATAGTGCAGCAAGAGAAGTGCAGCTGGCCAGGGAATTTGGCATTGTAGGTGTTAATTATATAGGAGCTGATGAGCAAACCACCAGTGAGTAGGAGGATTTATCAGTTACTCAAGACAGGATGGCAGTTGCAGAGTAAAGGGCTGGAATGGAAGACAAACAAGTGTCATTTTGGCTCCTGATTAATTACTACTGTTTCTAGGGGTAGCTGTAGGCTTTTGTTGGAGACTTGAGCTAGGATTCTAAAATACACATTCTGTCAGAATAGGACTAGAAACAAGGGAACAAATCTAGCAAAAGGTGTTGCAGAAGGCTTATAGTAGATATTTGGAATGTTTTGAAATTGTCAGTTCAGGGCTATTGATAAAACATGTTATCTTTCAATTTAATAGGTTTTGAAAAGTTTACAGCAAACTGTTACTGCTAACCAAAGTTTATTTATAAAAGAAATAATGCATACAGGGCAGCTCCGTGGTCCAAAGTCCAAAGATATATAGATGTGGCCATCAAGAATGTGTGAGGTGTCAGTCATTATACCACAATAGATGCTGCAGTATCACAGACAGCACCACGTGGGGCACGAAGTTTTTATTTTTTCAAATTATTTGATGCAGGACCACTGCTCTGTGAAACTGCCTGATGGTGCAGTGATTCCTTAAAAGCATCGAGGCTGTGTGTAGTTGTCAGACAAATCAGTACAGTAGTACTGTAAATGTTTATGTAAATGTATGCGTACTATACTAGCAACAATTTCATTACATATTATTGTTTTCCCTCGTTAATGTTTTTTTTTAAATGGCAAAAGGAGGAATAAGTCCAAGAAGTGTGGGGAGGAGTGTTAGGAATAGACTGTGAAGGCAAGGAAATGGATATCCACTCCTGGTAATTATTTTGTCAAATTTCAGGTCTCTTAACGACAATTTGAATGAAATAACGGCAAGAGTCAAGTATGTGGAAGGCTTCAGGCAAAGTAAACTTATTCTTAGGAATTAATCTTTATCTTATGAATCATGGACATCTACATGATTAATCTAAACCTCCGTCAGGACAACAGCAATGTAATGGATATACTGATATCGGAGCAGATGAAGACAAAACAGCATTGCAGAAATCGGTAGGGGCCTGTGCATCTGTGGCCATGATACTTGGGCTATGTTTTTGACTGTGTTGGAGCAGGTATATACTAAGCACTGCAAGATACTTACTATCATTCACTCTATTTTATTTACTCTGCAAGTTTAGAACGATAACTAATATTTTAGTTTATGTGCCTGGACTGAACATCAAGGAGGCTGCTGAATAGATTACTACTGTCTTATGATGCACTTTCACAATCAGCTGACCAGCTGTTTTTTGTGCTTGGAGATTTTAGTGCTCTTACTCTTTTAGTGTATCTTCTTACCCTGCAGCAATAGTGACCTGCCCTACACATGTCATGTATTTTGGATCAGTGTAATGGAAATATTGAAGATGCATACAAGGCTGTGTGCAGACTACCGAATTAGAAATCAGAGCATAATATTATTCATCTCCTCCCTACATACAGGCAGCTTGTGAAGCCTGTACTTAAATCTGCACAGATATGGACAGAGGAGAGTAATGATAAGCTTATGGAGTGTTTTGCTACCACAGACTGGCAGGTGTGTTTGCATGGCTTACATACAGTTCTGTGAAATCACTGTCATTACTTGTAAAAATATCTGCCAATAACAAACCTTGGCAGAGGATTTAAAAATGTGTTTGAATGCCAAAAAAGTCACCGTAAACCACTTTAGTTACGAAGAAAGGCAAGGATTTTAAGTAAAAAATGAGGAAGGCTAAAACGAATTTTAAGTACAGTAGTACTTTTAAAGACAAAGTTGAGAATAGTTTCTGTGTAGGCAATCCTAATCGAGCGTGGAAAGAGTTTAATGTAATGATGAGCAGAGGTTGAAAAACACAGAATGGGAATTGTGCTGTCAGCTTATCCTTTGTGAATGATCTTAAATTATTTTTTTTGAAGGTTTAACACTATTGATTTTAGAGATAAATGTAATGAGATAATTGAGGGGATTCCCAGTTCATCGACACAGCTGGTTTGAGACAGAAGTTGTTAAGTGTCTCTCCTAGATTAAGCCACACAAGGCACGTGGCCCAGATGGTTTGTGGGGAAGGGCCTGAAGATGTGTGCTAATTGACTTAGGGGAATTCTAACTCAGTTATTTCAGGCACTACTTGATTCTTGTATTGCATCAAATATGTGGAAAGTTTCAACTATTATGCCTGTAACGTAAAATCCAACAGCCAAAGCACTCAGTGACTTTTGACTGGTGGCTCTCACCCCCCTATCAGCTACAGTAAGTGCTCGGAGAGGGTTAATTGTAAAACATCTTACTCTCTCAACTGCAGATCATCTGGACCCCTTGCAATTTGATTATAAAGAACATGTAAAGATACAGCTTTGGGTTAAGTGAACTTAGTAGCTAGGCATATGTACATATTTTATTTATTGATTTTAGTTCAGCATTTAATAAAATCTAGACCTATATACTATTGGTGTGGGTTTGGATGTTAATGGGAGGTTTTTAAAATGGATTAACATTTTTCTAACAGATCACCCACTGTGGGTTCTTATAAACTAATACACTTTCAAATTAAAATGTTATAAATACTGGTGTTCCCCAGTGCTGTGTTTTGTTACCTTTACAATTTTCCATCTATATGAATAAAATGAAAATCTATTAAAGTACACAGATGATATTGCCCAAGTAGGATTGTTTACTGGAGAGTACAGAGAAGAGGTGGAGAATTGCCTTGAACAGATAAGCAAACTGGAAAGGTGGTGTCAGGCAACTGTGTTTCATATTAGTTTTGGCAAAACCAAAGAACTGGCTACTTGTGATAGTAATATGTCAGATTTTCAACCTCTTTACCTTACTCTCCCTTATTAATCAGCCTGTGGAGGTTGTTCTGTGTTAAATACCTAGGAACAGTAATAGATGAAAATTAAACTTTGTAGAGAATACAGTAATATCATCCCGAGTGCAGCGTCTTTTAGAGACGGAGCCCTCGTTGAGAAAGTGATGTGCTACCAAGGCAACACAGCTGAGAAGAGTGAGTGCCAACGAGCCTTATCAGGAGGGCTTTAAGATCGGGCACTTCCCAGAGTGGAGACCAAACCAGGACGTCAGTACTGAGTTGTCTGTTCTTGACTGCAGCTGTGTGATCAGGTCTCCCGTGTACCGAGGCTCGGTAGTGAGAGGACTGAGCTGAAGTTGAGTTACCAGCAGGTGCGAGACGCTGCTAGTGTTAGTTTTTAAGGCAAGCGTCTCCCTTAAAAGAGAGAGAAGGCAAAATGGCAGCTGCAGCAGACCCGAGGTGTTTAGGGGTAAAGAGGTGTAACATTTAGGATAATTCTTTTGGAAGCAGGTGGGTTCTGGTGAGGGACTAGGAAGCGTGATAACAAGGGTAAGGAACTAGAGTGGTGCCAAAGAAAAGAAAATAACAAACAAAATAGAGCTGGCTAGGACAGTGAGGGAAAGCTAATCGGACTACAAAAGAAAACCCGAAACACGGTCTTCGGCGTCTTCAACACCCTAACTAACCTCCCCTGACTACCCAAAACCATACAAGACAAATGGCACGCACCCGTACTAAACTAGTGTTACTAATACAAAGTCAACTAAGTGTGTAAAGTGTATCCAACAACCTAAACTAACCTTATATACAAAAGTTCACACAAAAACACAAGTGAACTAGGAATACAAATGAGGGAAAACGAGAGTAATCAACAGGAACAGGGTACAAAAGAACACAAAGGTTGAACATGTAACACGTTAGGGCAAGGTAATGGCAAAACAAGGATAAACACACAAACAAACGAAAGTACAAAGTAACTAACAGAAACCAACAAAACAACAAAGCTAAAGCTATACAAAAATACACACACACAAAGTAAAACAACCAACCAACAAAGCTGAAGCAATAACCAAAAGCGAAGCGAAGTGAAGCAATAATCAAAACCAAACGGGACCGAAGTCAAACGAAAGGGTCTTTTCTTCCTGAAAGCCTCCATGTTATATAGTGAATAAGATGTGTTCTGATTGGCTGATAGCTAATTGATGATGACATCATACTGAAACAGTGGTGTGATGGTGGGCCAATGAGGGAGGGAGAACAATCAAGGGACGTAACACCCAGATAAGGGAAGAGTGTGAGCACCAATCTCAGAGGAGTTTGGGAGAGCATATTGTGAGAGGATATGAACTATTGAACCTCAATAATGGGGCAGAGAGTAAGTAAGGTAATTCCAGAGGGGACCGTGTAATTGTGGAGAAAGCCTGTTGTACAAATGAAGTCTAATAAGATCTATTTGTTTAAAGATAGACAGCAGTCTGTTTAGTGTATGAGAGAACAGGGCTGTCTTTGTGTAAGCTGTGTGAGGGTTCAGTGAGGTTGACGTGTTAATGTTTGTGCCAGAATATGAGGTGAAGCAGAGGGACCCTCCCCCTGGCAATACGGGATAATGGGGGAGAGAGTAGGGTCTGTCTGGCTGCTAATGTCTGGTGGGGAGTACGAAGCGGTGACAGAGTGATGGTGCCTCCGATGCTGTACAGTATGTTAGAGAAGCCAAGTGGTGGTTGGGAACGGGAGGACTGGCAGCTGCGTATGTGAAATGGCAGTGGTGTCTGTGGACAGGAGAAAGTGAAACCACCAGCTGCATGTACACAGCCTAAGACACAAGAGTGAGACATTAGAGAGGCTGTGTAGATTTACTATGGAAGTGTGAGTCTCAACACTGAATGATATGCTAAGGAGACTGGGTGTTGTCTCAAGTCTCAGCACGAGAGTGAGGGGCTGCAGACTAGCTTATGTGAGAGTGTTCATGTCTTAGCGTAAGAACAAGGCACTTGAGACACAGACAGTGTGAGATCCGAGGGCTGAGGTGAAGAGCACTTGGCTCTTGCGGGGTGTGTAACAGCGAGGGAGCAGGAGGCTCCAGGATAAGAGCAAGGGATTAGAAGCCTCCAAGTGTGTGTCATCTGGGAGCAGGGGGCTCCATGTGTGGTGGCTACGAGCAGGGAGGCTCCTTGCGAAGGAGTGACAGTGTTGTTGAGGATAAAACATGTTGAGTTCAGGAATGCAAGCAAAGGGCTCAGCGAGGGATTTCAGTTATGATCCCAGAAGGGATCATAGTAGGATAGTGGTGTGTGTGAGTTCGTTTCTGGGCCTTAGAGTCCATGAGCCAAGGATCCAGAGGTCCCCGAGTATATGCGCCACATGACCTGATGCCGATAGTAATGCACGTTTGTTCGTGCCCACAGTGGCGGGAACAACACCTGTATTATCATATATTTTTGTTTAGGAAGCTTAAAGGTTTTTTGGAGTGAGCCAAAACATTTTAGAGAGGGTTTATAGAATGTTTTAGAAAGCGTCCTTACTTTATTGATTGGTATGGTAGCCTGAGTATTAAGAGTAAAGGGAAATTGGCCAGAATGGTTAATAATACTAGTAAAATAATTGATCAACTGCAGAAACAGCTTAAACAGCTGTATTATATTGCAGTTCCCAAGAAAGCTCAGATTATTGTTGATGATGCCTCCCACCCTCTTTCTTCCCATTTCCAACTGCTACTTTCAGGGAGGTGGTTTATTATGCCTGTGGACAAGATGAACGTGTACAGGAAATCCTATATTCCTTGTGCTGTCGGTATATTAAAAAGTTAAATGACTGTTTCCTGTGTGGAGCTAAGTGATAATTTATAATGGTAGTGTAATAGGGAAAGAGCGAGATGCTTGTATATGTACTGTTGCTAATGTGCTAATGACTAATGTACATTTATTTTATGCTGACTTTTATTTCTTGTTGTTTTGTGTGATGATGCCAAAGACAAAATTTTCACCTTTTCTGATGGACAATAAAGTTATATCTTATCCTAAATTTTTTACATTGTTGAGACACAAGGTTACCACTCTACTACCACAACTCCAAATAAGATACTGTATGTCACGATACTGAATAACACTAATAGAATGATCATTTTTTAATTACAAACCATATTCAAAATTATTATTAATTGCATATACATAGTAATTAGAAAACATTTTTTAGATTTTGATCAATAAAAATATATTGTACATTGTGGCTCTAAAAACATATCATATTTCTTAAAGCAAATGTACATGTAAAAAATAAGCCAAATTTAAATAGGTTTTGAGTAGTGAAGAATGACTTAGTTGGTTGCGTACTGTAAGTTGCATTATAGCTGATACAAGTCTGCACTATATAAAGGGTTTTTCTTTAATCACATACATTTGAATCCAGTACTAACACAAGATGCATCATTGTAATGTACTGAATGGTATTTTGAATGTACTGTATGGTATTCTGATTTATACTGTAATGTTATATGCAGGGATTTCACATAAATACCCACTGAACAGTAATTCTCACACTATGAACCGATGTACACGGCTGTTACTCAACTCAAACAAAAATCTAAGGTTTCTAAAACTGGAATTAGGTAATAGATATCATTACAGCTTTAGATGACTAGGAAGTGTCTAGTTTAAATAAAGTGTATGACACCTGTCAGAGTAAATACTTCCAGCTTCAAAGCAGAGGGAATATTTGCTGAGATGTGGGGAATCCCTTGATCAAAAACTGTTGCAATGCTTACCTTGGTGTACCTTGTTAATTACATTGTAGGTTAATGATTGTCAATGAGTAGTAAGAGAGGAGAGAAAGGAGGAGACCACAATAGAGGAGTCAGGAGGGGAGATCCCCTACTTCATGATCATCCAAACAAAACCTGACAGGAGCTAAGTATTTGAGCTGTGCTACAGAAAGATTGCTATTCTCTATTTTAGGAAACTTGGGTTTCCTGGGTAAAAGATATCTCAGTTAGAGACATCTTTCCTGCTTGTAGGTACATTTTCAGAATAGGGAGATAGGCTCCCATTTATTTTGTGGTATCTGTGTTTGCAAAGAAAGAGATTTAACTGCAGGTTGTATTGCATTTATTAAGAAGGCAGCCTATTTCTTATTTTGGCCTCTGTCTGCATTATTTAATAGTTCAATACTTAGTAGCAGTCTGGAGTTTTCTGGGTGATTAGGATGTTAGGCCTCTGATATGCCTTGTTTTACATACAGTAAATATAGAAACTTGTGTGTTGCATGTTTTGTTGTGTGTAGTGTAGTGTTTGTATTGCCCTTGTTAATAAACATTTGTTTAACCTAATGTTCCTGGATTATTACTCTTTTTACCAAAGCTGTGCCAGAGAATAAAGAATTCTAATTTTTATTATACCAACCGCTTGGGTATATTCTGGGGGCTATGAATATTTGTTTTACTTATTGACTAAAACGGTTGCCCATTTCCTGATATTCACAATTTTTGTAATCCTCCATTTGTAGCAAAATTATTTTTAACAAATTGTGAAAACCAAACCACTGATGTTTAATTGTGTTTTAAAGAAAACAAAGACAGGGGAGCATCAATAAGGAGATATCCAGTCCACACACATTGTATCTGTAATTTTAATGGTTTATTTTACAAAAGATAAAAAAACATACAATATGAGATATTACAGATTCTGTTTTCCTAATATTATAACTGGGTCATAAAGGACACAAGTACAGGTCAAACAGTATGTAGTGGGGAATGAACTCAGTTGCTTACTAATGTCCAGAGTCTTCATTCTAACATTATACTGATGGAAAAAAGAAACACAATACCTCCTCCTCCACACTCTGGCCGTCCCATCTGTGTGGAACAGGCTGAAGAGTGATTCATCCATGAAGAGGACCTGATGCCACTGTTGACGAGTCCATCGCAGCCTCTGTCTGGCCCAAGCCAGTCGGGTACGACGTCTACGAGGTGTGAGCAGAGGGCCTCTGACAGGTCGCCTTGCTCTAAGATCAGCAGCATGGAGCCTCACTGATGCGGGCATTGTGTCTGCCGGCAGCAGTGCGAGTGGCAGATCTGAAACGATCTGTCAGATGGACCAGTCTGATATATCAGTCCTGCTTTGGTGTGGTCACTGGAGGGCGACCAGATCTTTGGTCATCTGTCCTGCCAGTCTGCTGAAACCTTCTCTGCAGTTGGGACACAGTGGAGCAGCTTACTACATAGTGTCTGGCAACGCTGGCACATGACATGCCTGCCTGCAGCATGCCAATGGCCCTCTCCCTTGCTTCTGGTGACATTGGAGGCATTATGGAATGCACAGAAAACTGACTAAGTGTGTCCTTTGTCTTGCAGTGACCTAAGCTTTGAATTAAGGCCCTTTTACAGATGATCTGAGCAGGCATTGTTCCACCCAGACCTTGTTGGGTAAAAGTGCACCTAACGAGCTTTCGTGTGATTGGCAAGTTGCAATGCCTCACTGCACAATCTGTATTGCTGGTCAGAGGGCTTAAAAGAAATTGACACATTTTTGTCTCATACAACTATAGTATTCTCATTCCAGAAAATGTTGCGTTTCTTTTTTCCATCAGTATATAAACTAATAATTTAAAACAGAACAAATACATTACAATGTCTCCCTCCCTGTCTGTGTGTCTCATGGAGAGCAAATTGGGGTATGCGAAAAGACAAAGTATATGGCCAATAAAGTAATCTTATCTTATCTCAGTCATGAACATTACTGAATGTCCCCCACTCTCCTACACATTCAGTTGTCCAATCAGAGTGACACATTGGCAGTGCAGTGGTAGAATTCTAGCCTGAAATGCAGGAGGTCTTTATTTCAATTGAATAGGTCAATCTTGAACTAGGCAGTATTATTTTTTCTCTAAGTCATTTGAGTAAAGATGTGCCTGATTTTCTACCTCCACATAGTTTCCACTTAATATTTAAAATTTAATATTTAAGAATTGTCAGGTTCTTAGTTGTCTGCTCTTTTGTGTGCTATGTATTTTTTGTGTATCAGTCAAACTTTGTTTTTATTATAGTTAGCTGAAAAGAAGTAATATATTATACATTTTTTTCTTTCAGGAGAGGAATCTAGCCACAACTCAATCAATCATGAACTTCCTTAGAAGACGTCTTTCCGATAGTAGCTTTGTAGCCAATTTACCCAATGGCTATATGATGGACCTTCAGCGGCCTGAGAGTCCTACCAGCTCTCCTGCTTCTCCGGCTCCAGAGAGAAAGCAACAGCAGACACCAGCTTCTGCCACATCCACAGGAAGCAGCTTCCTCAGTTCCTTTTCTGGTGTTGTCAAGCAGAACACACCTGGCCAGACCGAGCCAGTGGTCACTGCTCCTGTTGTAAGAAAACCCAAGATTCTGCTCGTCATCGATGATGTCCACACTGACTGGTAAAACCTCTATAAGTATTATATAGAAATTATTAAGTGACAACTATACCGTAAAAAGTGT
The DNA here is from genome assembly GCF_055471065.1 of Atractosteus spatula. Classification (NCBI taxonomy): domain Eukaryota; kingdom Metazoa; phylum Chordata; class Actinopteri; order Semionotiformes; family Lepisosteidae; genus Atractosteus; species Atractosteus spatula. The sequence goes on along the minus strand of NC_142713.1, from coordinate 32,344,279 downwards.
AAGGAAACTTTATATTAATGCTAGGAATAGATAGGATCATGTTCTGAGAATCACGTTCAGTTGAAATATTAATACAATGGCTGTTCCAATAATATATGCAAGTAAAAACCAAAATGTGCTGTCTTTTACCTCCATTTCCATCATGTTATGTGCAGTTTTGGTGGTCTAATAAATATGAATTATGTATCTACATCTAATCAAATCAAATGACGAAATAAGACCTCATTCAACAAAAGGACATACTGGTGGCAGCCATTTCTATTAACATGGTCTAAGTCCTCAGCAGAGTGTGCACAATGCTAATCTAATGAAATATTCATATAAACTACAAATAGTTGGCTGTGCAGCTTAAATATATCTCAGACCTCTTTTAAATATTAACTTTCTAGGTGTTCATGATAAATTTAAACATTAAATTTTCATTACTTTATCAGAAAATGTGCAGGGGAAATGTAGAACATTTCTCAAAATTGTCATACAGTGTATGTACATAAATGGAAAAAGTGCAGAAAAGAAAGAAAGCATTTGAAAATGTATAGACATATAGTCTTTACAAAACATAGGAGCAGATATTGAGAAAAAAAGAACTTTCTGATATACTGAAAATGAACAATATTTTGACTTTATAAAATGCTTTATAAAATGATACTAAGAAACTATTCCCTATATCCAACACACACAAGTACTGCATATACGTATTAAGTATATCAAAAAATACCCCAGCTACTCATCTTATCATCTTTACAAGCTCTAAAACATACCTGACAGTAATCTCTTTTAGAAGGATATTCTCTTAGGCTGCCCTTCCATACAATAAAAATACATTTTGCACAGGCAGCGTCTTCTGAAATGCCAGCTGATGCCTCTTTTTTTATTGTTTGTCCTGTATGATTTTTACTTGTATCTTCAGGCAAGTTTTCTTATGATTTTCTTCAGACAGTGTCTATTATTAATGTACAGTAGGTTTTTGAAAGATGAGGAATTTCTAAATTTACTTGAATCTTTAGCTTTTAAGCCTCTCTCGAGGAATTAACTACAATATAACATTCCAGGTTGCCAGAAAGAAGTTGCAGTTTATTGGTAAGGGTTGCTACACTACTGACCCTGATCCATATCAGACAATTTAAAACCTTAGCTCAATGAAAACTAAAGCATTTGACGAAAACCCATGGTAACACAGGTAGAACACGCAAACACCACACAAGGTTCCCCAGTCCAGAAGCACCCAGAACCCCAAAGCTGTTGGCACAGCAGCGTTAACTGCTATTCCACTGGGTCACTTCAGCATAATTAAAATACAACTGTGATGTGATTTATGACTGCAACAAACCTGCCTCGAGCAGACTTCCATTAGCAGAGTTTCTTGTAATATAGAATAGCTATTTAGGATTTGATTGAGAGCAGACTTTAGTTTTCTTAAAGGAACCCTTAGATGGACACCTATCAGAAAGATATTTCAGTCTCTGCATTCCAAAAAAAAAGCAAGTGATTCTCTCATTGCATAATGATGTCTATAAATAAAAAAAGTTTAAAAAAAAAACTTTGTTGAAATATTTGTCAAAAGTTTTGTTTGACAACAAATTGAGAAATGAGAAATTCCTTTAAAAACTACTTATTGTACTATAATGCACTAAATGAACAGTAGGTGGTGTTGTATGATAGTCTTTCTTGGTGTTTATTTGTAATTTCTCAAAAACATAATAAAAAAGTAAAACCAAGACTTATTACAAAAACAAGCTTGTTTCGTTTTTTGAAGGATGAAAAATCCAGTAAATGTAACAATCATGTATTCAATCTACTATATGTTCAAAATAATAATAATTATTAATAATAATTGCTTACACTTACTATATATAGCGCTTTTCTGGACACTCCACTCAAAACGCTTTACAGGTAATGGGGACACCCCTCCAAAATAGGTCTTGTAGGTAGCTGCCTCAGCATGTGCAGGCTGCAAAGGAACATGTAAAGGTTTATTTGATGTTGAAAAGTAAAGAAAAAGAAAAAAGAAACAACAGTTTCTTGTTGATAGTCATTCATTTTCATATACTGTCTTCTTTCCTGCTCTTTTTTCCATTTGTGTACAAATGACACTTTTTAATAATGTCATATAATAATGTTTGTATAATGTTCAACTAAGTCCTGTATATTTTCTTGTAGTGAAATTTTAAAAGTTTAAAATGGTCATGAAAAAAGTGTTCAGTGGCTTCAATATTATGCATTGAAACTTCTATTTAGAAGTACCTAATGTTAAAAACACAAAATTCCACAGGATGGCGCTGTAATTCAAAAGATTCAAGACAGATTATTATTAATCTCCATGCTATTAAAAATAAATAAAATAATCCATCATATAAGTATTCTATTTTCCAGTATTGTGTCACAATATTATTTGACTTTTACAAGGCATCTCATGTTACTAAATTACTATGTTACTATGTTTACTGAGGTCACTATAAAAGCTAATTACATTTATGCTAAAATTAACTAATGAAAATCAGAATAAGATCTTCCCTTACGAAATACTAAAATGTATTAAACATTTTAAAATGATTATTTCTCAGAGGTGTTTCTTTTATTCGACAGAAAACAAAGAAAAATAAGTACTTTATTTCCTTTTAACCAGCAATACATTAAACACACAGCAGGTGGTGCTGTCAGCAGCATGTTTGAGTTGCCTTCCCCTGCATTTTATTTTCTTAAAGATTCTTTCTGAAAATTAAATTAAAAACCAAGGTAACAAAAATATTGCAGTGGATTAAAAACTGTTCTCCAACGGCAAATAATAACCTCAGGATAGTAATCTTTGCATGAAAAGGCTGTTTTTTAGTCCACTCGAAAACATAAGCACAAAAGGAAGGTTAAAAAAGAAAGGGGGCCTCTCACCCCATGTAGTACATTTGATATAAATTAGATAATTGAACCAAGGATTCAGCTGGTTGGGTAAAGAAACGTCTTCCCATTTTCAGTTTTAAATACAGTACACTTCGTGAAGTTCCCACTTGTGTCCCCTGCTTCAAGTTTCACTGCTCATTCTGAAGAGGTCTGCTAGGCTGACTCAGTCAGTGCGTTTGAGGCTTTTGAATACTCGTATCAGGTGGTTCCCTTTGTAATTTTGTTTACTTAAAGTTAAAAGGTTGAGTTCTGGAACTGCTTGCTCTTCTCCAGACAGATTGAGAGCAACAATATATTTTCTATAGCATGGTGACCAAATTTGCACTAATATTATAATGATAATATAACCATTATCTGGGTTACGTTCGACTTTATGTAAAAACTTCCCATGGGTCCTATAATACAATTAGCAAATTATGGACAGTTTACATTACATATGTAAAAAACTAGTAGTGTTGTACATTTCTTGCTAAAGAAGTATTAACTGAAGTGTTGTTTCTTGTGTTATACTTTTCAGCATGGAATTAAGCTCTACCTGTTCTTAAATATTATATAAAATGTTATGGGAGACATTTAGGACTAAACAAATACAAAGATTAAAGTTGTGTGAGAGCATTTTATTAATAGGATAAATATTTATGTAAGAGAATCCTTATATCTTTTGTTTTGAAATAATTAAGGATTTTTGTATAAATATGTTATGTGGGTGCTTAATTTGGTTGGGTGTTCCTATATAATTGACTGCCAACATTTTTTGTATTAAAAAATGTCTTTACAGTAAGTGTACTCACATTTAATTGGACAGACGTGATATTAAGAAATTCATTATGCTTATTTGGAATGATCAAAAACAGCTCTTGTTTAACCACACTCTTCACATCACTTAGTTCTCACTTTAAAGTGCTTTAGCGCAAACAGCAACAGGTAACTTGATGGTGTGTGATGGAGTTTTTGAGATAATATGCACTGCACATATCAAATCTTTGAGTTGATGTTCTTCCAGCCACTGTTTTTCTGACACTTGCTAAATAAAGCAACGAAAAGTCTTTAATGTCTTTGGTTGTTCTTAATGTTTATATTGAACAAAATCTAAATTAAAATCAATAAAACTCTAAAACAAAAAAGCTACCGTATGGAAAAAAAAGAAAAATTAAATTAAAAGTGAAGTTCATTGCAAGGAATTTGTCAGTACAACTGCATTTATTCAAATTAGTCATTTAAAAGCAATGCAAATATTGTCAATCTTAACATTCTAGAAACGATTAAACAAAACCGTCTGCACTTATCAATCAGCCAAATACCTAGATATGAAAAACCATATCTGTAATGTCACTTGTGGGACTTTAAAATAAATAGCAGTTAAAAAGCTAAAAGAAAAAGAAACAAAAATAACTGCAGATCTGATGGGTTTATAGGCAAATGACTCATGAAGTTTCCACACTATACACTACCTACTACTAACAAAACTGTAACAACAATATACAGTGCTTTGCAATAGCATTCAGACCCTTGCACAGTTTTTACAATGTTGTGTCTTAAACCTAGAGGTAATTACAGTTTGAATTAGCAGTTAAGCCTGTGTGAGCTCTGTGAGGTCCTTCAGCCAGGTGGTGAATTTCAATCAAAGTTTCAACCATGTAGACAAAGCTTTAAAAACAATTCAGGGATAATATTATATAAAGACACAAGTCAAGAGAAGGAGATAAAAAAAATTCAAAGACCGATATCTTTTTGAGCTCTTAAACCATTAAGAAGTAGAAAGACATCCATAAAGTGTCTGAATCACGCTGTACCGCTGTAAACAGTCATGGTTTCTCGTTTGAAGAATATCCCAGTTACTCCTCAAATGGGGCTTGTATGGATCTGAAAACAAATCAACTCAAATTCTGCATGGGGTTTGTGCAAATGTGTAAAGCTTTTGTGGTCAGACAAGACAAAATTGGAATTTGTAGTCTAAATGCAAAGTCTTACATCTAATGCAAAACCAACAAAGTGCATCACTGAGTCAACACCTTCTATACTGCCAAGCATGGTGGTGGCAGCATTATGTTATAGGTTCTGCTTCTCATCAGCAGGGACTGGGAAGCTTAGAATCGATTTAGAATCAATTAAAAGTGTTGACCCCCAAGCAACATTAGAACGTTTGGGCAAATGTCTGTGAAGAATGAGCAAAAAATTATAGTAGAGATTAGACAGTTCCCCAGACCAGTACATTTTATTGCTGTAAATAAATCCTGGTGAGGTGTTTTGACTCATGATCTTCAGGCTATAGTGTTTAGCGGGTTAGAAATTGCTGTGTACTGTGCATTCTGGACAGTGTGCGCTCAATTAATTCAGCCATCAAAATATGAATTAGAATGTGGACATAAGTTGAGATAAAATTACTTTTGTGTATCATAGTCCATTATGAATGATCAATTAATCAAAACAGCATCAAAAACATTTAATCAGTATTAAATATTTACTTTTTTTCTTTTTGAACGAATTATTTCAGTGAATAAAACGAATCATTCCACTACCTTTAGGCTGGCACCATACTGTACATGCACACATCCACAAGGCAAGGTAACTTGGTAACTGATGCCCCTCCTCAAGAAGAACTACCAAGGTCATCAATTTGATGTAATTTCTTATTTTCCTTTTATCATAATACATGAATAAGCCTTGTTTCCATGATAATTTCTCTGATATGAATATGATTCAGTCAATCAAACTCCTTTTAGTTTGTGAGTCGTTGACTGACTGAATTGATTTGCTAATGCAAATTTGATTTGCTAATGCTATTTCATTCACTTGCTCGGATGCTCAGACATGGCCCCGTTTCGTTCAGTTGAACTGATGAATCAAATGCATGAAATGAACAAAGCTTTTGAATCGATTCATTTAACTGAAGAGAATCCAACGAATCAATTCATAAGAAAGAATCAAACTGCCCATCTCTATTTCACACACTACAAGAGCTATAGAGTGTCTACAGAGGAGTTATCTATGACTGGAGCAGTGATACAACTGTCACTGACAACAGTACGAGCTCACAGGAGCATGACACGTTAAAAGGATTATGCAGCATGCCAAGAGTAGCTTTGGCAACTTAAGCTGCCCCAATTGTGATGGAGTCCTGCCAATTATTTGCTGTTGTCCAGGGAATTCCAGTTGTAATTGCCTAATAGCCCAAGTTCAAGTCTGGTCTTTGAGGAGTTCGACTTGCATGTATGCCTGTAAAATGGTCACCACTGTTAAAACATTAAGGGTGTCTGTAGTGGCAGCACAAGAAGAGTTCTTCCTGAATTCTTCACTCTACCCTCAGGCTAATGGGCTATGAAATAATCCTAGGAACATTTTGTTGGATGGCAGCACATGTTTCAGTAGCATCCTAGACATAATGAAAGGACCTAAGGTCAGGTTTCACAGATTATGCTAGTGCATGGTTCTTTGGTTTCCTCTGTACTTTGAGATTGGAGGTTGGTAACATTAACTTGGATGATTCATATGTCCCCTTTTTGTAGGTAAGTATTTTTTTCACTGGTTTTATTTCCCTTTCCTGTCATTTTTTATTTAAAGAAATGCGTATGATATTTTACTGAAGTATTCTTATTTTGAAGTTTACAATCTTATATTTTAACTACTCCAAATGACTTACAAGAAGAGCCTTGCTGAACCCTGGTTTGATAACCTTTTCCCATCTCCACCAGGTCTCCTTTTTTCTGTTTGACAGTTTTTGTGTTTTAGTACCAAATAACTCATCTACAGTAATTACAGGTTCTTTCAAAGATATCTGAACAGTCTCGAAGCTTACACTCTGCTGTTCACTTTTCAGTTTTTGAGAAAATATAAATTTTAAGCATTTCTTACTGTACAGTCGTAGACCATATGGGGCCAATGCAATGAAGTGGTCAGGACTCCTAATTGGATGGATGTGCATAAAAGTCTCCACTGTATACAGTGCTGGTGTACCATTGAACAAGGCACTTTACTCTCTTGTCTATAGTTCACCCTGCTGTATAAATGCATATGATAATCCCTTGTTTCCCATTAAAGGGGTACTCCAGACTGATAAGCTCCTAAACTTGAGTGTGGGGAAAGACAAAATTAACATACACAGACTGATTAAAACAATTTTTATTTTTTTATTTTATAAAATTTATAACAACTATCACCTCAGTCAGATTAGCACAGCAAGGTGATGCAATTGGCAGGTTGATTGCCATCTCTAAGTTGTCACAAATATACATTCTGCCTTGCAGAGGACTGGCATGCCATCTAGGGGGTATCCTATTTTGTACCTGTTCTCTACTAAGATAGGCTGGGGTGACGGTAGCACTGTATTGAATTGAGCAGTTATTAAAATATGTTTAGGATTACCTTAAAGAATACGTAATGGTACTTAACTCTTTATCATAAAACAATAAATACAAGAAAATTCATTTTTCATTAATATGTTGAGTAATATGGCTGCTATGACGACTGTACTTTTCTTTGGTACATTTGTTTGTGTTGGGTTTGTTTATGAAAATTGGTCTGTAGTCTTATTTTTGCAATAATACATTAGAGTTGTCTATTAAATAACCTTTTATTTTGAGCTTTATATGTTTGTTGTTTGGTAATCTGTAAGCCCCATGACTTCTCTCTTTTGTTGCATATGGGACTTGGCTGACATTTCAGTTGAACAGCCTTCACATTTTAGTGCATTCTCTCTTACCGAGTCATTTTTCCATTTCTCCTAGTTCTTAAATAGATGTGGGCATAAAATCCACACATCAGTCATCAGTCATAAACAATGGAAACTTGAATAAAGAATAGATTATACTTCTCCCAGTGAAATGTACAATTTAAAGGCATATCAAGATTTGTATTTGGAAAGCAGACAATCTAATCTGCAGTGTGGTTTTGAAAAATAGCATTGTTATTTTACAACTTGCAGCTAACTTGTAAATAGCAATCAAGCTTTATTTAAGTTACTTTTTTTCTTGTTTATATTCATAGTAGCCAGAATCAGATAGGGTGTGAGGCGAGATTTTTCAAGGTTTGGCTAGGCTGTCCTGCGGATATTGAGCCATACTGTGAGTGTTTGGCACCAGCTCAGTTTGGGTGTGTCAGTAGAAAAAGGGCATAAATGCATTTGACAGTGGGAACTCTTAGATGACTTCTCAGGGGATGGAACTGTGATTGTAAATTGAAAATATATATACAGTATATTGTTACAGCTATTAAGTAAGTGATTATTGAAATGTCTTTAAGAATCTAGATACTGTAGTTAACACCTGGGTATGGTAAAAGTTTGAAGTTATAGGACCATCAAAGCAAGGAAAGAACTATGGTGTTTACTATGGTGCTGGGTAAGAGACACATTGATCAAAGAACTTAATTAAAAGAACTTAATTAAGTTATGGGTAAATGATTAAAGTGTCAATCAACAGTCAGGCATAAAAACAGGCAGGTACACAGAGAAAAGAGAGAAGGACAAGGAGAAATGGGACAGAGAGGTCCAGATTACCAGAAAAGACCAGATTTGAGTTGTGTATTCGAACCTTGTTAGAAAAGCTTGCTATTCCGCTGTTTTTAGGAAACTCCCATTTCTTGTGTAAAGAACCCTCTGGCTAAAATTGGACTCTCTTAGTGGATGCAATTTTCTAGAACATGGAGGCTTCCCATTCTCTTTGTAGCATTTATATAGAAAGAGATTTAACTATAGGTAATATTATGTTGGTTTAGAAAGAAGCTTGATCTCTTCTGTTGGCCTATGTATTATATAAAAGTTTAATACTTTGTAGCAGTCTGGGGTTGTCAGGACATTGGCCTCTGGGAAACCTTGTTTGTAAATAATGTCACTTTATGTTGTACAGTATGTTTATGTTGTGTGTTGTTTAGTCTGTCATTGTCATTATTAATAAATAGTTCAAGTAGGTAGTTGCGTCAGCATGCGTAGGCTGGAAAGGAACAAGTAAAGGTTTATTTATTTTCTTCTCTCTTTAGCATTGAACAAACCTTTACTTGTTCCATTATTAATAAATGTTTAACTCTGTGTGCCTGAAGTATTACTATTTTCACCAAAGATGTGCCAGAGAAAAAAAACCCAGGTGCCTCCTCTTATACCAACCTCTTATGTCTTGGTAAAATCTTTACTATTTGTGAGTTATGATTATTTAATTTATTTATTGATTAATTTGCTCGACTACTTCTGATATTCTCTATTTCCGTAATCTCCTATCTGTAACAATATCTAAAGAATACCATTTGCAAGCTAATCCTAAAGTAATAGCCCAGAATACACCAGATCAGCAATATGATTTTTCAGACAAGGCTATTGGATCTCCCTTCATCCAGTGGTCCCATCCATTATGTATTTAGCTCTCAAGAAACCTTTTGGCTCCTGTGTCAATAGAATAACACTGAAAGCACTTGACATTGTTAAGTTGACTGAATGGGATCAGAGGTGTTAGAGTAAGGGATAAAAGAGGTGGTCACCTAGAGACCAAGAGGGAACATAAATTGTTCCCTGAGCAGTCTTAGTTTAGAGAGGGGGAAAACAGTGCAAGCATTCATTTGTATATTCTGCTCTAGAAGGAAGAGTGCCTACAAATGGTCCATTAATAGTCGTTGCTTCTGAGAACTGTTCATTTTAGTTTACAAGGTGGTCAAACACTGCTTCTTTAATGATTCTTATTAAAAATAAACTCATCCAAACAGTTTACAGGAACCTTTTAGAATTACACAGAAGTCCTGCTTGTACAATCCTGGTCATCTATGTACCTTTATAGTCTCCTTTTCATTATATTTGATAAATGTACATGAGGTTTTTCTCAATATACAGAAACATATTTAATAGTAAAGATATCTCAAAAAGCATAACATCTCAAAATAAATCTCTAAGAGCTTTATATCCCTTTACATACAGGAAGCGACCTATGTGTGTGTTGTGCAAAAGCCATTATATGCCACCAACCTCATCACATGGCAAATCACAAAGAGAAAATGCTTCACCATTTGAATTAAGAGTGCCTTTACGAAAGCCATGTTGTATAAGCTCAGAGTGGAGTTTTGCCAGGACACCATGGTTAACAACGTGTTCTTTCAAAAAGTGCCATGAAATCTTTAATAAAACAGTAGTCAGTACCTTGGCACAGTGCTACTGGTCACCAGAATGGAAGGACTTGCCTACATAGTGAAACATGGTACAATTGTTATATATATTCCTGATTGAACTGTACTTTGCTTCCAAAGGAAATTTGCCAGGAAAAGCACAATATCATTATCTTCAGTAGTACTGCTATGCTGATATAGTGTACTGTATATTGCAGTACTTGCTGTTATTTATTTATGTGTTAATGTGGCACTTCTCTTTACCTTAATGTATTCTAGCAGAAGTTTTAATACAGTTGTTTTGACCTCAAAGTTTAATAGCTGTGTTTATCAGTGATAGATGGATGAAGCATAACCTTTTAATGGGAGAAGTTTATGTTTACATTTTTCTTCTTGAGTGCAGGGCCCAAAGTTATGTACAGTATTATTAAATAGACTTACCAAAGGTTCTGTTAAAATGAAATACATTTCTCAATGTGAAGGCAATAGGTACACAATCACGCTCTTATCTGATTCTAATATAGTTTCTGTTATTATGTTTTTCCACTTCTAAAGACGTGTAACACAAATTCTGAAGTAAATACAGCACCTGACCAACCTTTTTTGTTGTTGTTTTTGATGTATTGTCAGAAGAGGCTAACTGAAACACTGTCTGGTCTTCACTCCATTATATTAGTATTATTTTGAGTTTGAAAGCCCAATTTTTTTCATTGAGAGAGAACACAATGGAAACTGTAAATGTTTAAAATACTGTAGTATGGAAAAAAACAGTGTGACTTGTCTTAATTTTTAAATATAATTATCTGTGCCAGAGACGGACTACTTTAGTCTCTGAGGGTCATGTGGTTTTCATTGATCTTGATTAATTAAACTAATTATTTGATAATCACATATCACCTTCTTCTTTAGTTCTTAAATCAGTTAAACTTTCATATAAAACCTGGGCATCAAGGACCAGAGGTGCCCATCCCTGGTCTAAGTAATCCCTATACCACAAAATTACTTTACTTTGAGGTAAACTTTTTTGTGTGATTGCAATTGAACCCTGTTGTACTGTAGGTACAGAAGACAGTTAAATAATGTGCTGTCAGTGATCATTCAAAACTTTCTAGCCACATCTGTGATTTATTTTCTGTTATAGAGTTAATTCATAAATAACAGGTATGTTGGAAGATTGTTGAGTCCTGTTTTATCTAATCTTAAAGCTTTGTAGCTGAGAGACTGTTAAAACACACTTACAGCTCTGTATGTTGCTTTAAGTGAGGTAGTTGTCTCAGACCATTAAGAATAAAAACCTACATTATGTGAACAAAGTTGGCCTTTAGGATTCTACTTGGGCATTCCACAGGGAGTTTTCTGAGTATCTGGGGAAACCTTGCCTTTTTGCTTCTCACAGCCCTATTTTATCAGTGCCACAATCCTGATACACGGTTTGGCTCATGAGGGGATACTTTCCTGTTACACTGTCACTGAATTTTTAAAGGATTTGACCTTTTGCTACGTGAGACCTGATCTGTCCAATTATTAAGGCCACAGGATTTTTGCATTGGGCAGATGAGAAGTATTACTTTTCCATATCCCATCTTTCTCTTGCTTTAGAAATAGTGAAGACATCTGACAAATAGTAAACGCTTATACTAAGGCCACCAAGGAAGCCTTGTTCACATTTGAAACAGAGGCTTATAGTCAGGATTAACATGAAGAGACTCTTTCAGGAATGAGCCTTTCATTCTTATTAATTAAATTAATGCTGTGTAGGGTATTGTTATGGTGACTAAAACATCCGCAATCACTGTATTATTCATTATAAATGGAAATGGTCATTCTTCTTTTGAAGACCTATTTTGTAACAATACTCCTCTAGGTGTATAAATAACTTTTACATTTTAATATTGCCAAGTTTAAGCTTTGTTTCCCACTTATTGTAGATTAACTTTACTAATTTGGAGGTTTTCAGTGATATCTGAAAAAGCCCATAAACCCTAAGTTCAACCTTTCACCAATCATGGCTATCAAAATTAGTTTTATTGTCAATTACCATATGGCCTAATTATGGCACCTGAAGAAGGCTCCACAGCTGAAACATTATGTTTCTTTTCTTCTTTTTTCAGTATAGAATAAACCTTTACTTGTTCATATGACTTAATTATGTTTAATCCTAAAATGGATGTATGAGTTTGCCATTCCATTCCATCACATTTATTTTGTTAGCAGTAAAAGTAAGCAAGAGCAGTAAAACATTTTTAAACTTGATCATACGTTTATACACACAGGTGAAACATGAGAAAGTGGGTACACACCTAATAATAATCTACATCTGTAAATCGTTTAATATAAAAATAGTGTATCTAACAAAATAAAGTTCTCAAACCTAATGAATTCACCTCATATACTGTAGGATGTCCCAGCACTTTCAGAAGAGAAAATTATAAGGAGGAACTGCCTTATAATGAAATATCCAGTTTTCTTTTATGCTCACATGATTTTAGTTCTGGCTTCGACTTGCATTACAAAACACAGCTCAATGCTTTCAATGAGTTATGATAGAAAACTTTTCAGATATTTAGCAGTTACAAAAAAATCTGTGCAGAAAACAATTCTTACCAACAAATCAGCATTTACTTAGAAATTCAAAAACAAGAAAAGAAAGGTAACCATCTGATATGTTTCAACTCAACAAAAATGTAAAAGGTCATGCTGTTTTAGGGCTCATTTTGTCTTTAATTTCTTGTCTACCTTTCAAAATGTATAATTTTAAACTGATGTTTCCCTGGATTTTTTGGAATGCCAGAATATTTGTTGACATAAGCACAGAAATTCAATTAAATGATTACATTTTTTGATTATTTTATTCTTTGAATCACAATTAATTTTGATGAATCTCTACATAGCTTTTTTTGACACTACAACTCTCTCTATTTTGTAGGTCCAAGTACTTCCGTGGAAAAAAGCTGAATGGAGAGTATGAAATCAGAGTGGAGCAGGTATGTGCCATTGCTTACTAATACTGTAGGTCAGTGCCTTGTGTGTTTGCCTGGCTTTGATTTTCCAATTCAGTTAAACAACATAACAGCATGGGAACTTTCATTAAACAATTGGAAGATCAAAAGCCTGCTATTTTGCAGGATCTGTTGAAAGTATTTTATACAACAAAATATTAGCAATAATCCTGATCAGTACATTAGGCACAGGAATGACATCTTTGGTATTTCAACAACATACAGGTAGTAGACGAAAAAACTGAAACACTGGGTTAAATGAGGGACAGCACGTATATTGAAAGGGAAGGCTTCCACATGTGTTTAGTCATTTAGTCGAGTCCGACACTTCGTGAGCTTATGGACTTTAGTGTGCCAGACCTGTCTGTCAACAACTGCTTCTCTGAGCTCTTGCAAATTCATATTCATTACTTCAGTAATACTATCTATCCATCTTAACCTCTGCTGCCCCCTTCTTCTTTTCCCTTCAATCTTTCCAAACTTCATAGTCTTCTCCAGTGAATCCTGTCTTCGCATTATAGGGCCAAAGTATTTGAGTTTTAGTTTTACTATCAATCCTTCCAATGAACAATCTGTGTTTATTTCCTTGAGTATTGACTCATTTGATCTCTGTGAAGTCCAAGGAACTCTCAACAATTTTCTCCAACACCACAGTTCAAAAGCATCGATTTTCCGATGCACAGCCTTACCTATAGTCCAACTCTCACATCCATATGTTATTACAGGAAAGACCATAGCTTTCATTATGTGGATCTTTGTTGACAATGTAATATCTTTGCACTTTAATATCTTATCCAGATTTGCCATAGCTTTCCTCCCAAGAAGCAAGCGTCTTTTGATTTCATGGCTACAATCACCATCTGCTGATATCCTTGACCCTAAGAAAATAAAATCTGTCACTACCTTCACTTCTTCTCCATCTGTTTGCAAAGGATTAATTTGGCCTGTTGACATAATCTTCGTTTTTTTTTGTTAAGCAGCAGGCCATCTTTTGCACTTTCTTCTTTTACCTTCATCAACAGACTCTTCAACTCCTCCTCACATTCGGCCATCAGAGTGGTATCATCCGCATATCTCAGGTTGTTAAAATTTCTCCCAGCAATTTTGATTCCAGCATTTGATTCATCTAACCCGGCAATTCACATGATGTATTCAGCATATAAGTTTAACAAATAGGGTGACAATATACAGCCTTGTCGCTTCCACATAGGTGTGACTTATTTCTTAATTAAGCCCATAACATCTCATGTTAAGGATCATGTATAAAAATGTTGGGCAGGCCTGGTTGCCTATCATTAGACTAGCATGAAAGCAAGAGGAGACCTCAGTGTCTGGACAGAGGAGTGATTGTTGGGGTGCGCTCACTTCAGGCTTCAGTTACCAAGTTACCTTGTCTTCTAAGGGAATGAACGCACCCACAGCACAGGAAATGCTCCCCACTACATTATAGAACCACCAGAACCTTTCCATAATGCTGAAACTAAACACTCAAGGCCATAGAGGTCTTTAGGATGTCAACACACTGGGATTCATCCATTTGTCAAGAATATGGTGAAGGATGTTCATCTGACCATATCACGTTTCTTCACTGCTCTGTAGTCCATTGCCTATGCTCTTTGTACTACTGGACTCACAAACATGGTGTGATGAATGGTTTGTGCACTGCAACAAAACTATGGTATCGTGCTCTGTTCTCGGCAGACTGCTTTTGATTAAACAGACTGCTTGCATCCAGGTGGAAATTTACAGTATATGCAGTTGCTCACTTGTTTTGCCTTAGACTTCAAATTATTGCTTGTTTATCAAGATCCTCGAAGTTGCTGAAGACAACTTTACTCATTCAGACGTTATTTTCCAGTAACCCCTTTGTCACCCTTGCTCAAAACAGTACTCTGCAGAGCATCTACCTTAAACTCTCTACCCAGATGAGCTCAGATATGTTACTGGACCATTTATATCCCATTTTCTTCATTCACTCGAATTTCTCATTCATATTCTATTTGAACTTCGTTATTTAATAATTCTGCATCAGAGTTATGGGAACCCATTTGCTTCTTTGGGGACTCCAATAACATTATCTTCATGGCCAGATTATCATTCTCTCAGACAGGTGAGCTAAACCAACATACTGTAGTAAGTATAATTGAAATTATATATCCAGTACACTTACTGTACAGTATAAGGACTACGGAAAGTTAAATAAAATTATGGGAGTAAGTCATATCCTAATTTTATCCACTTCTGCTTACATATAATATCAATATTTACCCAGTTGAGCAGTTTGTTTTCATATCCCTACTTCAATCCCATTTTTACTGTTGTTGCAGGTCTGACATTCTCATTCATTCTCATGGTAAGGTTGTTGTTCACACAGCCAGGCAAGTTAAACCAATAAAGAATAATAATTCAAATTAGGGCTGTACTCCACCATAATTAGGGTTTGTCTGAAGTACTCAACTTTAAAACCAGATGGCATAAGAGGCACTGTTTTCCTCAAAGGGCTATAGGAATATGGCACAAGCTACCCAGCCATGTTGTTGAAGATGATACCCAGGCTTCTTTCAAGAAATGACTGAATGAGATCTGGAGATCAAATAGCTGCTACCAAACAGGCTAGATGAGATGAATAGCTTCCTGTTGCTTGTAAACTTTCTTTTGTCTTATGTTTCAATAATCACCCTGCTGAAAACATGATCTCCAGAGTGAGTCAGTGCTATGGAAGGAATGTTTCTTTCAAACACAGGTTACAAGAACTGATTTTCAAACAGTGAAATGTGGAACCACTTTGAATGAACATTTTCATAACATTATAACATTGCATAGTTATCCCTTGCTACTGTAGATGAGCAAACAAATGTTTGTTTACACGAGATGTACTGTAGTGTGTTTTTAACAAGCAAATTTTCACTTTTATGAGTTGAGCTCTCGTAAAACATTACTGAGAATCCTCATTGTCTTGCAATTTACTTTTTAATTTTTTATTACATTCTAACTATTTTTATAATAAAAGCTTGTGTACTACAGTTAGTACATATATTACAGGAAAGTACCTAATGTTTATGCATTTGCTAATGACTGTAACGATGTAACTACTGTAGGGTAAATGATTGGGAAACTTTTCATACCTACTGTATTGTTCATGCATTAGCTAATGATCTTAAGTATGTTATTTCACTTGTATAACAAGTAGATTGTATAACAAGTGGTTACTGTACAAAGATTTTTAGACAATAGATTTAATTTACTTGGTTAGATTACTTTCTGAACAACTAAAGAAGCGTTTTCGTCTGAAATGTGTACACACTGTACAGTATGTGAAGAAATGTCTTTTATTCTTAGTTTTGAATCTACTGGTACTTCATGTCCATTAATTTCCTCTGGTCCTTTTTTCTGTGGTGAATGTGTTTGGGATTAGTATTACCCTTTCAGAATTTTCAATATCAGTGGTTTAGTTCCCTTAATTGACTTACTTTTGAGCATAATTTCCTCCTCTGGTAATGCTCTAACATGTTGCCTTGACGAATATACAGTATACAGTATTGCAAAAGTTCTTTGTTTTTTGTCTATTTTGTAATGTTTTTGCTGCCTTACCAACTGTACTGTATGTGAGGGACTAAAGTGCACATTAACATGCTGAAAAGAAATTAGAGGTACATAATTTAACATAATATATCTGTATTGTGGGAGATATTAAATTTGATTTAGTGGAGAAATGGAGAAATAGGGTTTTCTATTTTTTTTCTATATATGTGAATGGTTACAAACTTAAAATATACAGTATTATTTGGTTAATTTAGCCTCATGAAAGATAAAAATGTAAAATATTACAAAATGTTTCTCTACATTTGTAAAGTTGAATAAGATTATTTACCATTTTACCAAAGACGCACAGGACTTACAGTATGAGACATTACAGTACAACAGCTGCTTTATATTTCATTTGAATACTTGCTGACAAAAATAGTGTAGATCATTTTTTAACCTATTTGAAGATAAAACATTTTTTGGGTGACATTGTGTTGAAGTCCTATAATTGCTTCTATTTTAAAGGTTTTTCTTTCCTAAAGGAGACAAACAAAAACTACAGTTAATTGTAAAGAAAACCATCTGTTTCCGCAGGTTTGGTCTTTTCTTTTTTGGTGACAGGAGAAGGTGGTGTACAGCATGTGTGGCAGGACTTCATCGGTTTAATATCAAGTTAATGGGCTTGGCCCTTCTAGGAAATATCTGGCTTCCTTACTGAGGGCATTTTTGCAGAGAGGCTAGATCTGATTGCTTCAAAATGCACGCCACCCTTGTGCTGGAAACCTTTTCCTGAGGGCTAACATTTGAAAGGAGTAAGGTGGAGCCTGTTCTGCTCTAGCAACAAATATTTAGCAACAGTGAGAAGCTGGGCCAGTTGCTGAAAGTTTTTTTTTTCTGCATTTAATCAGTTTATTATTGTTTTGTAGTAGATCATAAAAATTAGGGCTTACTACAAAGTGCCATTGCACCTAATTTGTTTATTTCACCTTTTATAATTTCTCATTTTACCTTGTGTAATCTACATAATAAACATACTCATTCTGAATAATAACCTAAAACTCAAATATTTTCTCATCCTAAGGTGTCAGTAAGAGAGTTTCTCATTTTTGTGTTTTTATTTGTTTATGTGAGCGTGATGGATTTTTAAGTTTCATACACCATTTGAATGTATTTGTTTCTATAAAAGCTTTCTCATCCATGCAAAATATTAAAAATTATATATTTTCTAGATAGAAACTTATTTTTTTTAAAGGTCATGATTAATCATACTTAATTCTGCCATTTTAGAAACAAAATATACAGTAGTTTTCCATTAGCTTTGTAAATATGCAATTATAGTTGCACACTGCTTTTGGGCTATTTGACTATAATGCAATCATTGTTTCGTAAGTAAATTCTCCCTGGACCTAGAAATGTGGCTGCTATATTGCGTGTATACAACAGATATCAAACTTTCTCTTTGATGTCTTTAACACTGCAGCTTTGGTAATCCATACCAAAATGTCTCAAAATACATATTGCATTACACATTATTATTTATAAATGCACTTTATACATGTAGATTTCTTCTACATTTAGTTATAAATAAGTGCTATACTGTTCTTTTTATTCATATCATGCTTTTTAGGAAACATAACATGTCTGCAAAGGGAACACAGGATAGGTTGGAGCTGAAATGTCACTAATTTATAGGATATACAGTAAAGTACAGCAAATAGCCTAATAGGGTGGAAGTGGTGTCTGTTATTGCCAAATGTCTGATAAATCACATATTATGGTTTTTTTAGTGCCAAAACACAAATTATACAGTATGATATATAAACAGTATACAGTACAGTATACACTACTATATATATACTGTATATATGCTCTCTAGATCTTTTGACAATTAATTCAAGTAATTAATCTCATTTCAGTACTTGAAGGTACATGTACAGTATATTGTATCATATTTTCTGTCACACTATAAGCAACTAAACAAAACTACTTACTGTATCTGTTTTTCTGTTACTCAAGACCAGGCGAAGATAGATGAAAGAGCTGGTTGCTTCATTATTGGGCAGGTGAACATCAGATGTGCCTAAGCCACTGATGTTTACAGAACAGAAGGGCAGCAGATGTGTATGCCCTACATGTTAGAATGAAGGCACAAATTCAAAGTTTTCAGGAGTGAGTTACTAAGAGGCAATTTGTCTCTTAAAGTAAGATAGTAAATGTGAAACCAACCAGACTGAATATGTAGTTACTAATGAAACAAAAGCTCAGAGTTAAAATTCTCAGCTTTCCCTTAAGTTTGAAGGAGGTGCAACATTTTTAATGAGGTTGTTAGTACTGTACATGTACATGGCATTAGAAAGAAATATAAAATCTTAAACCATAAATATCGAACCTGGAATAGCACTTTAAATCATAGGAAAGTGCGTAATTCCACTATATCTGTTTAAAATAATGCAAATATTTAAAGTAATCATTTTTATTTCACACTTTTATAATCTGCTCTCCCATACAGCTTTTTTTTTTTTGCAGCGCTCTGTTAACTGAACTGTTACCCACATACAGTACCTTAATCCCTCACCCATTGCTTGTACTTCCTTATAAGGTGGCAGTTAAAAGCTGCTAGTTGTTAAAATAACAAATCTCACAGGGCTCAGTGCTCAAGAACCGATATCTCTGTGAAGAGCTCTTGATACGGAAATAAAATTGAGAGACAGCTATAGGGACACTAAACGAGGTCCATGGAGAGTATTACAGTCTGAACACCCACATTTTCCTCTACATCCCAAAAACCATATGTTCTTTCAGCTCAGATATTCCATTTACAGTACATTCTTCCCATGCTACACAAACATTTCAATGCTTATGTTTTTATTTTTTGAAATATTTGTAATAAGTCTACTCCTTTATATTTCAGTCAGATTCTATTTAATGCTTGTTGTTCTACAGGCACCTTATTTAGTTTGGGTCTCTATTAGGTTTTTCATTCATGTGAAGCCCCACTTCTATCAGTGAACTTGCTGGGTTTAGGCATTTACTAATAAAACATTTTCTTCACTTATACTAAAATAAAACAAGGATAGAATGTGTGTAGACAGATGTGTGTATATTCCTAAAGAGGTCACACTTTTATATATACTGTATATAAACAAAAAATACAACCTAAACAAAACTAATGTTATGTTTTTTTTCAGTTATTCTGGTTAGTCAGGTTCCTTGAAATAGTTAAACCTATCTCACCTCACATGACCTCTGTTACCCATCCACTTATCCTTTTGCCAGATGACAGCTAGATGATAGTCTTGCAGACATGAGTAAAGGGGAAGTGGATGTGTATTTTGTTTCCTTCTTGTCAGGAGCATAATCATCATAGTCCCAGGGCCCAGACTCAGGACATACTTCAAATGGTGGTAGTGTTCAGCCTTATCAAGTCATGGGGGCTAGAGTCAAATGAATCACCAGTATCTACTAACCTGGAAGGTTGCTAGTCATTTATCAATCTATAAGGAATTAAACTGCATAATAAATAAAATATAAAAAAACAAGTATTGACTTAAATATTAAAGGATTTTGCCTTTTATTAAACAATAATATTGACTTGATAATTTCACCATTGTGAGGGAAACCTGTGCACTAATGTGTTATTTGACATTTTAAATATTCTTGGTGTATTGAAATTGAAATATTCTTGGAACAGTATTGCCGCTTCTGCAATATACCCCTGCTACCATTCAATAACTTATCAGTATCCCAAGTTCAGGAGTCTTTCACAAATGAGTTGTTTAATCCTCCAGTCCCTCCACAACCAATTATCCCCATCAGTCATTGGAATGCAGATGAGCCTACTTACATACTTACAGTACATACTTACAGTATGTAAGGTCTTCACTAGGGAGTATTACACATGGGTGACACTGCTTCAAATATATTGAACATATACAGTAGGGGTCTTGACTTTTGTTATGGTTCGATGCAAATTGTTTTATTTCTCAAGTAGCTAAATGTGCAGATAACCAAGTTCACCCCTATTCTGTTGCATAATGTACTGCAGCATATAGTATGTACAGTATAGTAAAAATACATAAGTGATCCTTTGTTATATGATAATTAAAGTACTAATGCATTGGCTTAAAGTTAATTAAACATGGATCAACTAAAACAGAAAAAAAACAGTAATCAAACGTATAAAGTAGTTTAAAACTATCAATGAGCTGTAAAGTCATCTCCACGCCACCTACACAGAACTGGGAGTGTTCTTTACAATACAAAAATTAGACCACATTGAAATGCAGATGCTGGGTAGTTGGTACTTGGGCAGTGTGCAGAGAGAGAATGACAAACTAGCATAATTCATTTGATGATCTAGTCTGTTCCTCGGCTAATTTGAAAGTTGCGCCTAATGACCTTTGGTTCAGTTTCATTCTGCTCTGCTCTATTTCCATCCAAGACCCCATCAGCCAGACTGAATGGTGAATAAATGAATTGGCAGATGATAAATTTGGAGACATAAATGTCAAGACCCTACTATACTGTGAAACTATCTGCTAGTTAAAGTTAAGGAGACCCCTGTCCTCTTGTTTAAATCTAAGAACATATTTGTTCTCTTTGTCTTTCCACTAATGTGCTAGATTTCTCACATACAGTTACTGTTTCTTTCTGCACTGATGTCTCTGAATAGTAAACTGTCCTTTTCTCATAATGTGTACTCTTATTGGTAAAATTTTAAATGGCACTATTCTTGCTAAATATTTTGTAATTTATATTTTGCTAGCTTCATACTTAAAAACAAATCAGCACGATCATTACTGGCTAGCTAAACTGATAGGTTAAAAAAGTGTGCAATATCAACTCATAGGACTGAGAAATGTGTCTGGGGTGGGCAATAAGCTGTGCTAGAAAAAAGTAGGATGCAAGACATAAGAGCAAAGTGCAAGAAATAGTGTGCCCAAGAGATCATGGCCAGAGGCCCTGCTTTCAATGAGTATGGCAGAGAATGCAACTCCAGGACTGGCTTGGCAAGCTTTTATCATTGCTGGAAGTAATCCCGAATTCAACAAAAGGATCAACAACATGCTGCCATTCTAAATGATGTTTTTGTTTTAGTTCAGTGTTGTACAGAATCATTTTCTAATGAGTCAGATGGTTCCTGTACATACAGCTGTACCACAGCACAGCAGCCTTAGCACATGAGTGTCCATTATGAAGAATTGCTGTATAAAGCATCATGAGGCTATGAACAAGTATTCTGTAAGATGAGAATTTATTGATTGAAGGGAATATCACAGGAACCTGAGACTTTGCTTTGTCTTTTATGGGGTAGTGCTGCTTCTTGAGATGATCACATGGAAACATTCTGGGTCAAAAGAACATTATTTTTCAGTCTAAAGCAGGCAGGTGGGAGGGAAGAATGTTTTAAAGCCAAATTATTCCCTTAGCACACATTGTCCATTGTTTATGATTTTTCTTTTCCAATTAAGAATATTATACAATGCCTTCATGTGTTTGTTTATATTCAGGTTACCATTTGACTACAGTAATTATTCTTTTTAAAATGTACATTTTACTTCATAACTGACTATTGATAAACGTAAAGAAAAGTTCAAAGTCCTTTGACTGACCTTCTAAATAATTTATTTGTTTTATTTCCTATAAAACAAGGAATTGGAAGCACATATGGTAATAAAAAGATGGCGTAAATTAATCCTGATTTATCTTAATACAAATTGCTAGTTTTAATTTAGAGAAAAAAGAGTTTTAATCCATGAAAATTAATGTCTGTAATAACACTGACTTATAAGTATTCAAGATTTAACAGTGTGCTTTGGGGAGCAGAGATTTGAAAACATGAAATGTTTATCTAATGAGAACAATAAACAGACTTGGCTGTACTTTGTTAGTCTCACTGGTGTAATGAGCTATGTTTAAAGTAGTGTTCCATGAAGTCTTTTGGGAGAATTTAATTTGACTGAAAAGATAAGCAGGTTTTTTAATTGTGTGTCCCAAAAACTAATTGCTGTGGTACAAATGAGCTAATTTCAGAAATTCAGCTTTTTTCCTCTTTGTATTTCTCATTCAATCCTCTTTGTTAATACATATTCTATCAGGAATACGTATTTTAAGAAAAGGGGTGACCAAGAAAGATATCTAGTGACTACTCTTTTAGAAACCAAACCAAAAATAATGCAGATAAAATCAAATCTTTGCCTTTTCATGTATGGCACTACATCGCAGTACAGAGCAGTGCATTGATGTTTGTTATTTTTTTAATGAAGAGATATAATTGACAGTTCCAATTTAAGTCCATTTGTTAATAGAATTTTCAATTATATCAATAAAATGTCACATTTAAATCTGACAAAAATAATTCATTTTTATCATGTGTATTATATTTTAGAAGCTTTTTTTCCTTTTTATATTTTTGAAGCTTCCTTCATGAACACTATTTACGGTACAATGAAGAGTTTATTAAGCATTTAAGTTATAACAATAATTCATGAGCAGTATTTACATATAGAACCAGTTTTATTAAATTCTTAAGTGCAGCACCAACCTGGGTGTCAGTAGAGTCAGCTCTACTGACACCCAGTAGGAGGGAAAGTGCTTTTTTAATTTAATTAATGAGTAACTTTAGGATGTCTATCCTGTTGTTTGTATTATGATATGTTTGTATTATGAGATATTTAAGATTAGAATTTCAGTTCAATGTTTTATCCAAAGGATGGCACCTACAAAATAGTATCACTGGTCACCATACTTGGACATTGATTTGGACATTCAGATCCAGAGAGAAAAGCACTACCTACCAGTCCTCTAACATCACTTATATCAGCAACCTGTTTTTTCTTAGAAATCTCAGTTTCCAGTACTGCCCAGGCCCGACCTTTCTTAGCTTCTTGGATATGTCAAGATCATGTTACAAAGTGGTAAATCTGCAGATCTGTTTCAGTCATTTATAAAGCTTATGAGTAAAATACTGTAAGAAAAGAAGAATACTGTTTTAGTAGTCATTTCTCTTATTTCACATACCACACTATTCAAGTGCACCTTTCAGACTGGTATAGTTTAACACAATATAGTCCAAACCCTGCAGGTCTGTTTAAAAAAGTGGAGTTGTGTCACTCAGTGATTATTTAACACTCCATCAATAATGGCACGTTGAAGTGGTGGATTATATTCTTTTCAATTATGTTCAATTTATCAATGTTGAATAATTTCTTACAGCGTTATGTGAAGAGGTGAGGAATATTAACTACTATAAAATTAGTAGTACTTAATACTATTGTTAGTATGACTTGCAAGCTGAAAGTCAAATAACACATTAGTGCACAGGTTTCCCTCACAATGGTGAAATTATCAAGTCAATATTATTGTTTAATAAAAGGCAAAATCCTTTAATATTTAAGTCAATACCTGTTTTTTTATATTTTATTTTTTTAGAATTATTTCAGCTAGGTGTCCAATAAGAAAAAAATACAAAAATAAACCTGCAGACACAAACAGTATTTATCAAAAGGTTAAGAGTTATGAGGATAGATCTTCTTGAGGCCAAGTGGAAAAAACAGTAAAATTCCAGAGTTATTTAAAACGTTTAGTAATAGCCCCAAGGTATGAGTCCAATACATACAAAAAATAAAGTTCCAAAAATGTGAAAGCAAAAGCATAAACACACAAAAATCTTGTTACATAATGTCACAAAATGATTCTTAGACCTCTTTTTAACTTCTGTGAGTAAGGTACTGTAGGTTACAATACTAAAAATTTTAGGTTAATAAAAACTAAAAAAAAATAACTGTGATTGCATAAGTATTCAGACCCTTGAACTCAGACCCTTGAAACATTTGTTGGAAGCACCTTTGGCAGCAAGTCACTGTCAACTTTGTAAATATGCTTGGTGCAATATTTGCCCATTCTTCTTAGCAAATTTGCTCAAGTTGCTTGGGGATTGCTAATGGACAGTAGTCTTCAGGTTTTTCCACACATTCTCAATAGGATTCAAATCAGGACTTTAAACTGGGCCGCTCAAGTTCATTCATGTTCTTATTCATAAGCCACTCCAGTGCAGCTTTGTGCAGCTTTGGCCTTATGCTTTGGAGCATCATTGTCCTGATGAATGGTGAATTTTTACTTTCTGTTTAAAGTTTTTGAGAGACTGAAACAGGTTTCTTCTTCTCGTGTTTCCCTGTACATTGCTCCGGCATTTTCTTCTTAATTCTAACTTTTTGTCACTGCTGAGGAGAAGCATCCTCATAGCATGATGCTGCCACCACAAACATTTTTGCTTGCATTCTTTAACTCGGCCACTTGCTGTGGTTATTTTGGAAAAGTTTTGTCATGCTGAGTAAAACTTTTGTGTGTTTATGTGAATTGTAAAATTAAATCGCTCTCCAATATCTCAATATAACTACAAGTGTGGCTGTTTGAGGCTTATGAAAGGAACATTAGGAAACACTTACATTTTCTTAAAAAAAGCTTTAAATAGAATGAAATAATACTTTGTAGCTGTGTCAATATTGTTTGAACCTGAAGATGTAATCTAAAGGGTTTCTCATTCTATCCTTGTGTATGGTTAAGTTAGACAGGGACACATCATTGTTTCTTATTTCTGATTTTCTTTGAAAGATTAAAAAATCAGGTGCTTAGCATTACGTCTGACATTGATATGTGATACAATGTTTAACCCTGCTGCACCCTGAATTTAAAAATTTACATTTACTTTTTTCACATTTTGTCCATCGCTTCCCTCCTCCACTCCATCTCTGCGTTTGAAGCTGCTGCTTAGTAACTTCTCACTCTGCAAGGGGCTTGAGCATCCTTCTTCTAAAAGGGGGTGGGCAAATTCAGCTGAGATGCAAACAAAGTTTTTCATAAAGTCACTTATCTTAAATCTTTCCCATTTATTGTCTTTATAATGCCATGTTGAGGTGTAATGGAAAATGAAACTAACTGTCAATACAACAACAGGCCAGCTAGAGAGAAAGAAACTGGAGTCTCTTTTTTAAACACGGACACGTTCTGTCCCTGGTGACAGTGCAGAATTTATATGTTCCTTCTGTTCTCCCTCCCACCTCCTTGCTCCTCGGTATGACTGCATCGCTGTGCCCCACATCAGGACATTCTTCTGGCTTTTAAACCCAGTTCATTCCACTCAATGCATTGTAGATATCTGACGGATTTTAATAAAAAATATATATTTTCTTTTCTTCTCGGTGTAACATCTGTACAGTTGGTTATGCACAATAGTGCAATAGTGTGAAATGCATATCAATTGGAGTATACTGTATCTTGTTTGGTTTTTTGTAGCAGCTTTTTGTTTTTTGACATTTGTTTTCTAAGTTTCAGCAATTATTACGTAGTGTTTCACACAAACGTGTTAATCTGCTTTTCAGTCATGCTGTCCTGCAGGTCCTGCATGCAATGTCTTTTCATGTTTATTCCTGTTTTCTTTTACCATTTACTGTAGATTGCATAATTAGCATTAAGACTATATATTATGATTTGGCAACTTTTCATGAAATCCGTTTGATGGTATTCAGTAGTGTATGGCTGGTGTGATGAGCAGTATTAAAATGTATGGGCTTAAGACTGTGAATGTAAAGTATACCCTGTCTGCTGAAATGGTATCTTCCAAATAAAAATTGGCAGCAAACTGTAAATGGTTTTGACGATCACAAAATCTTTTTCTCCAAATTTTTATTTTACATCAAATAATCCAAAAGAGGAATTAAGACAGATGAACAAAAACAAAACATAAAACAATACAAGGCCAGAGGTAATTACTGTACAAATCAGAGTGCAATAAGTTAAGGTTTTTACATACATCAATTAATTTTATGCTTTCTTATTTTTCAAGTATTTAAAGATGTTCAAGTAAAATGCAATTCCATTTTATAAGCATAAAAGAATGGAGTATGTTAGAGCATTTTGGTTAGAAAATAAGATATCTACAGTACCCAGTATTACTAACAGATTAATTATACATAAATGTTATTTTTCTATTTTATACTCCTTAAATCTGACATGAACATTTAAATGCTTAAAGATAAAGGTTTAGAAGTTTTAAAAGAACTTTGTTTATGTACAGGTGACAGTTAAATGTGTCAGATTTTGTTTTCAGCCCTACAGAACACACAGAACATATCTGATGAATTCTAAGAAAAGATGTTCGCTGTTTAATACTTGATATGTCCTCATTCTGAATAATTAAAGATGGTCCAACTCCTTTTTTATTTTTACATGGTCTATTTAAAATGGAAAAGGAAGTATTTCCTTCACAACATCTAGTTTTTATACTACTGTAGATAAGTTGGTGTTGCGAGCTGAATACATGAACAAAAAAGGACTACATTTCCCGAAATGCCACAATGTTAAGGAATCACATGAAGTCATATCCAGATATCCGTAATGCACTGTACAGTACATCAACTGCAGTAAAGTACTGATAATCAATGTTCTTGCACACTGCCTTCAACTAGATGCCATTACTTACACCACCGTTTTGCAAGTGATCATAACAATTATATTACATATTGTACTTTTTTGGGGCAGAACATACTGATAATGAAAATCATCTGGACTGGTTAAATACAGTCACCTTTTCCAAACTAGTCAGGTGGTTGTTACGTTCTCCCCAGCAGCTGCGCCAGGGGCTAAGCCAGCAGTTTTTCATCAGCCAGTTACCTTAATGTCACTGTCTCTTGGCATTTCCACACATCTAGTCCCAGAACTGTCACGGGAGCCCAGTCGGTCTCCCATGGAGTGTGCAGTACAGACCCTACTGTATATGTGACGGTATAATCCGGAAGAGGCTGGAGACGGACATCAGGGAAAGACACATAAGGGTTTATTTGGGTTGACAGACAGTGGGCGGTGACAGTAGTGATCCGGTGCATGGGGGGAAATGCAAAGGCAACCAAGTCCAGGCAGATCCAAAAGGGGTAGTCAGGGCGCAGTCCATAATCCAAGAGTCAGGAGATCCATCCAAGATAAAAGACAATTAAAATCCAGGGAATGGGAAACAAGGACCAGGAACACGGAAGATAAAACCATAATGGGACAAGGCACTCCGAGCCCTGGGTTCAGAGGTCAGGACATCGGGATGAAAGCCTATGCCCTCAGGCTGGTCCTAGGCGGGCTTTCAGATGTCTGTCTTCCAGTTTCTTCCAGATTATACCGTCACGCATAGGGTCTTTACCGCACACTCCACGGGAGGCCGACCTGGCTCCTGTGACAGAAAGCTGGGGCAACAACAATAAAGGCCCTATGCGTGATGGTATAATCCGGAAGAAAGAAGGACATCAGGGAAAGACACACAAGGGTTTATTTGGGTTTCTCCTGTCTGAGCTACTCTGTCTCCTCGTTCCTGCGCACTCTCTTTGATCCCTGGCTTTCGACTCTGACTCCTCTACGGCTAAGACTCCCGGTTACTGATTTGGCACTGTAGTGATACTCTTGGTTTGGACTCCTGCTTCTCCTACAACTATGTCTCTCTCTCTACTGTTTGGTGCTCTTTGACTACACGGTTTCTGACCACGGATCAGCTTAACATTTACATCTCTGGAAACTAAGGATTCTGCATAGGGTCCACAGACGCAACCGTAGCAGGAACACCAGAAATTGGTTAATGGCCACGCCCCGGCTGAGTGTGGTGCTCAGTAAAGACTTGGATCCAACAATCATTCTACCTTGACACTGAGCCCCTCAAGCCTAGGCTTGTTACTTCCTGCCATTTCTGTCTGTCTGTCCTGGGTCTGCTGTGGTACTTTTGTCTGGTTTGCTCTCCTGGATCCCTGTCAGCCTGGTAGTGTTTGTCGGATTCCCATCAGTCTGATACACTGTCTTGGACCCCAGTCTGTCTGGTATGTATGCTTGTTAGCTCAGTTTATATTGTCAGACTCCTTTCAGCCTGGAATGGATTCCAGTCAGCCTGGAATGCTCTCTTGGATTCTCCAAGTCGTGTTGTGCCACTTGGATTCCCTGTGGCTCAGACCTCCCTGTGTCTGCCTAGATCTGAGCTCGGATGGATCTCTCAATCTTGAACCCTTGGTGTTGCCTCTTGGGGCTGTGTCTGTCTGTGTGAGAGGCTGCTTGGTGCCCTCAAAGGCTGTCAGCTTGCCTGTCTGTCCCAGTCCCAGGCTCTGAATATTTGGCTCCCTCCTGCCATTCTTCCAGCCTGTCAAGTCTGCCCTGGTTATGGTCTGTTCAGTTTTCCAACACTGATGTGCTGGGTGGTTGAGTGTGCAGGTGGGTGTGGTGCTGTGCCCAGCTGGGGGGCCTGACTCGGCTGCCCTGTGCCCTGCAATTGGGTTCTTTCTATCCCTGGACTGCGCCATAAAAGTAATGATATGCAAGCAGTCATCCTCACACGTTTTCGGGGATGTCATAGGAGCAAGATCTGCCATTTTTCGCCCTTCCTCCAAAGAACTAAATCTTGTAGAACTTGATTATGTTAAAATAATTTTTGCTTGGTCGAAATGTTTTAGAGTATCCATTGTGCTAGTGTTGTCTCCATATGCTAAAAATACTGAATTAATTAACAGTACTATATGGCATATTACAGCATGTTTAGTCTGCTTCATGTCTTTTTTTAAAAGCTAGTGTCCTCTTTCAAATTGGCTTGTATTGTACCATGCTTCTCAGAGCTGACTGATAGGATCCGTTCAGGAATGGTGAAACAGCATGATGCAGAGCTAGAACATTGTTGCAGAAAGCTGATAAAAACTGAAAAGTCATATATCACTTTTAAGATACATTTTACCCACCAGCTAAAGACTTGCTGAATGATTATTGAAGGTGTTTTTAACCTGAACTCAGCTGAACTGCCTTCAACATCTATCAAGATTATGAAAATATTTAGAACTGAAACTATTCCAGATGAGGTCAGTGTGTAGCCTGTGGAAAAAAAGAACACTTCATTGAACTGGCACCATATTTGGAAGCCGCAGCTCTCGTTGGACTGCTCTGAGAAGGTTGCACTTTGGCAGCATTAATGTTGGCATACACTGCACTAGCTGTGTTTTTAGGAGACAAATTGTGTTTTGTATAGTGGAACTAACCTCGCTGATAAAGAAATGTCCTTACATTTCCAGCTTTACATCTGCACCACTATGTTAAATCTGATCATTTTTTAATTATACTGTACTGTATATGTACAGTAATTCACGTCAACAATTTTTGATCTGAGTTCTTAGATCTCCTGCAGTTTGCATACCGACATAACAGGTCCACTGACGATGCTATTTCCTTGGCTCTTCACACTGCCTTGGCTCATTTGGATAATAGAGACACATACTGTATGTAAGAATGCTATTCATTGACTACAGTTCCACCTTTAATACTATAGCTCTATCCAGACAAGTCACCAAGCTTAATGATCTACTGTAGGTATCAGCACCTCTCTTTTCAGCTGTATTCTGGATTTCCTGACTGATAGACCACCCTCAGGGTTGTGTGCTTAGCCCCCTCCTGTTTTTTTTTTACCCATGATTGTGCGGCCGGAAACAATATGCTGATGATACTACCATCATTGGCCAAATCACCAGTAATGGTAAAATGACCTATAAGGCTAAGGTGAGGAACTCTGGAGTGGTGTCTTGACAATAATCTCTCACTCAACATCAGCAAAACTAAAGAGCTGGTTGTCGATTTCAGAAAGCAGGGTGGTGACCACACCCCTATTCACATCAATGTAGGGATGGTTAGCAGCTTCAGGTTCCTGTGTACCTTCATTACTATCAGAAAGCCTCAGAGTATTGTTAAGGATAACAATTATTACAAATTAACATTTAAGGATAAAAATTATCACTTTTTCTCTCCTTTGCCCTCTGGTAAGTGTTATAGGAGTATAAGGCATGCACCTCAGATTTAGAGACCGCTTCTTCCTGCAAACTGTCAGCTTATTGAATTCCACCTCTATCACTGCTTCACACTATTTTCTTGCAAACTGCTTGTGTTGAGTTTTATTAAAGTTGAGTGTTATTTAACTTTGTTGTTGCTGCTGTTGTATATTTATGTTGGTGTTTCCTAAATGTCTTTGTCGTGGAACAAACATTCAAATAAGCATTTCATTGCACTTGAACCTCTGCACTCTGACTATTTAAAATATGCATTGGACCACAGCTTTGACTGTCATTGAGAATATTTGTAAATAAATGGAATGGTGACTTGTATGATTAATGCATTATATCAGGTGCTTGGTGTTCAGTGGTTGTGATGATGGTGACAGAGTGAAGAAGAGATAGAGAAGAGGGTGAGCTGAGATAAGAATAGCAGAAATTGATGGTGTTGGGGGAGGGGAGCACAAAATCTTTAAACATTTGGCAAACATTTGGCAGCCCCTGCAAGACACAAGAAGCAGCCTCTTCAATCCATGCAATCTCAGCTGTCCCCTCGATGCGTGTGCATGGCTGCAGATGAACACTTTCCACTCACTTCAGGATTTGGATGGGAATGTGAATAGTACTGGTAGGCAAGCTATAAGGATTTCAATGCAGGCCTCTTTGTCAATGGAATTTTCTGAGCAGAAAGATGATATTGTTACATATGTAGTAATAGTTTACCACAGTACCTCTTCCTATAGTGCCATGTTTGTACATACAGGAGCCAATATGCATTTATATTAATTAATTTGTACACATAAGCTGAAGCTCCACCAAGTGGCAAATGTCCTTGTTCCTTAATTGTCCATGACCCCGTATGATTGATGGATACACTGTTATAGAAACCTTCTTAGAGGTTTAATTATTATAGTCAGAAGGTAAAGGGTTTTGTAAAATGCATAACCTTTTGTTATTAATAATTAATTTAAATATTTAAACATTAGAAAATGATACTGAAGATACTGGACTATTGCAGATTTCCACTTCCATTGAAGACTGAAAAAAATATATCTTCTCGTACCCTCAATTAAAATCTATTTGTGTAGATTTCACTTGGGGTAAAAGCTAAATTAACAGAAGTTTTTGTTCTACGGAATGCTTCCTGTTTTTCTTTCCCAGGGTAGGAATTAGTCCAAAGAGCAGAATACATTATCATAATGGTAACCATGGTAGTCTGAAACAGACAAGTTCTGTATACCTTTAAGTCCAACAGCTCATCCCAATATCTGCAGCAAGGATTAAGCCAATACTGTCAAAGAGATGAACAAATAATTGTTTGGAGTTTCATTCCATGAAAGGCTTGTGGTTCATCTAGGCACAGCAATCTGCTTTGTGTGCCTGGAGCGGGATTTTGTTATGTAGGATGTTTGCCACAGATTCTACATCTGTGCTCCCAAGCTAGTTTTGGCAGGCAGTATTACCAAAGACACAGATGTTTCTTTCACAGTTTTGTATCTGTGGAGAATCCTTGGAAAACTGGTCCAAAGATGTGTCCTTGAAACAAGGCAAGCTCAATAGCAAGCAGCAGAGGATTTAAATCTTAGAGGCGTGCTGTTGAACTCTAAATGAGGCTACAGCTGCCCCCACCACATAATGTTCTGTTTTAATAAAAGTTCAAGGTTTCCATCTCTTATGATGGAATTTTTTGCTTTAAAAAGCTTCATAGTATAATGATTTAAATTTTCTTTTGCTGCACTCATTTGTATTGGCAGCACCTTTCTTGGGTCATTGTCATATTGGGTGTCTATCATCACAGATTGTCCCAGAGAGAATCTGTATTGACACTCCTTAATTCAATTTCTACATGAGTCCCATTTCAATATTTCAGAAAGGACATTTAGAAAGGAAACACAACATAATCTACTTAAACAGATTTATACAAGACATATTTAAGCAATTTTCCAGAAATATATAGTAATATACCATATTAAATCAGAAATTTGATGATAATTATTATTTTTAATATGCATTCAGCAAATTAAACTATCAATATCCTTGTAAATAAGGATGCTCAAATGTACAGACTCATTGAAACACATTGATATGAAAGAATTTGCATTGTCCCCTATGATGATGAGGAGCCGTGGCAGCTCAGATGGCAAGGGCGTCTAGCTCCTGATTGGAAGGTCCTGGGTTCAATCCCAGATAGGGGCAAACAATGTAGCTTGTGATAATTCCTTCCAGATGGCTCCCAGATCCACTCAGCCTGCTTTCCAAATGAATACCAGGGGGTTAATCCTTCTGGGGGTAATAGGCTGGCAGGAGCGTGATGCTGACCACATCACCTTCACCTCCAGTGTTGGATGGCTGAGAACAATGGTGGCCCTTGCCCCCCATTCCCAGTGGGCCTTTATGGCCTGAAAAGGGACCTACCTACCTGTGATACTGAGGTCCCATGTCAGTGATTTACCTCTGCTAACCTCAGGTTGATGCTTTGTTGAGACATTCCAGAACTACCAAAGCAACGGACTTGTGTAATATGTTTTCACATATAGTGCCTTGCAAACGTTTTCATCCTCTTATGTTGATATTCAATGATTTTGTTAAATTACAAATTAAGTACAGTATAAACAATTTTAATTCAACAAAATGCTAAATTATAGAAAGGGAGAGTAAGTTACATTATGGTTCCATGTATTCTATTGTTGTGCAGTATTTTATCCAAGCGAATGTTTAAAATAATGAACAAAAGAATGTTATACCCCCACTTGTTGGATCACGGATAGTCACACCAGACTCACAGCTAACAACCCTAATCCTGTTATTTTAACAGTAACCGCAACAATGTGCTGCCCATTAGATTCTAATTCCTTCCAGTATTTAAGACCAATGTTCTGACTGTGCTTGCTTTCTCATTGTGTTCCTTGATTTCCCCTGTACTGTACTTGACTGGACGTGATCTGGATTTTTTTGATAGACAATTTTGGAATTTCCAAGTGTGTGTTTGTCATCAATCTGCTTATAGATATAAACACCAAAGGAAGAGAACAATGAGGAAGTATAGGTAGAATCCTCTGACACACCTACAGTACCTTCAAGCCAACCATTTTTCTACACACAACAAGTAACACAGCTCCATACCAGAGGTTCAGCATTGATTGGAGCAGAGGTGTGTCCCTCACTGACAGCGCTGCAAACCTGCAAGGGGCTAGAATTATACACTTGTGGAAAGAACCCTGACCAATTACCCTTGGTGACACTAAAATCATTTAAAAAATTTGATACTGAAATTTTAATAGAAATTTGGCAGGGTACAGTCATATTTGTGATAAATAAGTCCAGAGGATCTGATTTTTCCCACCCTGTGAAGATGGTATTATTTGGTACAGTAAGTCCAGCTCTGCTATGGACTATTCTAACAGAAGCCTCCTGAATTGTGATATGAGATTCTAACATGTCTGGGGGGGATTTCTCGACCCTTCTTCCAGGCAGAATTGTACAGTCCTTTAGAACCTTTGGTTTCTATTTGTAAACTACCACATGGAGTTGAAATCATAAGTATTCATAGTATCAATTGCATTGATGCCTGGAGAATAAAGTGATCAGTCAAGAACATGTATTTTGCATGCAATAACCCATTTTTGACATTTTGGATATGTACTGTATGTTTTGGGTCATTTTAATGCTGGAATGTCAAGTTTCAGACAGGTCTGAGCTTCTTGGCAGAGGGGACCAGGTTTTTAACCTAAATACCACAGTACAGTATGTAGTGGAATTATTGATTCGTCCTATCTTAATAAGGGTTCCAGAAAGCATAAATGCTTATTCTTTATTTAAAAGAGCACTTAGAGTTGTGAGTGTTTGATCCTCATTTTTTTCTTGAATTCAATTAATTATTTATGACAAATCGGACTGTGGTCTGGTCAGTGCTAATAGGTTTAATGAGGGCGAAACATTTTCAACCTTTTTAGTCCTAAACAGAAAAGACTATGAGCATACCTGATGCAAGTATTGAAACAAGTCAAAACCTCAAACTTAATGCAGTGGACTCCTTCAGAACAAACATGAACCAGAGGACACAAGCGATACTCAGATTGGAATGAAGTAATTAGGGGCCTGTTCTAGGAAAAATGTTCTTCCTATTTTATATCAATGATCCAGATTCTGGTTTAGTTTGTAAATTTGTCAGTTTTGCAGATGATAGGGGGCACATCTGCATGGAAATCTCCAGAAATAGAAATTGTCCTCAAATGAGAAGTCAGATCCAGTAGGAGTCTGTGAGTGAGACTGTTGGCTCAGGGTGGAGATTTTAATGAGGTACAGTACAAGCCCAATACAAATAAAAAGCTTTTGTTCCATATATGAAGTGCAATCAAAATAAACAATGACTAACGAGAAAGCACAATTTTGAGGGCTGTTTTCAAGCAGCTAACTTCATTACCAACCTCCCAAACAAGACACTGAATGTTTATTTCAGTCCATTACCTTATTAGTCTTTCCAGACACTAATCATCAGTACTTTCAGTTTAATTTAGGCATTAGGCAGCATGTCTACACCCTGTCACAAGATTTTTAATGATTTTGAATAGAATAAGCAAGGTCAATTCAATTAATGTATTTCTAATTTAGTTGAATCCATTACTAAGCACAACCATAAGTGGAAGCATAGCAAAAGTTAATAAGGAGAAACACTTTTAAAGTGAGGCCAGTCTGGAATACTATGGTCATCTCAGTGAATGTGTTAAATTCCAGTATATAAATATTATTTTATATATGAACAAGTAATAGGTTTATTCCATGCTGAAAAAAGAAGATAGAAAACAGAACGTTTCGGCCGTGGAGCCTTCTTCAGGTGTGAGCTATATGATATATAATCATATATATATAAAATATATATGTATAATATATATAAAATATATATGTATATGATTCTTATATATATATATTTTATATATATAAGAATCAGCAATAACCCATTGTAAAATCAATGGGATAATAGGATTTGATAATCTCTTAAAGGCCAAAGTGCCAATTTCTGTTTGTGTGTAATATTATATTCTGTGACTTTGTCCTTGCAGCATTTAGACATACCTTTTAAAGCTTATGAAATATTTTATTATACCGATGTGCAGTAGACATTATTTGCCAGTAGTCCTACTACACAGCAGATCAGGTAGAAAAGTTAGAAATTGCTTGACTTGTAACTGAATTAAGGGAAAACCATAGGATATTCAGATTGTACAAGCCCTGGGTGTAATTTAGAGGTACTGTACCAGGTGATCTTTTGAAAATTATGCCTTATAGTGCTGGGAACCTGGGTTCAATTTTGGACCTGAGGTGCTATCTGCTTAGAGTTTGTATGTTCTCCCTGTGTCTGTGTGAGTTGCTACCGGGTGCTCTGGTTTCTTCGCAAAGACATACTTGTAGACGAAAATGGCCATGCTGTGACTGTGCATTTGTGTGCTTGTGTTTGTGCCCTGTGATGGGCTGGCGTCCTGTCCAGGAGTATTATGCCTTGCAACGTTGCTTGCTGGGACGGACAGGCCCGTCACGTGACCCTGAATTAGATGAAGTGGTTAGAAAATGGATGGATATTTATTAATATATATTCCATATCAATCTTTAATCAAATACATGATTCATAAATAATTCTATCACTTTAATATGAATTTTATTTTTTAAAGTTATTAATAGATGTGTCTCCTCCATAAGAATCGTAGCATAATTCTGAGAGTATCTGTCAATCATTTGTCAATTTTAATGGACATATTTTTTAATTATAATAATAATAATTGCTTACACTTATATAGTGCTTTTCTTGACACTCCACTCAAAGTGCTTTGCAGGTAATGGGGACTCCCCTCCACCAACACCAATGTGCAGCATCCACCTGGATGATGCAACGGCAGCCATAGTGCACCAGAACGCTCACCACACATCAGCTATTAGTGGGGAGGAGAACAGAGTAATGAAGCCAATTCATAGATGGGGATTATTAGGAGGCCATGATTGGTAAGGGCCAATGGGAAATTTGACAACGGGGTTATACCCCTACTCTTTTCGAGAAATGCCCTGGGATTTTTAATGACCACAGAGAGTCAGGACCTTGGTTTTAAGTCTCATCTGAAGGACTTCACCTTTTTACAGTGTAGTGTCCTCATCATTATACTGGGGCATTAGGACCCACACAGACCACAGGGTGAGTGACCCCTGGTGGCCCCACTAACATCTCTTCTAGCTGCAACCTTGGGCTCACACCTGCTTAGCTTCAGTGGGTTGCCAGTTGTGAGTTGCAGGGTGATATGGCCTTTTTTAATTCAATAAGTGAGTTGTTTTCAATAAGGTCATTAAGATAATTACCTGTATATATATTTCAGGTATATTGATTGTTTGCTGTCATTGTATCATTAATTTTTTTTTGATCAGTTTTGATGAGTACCACCTGAACAAGAAAATCACTATATGTTATTTTTAACATGACATTATCATTATGTTTTCATACAGGCAGAGTTTTCAGAGATTAACCTTGCAGCATATGTAAATGGAGGCTGTATGATTGATATGCAACTCATAAGGAATGGCACCAAAGTAGTCAGGTAAGACCTTCCATTATTTTGGATTGTGTTTTGTACTGGGTTATTGTTGGTCTGACATTTGATTTAATGTTTTTTTTGTTTAACCTGTAAGTCAAACAATCAAAAAGCCCTGTAGAGGACAGTGTAGTGTGGAGAATGAAGCTGCATCAGTTTACAGTAGGAACAAATAGAGGTTAATTCCATGCTGAGAAGCACAATTAACTTTTCTGTGAAGAGGATTCCACAGCCTTAACATCTTCTTTCATTCTATATTTCAGCCACTGATTAACCTCTACTCGTGACATTACATTTGAAATGCGTGTTAGACTGCCTCACACTATTGGACAGGGAGGCAAATGTAAGGAAAATTATAGTTCTATGCCAAACAAAATATTTTTAAAAAGCTG
Organism: Atractosteus spatula; assembly: GCF_055471065.1. Classification (NCBI taxonomy): domain Eukaryota; kingdom Metazoa; phylum Chordata; class Actinopteri; order Semionotiformes; family Lepisosteidae; genus Atractosteus; species Atractosteus spatula. The sequence goes on along the minus strand of NC_142713.1, from coordinate 32,306,990 downwards.
TTTAGAACATTTTTCCTGGAGTGACTGTGTTTGTGTCTGTATGTACCCTTCAATGGACTGGTGTCCCATCCAAGGTGTATCCTGCCTTGCTGGGATAGGCTCTGATTCCTCCGCGATCCTGTACTGGCTAAAGTGGTTAAAAATGAATGGATGGATCTTAGCCAGTGTATGTTGCATTTGTTTGTTCAGGACATCTGTCAGTTTCCTAACAATTTGAAAAAGATAACTTCTTGATTTGTGTAGTCTGATGCTAACGATTGTGTCTGAATCGTACTTTATATTTCTTCTTCAAGACATTTTTATTGTATTTTTATTATTAGGGATTCAGCCGCCTGTGTCTTTCATTTTTCAGGAAAAATATTCATTTATATTTTTTTGTCATTGCCCCTTTCCTAATTGTTGCCAGTTCTTCAACACATGGCAGAAGTGTGGTCTGGCAGAGACATGAGAGTGCTGTAATAACTTTAATGAGCTTTAAACTAGTAGTGTAATTCACCACTACTATTTACTATTGCTCATATTCATATCTTTCTTGTAAATCTATAATAGTTTCCTTGTGGGCAACAATGCACAATTGCAAATATCATGGCTAAAGGTTTTCAGATGATGGGTCAGAAACTTTATAGATGAAATGAACATGAACATGATGACTGCCACATCCAAAGAAGGCTTCACAGCCGAAACGTTGTGTTCAGCATGGAATAAACCTATTACTTGTTCCTTTACTGTAAATGTACAGTATATGTTTTTTATCATGGGCTTTATTTGATGTATGTTTGCCCTTTTTGTTTGCTTTTGAACTCCTTTTTCTGAACTCACATCCCTGTCTTCCATATACTACGCTAACATACAGTATTTGCATGTCCTGATCACAGTGTTAAATGGTATTTACGTTATCACAATCTTTCACTTGTTTTTCAGATATAAATTAATGTAACATAAGTAAAATAACACAGAATCATGATAGATAGATATAAAGAAAACTAATTTAGTTATGATTCTGGTATACATTTTTCCTCTAGTAGACATAAACTATTTAGACAACTTTAGAAAGCTTAAACTGGCATATGATAAGAGAAAATACAATGATAAGACAGATGAAACCTGAAAATCAAATCCAGACATGGATCAATGAATCATTTTCTCCAGATTGCAAGTTGAATATACAGTATATAAAAACTGAGGGCTACAGATTGAGGTAAGAGATTAAAGAAACAGATTGTTCACTTACCTTTTTCCCCACAAGTGACTAGACTTGGCTAGACAGGTTTTTGGTTCCCTTAATTTACTTAAGAGATTATGTGCTCCTCGGGTTACTGTTGGTGAAGTATTATTGAGATTTGACTGCAGAGGGAAAATTGTGGTTCAGCAAAGGTATAAAATGCCTTATTTGTAAAATACAATTAGGATAAGGTACCTTTTTTTGGTTTTGTTTGAAGTCAGTATTAAATATTCTACAAAGAGACATATTTCATTTGACCCTTATGTTATTTCATATATTTCCAAAACTGTTGTTTCTTGAGTTAATATTTGCAATATTCTGCTTTCTGTATGCTTTGAGTGCTTACACACCTCCCAAATACTAGGGCCAGTATTTGCAAGTAAAACTATTACACTCTTAATAAATATTTTTCTAGCATTTCAACCAGGTCTCCAGCAAACCTTCCTCTGAACAGTATTCCCTGTGAGGTTATATTGACCACTGCTAGATAAGAATAAGGTTCATTTCTATTATTCAAGACAAGTTACTCTAATGTGTCTATAACCCTAACTCTAACTAAATTGTTTAACTCTACTCTGCTCCCAGCTTTTGAGTATCTTGAGTAGCGTCAATACCAATCAATACCACAAAATAAGTTTTATTCCAAACAAACACATTTGTTAAACTAAAAATCTATTTATTAAAAAATAATTCTTTTTGATTGTTACGTCCCAGTGTGTGGTCCATGTGTGTTTTGTTGCTATGTTCCACACTTCTTGACCTTGATTGTTCTCCCTCCCCCATTGGTCCATTATTACATCATTGTTTCTTTGTGACATCATCTTCAATTAACTCTCAGCCAATCAGAACGCAGATTATTCATTATATTAGTTGGAGGTGTTCAGAAGGAAGGGGCTCTTTCGTTTGACTTTGGCTAAGCTTCAGTTTTGTTTTGCTTTTGGGTTTTGGTTCGGCTTCGTTCGTGTGTGTTTTCGTATAGCTTTGGCTTTTGTTGGTTTGTGTTCATCTCTTTGTGTTTTTGTTTGTTTGTGTTTATCCTTGTTTAGCCATTACCTTGCCCAGACGTATTGTATCAACCTCTGTATTCTTTTGTACCCTTGTGTCCACTCTCGTTTTCCCTTTGGTATTCGTAGTTCACTTGTGTATTTGTGTGAACTTTTGTGTATAGGGTTAGTTTAGGTTGTTGGGTACATTCTACACACGTAGTTGATTTTTATATTAGTCGCACTAGTTTAGGACGGGTGAGTGCCGTTTGTCTTGTATGGTTTTGGGTAGTCAGTGAAGGTTAGCTAGGGTGTTTGAAGATGCCGAAGACCGTGTGTTTCAGGTTTTTGTTTTGTAGTTAGGTCAGCTTTCCCTCACTTTGTTAGCCAGCTCCATTTTGTTTGTTGTTTTCTTTTCTTTTGCACCACTCTAGTTCCCTTACCCTGTGCGTTATTGTGTCCTATTACGTACCAGTCACTTATTCACCTTAAACTAATCACTTTTGCACCAACCCTTGTTGTCATGCTTCCTAAGTCCCTCACCAGAACCCACCTGCATCCAAAAACTGTCCTAAATGTTCCCCCTTTACCCCTAGACACTTGGGGTTGTAACATTGATCTAAGATGTATCATGGTCTGTAGTTTTAATGTTTTTGCCACTTTTGAAGTACCACAGTGTTTTAAGGGAACTCAAAAAACTATATGCTGATGTTATCTGGTTAGTGTAACTAACTAGCATATTTTATGCCACAATACTTACTGACAAATAAATATGATCGAGGTTTAGGGATTATAACAGTAGCTCATAAAACGAAATGAATGTCTGTCCTCTAAGTTCATCATACGATTTGTGCGCAAAAAATGTAAAATAAGTAAAGCAAAGGAAAACAAATCCAAGAATTGCAATAAAGGGAGCCAGACTGTAAAAGTTGCCAGATGTACAGTGATGTGTGCTGTATTTTTTTTTTGTAATAACAACAGGATATTGCAAGCAATACACAAAAAACATTTCTTGTAAAGTTGTTCTCTTGCTTTTACCAAAGAAAGAAAATAGCACAATGCGTGTTTTTTTAGGTTTTTTTAGTCATTTTTTTCACTTGTTTACTTCTTTGCCATATTACATAACTGCCAAATATTTTTAGGCATTTGCATGGAATCACATGTGCCTACCTACTTAAGCAATATATGGCACATCTCCAATTTTTGGATAACCATAATTGCCTTGTTTTCTAACAGGTATGATCACAATAGGCATTATCCATTTGTACTCCCAAATTTAGCTAAAATTATGTATTTGACATAGCCCTTCTTGCATGATGTTTAGGAAGTATACGTGCAGTGTATGTCTGTTGTAAATCAATTGGGACAGCAACCTAATATGTTTAAAAATTAATTATAGCCCTTCAGTTTGTGTAAGCAAGTTTAACTACATCCATTTATTGTCTTCAGGGGATTTCAAATGTAAAATCCCAGCTAAAATAACAGATATATTTATAACATAATGACCAAGAGATTAACTGAAGATTTACCTCAGGTTACAGTTTTCAATGCTTGAAGACATACATCTGGAAAAAAAATCTTGAACTAGATCTAGAGTCTGTATAAGTAGCTTTTGTTACAAAATTAAAACTAAAATAAAAGTCTGGAACATCTAAACCTTTCAATCATCAAAGAAAATCACAGTGAGAAAACGTTTTCTATTTTTCACTAAAATAAACTTTCTATACATAACCCATTTTGGACTGAACTAGATTTGTAAATCAGTGGCAGCTATGAAGCAACACTAACATAATCCCCCATGGGTTAATTCTGTGCCTCACTTGGCCATTTTCCCAGAATGCTTTGTAATGAGCAGGATTAAGCTGCTTTCATTAAATAGATCATCCAAACGATTTGTTCTTGAACAAGGCCCTTTTTTCTCTCTTTGCCCCCAAATAATTACTCTTTTTTTAAAAAACAGTCTGCTGAGATGTAATGTGTTAATGTGCTGACAGATATCATTTATATGCCTTGAAAAGCTACAGCTGCTTGAATAGTAAGTCAAAGAGGATCAAGGAAGAAAAAACCTTATTAGAAATGATATGGGAAACCAGGACATATCAAAAGTTTGTGTACGTTGTATCATTCAGAAGAGTTCTGAAGCATGTATATTGTTTAAAAATGGAAACATTCATTTTTTTTTTTCAGGACAGCAACGTACAATGTTTTGCATTTTGAGAAGTTTGTTTATTGTGCAGTGCACATCGCCCTTCTCCAGCTGCGCTGCTCAGCTAAGAAAAGGTTGTCTTGTTGGGCTATCATTACACTGGAGAGACAATTTATCATTAAACCCCTTGATGTTCTTACAGAGGAGATGATTATCTGCTCAAGGCTACAAGGGTTTTTACTTAAGCACAGGTCATGGGTGAAGAAAAATCAGCAATCAATCCCCTATTCCCAGTCCTTTTGCTCCTTATTTGTTGCCTTCAAACTTTTTATACAGTAGATATATAGCTTATGTAATTTTCATTCAAAGGAAAAAGAAAAGAGGCTTTTGTTCAAATTACAATCAGATCATACATACGTAATGACATTAACGACAGCATGGCTATAGCAGTAAAATGCACAAAACAGCTGGCATTCTCCTAATGAATCTAAAATTAAATTACCCCCTTAGATACTGTATACAGTAAGCAGCTACTCTTCCTTTTAACCATTGGGACAGCAAAAGCTTATGAAATGCTTGCTGTTTTTATTAAAGACAAGTTAATGATCTTAACTAAAATTATAAAAGAAGGGAAAATGCCCCGGTTTACTGTAGTATAACATATTAGAATATGAACCAAACACACCATACCTAGACTGTAAGATTTTTAGTCATCATCTAAATTATGTCCGCTCTGCTACCCCTTCTCCTACACCTTAAAAAGTTTGTTTTTTCCTCTGGTTCAACTCTCCCACGAACAGTGGAGCTGCTATTGCAGTTTTTCAGCATTGAGCCAATAATATTCTTTTTGTTTGCAGACTTAGTTATTTGTCAACTGTCTCCCATTTCTATCTCACACACCCTTCCTTTCCTATCTTATAAACAGGTCAGTTCCCTTTTGTGACAGTACTTTTCTTAACAATCACTAGCTACTTCCTTCCCATGCCCAAAGGCTTGAAGAATCTCGCTTGCTCTTGTTACAAACACGAAAGACCTGTTGTTGACCCTTGATTTATTACATCATGCAGTTTGCTATGTGAATTGTTTTATTTTTCCTTTAAATTACTGTAGTATCAACAATGTAATCATCTGTATTCTCATAGCAATCAAACTTGCAAGGTTTTGTTCCTGCAGTTTTGGAACATTACCTTATGCTTTTTAACCTTCAAGAATTTCTGGAATATTCACACTGCATATCCGGTCTAAGGGAAATTTTTATTTAGTTTGTCTTTTGTGTTGTGGATTTCTGCCGGCAACAGGTCCTTCAAACCAGACTTCGTTCTGATTCGTCAGCATGCCTATAGCATGACTCAGGGAGAAGACTTCCGCAGCCTGGTGATTGGTCTTCAGTATGGCTGTGCCCCTGGCTTGAACTCACTCATGTCCATCTACAACTTCTGTAGTAAACCCTGGGTGGTAAGTTGCCTCCAAAGCTAGAACATACTGTAATTTTCAGCCTGAAGGAGGTTCATTTCAATTTTTCTATACAATAGAGGGAATTGTAATAATGCATACTCAGAATGAGAAATAAAGTCATATTACAGCTTAGTTCTCTTAAAATTGTACCTAATGTTCACAAAAGAATGTTAAAGTATAAGCAGTCTGTACCTAGTTGTGAGCAAAATTAGATTTAGTTTGTGTTGTTGTGTTGTTAAGTGCACCTGTATAAGGAATGTTGTAGTATAACTTTACAAAGCTTATTTGTAAATCTTTACTATAACTACACCACTTAGTGCTATATATACAGTACATCAGAAATCATATATCATAAATATACTTAACAAAATCTGTGTCATATTTTGAGAACAATGCAGTATTCTTCCAAAATTCTGTTCCAGTTAAAAACTGTTTTTTCCTTTACACATCTGCCTCCAGAAATTCAAACCTATAAAAGTCCAGGAAAACAAAACCCTGAAAATGAGGGGCAAATTCTTCTCGAAAGCAAAAAGCTTTGATAGTTGACATTACTTTACCTACCATCAATTACTGTATGTTCAGTGAAAAAGACAAAAGTCTTAAATATGGTATTCAAGGAACTCTTCTATTCAAATAATTAATTTTGCCTTTTCAGTTTTCACAGATGATAAAAATCTTCCACACATTGGGTCCAGAGAAATTCCCATTGAATGAGCAAACGTTCTATCCCAATCATAAAGAAATGGTAAGAGCTCCTCATTCCCCCTCATAATGGTTTTCAGAGTGCTTGGTAAGAGACCAATTTTGAGTTGTTTACGTCTTTGGTTCAATTTTGAGTAGTTTATCAGCTATTTTTAAAGGGCTTAGAGCAGCTGGAAAAAATGTGAAAGATTATAGTTAAGAGAAAACAAATCTCTATTTTGTTGGTTTGTTTTTTTCTTTTTATCTACATTTAACACTGTTTTCCAGCATTTCCTTTAATGTTTTCTTTTAGATTGAGACTTATTTAGCTTTTAGCTTTTCTTAATAGTACATTTAATGTGTGTCGTAGTGTACCTTATTATTCTAGCAGTATTATCTTTTTTCTATACCTATTCCATCTTTTGCATACACTTCCATGTATTGATAAATGGGGTGGGGGGGGGGTATAAAGTTGGCTGGTTTAGTGGTGTACAAACATAATTTTGCACACTGTAATAGGACTGCTGAGAACCCTTCTGTGGACAATGACAGCACATACTGTACAGTTCTAGAAGGTACTAATTTAACTGTGTCTGCAAGATCTTATGCCCTGCAAATGCACTTTGCACCATAGTAGTTGTTAGTGCCCTCTGGTGTCCCATTTGGACTGCATTTCCTTTGTCCAAGGTGCACATTGTTCACAATACAATTATATGAATAGTAATTCATTCTTAATTTATAGTAACTAATCACACTCTACACTCACAACCCACAGTCCTAGGTTTCAACAGGCTTTTTTTATCATTTTACCATTTAAATACATCCTTTATGTTATGTTTGAAAACACTGTTTTCAGCACTTCAATGATAAAATACACATTTTATTAACAAAAATACAGTTTATTTTGTTATATAGACAGATATAACATTGCAGGGTGTTCTACATGCTGGAGTGGGTAATAGCATTACAGATAAAATTACATTCTATGAATACTGTATGCAACACAGAAAGGTGCAAAAAAGGTACTGGTCCTAAAGACTGGAACATTTTTTTATGTATTCAGCAAGATTGTTTCATGGTGTATGGTGAATTCATAATATTTAAACAGCACTATCGGCTATCTGAAGATATTAATACCTCACATACTGTACACGTGCAGATACACACTCTCTTACATTATCAGGGGGTTAAGCAAGTTTCAAAGACAGTCCTTCACTCGTTGGCTTTATTTCAATGTAAAGGAACAAATAGAGATTAATTCCATGATGAAAAGTAGAATTAGGGAATAAAAAACATTTTGGCTATGAATCTTTCTTCACGTGTGAACATGAAATCAACTCGAGCTTATTCATTTGCAGCTTGAATGTTGATGTAGTTTCATACTGCAACCTTTTTTCCCAAATATTGTTTTTTATATAAATATATATATATTGTTTAGTTCTGACATTTTGTTTTCTATTTAAATTATTTGCTAACTAATGATAATAATAAAACATTTGCACCATTTTCTTTTAATGGTCCACTTCTCTAACTACAGTGTTCCACAAAATCAGGAAACTACATTGGTATTGAGCTCCTCTTTTCCTTTTTTTCATTTTCTGAGCACTTTTTAAATGTTTGCATTAGATTTAATGTTTTTAATTTGCTTTTTATTATTTCAGATAAAATGCATCAATATAATACAGAAAATATATAAAAACATAAATATATCTTCAGTGATATGGATCTCTTTACTGATCCAGTGCCAGTGTGAGATCAGTGGAGGATAGAAATCCTAATGCTCAGACTTAACTAGTGTTTTCTAGGACATCTCTCATTAACACAATTTATCAAGCATGGCATTATGTAATCTAAATAGATGTTTGCTGGTATGGTCCAAGCTAATTTTAATTGCTCTTTCTTGAAAAGCAAATGTATTAGTTAAAATATATCCTTTTAATGGTCATCCAATGTGGAATCAGACAAAGTCAAGGCTTCAATGAGTGATGTCTAAGCTTTTAACCAGTGATGTCTGTAAAGTTTCTTCAGAGATTGAGTAAAGCTTCAGTTTATTATATACACAGCATATTCATTCGACTTGAAAGCAAATCCTAGATTAAAAGAAATGTAAGAAAGTTACAGAACGTGAAGGTGTTTGCAGTGAGTGTTATGTAGACAGACTGGGAAGATCAATATTTTGTTTTTCCCTCTCTTGAGTCCTGATTTGCTTTGCTTTTGGAGTGTCTAAGGTTTTCAAAAAAGCAGTTCAGGAAATGAGGGTCATTGTGCTGGCTGAATGCATTTTGTATTAATTTTGCACTGAGACTTAATATTTTTTGTGAACCCATGGGTATTGTTGGCTTCTGCCTATATTGGTGACTTGTGGAATAAAAGACTGCATATTCTGAGGAACTATGAACATTATTCTTAAATATCTTATTCCCGCAGGCCTCATTCATTTGGCAAAAAGTAGCTATATTAATCTTGATAATAAAACAAGTCTATGGGCACAGATAGCTATTTAAAAACTAAGGCCAGTACTTAAATTTCAAAATGAGTCATTTCTTTAGACTGCAGTATATTGATGTATCATGGCACTGTCTATAACTTGTGCACTTTTGAATATTGTTAGGAGACTGTATTTTTATATATAAAAAAAGAATCTTTAATTTTAAACGAATTCCTGCATGTTGATTTGTAATGAGATCTGGAATAACAGTGTGTTATTACAATGTACAAATAGTTTCATTAATAGAATAAAACTTCACTTTCAAATATTTCAAATAATGATCACATGGCAACTACCTGTGATTTCCTTTTGTAGACCTGGGATAAAAAGCAACTTCATTTCATCACAAAGGGTTCGTTTAACAACAACCAACAGGGACATTCCTCAGATACCAACAACCATGACTCTGCATAGGATATATTTAGAAAGCTTTTGTGAAGCTAAATTATTTTGATTGATAACTTAGTCGTCAAGAGCACTCTCTCAATTTGCCGTTCAACTTTTTAATTGTTACAGTACATTAAAAACCCTCACATCATTACACTGTCTTGTACATATTTGTGATAGTAAAACCACACAGATTGTTATTTTAATCTAAAAGGATTTAAGAAACCAATCGTTTACTCTTGATTGGTGATCACTAAATTCCAGTCCTTTTTGCTTCAAAGGTCTTATTACAAGAATATAAATATCTGTTTTTAATCTAACATCTGACAACCTTTACCAGCTGAATAATATTTGGAAGATGTGTAAATTGAGTAAGATGCAAAGGAACAAGTAATAGGTTTATTCCATGCTGAAAAAAAGAAGAAAGAGAACACAACGTTTCGGCCGTGGAGCCCCACCTGAATTGTGTAAGATGTTTATCATTTTTAATAATGGCTATTTGGGACCAACTGTAACCCATGGGCAAACTAAAGTGTATGGTTTTTATTATAATCAATTAATTAAAATAATGCCTTTTATCAAACATGTTGAAAAGTCTTCAGATTGTTTTTCATTACATCTTTATTACAAAAATATAAAACACAAAGATTAAAAATCAACAAACATTTCTGTAACCCCTACAGGAAATTTCTGCCCCACAAATCAGTGTTTACATATTCTCTCAAATACTCCCAATTTAGAAAGCGTCTGTAAGTACAGTTTTGTGTCATCTATTGTATTTCAACTCATGTGGAATCAGTGTGACATAGGCAGTTCTTATGTTAAGAAGATAGTGTATTTACACATGAACTACACATGTATACATGAACTAAAATACTGAAGGAAAGTTGTCACAACAACTGGGTCTTAAAGCAAAAATCAGCATTACTTTAACAGATGAATAATATGCTCTTTGAGTGGCAAAGCAACTGGTACCATAAGAGATTCACCGAGGTTGTGATCCATAGACAGTTTCTGTCCTGTACCCTAAGAAGGCAAGAGGGGGTTATGTTTAAAAACACTGTAAAAAGTTGCTTTGTAAATCAGCTTCACTATTTTAGCAGTGTTTCCAGGGAAAGACTGCACTATTGCCGTTTGACAATATAAATCCTGCCAAATCTCAGTGTTGGGTGTGGAGAGAGCAGGATGCTGTTGTCAGAGAGGTGTGATACTGGATCTCTGATAGCACTAGCTTTTCAGTTTTGTCTTGATTTTTATCATAAAAACTTATCTGATATGGAAAGAAACGGTCTGAAGGACAGCTTTATAAAGGCAAATGACTAATGTCAAAGGCTAATTAAGAATTATGGATCTTTCTTTTCTCGATGAAGTTAGTAAAAGCAGTGCAGAAAATTAATTTACAATTCTTGAAAGAATTTTTTTAAATCTATCTAGTCCTTTTAAGGTAAAATCTCTCATTGCCTTTCTTCCCTCAGTGGTGTGACAACTTCACTTCTACAGAGGAATGAATTGAAGATATTATTGGAGACCTCTCAAAACAACAACAAACAAACTAATATAAATGTTTAGTGAAAATATATTATTCTGAACCATTTTGTCAAAGCATATATTGTAAGCAAATAAGAAAATTTGTGTATATGCTGAATTATTTCTCCAGAAATCTCAACTTGAGAGCCAGAGTGTCCTATCATTTTAGTACCCAAGGCATGAACAAGCTTTAAAGAAGTACCATGTATAATTAGCAGAAATACAAATCGGTGCAGGATTTACATTTCATGTGTGATAATATTCTTTTTTAAAACAAAGCTTATTTAACCTTTAGATAAACTTACTTTAATTTCTTCATTCAAGAAACAGAATACAGATGTGAACTTGTACTGATTAAACAGTTTTAATAGAAATCACTAGCTGATGGAAGTTCTTGTAGTTTCATTAGTTTATCCTTACAGTAATTTTGTTTCCCATTGAAATGACTATTGTCTAAAAATGTATCGTCTTGTTGACCTAAATGAAAAAATGTTATACTGATGAGATGGTCACCTTTTCATGCCCTGATATACTTATTTCGTGTATAGTATATACAGAGATTCAAAAGGATAATAAAAATGTCTGTAGAACAGGTTTAAAATATGATATCATTGAAGATTTTGTGGAGAACTGTTTAATTCCAATATAGGAATAATGGGAACAGTATATAATCTCATACAAAATTAAAAGGGAGAATAGACAAGAAACAGTTTGTTTAACATGATTTTTCCTTTAAAAGCATATGTGTTATCAGCTTATTTTCTTTTTAAAACATAAAACTAATTTTAAGAGCAAAGGAGAAGCAAATTATAATAAATATGATACCGTTAAAATTTATATATACTCTACAGAATCAGCAAATAACATTCAAAGTCCTTTCTTAAATATAAGTACTCTGACAGGAATTTGTGATAAGATCCAAAAGCATAAATCTCAAAATATCCTAGAGTCATCAACTGAGATGGAAGTACATACTGTAGGAGAAGACTTGAAAATGAAAATGAAGCATTATCATTGAGCTCTAAGCTGAGACCCACTTTTTGAACCTTTGTCATTACTTCCCTCCCTCACCAGTTTTAAAAGGGAAGGAGGGATAAATTAACTAGATTATTGCCTATCATAGCATTCTTTCAAAGAAGAAGGGTCCATAATTCATGAAGTCTTAGCATGCTAGCAAATGATTTAGTATGTTGTCATCATCCTTATTCTCTATAATATGACCCTGTATGACTGGGAATTTAAGGAATATTCAGAATCAAAGATATATTTTAATTTAAAAAAACAAGCAAAACAAAATTTAGAAAAAGGTTATGGACTGGAGAAAATATAAAATCTGAGAAACAAAATGTACAGCATAGTCTTTATGTTTTTGAAGTGCTAGCACTGCAAGGAAACAGGCACTAATTTGTCATGGCATGGTCGTCACGTTGGATTAAGAGTTTTAGAGTCCTATCAAGCTCTATTTGTGGGTGAGTAGCAGCTCAGGGATCAGTGGCATTGATGATGGTTTTGTCACGGGATGACATTCCACGGTACCAACTGCAGTAACCCTCTTTTTGCTGGATACAGGCATAGTGTCTGGACTGGTATCCAGGGTATCCATAGTAAGAAAGCATGTCCGTCCATAAGCATTCGTTCTTTGAAGTCACAAAGCAGGGCAGGTAGTGGCAGGGCTTAATCTATAAACACACAAGCATACTTTAGATAAAGCGTCAAGCAACAATAACACAGTAGAATAAACAAAGGAAGCATTCAGTCTCTAACGTAGCAGTCATAGCATTGAGTAATGCTGAAGCAATGCATTTACATGAAAATCATAATACCTGTATCTACCTAATAACATTTGAGAACACAAAGGAGAGGAATTTCTAGTATAGTTTTGTTTTAAAAACATATAGATTTAAAAAAATCAGAAATCAAGCTTTAAATTGATTCTTACTTCCCAATATATTCTTTTGATGTGCTATACATTTGTGACCTCCATTGTAAAATTCTTTGAGATATCTTGACACTCAAAGTGTTAAATCGATTATGATTGCTCTGTGAATTCAAAAATAAGGTATGAATACATTTTTGACAAACAATTTGCTAAACAATATGATGCATATTTTCTTTGTGTGTATGCTAACAAGACAAAAGGCTTACAATTACCTTCTATGTAAGGCATGCTACAGTACATTTAAGAAGAGCCTTGTAGCTTGCAAGGCTCAGTGATTAGCCAATCAGTTAGTGTGACAAGAGAAAGAAAACACTTTAACCCAGGGCTTTCAGTCCTTGTCCTGCTCCTAGTGACTTCATGAAAATCGAACATACCTGAAGATAATTTGTCTTACATCTATGATTGTCAAGATGACAACTGAAAAATGTCAAATTTATTTCCAAATTTATTCCATATCTTTTAGTAATGGAGGAGGCACCTTTGCTACTGTGACCAATTTTGGTTTGACGATTTCACATTTTTGTAAAGCACCTAGCAATTCATACTGACATTCACAAAAACCAAAACAATATTTATAAAAAATAACCAATTGTAAACTAGCTTGAGCTAACAGTTTAGTTTATTCATCCATAGCCCCCTTTCAATGTGAAATAGTAGAGAGGTGAATCTGAACTATTTCTGTTTGAAAGTACAGCTTTCAAACAGTTTGCTTAATATTACAGATTGCACAAGGCTGCAGACAATAGAGTATTGTAAAACCGCTTTATACATGTTTATTGTACAGCCTGTTCTGGAAACTTCTGCGGGAAAGGAATTTGTTTCTTAAAGGAAAACAAAAAAGTCTATTGCTGTGGTTTGACTGGAGCGTAACAGAAGCAGAGGTGCTGAAATCTGAACATTTTCAGATGCTAATCTTTGAATACAGCAAAAAGTCTCTTGTGTTCCATTTTGTGATTTGTAATGTTATCTGCTATGTTTGGTCGCAACTCACAATTATGTTGCTATTTTAACCCGGACGGAGAGTCTTAATCTTGCTCCGAGATGGGCCATTCAATATAATTTAGTCAGCTGCAATTCCAAGGCACAGACATGCAAAATGTATTCTGCCGGCTCATGTACTTATTTTTATGATTTAGCCAATGGACTGCACAGATGTTTGTAGCTGCATTGCAAACTGAAATATTTATGGTAGCTGGTTAGTGTCTACAGGAACAGGTTACACATGAAGGGATAGAACATGAGGTTGAAATAAGAAGAAAAAGAATCATTAGAATCTACTGTCAGACTTACGACCTCCATCATTATGAAATAGATTTTCTCGCTTTATACTGTGTCACAATTTTACATGTAGATGGTTCTTAAGAGTGCATGAATCTAATTTAGAAACCTATCAAAAGGTATTTGTCAGTTCATCCTTTAGCAAAATGGTTCTTGTTCCTTTTATGGGTCGCAACAAGGTGAAACCTGTCCTGGTGACATAGGGTTTGAGGCGGTACTGAACAATGAACAGGATGCCAGACCTTATAGGGAAATTTAGGAATACCAAGTAACCCAGCCAGCACATCTCTGATGTGTGGGAGGGTACTAAAGCACCTGAAGAAAACATGCAGTCATCATGCACAAGGTGTTCCAGTCCATAATCAGACCCAGGATCCAGAGCTGTAAGGCAGCAACGCTAACAGCTACGTATGCCACAGTGGAACCCAAAACTATTCTCCATTTTTAATGTCTAATTTTACCCTTAGAGGTTAAAGATGAGATGAAAGCATATCTTTTAGCGGCAGAACCTAACACCTTAGTTTCTTTTATAGAAGACCTTTCAGAGCCTCCTTCTCTTGTTCACTGCAGAAACAGATATATTTTCCTCTTATGACATTTGCAGCCTTTCCTCTCAGTTTCCAAAAGGGTGAAGCTCACTCGGCTGTGACGAGTTTGATAATTTGCTCGACCACAGCATGTGTTTGCCTGGTGTCCTCACGGAGCGATGGTTGTTGTGGGTGCTCCTTTTGGTGGTACACCATAGCCAACTCACCCTGCAGTTACAGCCCAGCTGGTAACGATGGTTGATCCCCTTCTTCTGGGACAGTGTCAGTCTTTCCCACTTCTCATTGAAGTTGCACAGTCCTGTATACACCTTTCCATCAAAAACTCTGCCTGCATGAGAGGTCCAAGCATACATTCAGAAGAGGTGGATAGACAGATCAATAAAAGTTAAAAATTTTTTACAGTCACTTAAATTTAGATTCTTTCTTTTTGAAGATGAACATTACCCCATTTTTACATGAAAACATCTTACAAACACAGGCGCAGTCAACAGTTTTCAAATGAACTTAACTTTTCAAAGAAAATGGAAAACATGTTATACTGGTTTATTTACTGACATTCAATTAAGAACACTTATTGGTAGTTGTGTATACAGTGCATACATATTTTAGTTACTATATGTGTCATAGAAAATTATATACAAAGAAATGTCTGAATGTAAACAAGACATTACATTGTTCTACTCTTCACTCTACTTTTTATGCAGATAAACCATTCTACAACAAACAGACCTTTTCTGAAATAGTTGCTATATAAATAATTACTGAGCTGTGCAAGGGTCGGGTTTTTCTGTAGTATTGTACTGTAAGTGTACCAGTCTTGTAACTGCCTATAAAACTAACACCTTATTTCAGACTTTCCAAAGGTCATTCAGTTCTATTTATAGAAATGAGGCACTCATGGCTTATTACATGAGGCGGCAGAGTAACCCTGTAACAGGTGCACTGTTCCACTCTAAACATAGCTCTGGATAATATATGGATGACTTTCCAGCAAGCATGTAAACTAGAAAGGCAAAGAAAAAGCTTTGCACTCAAGAAAACTGTAACAAATTTCACAATAAAACAGCCCATGAAGAACAAACTCAAAGAGAACATGTGGTATCTGAGTTAAAAAAAGACTTTTAATTACATAAGCTTAGAAGAAGTCTAAAGCAACTAGAGAAGTTTCTTGCTTAAGGAGCAAAACTAGGCTGAGGTGTGCAAACATCATACTAAGATTTTGGAGAAGATGCTAACTTTGTAATTTACATTAATAAAGTAATATACCCTTTTCATTAACAACATGTTGTTTTAGAAGGTTTGTTTTTTTTCTTTTAGTTTCTGTATTAGTAAAATAAGACAGATACAACTGAAGCTATCTTGAGAGCTGTAACATTCAAAATATGTTCATGTCAATGATATACTATAGAATCATTTCCTGTATCATAGAGAATTGCTAAGATTAGAAAAATATTCAGCAAAGGTTGTCAAAGAAGCCTTTAGTATTGCTATACAGGTGCCTCATGGGCACTAATAGTTTGTAACTATGATGGTATAAAAAACATATGTTTTATAAACATAAAACATATGTTTTATGTTTATAATATTATACATGGATGTGTATATATGATACAGCTTTTGCTCCAACGATTCATCTGCCAGCTGCAGGATTTGAACTGGTAACCTTCCAGCCACAGGCACAGATCCTTAGCCACAGAGCCACCACTCTGCCCAGTTACACAAGTTAAGAGAAAGTTTAGATAAATCATAACACAAAGTAATTTAAAAGAGACTCACCAGTTATCAGATACTGGTACTTGTTGACGTCAAACTTAACTCCACATAAACTCTCTGAAGCATCTGTGTAGATATACTGAACATGCTGCACTTTATTAAACCCTTTGTACATCTGAAATAAACAAGTTTTAAAACACAGCAGTGAGTGTAAAATGTAAAATAATTAACAAAAGAAGGTACCGGGTGTTTAAATGCACAAGTAATATGCATAACATTGCCATAGGTTTTTTCTGTATATTTTCACATATTGTATGTGATGTAAATAATTCCCTGTGACCCTGAATTGGATGATGTGGTTAGAAAATGGATGGATGGATATAAAACGTTATGTTAATGATGTAAAAGCTATGTTATTCTGAAGAGACTATACAGTGTTGAACCAATTGTGTTTACAATTCAGACAGAAAGCTAACAGGATATAAACTGAAAAGTCTCATGCAAGGAATATGAGGCTGTTGGACTGAGATTTCAGCTAAATTGTGTGATGGCATAAGGAAAACCTGATGCCATTGTTAAGGCAGAAGCAGAGCAGATGAAAGTAGGAGGCTTACATTTTCCAAATAAGGATGTCCTACTGAACAGAGGTATGAAGGAGCAAGAAATGGATTATGTTGGATGATTTTTCTTTTCACTTTTTAACATTTACTGGCTAGTAAGTCTTTGCTGGGGAGTGGAAACAGAACATAAAAGGATAAAGCAAACATTTATTTACAGCTACACACCCACTGTGGACATTTTATTCTGTGTACAGTATGTCACTGTTCTTCATGAAAACTATAGTAGGCTGGGGAAACGTTCCGAGGTCAAATTCTTCCAGCACGGGGGTACATTTAAAGCGGAGACGACGGCACCGAAATTTTTTGGCGCGCCTTCTCTTTAAAGCCCTGGCCAAATATGAAGACAGTACGTACAGTTATAATTCAAACGGAATTAAAAACTACACATCCCAGTTACCATGGTGGTGCTTGTGATCATTGCGTTTAACCAATGAAACAGGGCGAAAAATCAGTCACATGACTATGGGGCAGAGTTTCGAAAGCTTAACCTATCAGCAACAAAGCGAAATTTACACGATAGGCTACCTCAAACTGTCAGTTACACGACTGTGTATGTCGCTTAAGCCACTCCTATTTGGCATTTTAGTTATGGAGGCGAGAAGACGCCCCCCCCCCCCACCCCTCTGGGTCCGTGATTTGTCGCCATCTTTAACTGTTCCGTGTCCGAGCCGTAGTAGCTACGCGTACGAAATAAAGTTCATCCCAGCTATAAAACATATATATTTTTGTGGTAAGAGGGAGCAAAACATCAGTATTTACTGCTATTAATTACTGTACGATTTATAGTTGAAATCTGAGCCTAAATATAAAGTTAAAATCTCGACAAAGCAATGTAGGAAATACAGAGAAAATAAATCCTTTCTGACATCTAAAATCAGTTTCGATCAAGGTCTCTAAAACGAACAAGAAAAAGAGGATTTTCGGAGGGCAATTACGCTGTGTTTATATAGAATAAGTGATTTATGAACAATCTAATTTCTTGTTCGTTTAAAACTGAAATGTCAGCTGCAAAAGATCGCACCAGAAACAGCACTCTCTCTGCCTGTCATAGACGTTCAGGAAAGGCTGAATGAAGTCATGTCAAGTACAATAATTCGGTGATCAATAATAACAGTTGTAGGACAAGAAACAAAAGATAGTGAAAACTTAAGCTTTTTAAGGCTAAAACTCAAATTCATTCTACAAATTAAGGCAAATGAAAATTCAGGACGTTAAAGTGCTAGAGGTGTAAAAACTACAAAAATGCACATGAGCAAAAAGTTTTAGAAATGGAGGAGATGTTGCTTTGAAATAAGCAAACAGAAAAAAAGCCATGACTATAGTGCAGAAGAGGGATGCAGGAACACTTGCTTAGATATACAAAAAAATCACAAAAAGGTGTATGTTACAAAAGAACATGCAAACATGTTCATCATGTACATGAACATGTACATCAATTTCCCTTCGCGATCAATAGTTTTATCTATAAACATGAAACAGAGTGAGGAATCAGAAAATTAGCATGCATAAAAAACAGCAATTCTGTCAGTGAGCCCTAAATGAATTAATAGCAACCATGGTTTCATGGAGGGCTTCTCAGATAGTTGGGCATTCAGGTAGATTGCCAGGTGAAAGGATTTGTAAACATATTTTGTTAAAGCAAGTCAGTTTTTTTCCACAACACATAAAATAAATTTTTCCAAGAAAGTTTAGCCTTTGTCACTAATGAAACCACTAAATAAAGACATAAATATAGAAATCTTAAGATTTTTTTTATTCAATGTTGGTAGCAGGATGAACTGTCAGGTTGAGCTAAGTGTATGTTTTGTCGCAGAGTTGCTGCAAGATGTTAACAGTGAAAAAAGGTATTTAGAAATGAGTTATTTCAAGAAGAAAATTTTCAGAATAATTGCAAATCTAGCAGGATAGAGAAAGCACAGAAAACAGGCAGTTAGATTGATCAGATTAGTATGAAAAGTCATTTAGCAAAGGGAATGAGAAGAGTGACAAACTAGTATACTTTAGATCTTTTTTTCTGAACCAGGGAAAATCTGATCATGTTTCTCTATAACAATAATAAAAAACTTTATTTTATATACCACCTTTAAAAGTGGCATCTCAAAGCAATACAGTAGATGTAAAAACAGATAAAAGGACCACAGATTACAAAGTAAAGGGTACGTGACTGATATCACTGGGAATACAAATTGAGAGCTCTGGGGTGCAGCTAGAGAAGACCCTGTCACCTACAGAATGTAGATGTTCTTGAGGACAGCTAGAAGACCAGAGTCAGACGGACAAAGGTGGGGAGTAGACAGATAATAAGCCATATACTGTAAGTACTGAATGAGGATGAGGATTTTGAAGTTGACTCGAAACCTGATAGGTAACCAGTGCAAGGACTTGAAAACAGGTGTAATGCATCCCTGATAGGATTCTCGCTGTCATATTCTGAACATATTGAAGATTGCTCAGTGTGGATTTAATTTCCCCAGTGAACAGGATGTGCATTTATTAATTCTAGAAAAAAAGCCTTTCTTGATTTCTCTAGTTCCCTTTAAAATAAACTATTATTCCACAATGCAGAGTATTACATGGCCAGTATTTACACATGATATTTGTGATTTAAAGAAATTAACACAAGCAGCTTTTGGAGATTTAAGTGTTGGCTGAGTTATTGCAGGATAAAAGACTAGAGATGTTGGTAAGAAGAAGATAATTTTAGGAAAGCTGGGGAATACACTGATAACAAGAACACTTCCTAATGGGGTTAGGCATACTTTTGATGAAGATGATGAAGTTAACAGACTGTATGTTTACATAGATACTGAAATGAGGATTGTATTTTAGATTTTGTGTAGTTGCTAGCATTGAACTGTGTGTTGGATGCACATGAATTGAAGTAATGGGCAAACATAGCTGATGCGGATCCACAGAGCCAGCATATTAAGATGTTTATAATTAGAGGCAATTTGTTTAAATAACTAGGTATGGATACTGATGTGCAAGAGAGGTGGAAAGGCTGTTTCCTTAAGCTTCCTTATGTTTTGGAGTGCGAGAGGGAGTCATATCACACATATGGAGAAAACCCATGTAACCCAGAGAGAACATGCAAACCCCACACACACAGGATGGCAGGAATTGAACCTAGGACCCCAGTGCTGCAAGATAGCAATGCTAACCACTTCGCCACCATTATAAATGGATGGATATCTTAGTTATCTTTCTAGTTCACAGGTTTGCATGCATAATTTAATTTTGAAAGCCACTGAGACATCAGGCACTACTGTTGTATTTATGAAAAAGAAACAAAACAAAAAGCATACTAACAACTGTGCCATCCTACTCCTTAGTTAATACATTTTATTATTCATAAACAGTTAACATTGTTAGCAAAATATTTTGAATTATATTTAACCCTATTTTTTCTTTAGTTTCGTATTTAACTTATTATATGATAGTCAGATTTAATGTATATTTGAACAATGAAAATATATTTTTACAAGATGCGGGGGAAAGTGCAATAACTTATTACAGTGCTAAATTTAATATTATTGATTGCTAATAGTTTATGCTAACACCTAACTTTCTTAATTAGATGTATTTAAAACAGTGAACTAAGTGTAACATACCATTCAGATATACAATCGAGAATAGTTTTGTGGTGTTTGTATGGATGAAACGTTTCTAAAATGTGTAACAAAATTAAAGACGATTAAAATCTGTAATCTTTCCACTTGTAATGTCATTAGACAGAACAACAAGTTTCTGCTTTGTCTGAGGATGGTATCAAAAAATAGTCTAAGTGGTGAGAAAGTTGTGCTTAATGATAATTAAGGGACTTAAAAGTAAAAAGAGATGGTTCATATTGCTTGATTATTTTAAAAACTAAGTTATAAGTGCAGACGCGATTGGTGCCATAAGCGCTCCAGGCAGTAGAACGTTCGTTCTGTACTGCTGAGCTCCGCGCCTCCTCCCTCTCTCGGTGCCGCGCCCCTCTCTGACGGAGCGCAGTGGGCGGTACGCTGTTTTCAGAGCCTCTGATTGGGAAAAAAAGACCTGCTGATCAGTTTCACACACCAGGAAGAGAAAAGAATGGGATTTTTTCTCTTCGAAACGTGTGTTGTCTTTATGAAATTCGTGTATTTTAAACATTTAATTAAGAAGTAAAAACCTTACAGCGTACACAAAGATTCTGAGCTGATCACGAGGAAGAAAAATCACCCATTTTTCGCGCATAAAAAGTGGTTTTTAACTCTCGAAACCCGTTTTTATAGGTTTTAAAGTCGTGCGATGTCTAAGTTAAGCAGGAACACATCATTATATCTCATTTTTTATTTCTTTTTAAAAAAAATAAAAATCGTTTGCCCAGCCTACTATAAGCCTTTTGCTTTTAGCAGAGTTACTCTTCAGATCTCCACTTCACCATCATCTCTTATGTAGACAATTTCAGATAAGGAACTTGACATTGGTTTTGTAGTATTTGTTCTTCAACCTCTCCTATTGGTAACAACACTAGGTTCACGAATCCCCCTCAGAGTCAATGTAATGTGAAGTGGGACAGCAGTCTGTCAATGGGAGTACTCTAGCTTTCATTAAAGGTTTGCTTTCTATGTTTTTGTCATGTAATATGTTTTTACCAATAATAAGTGTTCACCACATTTCTCTTATGTGGGTTTGAAGGTGAGTGGCACTTTATATTGGTAGCTTCACAGCCAATAACATTTTAACAAGAGGATGGAATACTGTATTAATACTGTATTAAAAATGTTTTGATAAAAAGAGTTCTGATATAATGTGTAATTTTAGTTACATACAAATTTTTGGTTTTACCTCCATAACTTTTTCTAATATTGTATATCTGCAGCTAGAATGTTTCCTTGAAATCAACCATATTATACAATAGTAAGTCTTCATTTAGCTTTTTAAGTAATCCTGTGTCTTACTTTCATCTGTTTGACAGTGTAGCGCATTGTCCCAAATGGTCCATCCTTCAGCAACTTCTTTCCTACCACCTTTGCTCGGATTACTGTGGATACAAAGATTAGAGTTATTTAGATTAATTTGATTATAACCATTTTGGTTCCTTCTAATATGAACATAAGAAGAGTTACAAACTGGAGGAGGTATTTTGGTCTTTATATGTAACAGTTTTGCGAGGGTAGGCACACAGCCCCAGGTCCATATGGCAGCCAACTTCATTCATTCCTGCTCTGATTCAAACACCCTCCCATGCTGTACGAACTTGATTTGGGCATTTCTCTATATCTCCTGCTCCCAGTTAACTCCATTTGCCTTATTATCACAGTGTATTTAAGGCCTCACATTTCCCTCACTCAGTTCTCCATCATTGAGTCTCTTTCTCAAGTCCTGGCATATCCTTGTGCTTTTTTTTCATTCCCTGGCTTTGAACTCTGTTTTGACTACAACTCTTTTTCACTCCCAGTTTCTGATTATCGCTTTTCTGCTTTTTGACTGTTTTTAGATTTTGTCTCAGACTGAGCACCATGTTGTGAACTTTGCCTGTTTTGTCCTTCAGATATTCCTTTGTGCTACAATCTGTCCCACTCAGCTTGACTTCTGCCTGTTTCATCCTTCCCCATTTTAATAAGGAAAACTTTGTTTCTCTTTTGTATTTGCCTACCAATCGCCTGGCTGACAGAAAGAGCTCAGCAATTGGATTATTATTCCTGTCTTTTGGTTGCAGCACCCTGCTGACAACAACTGTGATGTAACGTCATACTGTTTGTATGTTTGAAAGCTTTATGTGCTTTTTCTGTTCCTTCGGTTTGTCCTATAAGTAGCATAGGACAAAACTGAGGGGACGATGAGTCCAACATAAATTTTAAATTAGTTTGCCAAATTGCTTTTCATATCAGACAAAGTATCACACAGTCACAGGGAGACTTTCATTTTTACATTTTTTCTGATTTATCTGAAACTGGAAACACATTAAACTACAGAAATCTGTCAGTATACAACGTAAATGTAAAATGAAGTGTTTTGTTGATTCACACTTTCTTTGAATCGTAGCTATTCTTATATATTAGTAACAAACTACAGACCATCAGTTGTCATCAACTCTCAAAATTAACAAATAAATAAAGAATAAAGTACGTACTGGAATATTTTGAACAGGCAAAAGTATCAAGATAATTTTAATATATTACCATCTCCACTTAAAGCCTTCTTATGAAGTATCTCTTATAAAGTATCTCTGATACAACTGGTTCATGTAACCAATGCAACGTCTTTACAACTGGACAAGTGCCATGTGAAATTGTAGAATCAAGATCAACAAATCAAGATCCAAGTATTTGTGTCTCCCTATTGATGCTTCTTGTTGGTTGTGGGAGTATAGAATAAACTACCCAAACAAGTTGTTGAAGCTGATACCTTGGTTCTTTCAAAAAACAGCTAGATGAGAAACTTGTCTCAATTAACTATGAACTACCAACTGCCTCAAGAAGTTATTATTAAAGTATTTCCTCTTCTTTGTTATCTTTTCTATGTTCTTATGTATCTGATATTTTGTTTCTTAGTAGTAACCCATAATACTGTAAGATTAGTATATACAGTATTTAAAAAGCAGTTTCACTGACATTTAATTTCAAACCTTACCCTTGCAGTTTGGGCATCTCTTGCCTAAATGTTAAGCAAAAATGTCTTAGAATGGCATTGGCGATAATCCTGTAATGCTCAAAGATTACCACTGCACTACAATGGACACGTTGGAAGGGATTGTGATGTGTTATTCTGATGAAATGCCCCTGTGCTTCTTGGTGACCCAATTTGCCTTGGTTATCCAATTTGCCCAATGTGTGGATTCTGTTGCATGTCTGTGTGTTCTTCCATTGTAAACTCTTTACATAATGAAAAGTCTTACAAATGCAAAATAGAGGAACTCCATGGAGATGTCAGAGTAATTGTTTTTTTCAGCTTCAGACACTCAAGAAATTACAAAAAGAGATGTAGCAGACTTTGAGTGTTTTATTTTTATTACTATGTCAAACCAAAGAATGAAGACTATGTAGTAGTTTACACTGCACATGAAAATCAACCACATGATTTCTTATATCAAGCGTTCTTATTAATTTATTGACAACCAGTGTGTAGTTCAGGTGTTTGAGATACAGTATTTTCATAACTAACACTTTAGTCACCTAGAATAGCACATGATAGACATTAATTCTAATCTATGATTGCTGTGAGACTTACTGTCTACATAGCTCTGTTTTTTTTTATTTTTACATGTTTGTGTATTTTGTTTTGCACGTAAACTTTTTTTCAAAGTATACATCCCATAGCCACAACTATTGTAGGAAGGATGGTCTGACTGTGTCTATTCTGTCATGCCATGGCACAGCAGAGTAAAGAATTCAGAACAAAATTAGTTCATGTAGGAGAGTTATAATTCATTTTTGTTCCCAAATGCAGCTGGTACTCAGCAGACATTTATGAGTGGTCCAGAGGAGACTAGATCATACGTTTCTCTTCTAACAAGCAGATCCTTAGCTGCCAAGTTGGTAACCATAACAAAGTGTCATTAGCTGTGTGCTGAAAGAATGACTAGCATTTAGCAGGTCATTGATCCCTACTAGACTCCCTTTGCCTTATGTTGGCAGTGGTTCATATAGATTTGTGTAGCCAGTAGGTTATTTAAAGGATATGATTATATTTTGGATGACAAACATCTTTGTATTTATTTAATGATTGTATTTGCTGGTAGAGAGCTTTCAATTATCTTTAAGTATCAGTTTCTCCAAATATCACATGAGTCATGGATGATATTACTTCCTCCTTATCATAATTAAACTGTTTTGTGCTGCAGAGCAAAATATATTTTAAAATATTTGAAACTCAAAATAACGGCTGTTGTAGATCTACAAAAATATTAGAAAATTGAAATTGTATTGCAATAAGAAATATGTCTTGTGCTGTCTACCACAGCTTACTGGTATTTTGGCTAGGTGTATGTACAGTATGTGCCCAACTTCAAATTCTTTTCCATTTTTACCTGTTTCTATAATTCTTAAAACAATTGCAAAATGTTATTTGCAGGATTTCAGAATTCTAGTGCCTAGGCTTCTAGGCTTATTTCCCTGTACTATAAATGACAAAGGAACCTTAATCCTATTGCTGGATGAAATACTGTAATTTCAGAAGAGTTTTAAGATGAAAAGTGTCAGAAAACTGAAAAAAGTCAGATTTAATGTGATGTTCCAACCCAATCAGCCATTGTTTTTGCAGAACAAAGATTATTGGTATTAGTCTGTATATACAGTATTTAGGAATCAAAACACATAAGATTTTGTTTGATCATTGTAATGCATTTGTTGTATAGTTTTGTACATAATTATTTTAAATAAAAGATAATCCATAAATAATTATTGTTTAAACTCTTGAATTCCTGCTTCCAATACTAATTGAGTATTTTGGTTAAAGGCCTGGCAGGTGGTAATTGTTTCAGATTAAGACAAAATTAAGAAAAGTGATGGAGGATAAGGTGAATTTATTTTTATTATAAGCTCCACACATACATCCTGTCACATACTGTACTGTATGTTTGTTATTGAAGACAGTTTGTTTATTTTGCTATGCATTATTTCTGTGATTGATGTTTTATGAATTCTCTGAATATTTTATGGTATATATACCATAAATATTTTTACAAATGACAAGTACGCACATTCAATCAGAGACAATTCATCTTAAAAACTTCCTGAAGTGTCACAGTTATTAATAATGCATGAACGCATTAACGTGATTAGTCTTTCACTTGGTGTACTCCTTTATTTGCCTAAAGATTGGTAGAGGTCAAGAAGTCTTGTTTTATGGTCCAATTTTTTTTTGTTTTGCTGGTGAATAGACTTGGGCTGAAAACCCATGCAGACACAAGACAAATGGTCACATTGATGAGAGTCTGGTTACAACTAAGGCTCATTAAGCCTTACGAATGTTTTTTTTTCTTTTTACTGGAGTACCTGTATTTGCATGTTGTCTACAAGAAGTACTTACTTATAGAAATGCAACAGAGCATGAATTTCACCTGCTCTTCTGAAAGCAATGTAGTTGAAGTTAAAGCTAAATGTGGAACCCTGTGATTAATGTGGAATTTCCTTCCGTGAGGTATTTTGCAGGCTTTCATGGATTACATTCTTAAACCTTTCAGGAACCACAGAGTTGAAGAGGCGATGCATGGCATTTGTGGCATTCTTGCTAGAAGTACTGAGAGACCAGATTCTGGTATCTTATTTAAACAGTACATACCTTAGAAGGTGATGAAAAAGATGAATTAGTATTCAGGAAGGACTCCAAGCTATAGGCAGTATTATGACAGAAATAAATGTATAACTTTCTTGCAGAATGAATAAGGAGTCAAAAAGATCAAAGCAATAAGATAAAGTAAATCATTCAATCAACATGTGTACATTATATAATTATATGAAGAATGCTTTACTAAGGAAAATTCAAGTATTCCAGAAAATGTAATGTGATATTCCAGATTCTAAAGTATGAAATATCGAAATGGTGTCAATAGCCACTGGACAATCGATATTCGGCTTTTCAATCACTTAGAAGACAAAGAAAACATGTTTTACATGTACTTTTTTATGGTTTAATTATGATGAACTTCATGAAGCTTGATGTTTCTTGATAAAAACTATACATTTCTGTCTGCCTTTGTGTACGGTTGCTCACCCAGTGGCTCATATTCTACGTACATGTAGGTTGAGTAATTTAAAATAAAATCAAAGTCTTTCTAAATGTAAGCACAAATCTTAAAAATATAAGCACTGGCATGTGTAGTGCTATCTTCATCAAATGAATATTAAGTATGAAATATCACAGTCTGAAAGGTCTCATAGTAGTTCCCTTTATTTAAATAAGAACTTGCTCCCCCTTTTGATATTTACTATACAGTAAGTGTGCAGTATATACAATATCTTAAAACTAACAAACCCCACATTGCTAGATTAAATTATTTAATTTCTGGAGTAGTGTAGGTATTGTATTTATTCTGATTTCTCCTAGACACTGAAACATTCTCATACACAAAGAAATCTAAGGTTGACGCTTAGACTTAACAGATTTACGCACAGTTTCATGGGACAGGAGTTTTTCACTCAAGCTGTTCTCGGCCTGGGCTTATTAGCTTGTTACTGGCTAGATTGGACAGGTTTACCACTTATTCCAGATCTCCAGGTGCTGGTGTTTTAAAAAGACCTGGAAATCTTGCAGACCCATTGGCCTTCCAGGACCAGGACTGGGTAACCCGTGTTAAGCAACGTACTTTCCTTAGTGTTGAACAGAAAATAAAGGCAATGATAACATTTTCTCTGCATATTAATATATGATTAATTGTGACACAAAAACACATGGGCTATAGGAGTCAGGGAAGAGCATTTCAGTCATATTATTGAAGTAGATTACCTGAAATTCTTTACAAAACAGTTGGATAGTATGCTCAGTTAGCAAGATGGACTAAATTGGCTCCAGTTAATTGGTAATATTGTGTTATTAAATCTTAATAACTAACATTTAATGGAGTATGATGATTAATGATATTACTACTCTGTAAACCAAAGTAATGTCAATATTTAAGCAGCTGTGTTACCATTTTAGTTATCTAATAAAAGTAATCACTGGTGTTTTGAAGATAGTGTACTGTACATGAATGACTTCTCACTATACTGTATCATTTTAACACAGAATTTGTGTCAGATTTAGGTTAATAAAAAAATAAGGAAAATACTTCAGTTTTCTTTTGTTTAATGTAGATTCTTACTCACAGCCAGCTTTACATATTTTTGTGAGGATAATGATTGGCTTTGGGCTAGGGATCAGTGTATTTAAAGTGCAAGGTAGGTTGTGCCAGGATGTGGGAGTCTAGATTATCAAAGAGCATAATGCAGCTTACAGGCCTGGCATGCAGATAAAGTGGGAGAAAGAACCCCTGTGTGTCATTTATGGAGCCATGTTGCAGTCGGAGATTATAAAAAAACATCTTGCATACCTAAACCAATACAATATATTTTTAAAAATGTACCAACTGAATGGATGTCATCGCACATTTCCAGTATGTTTTATTCTAGAAACTTGAACTTGAAAAGAGAGACGTGTATAATGTATTAAAGATTTAAAAATACATTTCAAAAACATCAATGATTCTTTAGGTTTGTCTGATTTTGACCTGCAGCAGGTTTTCCATATTCACAAGTATTCACCCTACATTGTCTGTGTTGACTGAAACAGCATGACATTTTGCATGCTGTTTACAAAGCGTGGTAGTAAAGAATAAACAGCCATTTGTTGCCACATGCTGCCTTAATATGTATACTGTAAAACACAATATAACAATATAAGCAAAGTTTTTTTTTTAGCAAACTTTACATTAGCTACAGTTTATATAAAAGTGCAAGTCATTAAAACATAAAATTGCCTTCACACTGGTTGTCAGTACACCCCATACCTGGGTTACATACTGTATGACCTAGTAATGTTACTCGACTTCCTTAATTTACTGTAAAAAAATGATGGTGGGGAAATATATAGACATTAATCTAAAAGACACATTTTATTATATGGACAAAACACACTTGCAAGCTTGTAAATACTAGTTTCATGTTAACAATTGGAGGAACTTTGCATTCAACCTTCCTCACTATATTATTAACGGTGACCATATTAATATAAAGTTGATATACTATAAACCTTCATAAAGCAAGCCTGCTTTCAGAAAATATCTAATGTTTCACAGCTGAGCCTGTCCCACATACTTCCATAAATCTTAAAGACACCGCTCCTTTTCTTAGTTTACTTTTAAGTGCCTCTAGCTTCCAATACCTCATTAATTAAGTCATAATCTAGTAATGAAGAGGCTACAAAGATGTATCTCATTATGTCCTGTCTGTCTTAGCCTACATCTTCTACTGTATTTCTCTTGATCCTTATTGTCTAGTTTTTAAAGAGGCTTAGAAATATGAGTCGGGTGGGCAGTTTCCAGGTTGTCAGAGTTATTTGCTCTCCACTCAGTTGGAATTTTTTTTATCTATACATGCCTGAGTTTGAAAACTGCTTCCAAACATTTTGTTAGATTCCACAGCTGATAAATCCAATTAAAAGTTGTAGAATATTATAATTACAAATTAATTAGCCTGATGCTTTTATACAAAGTTACTTATATTTGCACGCATATATACAATCATATACTGTATATGGGTATTTTTACTGGAATATTTGGAGTGAAGTACCTTGGTCAAGTATTGAAGCCTTAACACTGTTTCACACTGCTGCCCATTTCAACAGACTACCAGCCTATATACTAAACCTATATAAACACATACTGTGTAATTTCACCACCTGTTTCAGGACAGAGTTTAGTTTAAGGTAAATCAAACTAATCTTATATGTATTATAATGTCCTGTATAAATATTTATAACAGTAACACTCCTTCATTTTATCAGTCATCCATCCATTTTCTAACCACTTCCAGTCTGGGGGCATGGTGGAGCAAGCAACAGGTACAAGGCAAGGTACACACTAGATGGGACGCCAGTCACACAGGGCAGACAGACACAGGCCATTTTTCTCAGAAGCCAGTTAATCTACCAGCATTTGACTGTAGGAGGAAACCAGAGCACCTGGTGAAAACCCACACAAACATTAGAACATTTAAAATCTAGAAGGCAGCTTCTGACCCGAAGGCGTTATAGGAGGTAAGCCTAGTCCATCATTGGAGTCCAGCTTCCCTCTATTGTTGACATCTTTAAACTCGCTGTCTTAGGAAGGCTGAAAGTACTGCTAAGCATATCAGTTATCCTGGTTTCTCTTCCCTTCCCTCTGGTAAGCATTATAGGAGCATAAAGGCATGAATTTCCAGAAGGCTCCACGGCCGAAACGTTGTGTTCTCTTTCTTCTTTTTTTCAGCATGGAATAAACCTATTGTTCCTTATTCTCTAGAGCTGAATTCTGGAACAGTGCAGTACACAGGTTGTCCTGCATAAGTACTGTAATCTTATGTGGTACTAAGGTACTGAGACATATTTGCTTGGTACAACATGGTGAAGCTTTAAATCACACACTTGTAAACAGAAAGAAATGCCAGTAGCTCTTGATCCTTGAGAATGCTTTTAGTTTCACTGACTTGTCCATTAGTGGGATATGAAACCTGCACTGCACTTAAACTTAGTCTAAATCTTTAAGACAACAGTCCACCTCTTCTAATGCATTTTACTTTTAAGTCTTTTTTAGTCTTGCTTCAAAATATATACTGTAATATACTTGGGTTGATGCTTAGTCTGTTTTCATAATGTTTTACATTTACACTTACTGTACATTATTTTAAAATATAGTGCTGTATAACATGAATAACAGAGTAAACATCACTTACAATTGGATTTTGGGAAATATATTGTAATCCACATTACGTATGTTTAATCTTATAATTTTCTCATATTAAACAAGATTGTAATAAAATTTAAAAATCAGAGGAGGCCATTAAAGCCATCTAGGTTGTTTAGTTCTTAGTAGATAATAGACCTACAGGAAGGATCATATCCAGCTGATTCTTGACTGAAGCAAGGTTATCAGCTCTAAAAACATTGCTTGGTTGCTTGTTCCAGACACCCAAAACCCTTGTGTCTGAAAAAGTGTCTCCAGTTTTTTAGGTTTAAATGCACTTTCATTGCTAATTCTTAAGAAGTCCAATAGATTGACTTTGTTAGTGCATTTATGGATTTTAAATTAATGAATATGTTCTTTTAACCTGTCAGAGTAGGACATGCCTTTGAACCCACGAATGTTTAGTCTATTATAGTTCAAGTTATAATTTCCATAACCTTGCATATAAAAGAAGTAATACTTATTGGTATGCAATTACTGTACTTGGTCACCCTTGGTGGATTATGGATTTGCACTACATTACCAATTTTTTAAGAAGAGAGGTGTTACACTTGTCCTGAAAGACTGTTAATGGTAAGAATAATTACAAATTATTTAAATGTTGTCAAGTTCTGTTTCTGGGTTTGATAGTTTTATCTTTCACAGATGTATCTAAGATCTTTAAAGTTGTTAAAATGTGGCCGAGCTTTTTAATAATCCTTGTTTTCTGTATTTAATTTCCCTATTTCAGCAAATCCCATGTGTATTTAATGACCATATAATTGTAGGGGCTTTGGTTTCTCAGTTTTATTTTTATTTTTTTAATGTATTGTCACCAAGGTTCTAGCAATAAAAGAAGGCACAAAATAAATTTTGCAGGCTCTTTCATTAGAGCTATCCAAAGTTACCAGCCATTTACAGAAGTGCAACACATACAGTACTGTAGAAAGCTTTGTAGCCAGATGCACAAGTTTCAATCACAAACAAAGGCATTGAACATAGAAATTTTAAGAATAAGTCCTCATAAACATAGCTTTTCTTGACAAACAAATGGCATAATGACCTTTTATCAGCTAAATTTGTAAACTGTTAATAATTTCAATTTCTTGGTCCTTTGTTACTATTGGTTTTGCAACTGGTGGTTGCTTTCCTTTATCGATGACCATATCTTTGTTTTTTGACACATTAAGTTGAAGAAAAAACATACAGTATACTAATCAACCACAGGCCCTCAATCAGTGTCTACATCTTGCAGGAGTCTGACAATGACAGAGTCGTGAGCAAACTTGAAGTGTCTGTCCTTAAAAAGTCTTCTACAGCTGCCTGCATATAGAAAAACAAGATGGGAGATAGCACACAGCCCTTGGGAAACCCAGTGGAAGAAAGATGATCTGATATAAAACCATTTACCCTCACTCTTTGTGATCTGTTGATCAAAAAAATCCAACCTACAAAATTAAAATAAAGATTCGATTTGAGAGTAATCTTTCTATTAACAAGTGTGGTTGGATGTCATTAAAAGGTGATGATAGATCTATAAATAAAAGCCTGGCAAGTGTTTTGGGACCATCTAAATGTTTATATAAGAGAGTCAGCAATGTGAGGGTAGCATCCTCAACTCCTCTTTTAGCCCAGTAAGCAAATTGCATGGGATCTAGTAGACGCTCTACTTGGTA
The DNA here is from genome assembly GCF_055471065.1 of Atractosteus spatula. Taxonomy (NCBI): domain Eukaryota; kingdom Metazoa; phylum Chordata; class Actinopteri; order Semionotiformes; family Lepisosteidae; genus Atractosteus; species Atractosteus spatula. The sequence goes on along the minus strand of NC_142713.1, from coordinate 32,274,964 downwards.
GAGCACATGCCTTTAATATCTTTTCTCAAATCACTTCATTACTAAAGAAATCAATGCCAATGGTCTAAAATTATTTAATGTCTTGGTGGAATTTGTTTTTTGCAATAGGAATGATTATCGCCTGTTTCCAAAATTTGAGCACTTTCTGTATTGGTTTAAGCTGTGATTGTGTGACTCAGAAACAAATTAGAGAGAAGTGCAGGCATTCAGTAAGATCTGCTGTGGCAGTGTTCATTTATTTCACTGTACATACAGTAGGGATGGAACACAGGTGTAATTGGTTAGTCATGAAGCCAGACTAGTTTTGTGGTTTTAGTTAGATGAAACAGGAAAAATGTTATAGTTCCTGTAGGCTTTTAGGGAAAAGTGGGTTTGTTCTCCTATAGGATTAAGAAGTTTGCTTTCCTGAATGGTTAAGGTTAGAAGGGAGAAGCACAGCAAAGCAATCCTGGGCTTTAGGGTTAGGTTTTCGGTGGATTCCAGGGAGGCACAACAAGCTATGGAATGAAGCCAAGAGGTGCACATAGTTTACTATCATCAAAAGAGACATACAGTACATATCCAGGATTCATGAGAAATTACCATTCTTCAGCAATATTTGTCTGGAGAAAGCCTGGTGACATTGGGTAATGACTTGACCAGTTAAAAGCCACAAGAATCAGATAGTAGAAGCTGTGAGTTGAGCGATATCTGTTAGTGGGTTTGATGGGTCTTCCATGAATCCATTTCAGTTATCAGCTATAGGTGTTGTTATGCAGAAGATTGTCTGGTAGTAGGACTGTAGAAGTCTAGCGATGGTAGAAGAATTAATAACAAACGTCCTAGGCAGATTGATGTTGTAACAGTTGTCTGCAGTATTTCTCAGAGTGCATTTGTTCTTTGTTTCACTGAGCCTCTGTACCGATATGTTGTTGCCAAAACTGCCTTTTGGGTTTAGGGTGTTTGAAAACTCCTTGCATATACTGACGAACACACATTTCTTTGATACATTTTGTCACACTTTTGCTATTTCATATTCAAGAGGTAACAAGAAATGCACAGAATGGGCACTGAAATTTTCTACAGGACTATAATAACCTCTCATTATATTATAATAAAACAGCTTAAGCAATAGTATTATATAATAATTGTGAATGGAAATATGCATTGCAGTTATAGAATATTTTTTATAAAACAACAAATTTATTTTCTAATGATAAACAGGGATATATAGTCTTAAAATATACACATGTACAGTATACATCCTGCCCATTTGAGAATGACAACAGTAAACAGAAATAAACCAACAAACCAAAGTGCATATAGATAATTTTATTCTGTGTAGTACAATTCTGCCACACATCAAAGCACTTGCAGATTTATGCATGCTTCTCTTTTCCGATTTACATGAACATTTTCCTATATTTACATTTGTCTTTTCATTTTGAAAATCTTCACATTGGTCTGTCTTTTAACCTTCCCTTTTCTTCACATTAATGCATTCACTAAAATGTTGTTGAGTACCAGTACCAGTTTCTGTGTAGTGTCTCTTTTTTAAGTCATGTGGAAGAGTACAGAATATATGGCTGGTATTCTTTGGACTGCATTTTCTCATCCATCGTAGTTGAACCACACCCACATACTGTGCCTTTACAATTTAACACATTATTTGCAGACCAGAAATGCTCCAAACAAACATGATGGCTAGATTTGACTGCCTACTTTGAACTGTTCTTGTCTGGGTTTCAAGGGGCTGACATCACAGTCTGTAACCAGCTCTTGCAGTTGAGTCTTGTCATATTTGTTTGTTCCCAGGGGATCTTGCCAAGATGCTAAAGTCTTACTGGCTAGGAAAATGTGTCTCTAAATTCTATGTAAATTTCTTTCTGTATGTCTGCCCTGCAATTGACAGGCATGGCTGTCCAGGGAGTGGACCCCCCACCCCTTGCACCCTAGGCTTTGGGATGCCACACCTCATAAAGAATGAGAGACTTTCTTTTAATGATGGGATGGATAGTAACAGAGACAGCAAAAAGAATAGCATCAGCCTGAAAATTATAAATTCATTCTTGAATTATAACACAAGAATAAAGAAGTACATGTCTTAAATGTATGCAGAAGCAGTCAATCAGCTCATGGCGAAGATCACTCAAGAACTTACTTTAATTTCATTGTACTTTCATTTTGACCTGCTACTTGTAGTGTATCTTATTGATGTACTGTATATTCATTATCTTTAAAATACTTTAATCTTTAAAAGTGCACTAACTAAATTTGCAAATTGTTGCAAAGTGTTTATGACTATATATGCTAAATTAGTCACTAAAAAAGTTATGATTTCATGATACACAAAACAGACTGTGGGCATAATGTGAAAAAAAACCAACATGAAATATTAAAGCTCTTTACATCTTGGCAAACGCACACATCAGAATGACATTTTCTGATGTTATTGGCAAGATTATGCCATGTAATGAGTGACTACAGTACTACATTACAGATGGGGCTTAAGTTCACAATGCTGGAGAACCACTGTCCTAAACAGAATACCAAACAGTATTGAAAGGTTAGTAATATAAATCATTTTGATTCACTGGTCATTTGCAAAAAGTTTTTGTTTGCTACATGTTATACCAAACCTATGTGTGTAGGTTTTTCTTTGATATACACAGAATAAATGCATGCTTTTGCACAAGACTCTCCAGAACTAATGATAATGATTAGAAAACAAAACAGGAAAGCATTAAGAGTGTCAGTACTTGCTGGAAGAAATGACCTTGAAACAAGGATTTCATGAAGCTCTGTGGGATGGATTAACTTCACTGAAAAAACTCAGAATGTGGTGGTCTGGCTGTCATTCTTCAACAATTACAAGAATTAGAATGCATAAAACGCATTGTGTAATCTTTGTAGAAAAGGTCTCCTGTTAACTAAGACTAGTATATAATATTAGCTTTGTATGCAAAGCTCTATTTTTGTATCTGATACCTATCATAATGACATGGATGTTATAAGGTTCCCAGGATTCAGCTACCTAAAATCCCCTTTGATTAGATCGAATTATCCATGAACAATCTCCTACAGCTCTGCCAATGTTCCCTGGCAGTGGACCACAGTTTTTCTTTTTTACATAACCTTCTTCACCTTCTTTGCGAGAATCCTCTGGCTCTAGTCATAATTTAGTTTGATCAGATAATTTGTTGTTTTCTTTCAAAGAGATTTAAACTTGCTGCAGTCAAAACAAATATGAAGCCAGCATTAGATAACCCTAAACATTTTGTCATGTTGGTTTTTAATGCTAGTTCATAATTTTAGTTGTATCAATACTGTATTGAAGATCACAAAGTGTTGACTTTGTGTTCATTCTCAATGACAGTATTGTTTTGTCAATATTTCCTATTGACAACATTACGTTCTGTGAGGCTGACAGTGTGTGGGGTTAACCTTAGAAACGTTTGGCCATGTTCAGCAAAAAAAAAATAGTCTGTATCCTATTGCGCAATATTATAAAGCAAAATATATATTGTATAATAATTAGAAGTGTATAAAATTCAATACACTTGTTAAATTATTGCTAAATCCATGTATTAATGTTCTATTAGTATTGCAATACTCTGTCATAAAATATTGACATGCTGATAGTATTGAACCTTTAGTCTTGAACAGAAAAGATTACAACAAAAGTTTTCATAATCCTCAACATCAGTTCAGCAGATTTCTTCAGAATGAACAGAAAACACAAACCAGGGGTCCCAATTAGACTATGTGAGAATGCGTTTAAAACTGAAAATGGGAGGCACTATTTACCCAAAGGATATTGGAAGAATGGAACAAACTACCCAATCATGTTGTTGAAGACAATACCCCTATTTTTTTTTCAAGAAACAGCTGTGTAAGATCCTTGGATCAAGTAACTACTACCTGCCAAATGGGCCAGATGAGCCAAATGTCCTACTCTCCTATGTTCTTATATTTCATCTGAAAAACAAAACCCCACTGTTTTGTGGACCATTTCTTAAACCAATGGAGCAAAGTTATTGTGGTTCTTTGAAAAAATCTCAGAGTCTAAGAGTGATGTATTTTTTTTGATGAACTGCTGCTACCTTCTGTATATAATCTCTCTGTCAGGTGGTCAATATGCCATTCCTTTTGTCTGTCGATATTTTTATTATTAGTTCAACATAAATTCCTATTGATGCTATCTGCGCTTCAGGACAGTGGTGTATTTGAGGGTATGTTCAAGTAAGCGATGTTTACCCACTTCTAATTTGCACAAAATAACATTTACTGATTTATCGTAAGGGGCACCCATACATTTTCGGGCACATCGTGGGTTCTGGATGTGGCAGAGCAGAAGCTTAGGGAATGGGCCTCAGTAGACTCAGTAACTCCCTGAACTGCTCATGCAAAGTTCACTGTTGAATGGATGAATGTTCACACAACAACCATAATGTACTTTTCCATACAGTTATGAAGACAGAATTCACACAACTGTCCAAGCAACAGATTGAGTGGGGGAGGAAGTGGAATGAGGGCTCTGGATAACTAATTTTTAAAAAAATCAATAAATCCCCTGGACTTGTATCTTATAAGTTTCACTTTTTAAAATGATATATTTTACACTTGTTATGACAAGCCAATTAATTGATTTCTTTCATTTTTTTATTGGAAAATTGAATTTGAACATGATGAGAATGATCAGACAATCTGGGTTATGCTGAATAAATAATGTTGTCCGTATTCAATTTAGCAAGATAAAAGTAAGAAGCGGTTTTATATCATTTTATGGGGCAAGTAGAAAAATTAACTAATATGATCATGAAATCTATTCTTTACGATTATAATTTACCTTATATTGTATAGATTTTCTATCCAATTTAGAACATTGTTGTCTTAACAAAAGGCTTCTCTGAAAATATGTAAAAGAATGTTGAACAATGAACAATGATACTTGCTACTATTCAAATTCACTCTTTATAAAACACTAGAGCAATCTAATAACAGAAATGCTGGCTACAAATAATGCCATGTGGCTGCATATGACCATGTTTATGCTCACTGCATAAACAAAAATATGCTGAAGGTTAATAAGCCCTCCTACATTAGGACACTGTTCAGTGACGAGTACATGTATCTCAACTGGTCTTTGTATTATAATAAGCCCATTTAATTTAATAAATATATTTAATCATATCTTGTTATTGTAATAGTGTACAAATTATTTAATATAAAGAATGGATGCAAAAAATGAGAGATTAATATTTTGTTTAAACCATTTTCCATTTCTTGTCTTGGTAAAAGTCACATATTTAACAGATAAAAAAACAGATTTGATGGTCTATAATTCCACTCTTTATCTGCTGTAAATGCATTGTTTATCATTAAGCATCATACAATATAAAGGTTAAAAATATATACTATTGCAAAGCTGAAAGTTACAATGCCAGCTTTAGTAGATGACATTCAAACAAAACATAAATTATAATTAAATTTGGGAGAGATTTAAATACCTCAGTAGACGCAATCCACATACTGTACTGTAGTTTAAAAATGTCAGTTCTTTTCTACTAAAACTATATAAATGTTAAACACAACCTGGAGGTCTGGGTTTTCAACAGCATCTCTTAGTGTCTCTCTGGTTATTTGGTCAAGTAAAAAACCCACACTTTTGGTATTGTTTGATGTTGATACAATCTAACAATACTGAACATAATTTTTTGTAATGAAAAAAACATGCTTTTTTTCAGAGTAAAGCTATTCAACTATTTTTAAAGAAAGTTTATACAAAACATTTTGTTTGCATTTGTTTTTCCTTTAAAGGCAAAATCATTATGAAAAGAAGTGTAGTTAACGTCCCTGTGCCACAGATCCATTTAATGTCTTTCACTTTTGCCCCTGATCTCCTAAAAACCCAATTAAGCCTGAGTTCCTACCATGCCACCGTCTGGCCTGGAGCACCAAACCCGAGAGCTTCCAAACTCTTTCATTTAGCACTACACCACTGCTTTCTGGGAATTCCACACTAGTGTGAACTCTGCCACTTAGATATACTATCAGACATCTTTCTAGACCTGTTGCACATGTGTGTGATATTCACCCTTGTTAAACAGCAGTAAATAGCTTGCCAGCTACTGCTTCTGTTTGCACTGTTTTATTGCTCAGCAAGTAGTCATCTGTCTTGAAAAACATTACACATGGTGAGACTTGTTTCCATAGAAACTGTTAACTCTTCCACTCACACATGAGGCTGCATAAGAAATTCTTTATCTTCTTGCACATACCCAAAATAATACATAGATTCAATAACACATCAAAATTCAGATGTATTTAATAGGTGTCTTTAACAATAAATGTTTAAACATTTCATTATAATGAAATGTTAAACCATTTTATTATTAGTGATTATTAATCACTTCTGAGCCATGCTCAAAGGACAAGCTGTCTAACACACGTCCTTGTGACACAGAATAATCAGATTAAACAATCCATTTTTGGACTTTAGAAATATGAAGTTTCAGTACTGTATACTGGTTGGAATATATTTTGCTCATCACCCAGTTTAGTTACATTTTTTGGTTATTTTGAATAATTTTATTTGAGAATAAATTCAAAATTACCAACATGACTTTTATGAATTTCAGTTAATAAATAAGCATCACATAATTCAAACTATTGTATTAGTTTCAATATGTATGTTCAAACAGTTTCTTCACATTAGTAGGACTAGAAATAGCAGTAGTGTTAGTACAAATATATGTTTTTGAACCACAATTAAAAGTATTTTCCTCTTACCTATGTCTGAGTTGCAGTAGGCATCCTGTGGATGAGACAGAGCACATGAACAAGCCTCTGTAAATGGATTCATCAGGAGACTGCTGAGAACAAACAGCAGGCTAAGCAACGGGCAGACAAGCAGTGACATTCTCTCAGAAGTTTCAATTTTATAAGCCCTCTTTGAAAATTTAATGAAACTTTGACTTGCAAGCTCAAGTTTTCTTTTGCCGTTACTGCTCTATACCTCCTCTCTGCTCACAGTTGCAGGCAAACGCTCTCTGTCTCACTGCTGCTCTCCCTGTGAATTACAAATTAGATATAGTGTTCTAGACACAAACGCCACCCATACCACTTCATCCCAGCCCATTCCAGGACTGACCAATCAGGAAGCACAATACTTGCATTTAAACGACAGCAGTGTAAGATCTTTTTTTTATTTCCTCAGGAAAGCTGCTCTTTAACCAGGGATAGTGCCTCAACAATTCAGGAAACTCTGTGAAGATTAGCAAGGGTAGTGTTCTAATGTGATGTAATGGATGTTGTAGGATGTGTTATTCTGAAAAATGAGTAACCATAGGAGAAAGCAAGTACATTCAAATTAATGTGAACAATTAACCTAAAAGATAACTACTTGTAATTGCTTTCTAAGAGGCTCTGGAATTTTCCATAGTCTTTATTGAATACACAGACCAACATGAATATCATGCTTTGAGTATGCTTTCTACTTGCTGTACAATTAAATGATACCCAACTATCTGAAAAAGAAATATGGCTTTAAAAACATTAAGGTAATTAAGAAGGCTGTAAATTAATCTGACATCAGTGTCTTTTTATAAAAAAATATTAAAATAGCCAGAATGTGTCGCTGTTTCACTTTCATACTTTTAAGTAAAATATGAAATAGCTCAAGTATTTTTTCCACTGTTGAGTTCAAGAACAAAACTTGTTTTATTCTCCAAAGATGGAATCAAGTTAGGAAGATAGTGACAGTCATTAAAGCAAACAGACTTAAACACAATTAAAATGTTTTGTCAACGTAGAAAGACATTATTTTAAATATAGTGGGTACTCTGCAACACTTAATTTTATACAGCATAATACACATAAGAACATAAAAAGGAACAAATGAGAGGGATTCAGCCCATTCAGTAGATCATTTAGCAGTTAGTAGTTACTTTTAAAAAAACTTAATGAAAAATATTTGTATATATTATTTCCTTTGTGTGTTAGTAGTGTTTCTGTCATTTTGCGTAGTAAACACCTTTTGCCTCTACTTCATTATACTGTATAATAGTTCTAGTACTGTACATGTTTTTTATGGCTCACAAGCATATTTTGTAAATCTGTTATTATTTTTCCCATTCTTTGATGCAAGCAAGTTTGAGATTAGTTTTCCTCTTTATAAATTCTATTTTTTATATGACTGCTTCAGATCAATGCCGTGCTTAGTGGTGAACCTATATTCAGTGAGTCAGTGATCATAGGATGACATATTCATTCTTAACATTTAGTCTTTCTTCTGTCATACAAATACTTCCTGGAAAAGAAAAAAACCCTAAAGGACAAAATGGAACACTAAACAATCATTTGTCTACATGTAAGTATTAGTTCCAGCTTTGAATAATTTGAACTGTAAAATATTGTGAAAGGACATATAAAGGACTGTATCAAGAATGTCTTGGTTCATTTTATTATATTCTCAATTTTATGCACTTACACTGTTATGACCATGGTTGTTCTGGGTTCATATGATTTAAGTTTACAGTTTCTCAAATAGTACTATCTTTTCATGTTGACAAAAATGATAACAAACAAGATATATTTTCAAATATTTATGGTTTCAATACCTTCACAATCAAAGTTACTTAATTTACTACGACTAAAGCAGGTCTTTGCACAGATTGTATAACTATTTTTGGTAATGACAGAATAATAATAAGTTTTCATATCCCTAAAAAGTAAAAGAATTTAAAAATATAGTATGTTTTTACACTTTTGCCTGATTTGGAAAATAGTGATGATTGTGTGTTTTATAGTTCCAGATGAAGTAAAACATTAAGCCTGTGTGTGTTATGACCATCTAATTTAACTGATGCCTGGTTTTATATTGTGTGAAGCCTCATTGAAAACATTCCTTATTTTGTCACATACATCAGCCTAACTCTCTGGCAATAAGGAAAGTCCTATTACCAACAATATTACCTTTCATATGACTAATTCATAATATGCAATATTGCAGCAGGATGATACCAGCCTACACACTGCATACCCTAGTAGATGTGCTGTTTGTACAAGGAAAATGTCTAGTTCATGAGATGGCCCAGTCCTTGACTTCCAGTCACCTATTTTTTTTGGTCTTAATTAGTTGTTAATTTTAACTCACCAGTAAAACATTCAGTACTCCACTCTCAAGAACTGGAGTTACCCATCCATGATCTAGATTCTGTAAAGGAATGACAGTTCTTCCTTTGAAGTTTATTGCTGTTTTCCTGTTAATATGACAGTGAGATGTTCGTCATCTTAGCTTCAGTCACCTCTGAATGCTGAAAGGCAACCATGCTTCCTAAGTGTCAGTTCATAGGACCGCTTGTAGGTAATTTCAATAAAGTAAGGGGTAGCTTTAAAACTTGAAGAGATTGAAGAGACTCTCTGGTTCAGTGCATATCACCTCGTGGTACTACATACACAAAAAACATCCTTCAAGTGCCACAATGACCTGATTACGACAAGAAAAGTGGTATTGGGCAGCTGCCCTGACCTTAATTAAATGATTGATGTGACTGAACTGAAATGCTGTGTTTGTAGAACAACTTATTAATTACTTATTAACTTTTTAAGAAATTAAGACAACTGAAAAACACCTTTAAGTAGGTCATTTTTTTTCTGAAAGCCTCATGATTAGGATCATTCATACAGTATCTTTAAATATTCTTTAGACCGATTCCTATTGCTTTTACTTATACTCATGAGTTCTATGTTCATAATTTTGCTTGTTTGTGGAAAAATATTATTAACCACTTTATTCGCATTTGAGGACTAAAGTTGCCTATTGAGCAGCTGTGCAGTAGGAGTGTCAAGGCGAGTCTTCATCTTGTGGATCTGCTTAACCTTTCCTACATCAGTCTCTGCACTAAAGGCATAGTTTAGTTAAAAAAGAGTTAACATGTTTACAGTGTATGTAGAAGTGCATCATGGATTATAATAATAATTGCTTACAATTATATAGCGCTTTTCTGGACACTCCACTCAAAGCGCTTTACAGGTTATGGGGACTCCCCTCCACCACCACCAATGTGCAGTTCATATGACAGCAGCCAGAGTGCGCCAGAACGCTCACCACACATCAGCTATTAGTGGGGAGGAGAACAGAGTAATGAAGCCTGTTCATAGATGGTGATTATTAGTAAGGTAAGGGCTAATGAGAAATTTGGCCAGGACGCCAGGGTTACACCCCTACTCTTTTCGTGAAACGCCCTGGGATTTTTAATGACGACAGAGAGTCAGGACCTCTGTTTATGTCTCATCCGAAGGACGGGGCCTTTTTACACTATAGTGTCCCCGTCACTATACTGGGGCATCAGGACCCACATAGACCACATGGTGAGCACCCCCTACTGGCCCCACTAACACCTCTTCCAGCAGCAACTTTAGTTTTTCCCAGGAGGTCTCCCATCCAGGTACTGACCAGACCTTAGCTTCAGTGGGTTGGCAGTTGTGAGTTGCAGGGAGTATGGCTGCTGGTTGTGCTTTAGTCATTAATTTTCCATCAGGAAAGTGTTAGATGTACAATGTGTGTAGACCTGTTATGTGTGTAATGCCTGTATGTGAGAATTGTATAACACTGTGTTGTGTAAGAAGTATGTGAGAAATAGAAAATAACAGCAAAAAAAAAACTCAGTTGTACCCGTTCTTATCCATGTTTCAAAAGATAACAAGATAAATTAGAAAAAAGAGAATTAGACAAACTACATGAGCAGGGGATTGAGCTGTTTGAGTGGGGAGTGAGTACACTTAATTTACTTTCCAGCCTGTTATAAACTTTATTACAGTACTGTAGTGCTGCATTTGTACTAGCAATAAAACCATCATGTAGAAAGTAAAGAAAATGCACTCAGATGCGCTAAGAATGGAAAAGTCTAACTAATACAGGGTAATCTGTAATATTATTACAGTGATCTAATTTATTTGCTTGTACTATACATGCAATAACTTGAATAAATCCTGCATTTGCACGTCACGACTCTCAGAGACATCAAAGTACCTAACCCTCACAAATACTAAGGTTTTACTGTAGTCTATTTTTTTAATTTGCTGTTTACATGCCCACACCCTTAAAAGTGTATTATTCTATTTGTTCTAAAAACCTGCACTCTCACATAGAGAAATGGACCTCTTATATTTGACTCCAAAACAGGTAATCCTTTCACAATACCTTATTGACTTCGAATACATGACCATTAAACAGATAAAAAAATCTCTTGTTTTACATGGATTATTGTAATCTAAATTGTGGCAAGACTGAGGCTTTCAATAACAAAAAGACAAAGGCTTCCAATAAGAAATTTGTAAAGTCTGTGGCTTCACTGTTGTTGTTAATAGAGACGCAATCAAACTTTGATGGATAAGCGAAACACCCATGTTACATTTGACTCTATTTTTTCATTTGAAACACATTTTACATGTGTGACAATGGTATTTCTCTCACCTGCATAATTTAGCTCAATAGAGCTACTTTGGCCTATTTCCTTTTGAATTATTGGCACAGGTCTTCATTTCAGACTACTGTAATACTTTACTCATCGGTGTATCTTCCACAGTACTAAATAGGTTTTAGTAAGTCCTGAATTTGGCAATTCTAACTAAAATAATCTGCACGAGCGCATACCTCCTGTTCTCTGTAAATTACACTGGCAGCCAGTTAAATTGGCAATTTTGACATTAAGGTACTGAACAATCTAGCTCTGGGTTATTTTAAGGATTTATTACCAGATTAGGTTAAAATCTTAATATGATATTTGATTATGCAGGCAGCACAATAGGAGATTGAGCATTTTTATGTGTGTAGAACAACATCTGTAGAATTTATTACTCAATTAAAATCTATTAGAAATACTTCAACAATTTTCAGAACTCACTAAATGTGTTTCACTAAATATCATAATACATAATTTAAAGGAACAAAAGAAGATTAGTTCTAAGCCGAAATGTATAATGAAGAAAAATACAGTATTTTGCATTTATTGTCAGCTTCACAGTCAAAATGTTGCTCTTTTTTCTACTTTGCAGTAAGGGATTAACCTCTGCTTGTTCCTTTGTAGATTGCATGCTAATGTACAGTATGTCCCCATTTGAACCACTAATACTGTATGTGCAATTTAATTTTAGTTTAGGTTCTACTAAGGCAATTTTCTGTGCTTTTTCCTCAATTTCGTTTAGCTTAGGTTGTGTATTTGTATTTTTATTGTATTTTTAATGCTATTTTATATTTCTAAAAAATGGCTCATTAATAAGATTGTGCTTATTTTATGTCAGGCTGAAAAAACAGTTTATCATCTTTAAAAATATAATTGCTTAATTTGGTGTGTAAGGAATTATAGAATAATGGCAGTGTTTATAAACATGTTTGTATCATTAACATGAAAGATTTTAACATTTTCTTATGATAAGAATACTTATTTCAATCTGGTGTGTAACTGATGTAACAAACTGAAAGCTTTAAGCAATCATACAATATATCTTTCCATGATGTAGCCCAAGCATAACAGAAGTATGGGAAAGTTCTCCATTGTAAGGCACTGTATTATTATGTTGCATGGGAAATTTTGTCAGCAAAAGAAAGAAACATTTGAAAAAGACGGAATCCTTTAAACTTTTAACCTGTTTTATTTATGTAGTTCTTTAAGAAATAAGGTTATGATAACAAAAGGATTGCCTAAATTAACATTTGCGAATACTGGACTGAAACAGGGAAAAACTCTTAATGTGTAAGAATAACAGGCCAGATCTTTTTCTGTAAACCATTAAATTTAATGGAATGTGCTGCTTTGTTGATGTTATTTGTTGAGAACTGCTGCTGTGCTGTTAGGCCACCTTAATTGAAACCATTTGCAGGTTTTGCGGTTGAATACGTATTTGCATATTTTGTGTCTTTGCTTAAATTTACTACAAAATGACGAAAAGATGTATAACATGGTGAACTAGCAATGAATGTGGAATTTGATAGGCAATAATTTCTCACCTACCTGAGATACTATTTTTATATGTGCTTACAGTATATGTGTCTGCATACTGTATACTGTATGTTGTGATTCAAAATTAGTTTTCTGAATCATTTTCTGGTATTAAGTTGTTTTACCAAATGAGCAACCTAAACCAACAAATTTACACTGAAGGTATAGTTAGCTGTTATGTATCATAACCAGTGCACCAGAACTTAGATATTACATTTACAGAGAGCGCCACATAAACAGCTAATTTGGGAAATAAGTATTCATTTTTTAGTGCTTTCTTGTATTAATTAAAATGAAAGGGGATTGTGCAGTTACCTATTAAAAGGTCAATGTTAATTTAGTCTGTAACAAACTGATGGTGAAGTTCTGGTCAGATAACAAGCAAAAAATTGTTAATTGTTAAAAAATTAAAAACCGTTGCATTTTCACTGCTGGTTGATAGATTATATGAAGCAGAGTGTATCCTTGGTACTGTACTGATATTTTGATTATATACAGTATACTGAAATAATTTGTGCAACGATTTTTGTTCGACATTTATACTGTATATACTGTATATAATACAACTATAAATACTGTACTAAGTATAATGTACATTATGCATATTTTTAGATTGTGTGTATTATCTTTTACATAATTACACTTTTATTCTTGATCATTTATATAATTGCTTAACACATTAGAAAATATTAATTTAATGTAACAATCATAGCAGTGACTTACAGTATGCCATTTGTTACTATTGGTAAACCAAAAAATGCTGATGGAATTACAGTATATTATCTTCTCTGCCATTTGTTTGACATGCCAATGAAATCCAGCCGCCCAGATAAAAACTCCTGACATTCACCAGAACTGGAAAGGTCTATGGCAGTTGTTTTAATGTGAAACTTACCACACCATTGCCATGGGTTCATCACCACACTGGATTTTTGATCAAATTTGAAGAACCTTGAAAAGTGTTGTTCTCTGAAAGCAAACATTCCATACATATATGCCATATCCATGACAAAACTGGTCATGTGGTTTTAACACCATCTTGAATTGGTTAATTAATGTAGGTTGTGTTACCCTTCAAGATTTGTCACGTCAGGATGCTACCTTAAAAACTCCTTGTAGTCCAGATAGGGTCATGGTTCTAAAGGAACTTCTATAGGAAACCATTGAATGACTTACTAGCAGATAAATGTTGAAATAATATCTAAATATTTACTGGTGAAAAGGATTGAAAAATATATCCCTTATTCTATATGATGTGTATGATGTACAGATCAAGGTTGCCAGAATCTACAAGGCTGTTTTTGTAGCAAAGAAGAGGAGGCTTAGAAACAATGAAGGAGGTTTTAATCCAGGGGCTGGATACTTATCTACTGTATGTACTTCACATATCACAAACCATCTTAAAATTAAACTCTAGCTTCACGTCCAGAGCTGACTCACTTCTCAAGTGTCTCACTATTCAAATAGTATGTTCTCAAAACAACAACAGAATAACTAAAACTCACTCACTGAATATTCCTTGTGGTCAAGGATAATTGGCTTTCACAAACTGACTGATAATATGGGATAATATGGGATATTATACCATGTTGCGGGTTTTTTTAGGAGGTATCAGGCTGCGTACTATGTAGCTTGGTCATGATGAACTCTTTACCCCAATCTCACTTTGTTTCATCATTCAGACATTTTTGTGCTGAGGTTCTTCCCAGATATTCTTCCTCCATCTGGTTTGGTCAAGGACTACAAGTACTAGGACTCACAGTAATCTCCCAGGAGTTGATACTGTGGTTCGTTTTCATTTCTGATCTTTGACACTTGTTCAGGCAGTTTTCTAAATCTGTGAAGCTGTGCCTCTTAATTGTCTAAACTCATTCAGGGATTTGGGGAGAATCCTAATCCCAATCCTCTTCAGAAGACTCGTGAGACAATTCAGGAGAATTTTATAACTATCTTGCCTGCAGTGGACATACTGTAATTGAATTGATAAGACAGTGATAGGGACATCATTCATGTGTTTCTGTCTTTTCTCTGGTTATGTGGATATTTTCATGATTCCAGGCACTAACAATGGCAAAGTCAATGAAGTGCCAGTGTATAGACTGTAGACGTGGCCAGGATGTGTCTGTCAGGCTTCCTTGGTCATCTGATTCTAAAATAGGAGTAAATTAAAAAATAATGGGTCATGAGGCGATCACTGATTCCAAAAGGGATGGTGGCTATTGATTACATTTCCAATAGTATACCCAACTACATAAATGCAGTGTTGTTTCTCTTACTTCGCCCTCCACCAAAAACAACTTGGGTTGATTTTCTACAACTTGTTGACATCTATTCAGGCCTTGTGATCTCAACAGGATCTTGTTGGGATCACACCTTCAGGCCACGAATGCGGTACATGTGTTCTGGGTGGTCATTGCATGGGTGGTCCATGAGGGTTCTGATTGGAATACCAGGTGTCAAATTTGAATACTAATTTCTGTTTTTTGACTACAAAAAGGTGGTCCCACTGGATGTAGTTATTCACTCAGAACTAGCAAAGCAACCTGGAACCTTTTTTGAAAAAGGGGAGAAGAGCAGATCCTAAAAAGCTCTTAGTGCCTAAATGCATTCTGCCTCAACCCGAGCGTTTGACTGTCATCCAGTCATCATATAACAGCTGCCTGCGTGGCAGATCACCCTATCCTGCTCCTTTCACCATTAGTCACCGAAGGACTTGTGGAATATTCTGGGGATGGGATATGCCTGTGTGTGATGTCTTTTATCATTGAGAAACCAATGGATGCCAGATCCCACACATATTTTGATTAAACAAGATCCAGTGGCACATAGACTAAGGTGTTTGTAGGTCTCATTCTGCTGCAGACATGATGAAATAGAAATGCTGTCGAGATATTCCAGGTTGTGCATCTTCTTCCCCTATTCAGTTGTTGAAGACTTGGTTGCCAGAGACCTGTTTGCTTATATAGAGAATCCTTACAGGCCATTTTGATAACGGAGGTGGCTTCAGGACTCAAAGAATCCTTCTGAACTTTACTTTTCAATACTGACCCTACATTGTGCATTGCCCAGCTGTGGTGATCAACCTATAAAATCTAAAATAACCTTGTCTGGTTTACTTTTTCCTTTCCAGCTTCTTTTCTCTCATAAAATTTTGCCGCCTTTGCGGTGCATTACTGCCATCTACAGTCTTGAAGTAAAAGGCAATGTATTAATTACTTAATTATTCTTAGGGTTTGTATTTTTCAATGTTTGTTTTTGATCATGTGAAGCTATTTAATCCTTAATGGTCTTAATTTTGTATGAATGTTACCTTTGGTAGAAAAATAACTTTGACACCTTTTCAGTTGGACTTAAAGCTGTGTCTATAATGAGGAAGGAGGGACAGGAGAACACAATTGTACCAGGGTTTATTGTCCATTAATAGCAGGGCCAGCCCCTGGCATAGGCAAACTACTGGAGGTGACTACTTAGGGCCCCAAAGCTGCCAGGGGGCCCCTTTCATGGAAACACATTTTTTTAATCGCCACATTCAAATGTAAGCATAAAATTCACTGTAGTGTCTATTTCTGTTGTTTCTGTGGATTATCCCAATGGAAGCCCGGTCAAAAACTGACCAATCATAATTGAGTACATAATAGGTTACTGAAGCACAGAAAAGAAGAATGGGATCTCAAAGAAGAGATACGTCAAATTAAGTCACTGTAATAATGCATTTGTATTTCATTTGGTTGCAAGTCCATCACATCCATGTCACTATCGAACAAGAGATTGGACACGTTTTCAAGCTAGACAAGTAGACTTCTGGAGAAGTTTTACTAGTCAACCGATTCACATTTCACATAATTGTATGCATGCCGTGTGTGTCTGGATAAAAATTGGCATTCACTGCCATACAAAGGCTTGATAGCCAATGTGTAGTAAAAAAGACTGCTCATCAATTATACATAATATGCATTAAAATGCATTGTTTTCCTTGTGGTGTATTTCAATTAAATGGGTGTTTTGTAAACCCAACATGTAGCCCTTTGGGTTGTAGTCACTCTCTCAGTAGTGGCAGGAGCAGAGAGGAGCTTTTCAGAGCTCAAGTTGATTGAAACTGTCAGCACAAGAGTGTCTCAGTGGACTGGCCATCATGAGCATCAATCATGCAATGGGTCGAAAACTATCAAATAAAGAAGAAATTGATTTTGCCTCTCTAAATCGAGGCAAATTTTTAATAAAATTTTCCCATCTGCTCAGACCTACAGATCTCACCTTCCTTGTTATTTAGTGCACTTATTTCTTATGTTGTGCCAAACAAAATGACAGCAATCTGGGTGTCTGTGTAGCAGAAGTCTTCTTTATTGCATATGCATATGGGAGCCAAGCTCTTGCAAGCCAGACTCAAAGAAAAGTAACAAAAGATGGTCTTTTATATAGTGAAACAAACAAGCTATAGTGACACTCCCCCTAAGTGTTAGTAATACAGAAATATGTCTATATATGGATATATATTACATAGTTTATGCAAAGTTTTTAGTGAAGCAAGCCATTTAGCTCACCGCCCATATAGCTGTGTCTCAATGAACGTGCCTGGTGATACTGTACGTGAGAAACTGCTCAAATGTACAGATAAAAGCATAACTTCCCTGTACAAGTTTCTGAGTGAGAGGTTGTGGTATATATGCCGAACAAACATCTTATACTGTAGCTTAAGTCATATCTCTTGGCTTATTGAAAAAGACAGGTTCCACTTTTATGTTCTGGGTGCAAAGCCAACTATATTAAAGTTAGATGCAGCGGTACTAAGCTATAGCAAAAATATGTTAGTTTAAACAAAACAACAACCTTTTATTTCTTCACTTACTTAATTATTTATTTCTACAATTCCTTTCTAAGGATTCAGTGCAGTAATTTGCAAGTTATGATTTGCCATAATGTTGAAGTAATGGAGATTATGTTTTATTATTATTATTAATGCTCCTATTTATTACTTTGAATGTTTAAATCCTTGTAAAAATTGTGTTTCTTGGTCTTGTTTTTAACTTATGTGTTCTTCAAAGCTGGTTAATAAGTTTTCCTGTTATATATTTCATTTATTTCATTGTTCTAAAAAGTAATATAAGGTAATGTAAGAAGCTAATAATAGTAGTGAATGTGCAAATCATGCTCTTGAGGGGCCCCTTTACAAGATCTTGCCTAGGAGCCCCAGACAGCAAGGATTAGCTGTATTTGATAGTTAACAGATATGTGTGCCAAACACAGAGGGGGTCAGAGTGCAAGAGAGAAAGTACTGCACTGTATCTAGCAGCAGCTAGCAGTTAATGAGTTACAGAAAGAAATTAAATAAATAATAAAAAGTAAATAGAAAACATAGTAAAATCAATTAGGTGCTTCCCTGACATGATTATAATAGGGGTTACTCACAATTACCCATGAAAATCACAAGATAATATGCAGACGTTACCACGCATGCAAAAGCAAAAGAAAAACTGAAGTGTAAAACAGAGAACTGGTAGATGTGAGGACTGATGCTTACTTCACAGGATTCAATTCCAAAAAATAGCTGAACACTTTCTGTCTAATTCTGTCTAATGTAAACTCTGTTTCATTCTTGCCTAATATGGGGAGAGGTTATATTTTAAAGTGAAACATGAGGACAGGAGACATTGATCACTTGCTCCCAAATCTCCTGACAGATATACAAAAGATCTGATGACAAATATTTCAGGTTAAGGTTTTAGTTCCATTGTGCATTATTAAAGGAGATACATTTTCAAGAGCTTTTTTAATAGTGTACTTTACTTTAGACATACATATTTTACATAATTTTTGGTTTGAGGAACATTTAAAATCTGATAAATTGAGGCCTTCAGACACAGATTCCAAAATTGCTCATTTGAAACCCCAGCTAGGGTTAGGGTTAGAATTCCCAAACTACTTAGACGGTTTTTAAAATCAGCACTGGATTTTGGGGCCCAACTATATTTTAAGAAGAGTGATATTTTGCTGTTGTCTGTTTTTTGCTGTTTTTTTCTGAGAGATTTGGCTGCTTATATTGTATACTGTACCATTCCGTAATTGTATCCCAAAACTGGGTCAGGCCAAAAGGTATAAGAAAAACGTGTTCTATTGGGTAAACTTTCTAACTTCTGTTATTTAAAGTACAACTAGAAGCATAACAGCAGCCAATTTTTAATGGTTCCTACAGTATAACCCTAACCCTACTCTGGCCTCAAAAGAACAATCTGTTAAATACCGTTTCGATACTATTTTCCTGCTGATTGAAGACTTGCATAAAGAACACACATTATTGAAGAAGATACATTTCCAAGAACTTCTTTTCAATGGTTTTGAGAATTTTAGACTAATATTTATTTGGTTTGAGCAACATTTTCAAATCTGATGAATTGCGGCCTTCAGAGACAGATTGCAGAATTGCTCATTTGAAACCCCAGCTAGGGTTAGGGTTAGAATTCCCACACTACTTAGACGGTTTTAAAGTCAGCGCTGGAATTGTAGGCCCAAGTATATTTTAGGAAGAGTGATTTTTTGCTGTTGTCTTCAGTTTTTTTTCAGAGAGACTTGGCTGCTTATATTTTATACTGTAACATTCTGTAATTGTATCCCAAAACTCGGTCAGGCCAAAAGGTATAAGAAAAACTTTTCTGAGGGGTAAACTTTCTAACTTCTGTTGTTTAGAGTTCAACTAGAAGTATAACGGCAGCCAATTTTAATGGTTCTTATAACCCTAACCCTACTCTGGCCTGAAAAGAACGATCTGTTAAATACCGTTTCGGTAGTATTTTCCTGCTGATTGAAGACTTGCATAAAGAACACACATTATTAAAGAAGATACATTTCCAAGAACTTCTTTTCAATGGTTTTGAGAATTTTAGACTAATATTTATTAATTTGAGCAACATTTTCAAATATGATGAATCGAGGCCTTCAGAGACAGATTGCAGAATTGCTCATTTGAAACCCCAGCTAGGGTTAGGGTTAAAATTCCCACACTACTTAGACGGTTTTTACAGTCAGTGCTGGAATTGTAGGCCCTAGTGAATTTTAGGACTAGTGATGATTTGCTCCTATCTTAATTTTTTTTCGGAGAGAAATGGCTGCTTATATTGTATAATGTACCATTCCGTAATTGTATCCCAAAACTGTCTCAGACCAAAAGGTGTAAGAAAAACTTTTCTGAGGGGTAAACTGTCTAACTTCTGTTGTTTAGAGTTCAACTAGAAGCATAACAGCAGCCAATTGTTAATGGTTCTTGTTACCCTAACCCTACTGTAGCCTGAAAAGCACGATCAGTTAAATACCTTTTTCGACAGCATTTTCCTGCTGATTGAAGACTTGTATAAAGAACACACATTATTGAAGAAGATACATTTCCAAGAGCTTCTTTTCAATGGTTTTGAGGCCTTCAGAGACAGATTGCAGAATTGCTCATTTGAAATCCCATCTAGGGTTAGGGTGAGAATTCCCAAACTACTTAGACGATTTAAACCAGCCATGGATTTTGGGGCCCAAGTGAATTTAATACTAGTTATGATTTGTTCCTATCTTCATTTTTTGGGGGGAGAGATTTGGCTGCTTTTATTGTATACTGTACCATTCCGTAATTGTATTCCAAATCTGGGTCAGACCTAAAGGTGTAAGAAAACCTGTTCTGCTGGGTTAACTTTCTAACTTCTGTTGTTTAAAGTACAACTAGAAGTACTGTATAACAGCAGTCAACATTTAATGGTTCCTGTAACCCTTTACCTAATCTGGGCTGAAAAGCACAATCAGTTAAATGTTATTTTTACAGTGTTTTCCCAAATGATTGAAAATTTGCATATAGAAGACACATTATTGAAAAAGAGAAATTTCCAAGAGTTTGTTTCAATAGTTTCATTAAATTTGGACTCATATTTATTGGTTTGAGGATTGTTTTCAAATCTGATGAATCTAGGCATTCAGAGACAGATTGGAAAATTGCTCATTTGAATCCTCAGCTAGGGTTAGAGTTAGCATAACCACACTACTTTGACATTTTTTACATT
This sequence comes from Atractosteus spatula, assembly GCF_055471065.1. Classification (NCBI taxonomy): domain Eukaryota; kingdom Metazoa; phylum Chordata; class Actinopteri; order Semionotiformes; family Lepisosteidae; genus Atractosteus; species Atractosteus spatula. Next base: position 32,253,951 of record NC_142713.1, on the reverse strand, counting down.
CAGAGCTGGATTTTGTTGCCTAAGTTAACTTTAGCAGGGGTGATAATTTACTTGTATTTTCAGGGGTTTATTTGGAGAGTTTTGTACAGTATGTTTGTATATTATATTGCACTGTTCAGTAATTGTATTCCAAAACTCAGTCAGACCAAACGTTGTAAGCAAACCTGTTCTTCTGGGTAAACCTTATTTTTATCATTGAAAGTGCATCTAGAAGTATAACTGCAGTCAACATTTAACACTTCTTGTAATACTAACCCTTTTCTGGCCTGAAATGTACAATCATTTAAAGGCATTTTTCACATGATTGAATATTTGCCTAAAAAAGATGCTGTACATAATAAGTTTCCAAAATATGTCATTACATGTTTTTTCTGATTAAATCCAATTTGTTTTCCTAATTATCACAAATTGGATTTTAATGTGATGTATGTTACATAATAATTAGCACTGAAAATAATCTATGCTTATATTCTATTCATTCTAATTAATGAAAGAATAACTTTAGAAATTTCCATGAAATCCTTGCTAACATAGAACATTTCTACCAAGGTAACTTATAGTGCACCCTTCTGGTGTAACTTAATTTGCATAAGTCCACTTTCTGAGTAACCTACTGCAATGTAAGAACATATTCTCCAAATATCATTTTATACCACAGTCCTCACACTATCTACTGTATGTTTTCCCAATTAATTTAAAAGATTTGCTCAAACCAAAGTGCCCTATTCTTAGTCTCTGTATAATCAAGTAATTCCCAGAGTACAGTACTTGAGTGCCATCACACAGTTTTGAAGATGACATCCCTCATGTTCTTTTTCCATCACTGCTGTCCAAGATAATTTATGGTGTCTTTAATAATATTTTAACTTCTGGTTTGAGGCAAAAGTTAATAATTAATAATAAGTTAATAATAACTCTAATCCACCAGATCAGTTATTTAATTTACCTCAATAGTGACATTTGCCAGAATCCTTAGAAACATCCAGAAAAACAGCATGCTTTAAAAATGCAAAGGAACAGGTATCAGTTTTATTCCATGCTGAAAAGAAAAGAAAGGAAACACAACGTTTCGGCCATGGAGCCTCACACCTGAAGAAGTGTTATGTTTTTAACTGATTATTGCTGGGTGATATAGGATCTGAGTTAAATGCTGAGTTAAATGTGTATGTCCTGAAGAAAGCTATGTTTCTATATTGCCCAACATTGACAGATGATATTCACAGATGCTGTTGAACACTGACAGATTAATACTGTAAATTGAATGCTTTTTGAATGCTTTTTTGACTTGCGTTCCTGTTTTTGTGATTTTCATTGGACAATACCTCATTAATTTTAGTTGTGCATATGTTTCCTTTTATAATATTTCAGTCACTAAAGAAGATTCATAACAATTTGGGGGGTAATTTCCCAAATATTTTTTGCACATAAACAATTAAAGAACAATCCATGTGTACCTACTGTAAATAATTCTTTTGCCATATAGCAATTGCAGTACCACTACAAGGCATGCCAAGTGTGGAGTTCATTTGCTAAATACTGTAGATTCTAAAGAAAGCTGCTAGTGTTATGGGATGCATTTCAGCAAGATGTACAACACTTGCCCGCAGCTGATGCTAGAATTGCCTTTTATACTGTACATATTCCTGACTCCTGCCAGTTGGTTGAACATACTATACCTGCTTCTTCCACTAACTTAAATATATGTGACATTTGGAAGAATGAAAGATTGTAGGAGAGACATTACCACATACGTCTGTGAAGTTAGTCCATCCAAGTACTCACCGTTGAACAACCTCTATTTAATGAGTTCAGCACGGATAATGATTTTGATTCATTATATCTGACACACATCTTAGTATGTGCTACACACCTATTTGATACAGCCCAAAATGTGCTTTATAGAACAGTGTTTTGAGGTGTGGGGGCTAATATCTTTGCTTGTGTTTTAATCTGAGTGAGACTACTGTCTTTAAATGGCATTGATTAATTTGAAGTCACAATAGATGCGCCTTTTGCTTTGATATTGGTATATCAGCTTCCCAACTACTGCATATTTGGTAAATTTTCAGACTTATCAATATCACCCTGTTCAAAATACAAAATAATTCTGTTTTTAGGGGATTTCAGCATTATTGAACATTATTCATAGTCTGATCATTTAGAAGCAGGTATTCTCAAACTACTGGATAGTTTTGGTCTCACACAGCATGTCAGTGTCCCCACTCATGGACAAGTGATATCTTCTCATAACAATTTTCCTGTCAGTTTCCAGCATTAATGTCCTTAATCTACCCAGGTCAAACGTCTAGCAGTTATTCATGAACCTGATTGTCTATCACCCTCCCTCTGGTGCCAAATGGAGCATCGCATTTTCATAGTTTAAAATCACACACTACTGCTGGATTTACTGATGCAATACATAACTCTCAGTATTTGGGTGCCCATCCCAAAGTTGTATATGGCATGATTGAATTGTACAGTACAACTCTGTATATGTTTTTAATATTCTTGATTGTGTAGCCCCTGAAAAAGCAGGGTATGTTTCTACAACCCATCCCTTTCCTTGTTATAATCTATGAAAGATGCTGGTTACACTCTAGGGTGCAGGTACAGTATATGGATACAGGCCACATTGCTCATCAGCAGGCGTGAAAGCAACATCAAACTAAATGTATGGAACTCATAACATCTACAATATTCTCATTTAAGACATCTAAAATAGACGTCTTTTCTCCAAAACATGTTAAAACCACACAACAAACACACTTTGTCTACCTCTATAGGGCAGTGTAATACATGTTTGCTATTGTTCCAGGACAAAATAAACAATAGAATAGATTGATCAGAAATTAATCTATCCGTTCTCATCCTGTGCTCACTTATATTCCTATCACTTGCTTTTATAGAGTTTTTTAATCCACTGTAACTGCCAATGTGCATAAAATGCAGTTTCCTTGACCTCATTCATGCATCACACTTGCATTCCAGTTTTTTCTTGTTTTGGCACCTCTGTCAACAAACTGATGCGTTTGGTTATTGTATCTTCACTCAAACCTGCTGCTGGACCTGCAAATCCAGACCTAAATATAATAAATTATAATAATTTAAAACTTGTTCACAGACAAAATTCACGTGTATGTGATAACTGCCTTACTGCAAGACTTTTTAATCTTAAATTAGATTTTCATACATTCTCAGTAAGATTTCAAATAGTTCCATAGAACTGAAAAAGCTCAGGTGGAGGTGATTAGTTATATATACTGTATATAGTTATTTGACATTCAAATCAGGCGCATTGCTCATCCTTGTTTTGCTGGACTTCAGTTCTGGCTTTCACAATGTTAATTAGTGTGCTGTTCTCATAACTTTTGTGGCCACCCCTTGATTTACAGCAAGGGGGTTTAGTAATCACCTAATGCCTTGACACATAACTGGGGTGAACGAGATATCAACCAACAAGTATTTGTGGGTTAGATGTTCAATGAGGCTGCAATGTCTGCAGCAACTCTGTGATGATAATATTGCTGCCCTGGAGTAGGTTAAGAATAGAGTACAGTATATGTTGATTTAGTTACTCAACCATATATAATTCAATCTTACTCCGTTAAACTGAAAATCCTGACTTTTGTCAAATGTTAAAAAAAGTTATCTGGTTAACCGAGTGTTCTTGCTTAGTGAAACAGCCCTCAGGAATTGTGAGCTGGACAAAAGTTATATTTTTGATTGTGTTTTGAAAAACGGTAGATTATTTTCTTTGTGTTATTGATCAGTCGGGCAGATGAGCTACCCCCGATAGGTTAGAGTGAGATAGATGCTTGATCCACAAACTAGTATTTATTTAGGCTTTATAACATGAAATACACCATTAAATATATTCATTGGTGCTAGGTGTGATTTCTCTTGAGACCTGCCTTTGGCATGACCCGTTTGATGACTGCACCCCCAGCAGCATCACAGTGTATTCGATGATTGCGTATCAGCAATTATTTTGAAATTCTTTGCACTCTTATTTATTAGTCAAGACTCTACTGTTTCACTGTGTACTGTATCATTCTTGCTGATTAGCTCAAAAGACATAGTGTAAGGTGTTTATGTTTATCTGAATATTCCTACAATTTTTGAAAATAAGCTGTTGACATATTTGGTTAAAAAACCTTTCACAGTATGCAAAAAATAATCAGAATTGTTCTTTTTTCATTAATGATGTGCAGATAACCTGGGAAAGACACCGATAAGATGGACAGCTTTTATTTAAATAGTTTTATTAGTGTACTTGGTTGGGGTAATTCACTTTATTTTTCTTAAAGTGTATTATTTCATGTCAGATCAAAGTGGCTAAAGTGCAGCTATTAATATAAAAAATTGAGCTTTCAATAAAAAACAAGTCAATTTATTCTGGGCTAAAACAATTTCTTCTTTCAGTTTACTGTAGGTGTATCAATTGCCTGATTGAAAATTGGCAGATTCTAAAGTTTTCAAAGAGAAACGACTAAACAGGATAGGGTGGATTTCCTCTGTTTCCTTCAGAGATGTCAGCAGAATATTGCTGGGAAGATGATTCACAGTTCCTTAAAACCTTTAAAGCACTTCATCATGGCTTCTGTACTTTTTTTGTACATTAAATCTATGTCTACAATTACAGAATTATATTTTATTATAAAACTTATTTCATATGTGATTTTAAATAAACATTTTATACATTTTGTATGCATGTATTCATATAATCTGTTCTTATGAAAGAATACAAACACCTCACTTCAAATTGTATTGCAAATAAAAAGATTTAATCTGCATAATACAATAGAAAGTCAATGTGTAGACTTTAAATCAATAGGAAGAGGTGCTAAAAGAATAGTTTTATAAGTTGTATTTTGAAGCCAATTCTGAAGCCATATTTTTACTGTATACAGTATGTACTGTATGTATGGAAAATATTTTGCTGAAGAAACTTGATGCAAAAATAGGTTTGTGTATTGCCTAGTCCCTAAAGGCTCTAGAACTGTTTCATGCATCTGAAGTTGCATTGCTCTATAATGACAAAAGGGAGTACACAGTGACTCAGAGGAAATTCCATTCATCCACTTCAAATGATAACCTGTTAAATAGTAATGGGGAGAATGTAACACAAGCATTTTAACATTCACCAATAGCTTTATTATGTATTATATTTATAAGCCATATACAAATTATACAGTACTTCATATAATTTGTTATATAGTGTTATTGATCAGTGTTAATGTCATAGGATTCACTCAAAAAGAAGTTCTCAACAAGGTATTTTTCATAAATATGTATTTATGTATTAATTAAATAAATAATTTGATTATAAGGTGAATTTGTGGTCCACTCCCATTTAAAAAGATTTTTAAGTTTTAAGGGAGACATATCAGAGAAAGACGATAAGAAGTAATACTATTGCAATGCAATGAATTGGCCTACCTTGCTATTCTTTTTACAAATACTTAATTGATCAAGGGATCTAATCAGTGCTTTCCTCCAGGGATCACTGCAACTCAGCTTCCACTATACAGTATGGTATAATAGAACACGTATCGGCTTATTTTAAATTAAAAATTGTCTGAATAAAATATTTTACTCCTCAAAATGTGGATGTGTGGAGTGTTTTATTATTACAAATATTTTGATATAAAAATTAATTTGTTCATATCAATGTAGTTCTGTTGTGAAACATCTATTCAAAATGTAGAATTTTAATATTACTTTTTATACCTTATGGGAATCTGTAGGCTGTGGACGCCCATTTCTGCCAGGGAGTAAAAAAAAAACACACTATGATATCTTGTAATTGCAACTTTGTATCTCAGAATTGCGACTTCATCTCTCAGAATTCTGACTTGAAAACTCAGAATTCCGACTTAAAAACTCAGAATGACGACTTTATATCTTGCAATTGCGACTTTTTATCTCACATTTGCGACTTCAAAATAGCCCATATTTCATTGTCTGTCCTTTTGTTATTGTAACGGATTCAAGTTCTAGGGCTTGTGCCCTCGCCGCTTCCACCCTAGTCTGTGCCTCACTGCATTGGCTCGAACCCAGCATGTCACATTCTCACATTCAGGCACTACCTTGGAATCTCACTCATCAGCTCTCATAATGAAGTTTAATTAGGCTTAATAACTGGAAAACAGATCAGGTGCTCATTGTTGTACTGGAGCATAAAACAAGAGCACACTGAGGTAGTGGGTACTTGGGCAGGTGGCAGGGAGAGGTTCACTCACCTGATTGATTCGTGTCACAATCCTAGTCTGTTGTGCCGCTAATTTGGAAGTTGCAGTTAACAACCTTCATCCCACTCTGCTATTCTTCTATACAGGACCTCGTCGGCCATAAGACATCGCCAATAAGCAAATCTGCAGATGTTGAATCTGGAGATGTCAAGATCCTACTGTAAACGCTTATTATTGGAGTATTGTCCTTTTTAATAATTTCACATATGGATTTATCTGATAGCTATACATAATCATCTAATTTCATCTTCCAATTATTTACTGTTAGAACATAAGAAGGGCTTCAAAGGAGAGAAGGTCATTTAACACTGCCTGTCTTGCTGGCCTTTTAGTACTGTAGTGGTCTAAGGATTTCTTAAAGGATTTAAGGGAAATTGGTTCTGCAGTATTGTTGAGTCTTGTTCTACACCTCTCTGTACAAAGGAGTGCTTTTCTCACTCTTAAATACAATCCCTTGTACTTTCAGTTTGTGCCTTTGGGTTCTTGTTTCATTGCTAAGCATTAAATTAATCCACTGGAGTGACTTTGTCAGTTCATTTCATTATAGAATACTAGTTTCAAGTGCCTTTATAATCCTCTTCATTCACGACTAAAAAAGATTATTCTCTAGCAAATCCCTTTCAGTGTGCTATTACTTGGCCTCAGCAAAAGAATTCTTGTTTTGTGAGTGTATTGCATATTGTCTCCAGTGCAGCATCCTGTGTAAGGGTTTGTGTGTAAGACATCTGGAAACAACTGATTAAAGATAAGGGAGATGGGGGAGGGATTCATTACATGACTCTCTGAAATCCTTTTTTCTCATTCAATGACATTTATTATACTGTCCTATGATCCAGGAGATTGTTTTACTTACAGTCTGTGAAATGTGACATTTCATACTAAAAAAAAAATTAAACCTAGACATGTTGAGCTAATGTTAAGATTTGTTAAGATCTGTAAGCAAAAATGAATGTCAAGTTGTAGCTTTGATTATGTTTCTTCAGTTACTTTCATTTAACATAGCTCTAGCTCTAGTTGACATAGTATGTTTTAGTTGTTTTTATATTTCACACATCATAGTAACATAGCTGGAAGAATACTATTTATTTTATTTTTATTATAACATTGCTGTAACTGATAGTTGCAATTGAAAATGCCTATCCAATTCAGTTTTGTTGATTAAAAAAAGTTAAAGACGACATACCTGTACGTATAAGTTGAAAGGGCTAAAATTGTATTTCATTTGAGCAGCATTGATTGTACTATCAGCTGTAAAAACCTTTGGCTAGAAAAACTGGGAGCTAAAGCCAACAATATCAATCATACAACTGGCTATCAGCTACCAGATTTATGTATTTTCATTTAAATGTTTATAGCTTGCAGCGTTCTATCTTTGTTTTTCAAATTGGCTTCTGCATATTAAATGTAGGCTCATAACTTGAACTTTTAAACACTGTAATATTTCTACACAACATAAAACATGTTTAAAGTATTTTGGTAGAAATAATTGTCCTTACAATATAGCTTAACATTGTCAATACTCAGGGGTGGTACTATGTTTAAGGCATTTTATACTGAATTATTATTATTAACATATTAAATATGATATTTTTGCTGTTGCATATATTTTGAACTTGGCCATGGTATGAGGTGCCATGGTTTTTAGCACCATTTCCTCACAACTCACAACTTTTAACCTGAGGTTAAACCCCTGTCTCCAGTGTCTGTCTGTGTGGAGCTAGCATGTTGTCTCCATATTCATGTCATCCAGTTTCCTTCCACAAAAGAGATACTTACAGTAGTCTCCATAAGCTACTTTAAATTAACTTTCTTGGGTTTATTCCCATGAGGAATGTGGCAGAAGTCCCATTTTTTTTGTAATTATCTGTTAATGGGGAGACTTAGGAACCTTTCTCTTTTACAACCATTCTGGTGATGTGACCTCATACAGTAACTGGCAGATATATGTATGAAAATAATTGGCTGAAAATAATTTTCAGAAGAACAGATGAGAAATATTTTGAAATTACCTTTAGTCTTAATTGTATTTGATTGGTGATTCTTTATTATGGTAATGGTTAAATATCAAATGAGTAGTTGTGTGATAACATATTTATAGAATTTCACAAAAATTAGAGTAATAGTTTTATCTTCTGTGCATACATTTTTAATATACATACTACTGTACACACATCTTTGCACTTCTGTAAAGATGTGTTAGTTTCCAAGGGCACCAGATGCAATAATGTAATTTTGGTGTAAAACAAGACTATGTGTAATCTGTGACTCAAATAAAAGTAAAGAAGGGAGTGTGTGTCTTACTATATTTACTTGTTGTTGTGCTGGAAAAACAAGAAAGAAAAAAACACTGATATAATAACAGTTTTTTATTACTATAGACCTTTTTATTTTTTCACTTTTCTGTACTCAGTACTCACTATTACCTTCTCAGGCTGTTTCGGGTTAACTATATCAGCAAGAAATAAGTGTGAAAAACAAGAGATGAGTCTGATTCAAAGTTTCTGAAATGATAATTATATAGTTTTGATTTGATAATGCCATACACTTTAATAGTTACCACAATTGGCAGATCTCAGATGTTAGGTATAAGAATAGTTTAACAACATCTCACATTTTTCAGAGTAACCCTTAATGAAAAAAGAATAGATGCTTAAGTTAATTTGTCATCAGCAAAGTTTAATTTTTGTTGGTTGATACAAGCTGTTTTTTTAAGTATGATTTTTAGAAATCATATTAACTTGTCTTAAAGGTGGAGACTAACATTGCCACATGATTTTGAGAGGTACTAGTCTCATAAGCTTTTACTATAGGAGGCTTCCCGGAGTTATGTTACATGAAAGATTCTAAAGGCATTTACTTTGTGCCTGGGAAAAGTGAGACTTTGTTAATATAACCTTTAGAATGAAGTTCCAAGTGAAGATATATACTGTATACAGTTTATGGTATAATTGGTTATTTATTCAAAAAATGGTGACATGATGGAAAATGTCTGTTAATAAATCTATTATGTTAATAAGGTTTATAATAAAAATGTCTATGAAACAGAACATTGGAGTCTTACATGGGATCTGAGAGTGTGTTATAAACATCATTAGTACAGTAGCATTATTTCATATAATATGTGCAGTGAGCTCCCTGAGAAAGCTCTGTACCTAATATTGCTTCCTAACCCTTAAGTAATGCAGTACTGTAGCAGTTTTGTCTGATGAGAGTCTCTGATTCAAAAATGGACATGACTGGCCTGTAAATCCTTTCTTTGTCAGTTTAAGACTGCTATCTGCAGTTTCAACTGAGTGCAGAAACTTGGCACTGAATTTCTCCTTCATTTCAGGACACAAAGGGCAGAGTTGCCAAGGCTGAGGCATATAAACATTCTCTTTGCTGCACTGTCAGTGTTGCCTGTCCTCAGAAAAATCCTTATACTGGAAAGCCTGTGCTGGTTTTCTTCATATTTGCTTACTCATATTGCTGGGAAAAGTGAAACTTTGAAACTTTATTTTCAAATTGTCATATCCATGCTGGATTGTCTCTTGTATTTATTAGGATGCAGGCACTTTCATACAGTATATTGTCTCATTAGAACCCCAAGCAGTGGAAGCACCTCTAGTACTGTAAGTAATTGTAAGGATTTTTAAGGCTTCCCACAGTAAAATTGCTTGTGTTCAAAGACCAGACAGCCATACAGGTTCTTACCATGCACATATGATGGGACAGAAAACCCATTAAATTTCTGACAAACCTGCTTCAACCAAAATGGTAACCCAACTTACATTTTCAAAAACACTTTCACAAATCTTCTTATAAACAATGGCACTGATTAAAGTAATAACATCTGTTTTACTATGGTTTTTATGCCTGGAGCAGATCATAAGCTCTTCACGGAATATTGTCCTAATCAAAAATGGTTTGGCCAATTAACTTTAATTTTAATAACTCCATTAACTTTATAAATATAACTGTAGTATCCACAGGTAAATATTGTTTCAGCTAAATGTGGGTAGTCAACATCTAGCTTGTGTCAACATTTGCAGTTCTTGGGAGCTTTAAAGCAAGAAAGGAACTGAGGTGCTTTCTGAGTGTTAGAGGACTGTGAGAAACATTGATCAAAGGAATCGTGTGGTTTATCTTGGTTAAATAAGTTCAGGTTAAATGGTTAAGAATCATCAACAGTAGAGGAATAGAGGCTAAAAAAGGCAGGTAGGCAGAGAGACGGACAGAGTGAAGAAAGCATATGCAACAGACAGAAAGATACGAGAGAAGAGACAGTGCCAGGCAGGGGGTCCTTGTTCTGATCTGTTCTTTAAAACCAAATTCAAGATAAGAATTTGAACCTTGTTAAGAGAACTTGCCATTCTGTTGTTTTTTTTAGGAAACTCTGATTTCTTGTACAAAATATCCCTAGGTTAAAAGCATCCTCTCCTGGTTAGTGGGTGCATTTTTATAATAGGGAAATAGGTTTCTCATTTACTTTGTAACATCCATATTTTACAGTAGGTCATTTTCTGTTTAGTTTAGAAGGCAGGTTTATCTTTCTTGTTGCCCTGTGCAGGTTTTATAGAGGATCTTTGATTATGTGGTAGCAGTCTGGGGTTCTTCTGTATGGTCAGTACGTAGGCCTCTGAGACACCTTGTTCATAAAGAGAATACCTTGTATGTTGTTTTTCATGTTGTGTATTCTTAGTGTGTGTTATGTCATTGTTAATATTTAACCTAATGTGCCTGACTTATTACTCTTTCACAAAGCTATACAAGAGAACAAAGAATTCAATTGCCTCTAATTATACCAACTATTCGGATATATTTTTAGCATATCATTACAATTTGGAGGTTATGATTATTTATTTTACTTAATGACTAACTTGCTCTGTCATTTTTGGCATTCTCTATTTTCATTTGTAACTACTGTATATACAGTACAGTATACAGTACTGTATATATGAAAATAGGGTGTCTGCATAAACTAAAGATGTCACCCTGATCACTTTTTCTTTTTGTTTGTTATTGATACAGGATCTCTAATTTTGTCAGATTACCCAAAACATGTTGATATCTTCCTAGTTAGGATATCATTTATATCTGATAGACTGTCATTCCTATGTACACTATAACAAGATGACTGTGTTGCTGCCATTATGTTCTCACCACTCACGTTGCTTCTGTCTTGGCAACCAGTAAACCAATGTAATCAAAGTTTGTTAGATTTCAAGGACAAACAAAGCTGCATTAAATTTTGCACCTCACAAATTGCTGCAAGACTTGTACTACCCACATTGAGTCATCAATATACAGTATGTTTCTGCACTTATAACTTTATGTGCAAATTGCTCAAATACAACAAGGTGTTGGTTGAAAAATTAAGTCCAGTGTTTAAGGTATCATTCTAGTGACAATACAGTTAACTTACTGTATGGTGAAATGGGTTACCTCCATAAGATGCAATGTATGCCTCCTTCACATGTATTATGGAATGAAATGTACAGTAGGTGCTTTAATGGGAGCAGGTTACTGTTTGCATGATTCTGTTTTTTCTAATATAGAGAACACACTTTCCTTGTTTTCCAAGTAATTACGTTAAGATTCTAATATGTTTTTTCAATTTTGTGCTGTAAAAAACCTGTAAGTATTAAATACAGTTCACGTAGAAAAATTATGCATAATTTTGTGCGCTTTACTGTAAAGTACCCCTTTATGGATTGTTGACACTTGTTGAAAATAATATCACAATGTCTACTTAACAGTGCCTCCAGAACAGTCAATTTATAAGATGTCAGGAATCTAAACTCACACTGAAGGTCATAGATCTGTGACACTAAAAGGAGCCAGCAAAACATTACCCATTATTTACCCATTATTATCACTGTAACATGTTAAAAATAGATTCTCTAAGAATAGTTTATTAAGGATGTAGACACACATTCTTAGTATTTATTTTATGTTAGATGAGTAACTATCATTTAGTTTAGTACTATAGATGGTTAATTTATAAGAAAATACATTTAAAGGTACAGTATATACTGAAAGTGAAAGAGAATGTGTTCTAGATATTTCTAAAAAGTAGTGAGAAGAACAGAATTCATATCAGATATATAAGAATCCACACCATGGCAGGAAATAAAAGGTTGATTTAACAGCCATTCACAACTTTCAGATAAGTGGTTGGTCATGGGGGATGTCAGCTCTGCAGTCTTTCTGAGACATTCTGAATTTAAATCTGAATGAATGATAGGAGCAGGGATATGGTCAATTTCAGGGTAGCTCTAGTTTCTTAAACAGAAAAAAGAGCTGTATCAGCTGCTTACTGTAGAGACGCATGTTCACTGCACTCTGAGTTTCTCATTAAGAGAGTCTGTGAGAAAATAAGGAAAATGTTCAGCCTGCCAGGGACTAATTAGCACCTGTTTTTTTTCTTTCAGAGAATACAGACTGATCCAGTTTTTGCTTTTAAACCTGGTGGGTTTTCTTCTTGTTAAACTCACCATTTGGCTCTGTAATTTGGTTTAGCCTGTGGAATTTCTGCTTTCATGTTGAAGTGGTAGAGTTAATGGTCTAGCCACTGAGGTATTAAATTTTATTTCTCTTGTTCTTAATGAGGTACAGAATGTTATCCCTTGCCATATTTTTTGTAAGATTTTGAGAAGCTTGTAGTCTGACATTTTGAGAAAAGTAGGTTAAATGTGGAAAAGAGTTTCAGTTAAAATAAAAATATTCTTGCAACACAGATTTGTTACTGGTGGATGTGAGCTAAAGTGATTATTACTAGAAAGAACAATTGAATGAATATGATGTCTGTATTAACAGTAGTACCCCTTAGTGTCAGGAATGATTAATTCCTCCTTGCTTTTTAACATAATCTTTATTCAAAGGTAACTTTAAAAATATAACAACATCACTTAATATTAATGGAACAGGTGGATTTTTGTGATTTTTTTTGTTATTCTGTGATAGCAAGGAATGTATTTAATATATATCCATGTGGTTATGGAATGTGATATTTTAACACAAAGCTCTTCTTCTTTACATCCATAAATAAGTTGCAAATACAAAGTACTTTGAAAATGAAGTATACTGGCTATGGAAATCGACTAAATGGTTTTGACATCATTTTGATTAATTGATCATTCATGACTGACCGTGATACACTCAATTAACTTTGACTGTTGCATAAGCAGTAAATCACCTCATTAGTGGGAGAGTGGATTAGACACAGATGATGAGGTGATTTAGCATGTTGAAAGTCAAGCCTGGTGAAAATCAAGAAAGAAAAACACAGAAAGGAACCAATATGCCTTGCTTATCAAGAGAGCAATGATTTCACGCCATCGGTATGTAGGAGGCTAGATTAAGTCATCACACTGTTGCTGACTGGCTGGAGTGTTCAGACCAAGTCCTGGGACAACACTTGATGCCTGCCCTGTGGAGTCATCCTGCCTCAACAACATTCCAGCAGGACAATGCATATCCTCTTCTTGCTCATATAAAAACAGCTTTCTCATGAGAAGAGAATGTGGCAATTATGCCTTGGACACCCTCCTCAGCAGACTAATTAAACATTTGTGGGATGAGTTGGGATGGTGTGTTGCATCTACAGTAGATAAGCACATGTGACTTGGCATGAAGCATGCATCACAGATATATATCTTGCAATGTTTGGCAACCCATATACTAGCAAACCCTTTGTTGATCAGGCCTATTAAGGCCATGTATTATGCAGCATAAAGACTTACCTATCATGTAATGTCTCTTCAGTAAAATGTCACTATGCCCTCTTCTAAAAAGGAATGGTCACTCTCAATTCTGTAAAATTGTTATAGTAATTAGAGAACAGTAGATAAATTTGTTTTGATGCTTAGTATATAATTTAATCACAAGTTTCAGTTTCTTGTATAATCAAAAATCTGTAAGGTTTTGGTGGTTTAGATAAATTGTTTTCTTTTTGAGCATGTTTTTATTTTTTTTAAACACCAATTCCACAGGGGGAAAATACAGAAGCAATTACAGAACCAAATGGACCAAATTCTTCCCGTAATACATAATGTACATTATGTTGAAAGAAAAAGAAAAATGGAGTGAGACGCATCCTTAGACAAAGAACACAAAATATAATGTCGTCTGAGCTGTCAAATGTCATAACAGAGGCTGAGTGGAGCTGAGCTGTGGACCTTTCTAGAAGCAAAATATATCATTAAAATATCTTGACCAAAAATAAGGAAATATCCACCTCTAACTCCTCAATAGTAGTCTTCTTTGCTGCAGTCAACCCTGCTAAGAAAACCTGCTTGGCAAAACTTGATAGTATTAACTGAGATTCATCAGAGACTAACAGAAGGTCTCAGGATTGAGGCAGAAAAATGCCTAATGTAGTGTATAGGCCAAAACAGATCCCCACATACAGTAAGTATTTCCAAACTGCAATAAATCATAAGTAAATCAGTGCCCATTTCTCCACACATATGGTCTCTAAAAATTTTCAAATCTTTCTGAGGTAAATAGATTAAATATATTGATCAAAGTCTTTGGATCTTCAGTACTTGTGTTTAGTAAGAAGTACAGTACATGCTGCAAGTTTCTTGTTATAGAAGCAAAGTGAGATTACATTTTTGCATTGGTTGTCACGTATAGGTGGCATTTTTTTCTTTGGCTTTCAGGCTTTAAAAACTTTCTAAATAATTTCATGTTATATCAGGTTGAGTGGGTGTTGATCACAAAATAAATTGGGGTGTAAACAAACTAATGATGCCAGCCAGATTTTCAGCAAACAAGGGACCCAGCCATCTGTTTGTGGTTTAAGCTGACAAATTGACTGATGAAAAGTTATATTTGTTAATCTCAGCATTAGCATTTTTAAATGAAAAACACATTAGAGACTGACAAAGGAAAACACCCTGCAAGCTGTTGGTGTTTTTGTAACGTGAGGTATTTCTTGAGGCTTTATTGAAAATCAGAATCACTCTCTTTTGGTAATAAAGCTTGTAAAGTAGTTTGATATATCTATAGCCAAGTTAATCTTTTGTTATTTTCTATTGTGATTGTGAATAATAGACAAAACAAGTCAATGATAAAGTGCTTTCTGTATACAATAATGAGGGTTTTAAGGACAGATTGTGCTGTGTATTTATTAGTTTACACATACTTCTCATCTTGTCATTTTACAAAGTGATTGACTCTCACTAATAATTTCATAAGGTCATAGATTTTTTTAACAGACAGGATTCTACTAACTTCATTTTCACATATTGTACAAAGAGGATGTAACAAGATAATGTGGTTCCCGTTCCGCCGCTACGCATATGGGTCTTTATCCGCTCTCCTGCTCTCCACGGTTAGTCCCTTTGGACGTCCGTGACAACCATGTCCATCTAAACCTAATGTCTAACAGACCACAGATTGTCTACAAAGTTCTCCTTTCTATGCAGCCTGTAGTTTTGGCTTTGTATATCATGTCTTTGGATTCGTTGACACTTTTTTGGTATTGAGAGAAGGTGTTTTAAGTATTTTTGTCTGTTGTAAATAGTAATATAGTATGAGTGAAATTAGTTTTCTCTCCAATTAAGCTATTATCCTAGTTTGGATTCAGGGGGTGTTTATTTTGTAATTAACTAATGTGGCTGAAATTATGGTAGATAATGGATTTGCCAAAAACGCCTTGCTGATTTGAACTTGGAGGTAATTTTTCAAGTACAGATTTTGACTCATATGGGTTGTGGTTCAAACAGTTTCAAATAGTTCTCAACAGCATGGTATCCTGCATTCCTTTAAACATGTATTTTCTATATACTACATACTGTAATGCACTTCATAGAAAATATTTCATGTTTTCTCATAGGGGAACAGCAGAGCATGAAGTTGACAATGTGTAAATAGTCTGTCTGACAGTGTCCAATCCTCTTCAAATACCAATTTTTAACTTTAAGTGCATCATTTGGTCAGAAAACATCTGTCTTTCACATTTTCCCCCTGTCCCAAACCAATTAATAGAATGATATTGCCGCTAGAAAATTTATAAGAGATAAGAGAAGATCACTTTATTAGCCATATACAATTTCTTGCATTAGGAATCCATCTTTTCACATACCCCAGCTTGGTCTCCATGGGACACACAGGCACACAGACAGGGAAAGAAGCTTGGGGTCAGAGTGCTGGGACAGCCAATGTACAGCGCCCCTGGAGCAGTTGGGGTTAAGGGCCTTGCTCAGGGGCCCAATGAAGTAGGATTCCCCTGCCGGCTGTGGGATTTGAACTGGCAACCTTCCAGCCACAGGCGCAGATCCTTAGACACAGTGCCACTGCTCCGCCCCATAATGTTTAAAATAAATTTAATCACATAATCTTAAGCCTGCTACAGTTATTACATATGAAATGGTACAAAAGGTCTTAATTTTGTAATGCAGTTCAATGCATTCTGAGAAGTCAGTAATGAGAGACTATTTTGTTTTTGTTTGGGCATTATATAATTGCAACCATCAAAAAAGTTTGTTTCTTAACATTGCCTGTCCTGCATATCTGTTAAATGCATTTAAATGACATCTTCCTATCATAATTAAACCATTTAATTGAATAAGAAAGCAATGTAGATCACTTTTTTTTTCTTTTTGTACATCTATTAATGTTTTCTCCATATCATTCTAAAAAATGATATTTTTTTATTAAGGTGTTATTATTGCTAATTCTAAACCTTATGAAGTATACAGTATTTATTTTGCAGTGTGCACATCTAATAATAATGCATTTTCAGTTACAGCCTGTTCCATTTGGTGCCTCAAATATGCCTTGTTTGAATTTTAAATCTCTATTATTACTATATTATACCTTAAAATGGGACTCAGGAACTTTCCTCCACAGATTCGGTCCTCACATTTACCTTTCCTTTTTCATTTTATTTTCTGTTCGTCTACAGTATGCCAACTATGCCAAGACATCCTTAACTTTAAAAACTTAAATGTACTTCTTTAAAAACTTAAATGTACTTGATTTAACATTGCTGATCACTGTAAATAATTTCAACTTTATTTTGTCTCATGTGTTTTAAACAAATACTGTATTTTACTCTCTCTCTGTTTCAAAAGGAAACAGAAATCCAAAAAGCTAAAAATTCCAGACTCCAAAAAGTTCCATCTATTTATGCTAACATAGATTATTGGCATAGTCAGCATTTTTTTCTTAGCCATGGAATGTATGCAATAGATACTAACTTACTGGTATAAATTAATATGACAATAAGATGGTACTTTTTAATTAATTTCCATGGATAATAGTATGAATCACATTAGTTAGAAAGGCAATGAAGACAATGAAGAAACAGATCTGTTTCATAGATGTAATGTCCTTTGGCGATAGCTTTCATTGTATGGATCAAGCATACATGATATGATTATACCATTTAATTCCTAAATAGGTCAACACCTTGCTTTTCAGAATGCAGATGAATAGCATCTTCTCAGATGGCTTGTGTATTTGTCAGTGAAATGTGATCTCACAGCAGTGCTCTAGGCACTCTGTACACATGACAAATTTCTGCTTCCTGCTGTTTATCAGTGAAATAAAACCACTTCTAGAAAAAACAAAACAGATCATTCAAGTTACCTAAACCAGTCCTAAGATATAGTCTGTAATAACATCAACTGTAAATACTAAAAGTGATTGAATCTTAATATTTAACAAAATGAATTCTATTAATGAAAATAAATCTAAATGAATCAAAACACTCAAAAAATATTTTTCACAAGCTAATGATTTCTTATCACTCATTAGTTTTCAAATGCAAATACATAGAAGTAGGCAACACAAAAACTGATTGAATTGTACAAAATTACAATTACAAGAAATACACTCCCTTAACTGAAATAACAATACTGAAATTTATACAGTCTTTAAAACTGACTTCTTAAGGTCCCTTCTTTTTTAAATATGTCTTTTAACTTTTCAACATTATGGTCATGCGAGTAGTTGATCTTCAATGAACAAAATACCTGAGTGTACTGAATAATCCAAAACAGCCTATCTGGTTTAATGTACTGAGAAATTCCTCTGCAGAGAGCAGACACTGTGGGTGCCATACAGTAAGTGCGTCTTGCGTAACAACATTCTTCCAGGAAAAGTTAAACAAAGTTCTTCAAAGGGTATTAGAGTTTACCTGCTGTTGAAATTGTATATACTGTGTATACCTGTATTATAAACATTGTTTTTGTAATTTATTATAAAAAGAATTATAATTTAAATTAACTCAAACTGACAAAAACAGCAACTGATCTTCTCAAGTTATTTTTCCAAAATCCTTGAAATGAAGAATGCACTTTTATCATTTTTGTAGTCTGCATTGAAACCACAGTAAATTAATATCTAGAAACCATTACTTATTTCATAGACTAAATAATTAAGGCTTTTGCAACAATATTTGGTCAGATGGTGATAATATAATAGACAAAATTGAAAATTCACTTCAGGCAATGTTTCCTATGGGTGAATTACACAATATACAGTATTTCAAAATGAATTCCAGGTCTTTGTGGTTAGGATACACTTTGTACTATACAGTACATCATGTCTACAGTACCTGCTATATATATGTATAAAAATTTAATTTAAATCTAGAAAACAATCATGCAAGATAAAGACAAAATCCATAGTATATCAATTCAATTCAGTTCAACTTTATTGTCATTATACTTACACAGGTGCATAGTATAATGAAAAGTGTTTCTCATTAGTCACTCAGGTGCAGTTTATAAATAGGACATGTAAATAGCCTTGGCACTTTATACAAATACAGTTTACCTACAGCATTATAGATGTGTACTGTGGAAAAAGTTTAGAAAAGTACACTTGCTTTTGTCATTGTTCTTAGATACTGTAATCAAAGGCTATTTCAAACTAATACACAGTTTGAAATACAGTACATATTAGATCTATGAAATACAGAACATACAGTATTAGATCTATGGTATTTGAGAAACCCGGAAACATTTTGATGGTTATAAAAATACCATCTACAAGTTCATACACTTATTTAAATACACTCTGTATCTGCAGCAGTTTGACAGCTGCTATAGTCCCATATTGCCTGAGACAGTAGGAATTTCACACTTCTATCTTACGAGGTGCAGTGTGCAGTATAATGGAGTCATGCTGACTTGTGTGAATGATGCCCTTGTTTCATCCCTGTATGACTACACATCTGCACGTCTGATAGGGTCTGGTAGATTCAGTTTGTTAAAGGGATCATGTGGCTGATTTTCTCATAGCACTGTACAGTATATAATACAAATTACTGGAACAAAATAAAAGAGAAGTTTATGCACAGTGAGGTATTCCTTCCCTATTACTGTTATACCGGTTAATAAATTAATGATTTTCTGAAGTATGTACTGTATAATATTTAATCATTATAATAATATCTTCACAAATTCACACGTACATAAAAAAAAGATATTGATTTTCACAAGTTCACAATATTATTATTCAATTCTTTGTCTTTTTATTATTGTGTATTGCACCTTTAATGTGTGATCAAGAATAATGAAGTTTATCAGTTTTTACAGTATAGCATCTTCACAAAGTCTTCTCTGCGAGTATTTGCCACAATATTCTCTGTCAGTTCTGCCCAGAGGTTATTTAGTGTGGGACCCAAACCTTCCTGCAGTACGCACTTACAATAAGTGCCAAAAGTTTCACTAACCAGTTGGAAGAAGCTTTTGTTTACTGGTCTGAGAAAAAATGCTAAAAACAGTTCTTAGGCACTACAGTAGAAATTAAACTCAATTGCAACTATGTCTAATGAAAAAAGTAAGACAGCAAGCTATTTTATAATGAAGCTCCTACTAACTAGCAAAAACCTGATTCCTGTTGAGATTAAAAAAGGAGCTTTCACACTGTTTAGCTTCCTTCTTTCCTTGTCTTCTCTCTGTCCTCTCTAGTTCCTATCCTGTATTTTATGCTCCATACCAATGGAGGATGCCTAACAACCTCCTAGGTTGCCTAGGAATGGCCAGTCACTGTTAAAAGTTAATTAATATGGTGGTCTTTAATGATTTACCATGTATTTAATTAACCAGAGTAAATAATTCGGAACACTCTTTGATCACCTGTGTTTTGCCCTGTTGTCACTTGACTGTTAGCAAACACACAGGTAGGCACATACAGTACTTAAGCCTTCTGAATAGTTAAACCCTGCTGGGAAATGCAAACTATGAAACCCCCCCACCCTTGTATTTTAAAAGTAATATTTTATTCAAAACCTGAATGCTCAAACTGAAGACTACAGACGGTAAAATAAGCTACAATTAATGTTCGTAAAAACTAAAGAAAATAAATGTAATTGATTGAAGTTAATTGCATACGTATTCAGATCTGTGAGCTCAATATTTTGAAGAAAGCAGTTATGTCAGCAATGGCAGTTGTAGTCTCCACCATCTTTGTACACCGGTCGGGTGCAGTTTCTGCCCATTCTTCTTGGCAGGTTTGTTCAGCATATTTCAAGTTGCTTGGAAATGGCTTATGCACAGCAGTTTTCAACTCTTGCCACACATTCCTAATTGGATTTCATGTTAGGACTTAAACTGGGTCACTCAGGGACATTCACTTTCTTATTCTTCAAACAATACAAACAACAATATGTCGCTTCTTGACAAGCTTCCCAATCCTTGGTGACCAGAAACAGAACTATAACATAATGCTGTCATCACCATGCTTGACAGCATGGACTGAGTAATGCACTATGTTGGGTTTGCGTCAAATTTAGTCTTTTCTGAGTAGGTGCCTTGTTGCATACCCCATGCAGATTTTTTTTCAGTTCTATACTAGCGCACTTTCTATATTATTGACCTATGGCCATTTTCTGTCTTCTCAGCCACTCCATAGCAAAGTCACCATTGGCCTCAAAGTGGCATCCCTAACCAGTTTCCTCCTTGCCCATCTGTTCAGTTTAGAGGGACATCCTGATCTAGACAGTGTCTGTGTGCCTTTCTGTCCATTCATTTCACTCCATTCTGATGGAGATATTGAGATTTTTTAATATAGTACATACTTCCCCTGATCCGTTCCTTTATACAGCTTGATATCCCTGAATTGTTTTATAAAGTCTCTTGGTCGTCATGATTAACTCTTTGGTTGACATTCAGTACCTGACTGAGGGACTTAGAGACACAGTAGGTATATTAAAAATACAGAGAAAAATCAACACCTAAAATATGTTGATTGCATAAATATTCACTGTCTTCTGTGTTTATATATGATGATAACTATTCAAACTAAGTCTTTTTGTCAGTGTTATTACTTTGATGTAACCAATCCGAGTTTCATTTTATTTTGAATTAATTTACGAATTAACTTTAAGACAAAAAAAAACATAATTAATAATTTATTGCTGTTATTATAATGTACAGGTATAAAAGATATCTTGTAGTTCAGGTGGGTAGCTGCGTCAGCATGCGTAGGCTGCAAAGGAACAAGTAATAGGTTTATTCCATGCTGAAAAAAAGAAGAAAGAGAACACAACGTTTCGGCCGTGGAGACATTCACAACGGCGACTGTCAGAAGATAGGACACAGCGGCTCAGGCACCCGCTGAATGGAAAAGGGGCACTTTAATGTTCTGTATGGCTAATACTAAAGCCAATACTAATAGTCAATACTTTAATATCCTTTTCTGTATGTTTAACAATAGTGGGTACTGGCCTAATTCGTCCCTGCTCCCGTTGTTAGGTGTTAATGTGTTGTTAAGTGTGAATTTGTACCTGTTTCCCTGAGGTCTGGCTTTTTTTCTGGAAAACCATAACTCTGGTCTTGTCCAGATTGACTGTCGGCGCCCAGGCCTGACAGTGCTGCTCCAGCAGTGCCAGGTTCTGGCGCAGCCTCTGTTCTGTGGGCGACAGCGGGACCAGGTCGTCTGCACAGAGCAGGAACTCGATTTCCATAATTAATGCAGATCAGTAAATCAAGGGACAAAACAATTATTGCGCCCGGGTCCTCAATGGGCTTTGACGTGCTAATGCGTTGGTTTAACAGTCCGGGTGTGGCAAGCCTCTAATGTCTCCCGACTTCGGCAAAAGGCACCTAGCCTTCCTAGGATTGTTGACCGGGGCGGGGGACATTCGGGAACGTAAGTCTGAGAAAGACAGTCTCACGTTTGTGGACAGTCTGTCCACAAACAAAACATGTAAAAAAAATATAAAAAAAACAATTACTTTTTGTCAATGGAAACCGGTGTGTGTGTCTCTCTCTGCTGGATGTCCCTCTCACTCTCTGCTGAATGAATAAAAGCATTTTATTAAAAACGCGTTTGCGTTTGTCTGGTATTTACTTTGGTCCCTTTTAACTGTTTTTCGATCTGCTGTATTGCTTTGAGATGCCACATTTAAAGGTGATATGTAAAATAAAGTTTTTTATTATTGTTATAGAGAAACATGATCAGATTTTCCCTGGTTCAGAAAAAAAGATCTAAAGTGCTACACCTAACATTCTTAATTCGATGTATTTAAAGCAGTGAACTACTGTAGGTGTAACATAACATTCAGAAATACAATCGAGAATAGTTTTGTGGTGTTTGTTTAGATGAAACGTTCCTAAAACGTATAACGTAACAAAATTAAAGACGATTAAAATCTGTAATCTTTCCACTTGTACCGTATGTCATCGGAAAGTTTCTGCTTTGTGTAAGGATAGTATCAAAAAGTAATCTTAAGTGGTGAGAAAGCTGTGCTCAATGTATTTAAGGGACTTAAAAGTAAAAGGAGATGCTTCATATTGCTTGACTAATTTTAAAAACTAAGTTATAAATGCAGACGCTCCCTCAGTGCCGCGCCGGGTGTAAATATCAAAATATACATTCGTCCCGGGCACAGGCCGAAGAGCGCCCGGCTGGGGTGCGCGGGGAAGAGCAGGACACTAGTGAAAGGCGGGGTTTAGGAAGGCGTACAGTCTGGGCAGGTATAGATTACACTTTTCTAAAACGTATTTGAAAAATAAAAACGATTACAATCTAATCCTTCCACGTTTGATCCCAAAATCCCAAGAAATATAAATCTAAACGGGTAGAAAGCTATGCTGAAAGTTTATTAAGATACCTAGAAGACAGAGATACTGTATCAATTTATGTTGCATTAGCCTGATTACGATTAAAAAAACACATATAATTAAACACGCGTTTGCGATTTAAATCAAAACACGATTTAAATCAATATAAATGTTTATATTGTATCGCATACTGTCCAGCCTCCATTTCTCTATAAAAATTTACTCTATTACACACACACACAATAGAAGCAGGAAGCAGAAGCAGGGACCGTTGTCAGAAGGGAAGAAGGTGACTATTCATTGTTATCAAAAATGACTTAGAATCGATCATGTTGTGATATTTTGAAATATAAAAGTCAATTGATTGTCCATAATATCGCTATTCTATTTTTTCGAAGAAATGTTTGTTAAAAGAAAAGTCCAGCACCAGCTGGATTTGAACACACAACCCATGGGTTGGTAATCGGGCACGTAGACCAGTAGGCTACAAGGGAAGTCGCATGAAGAGAGAGGCGAAAAAGCCCTACACAGCCCTGTCGCAGTACACGAATATAATCATATCGTTATTAAATTCTTTAGATACGCGATTCCATATTATATTAGCAGAAAAGCTTAAAACTACCACTTTTTCACACGCTATTTCACATGCTAGTTAAATACTTCGATGCTTGAAATGTTTAGGGAGAAATGGAATACCGGTGTGTATTTTTCCTTTAAAGTACCGATTCCTGGAATCTGACTGGCTGACACCCTTCTGAAGTGGTTCCATAAAATCTGGTATACGGAAAAGAAAGCATTGATAAAAAAAAGCCTGAATTCTCATGTATCTCATACAAGTATCTTTTAATACAGTCTTTGCTGTGCTCTTGAGGATCCTTGTGATATTTTGAGCTCTAGTTGAATGATAAGTGTCGCATTTTAAATCATTTTCGTAGTTAGAAATTATGAAACGCCCTGTTAAAAGCAAGGGAGTTTTTATGCCCGTTGAAGTAAAACAAAATGCCTGACAAAGTATGGCTTGGACAGATTCCAAGTGCTTGTACAAATGTGCTAAAGAAATTATACTTTGAGTATACAGCTTGTCCAAAGTCATTCATTATTAATACTATTAGTAATATCTTTGGTAAAGGCTTTGATGCATAAATATTTCTGATAAAGGTAGGTTGTGTACTTTTGTCCAACTGAGCAATCTTTCTTTCATAAAATATACCAACATTTTAATGACTGATGATTAACATGCTGTAATAAACAGTTCAAAATTAAAAGCTCAAATGCTGTACATGAGAGGTTAAGCTCCCCCTGGCGGTTTTACAAGGTGATGCCGGATAGTTTCCGGCATGACGTCAAATGACGCGATTAACCGCGTGATACTGCGTGATACCACGTAATACCGCGTGATACCGCAACACGCCCACCGGGGTATGCCATTAAATACCCCACCCATTTTGAATGGCTGCATCTGTATGACCCTAACACAAATCATAAAAAGTCTTTATTGTGTATATTGCAAATTCTGCTGTATTCTACAGTATATTCCATAATACACTATAATACGCTATACACTGGAATAACTGCCCATTTGTGAAAACTAAACCCAAAATAAGAAATTTAAAAATTGCTAATACTAATGAAATATTTACTAACCTTTACTTTGCTTCCTTGTATTTCTT
This sequence comes from Atractosteus spatula, assembly GCF_055471065.1. Classification (NCBI taxonomy): domain Eukaryota; kingdom Metazoa; phylum Chordata; class Actinopteri; order Semionotiformes; family Lepisosteidae; genus Atractosteus; species Atractosteus spatula. Next base: position 32,229,024 of record NC_142713.1, on the reverse strand, counting down.
TAATACGGAAAGCATTTCCTTAGAATTATGTTTTATTTTTCAGTTGAGATGTATCCAGAATTAGGGCTGGTTTTGTTAGGACAGGCCGACCACTTTGATGTGAAAATCCATGAGAGGAAAGTTGGCAGACAGAGTGGGCAGTGCATCAGAACTCCTGTGTTTCAGAACAGGCTTTCAAAGAATGGAATTGCCTGGTTTTGGCTGGGAAATTATTTACTTCCTACAACATTCTCTGCCACTTGGAGCAACAGATATTAAATCTGTTTGTTTTCAAAGGTTGACTGGAATCATGGCTTAATGATAAAAAGAACAGAATTTTATTGTGGTTTCTCCTTTACTTGTGTTTTCTTTTCTGCCAAAGAATACATTCTTAGGTGGAGAGGTACATAAAAGCATTTTTGCTCTTTTGAGCAACATTTATATTTGGACCATTTATTCAGCTATATAAATAAAGGTTACGTACTGTTTTTTCCACTTGTACATCTGATGATTAGCTGGATTTATGGGATTAAACATTTCCCCAGTCTTCTAAAGAAGAAAGAAAGAAAGAAATCTTATGAGGTTAAGCCACAGCTCAGTCAAACATTTTTTAAAAAGTATAAGCTTTTTAAAAATAACATTTTATCAAGCTAAATTGAAACTAGTTCCTGTAGTAATAGTATTAGAAATAGTAAATAGCATTTTTATCTTTTCAATATTTTGCTGAATTTTTACAGTGTGTATTTTTCAGTGTGTATTACACTGAATATTATGAAATTGCATTGTTTTTGTAGACATTATTATATATACTATATATAGGGGATATACTTTATCAGCTCCACCTTGATTATCCCAGCCAACACCTGTGCTTAATTATTATTATTAGACTGTCAGTTGCCATTTTGGCTACAGTAGGTGATTACTCTTGGACTACATACAGTAGGAACCAAAATGGCCACCTCCCATGGAAGCCTTCCAGGGATAACTCTGTTATATGGTCCTGTAGACTCCTCCTTCAAAGAGGCCATATTTTTGCGTTTAAAATCAAGATTAACTGCATCTTTTTTGTTTTGGGATTTTCTTTTGTGTTACAAAATAAATATCCAGCATTTTTCACATTTCACGTTATTTAAAGGTCAAAAAGTACATCAAGCTCCAAAGGGTGGTAAGCTGGTTTCAGTAAAACACCAAGCGATTTAAAACAAACAGGAGTGTAATGGAAGTGCAGTTAATAAATTAGTTTAAATATTTTTACAGCTTGTGGCACTGCACTTGGTACAGTACTTATTCTTGCACTGGCAATGTTTTGGAAAGTTAACAAGGTTACTTGGAAGCTGGAAACTGCTAGGTTCACCCAGCACAGTCCACTTTGTAAGCAGGAAAAAAAGCTTCTCTTGAAACCAGATATAGAGAAAGAAATTCTGCCTTGTTTTAAGTGTGGGCTGAACTTTTATGACTCATTCCTAAAATTATTAATGTGTACTTTTACTATTTTAGTTTAATTCCACCCATAGACTAATGCATTTGTACAAGACCACAGTCTAAATTTGCAACTTCAACAACAGGTTAAAGTAATCCCTCATTAAAAGGTGTGCCAATTACCGACATTTCTTATGAGCAGGTGATTTGTTTGAGTGTATTACTACAGTTTAAACATTCTTCAGTAATGAGTAGCCGCCACCACTTGAGCATTTAAAGAAAGTATTAACATGTGAACGTTCCCTTGGAGTATAAACAATTTTTGTTTTTCTGTTTCAGATCACAGCTCCAACATTTCCAGTTGTGGTAAAGATGGGACACGCACACTCTGGGATGGGAAAGGTAAAATTGTTCTTCAGTGAAATGTAAAGGAATTAATCATATATTAGTTCAGCAAGTAATTAAGTACTACTAACTCCTGGGGTTTCAAGAGATTTATATAAAAAAGACAATTCTACAAGTAAAAATGTCCAAATGTACAGAAACATCTCACCCATTAGCTCTGGTTCAGTATAATTGAATAAAAAATGTGTCAAAACAGTAAAGCTTTTCTTTCTAAATTTCCTTTAAAACATATTTACAGCCTGATAATAATACCTGGTAGGTGCTTTTACAAAAGTGTATCATACACAAACTACTGAATATGTAATAATTTAACTGATGATTAAAAGATTTGTGATTTTGCACTGTTTTAGTTACATTCAGCATTGCAAAAATGGGAAGGTTTTAGAATGGATGCTGATAGTGTAGTGGGGGAAAAAGATATAAAAAACATCGATATATAGTAACAACATACGATATAGTAATAAGAAAAAAATAAAAGCTGTGTTAAAGTGATTTTGGAGTGGGTTAAGTTACTTCACACCCCATTGATGACAATAACTAAGGAATGTACAGTAATCTGGAACTTTTAGGGGGGTGATGATGTACCTGTATGACAGACTGATTCCTTCCACAAAACAGAGATCCGTGTCATTTTAAGTAGGGCGCAGGTCTGGATTAAGTAAAAAAAACCTGATCTGCCTGTCAATAAAAGACAACAAACTTGTTACTTGACAGTGGTTTTGTGCTCGGCAGTAGTTTTGTGCTTTAAATGCATGGGAATATCTCATCAAGTTGTGGCTATGTAATTTGCAATTGTTACAGTATGTGAATCAAAGTGTCACAGACCCCATCCTTAAATAAGTTGGTTCTAGGGATCTGGACACATTACAAAACTCACAATAATAATAATAGAATTTGCAGGAGGCTTTCTGAGGTTCTTCAGGTCCTTACAATACACCCAAGACTGCTATCAAATGCCCCAGCTAACACTGTGAGGCCCTTTATGCACCAAACACACTCATATGAGACTATGCGTTTTAACCTGTTGCCAATAATCTAATTTATTACCTCATTATCACTCAGTGTGTCAATTTATAAATGATAGAGACCTTTAACAGTTATAACAGCTGTTCTAACTTTCCCCTCAAAGATCACCCTGCCACAAAAAACTTTGTTAGTGCCTTGTTCTTGTTAAGGCTCATTCTCTTCATTTCACTGCTTTCCTGAAGTGTTTGGGACAAAACACATCCTTTCTCAATATCTCAAGATTTGCCAAGAAGTAAAGGCTTGGAAAAACAACTTTCAAAAGGGGATTGAGAATTCTTTTGCTGATTGTTTGACAAACTGGATCAAATATTCAACTGTAGGAGGAGACCCTACAGTGAAATATCAGAAAATCTGGAGACAACAAGCAATTTTTTCACTTAGCAACATGGTTCATATTTAAAAATGGAAGTGTGGACATAGTTGCAAAAAAGAAAATAAACAGCATATTCCTGGTTCGTAACTTTTCTCCACATTAAAAGTTTTTTTTGTGTTTGTGTTTTTGAGCAATAGGGACATACAGTCGCCTCATTTAAAGTTAAGTGAAACATCTGTAACAGGTCTTTCCTATTTGAAGTCAACACAACACAGTAAATCTTTAGATTTAATAACAAAAGAATAAACAAATTAGTTAAATTCTTGGCTGGCCAGATTAATTAATTTGGCATTGGGATAATCACAGAAGTGTTATGTTTGAAGGGCTTAATCTTCAAAATATTTATTATTCCCTTATGTGGTGGAGGGGAATTTTTGGGAATTGTAATCAAAAAGATCAAATAATTTTAAAATAATTTAAAATTTCTGCTGTATTGTTATACCTAATACCAAGTCAATAAAGGTATATAAAGTACTCTTTTATTTTTTACTGTATTAACAAATGCAGTTATAAATGCACATGAATCTTCGCATTATCCTAGGATTCCTTTTAGGAATATTAAAAGGGTTTTATTTTTATTGCACAGTTTGAATATATTATTTATCATTTATTTTGATTTACAGGTTGTTACTATTTATTGCATTGTGCAAAAGCTAGAAGTTTGCTTATATAAAGATATGATATGCAGAAGTTTGCTCCGATAACGTCTTTGGGATCATAGTTCCCACACTTGCAGCAGAAGAAAGGAAAAAAATGACTGAAAGAAAAGCAAAATGTTTGTTCGCCTATATAAGAGTACCAACATTTCTTACAAGGACAGTATAAGGATAGTATAAATTCTATACTGATGACTAACCCACTGGTATTTACTCAAGATATTTGGAATAACTGATTACTAGAAAAAATAAAAACAAGATATGAGATGAGAAATCTGATGAGAAATCTGACATTTAGAGTCACAAATAATCATGAATAAATCTAATATTTTCCCATGAAATTCAAAATTGTAACATTATGAGGAGCAATATCATTACTACAAACAGATATTAAATATAGATAATCAAGAGGTTTTGTTGTACAGATATTTAAATTATAGACTTTAATGTATGTACTCAATTAGGCAGAAAAAATATTTAGAGTATTTTTATAAGGTGGTTCAACCTTGTGTTTGAAATTAAAGATATGTTTATGGGATAGATAAGTTATCAAATTTTTGGCTTTGGCTACTGCCATTTGCCTCAGGACAAACACATGTTCTTTTTCCATTGATCTGATCTTAGAGATTCAGCTGTGGGAACTGTCATCTGATCATCTCTCTAGCTACTTTAAAACTGTTGTCCCTGAGTAAAAGAGTCTTACAAAAATATACAAATGCTGGTGGTTCATGGATTAAACATGAATCTGAAAACTCATGTGAATTTTTAAACCAAACAAAAAGGCATCAGAATGCCTACAGTATCAAACAGATGTAGTGTACAAACTGTCTCTGCACCTTACCCCAAAAGGCAGAACAAAAATTTGCCAGAACGTTTTCAACTTACAGTATCTTCCAGTACTTTTACTGTGTGTTAAACCTAACAATCAAGCTATGATCTGTTGTAATTTCTTACTATGCACTAAATTATATAATGATTAATAACTACATAAAGACGTCACAGTGGGACTTGTGGTCTCTGGGATGTTATTCCAACTTCAGGTGTCAATAAACTTAATTGTCTAGTTATTGGATTACTGGAGAACTGGATGCAGATCCATTCACTGGAGTGGCCTTCCAGGGTGAGAATTAAATGGGAAAATGTTTGTTGTATCAAGAAACATGCAGTCTTCATTTACAAGTAGTCTGGTTATAAGCAACTGAAGCCCATTTACTGCACCAAGCAATAGAATTTCCAGTGACTGAATGAGTTCTCAGTAAAAAAGAAAAGAAACAAAAATGAGAAACTAAAGCAGAGTGCGGTTGTAACCCTATTGCCCACATGGCAATGGTGCTGTTCTGGGCAATGCTATTAGATGGCTGTAACAGGTGTTCCCCCATTGGTACACAGAGGACCACCAGAATGCTACCTGAGTCAGTGCGGTTTGAGTCACCCGGGTGTTCCTCAGAGTGCTGAGTAACAGTGAATCCTGGGAAAGGGGAGATCATGGTTTCAAATGGTCAGTGGCTCAGACAGGCGGGTATGTCCCGAGGCTCTCATTCTTCCCATACAGTCAGAGTTGTTGTGGCAAGAAATGTTGATTAACAACTGGTGACTCCAAACTGAGGTCAAATAAAAAAAAACTGCACAGCTTTTACAGCTGTAAATATCTTTGGCCTCCAAGTGTACAGTAGTAGGCAATTTTAATTCTATACACATTAATTCCCCAGGATACACTGAGCCATTTCAACAAAGTGCCTTGTACAAAACGGTCTATGATAAGAATAAAAAATCTGACACTTAACGAAGTTATATGTTAATACCAGTATTGTGAGGGAAGTAGACTAGCTCCTCCTTAATCTAGGAAAAAGAAACAAGATATGCCTTAAATGCCTTATTACATTTATTTTGGTTGTTTTTAAGTTGCTATATTTTTTGTTGGGATATATTTTTTGTGGGATTATCTGTGTCATATGATCTTTTTACATTTTACAGTAGATTAATGTACAGTGAAAACTTCTAAACAATTCAACTTTTATGTTGGAGAGACAGGATGAAAAAGCATTCTTATAGCACTGTTGCATTTTGTGCCCCCAGATGGGCATACTCTTTTCACCTGAACAGGGCACCAATCCATTACATTGCACATACTGTACAGAGGACATTTAGAGACACTAGCCTGTATGTCTTAGATTCAAAGGTGGTAGGAAAATAGAGCACCAAGAGAAAATCAACAAGATCCCAGGAATCGAACCAGCTCCAAGAGCTGTGGAGCACCAGGGCCATATAAGAATATGACACAGTATCTTGCAACATATACTGTAAGTGTGGATATTAATTGAATTTTGTAATGTTTAACATTTACTATATTGTGTTTCTAATGTCTTCATATATTTCTTTAACAGATAAAAGTTGAAAACCAGTACGATTTTCAAGACATAACCAGTGTGGTTGCACTGGCAAAAACCTATGCTACATCTGAACCTTATATCGAATCCAAATATGACATCAGGATCCAGAAAATTGGCAGCAATTACAAGGCCTACATGTAAGTGTGTAGAGTTTTTTACAACGAGATACAGTTGCACGGGATGATAAGTGAGTGTGCCTGTTTTCGATAATCACCATGAAAGACATGCTTTTTAAACATTATCTTTTATCATTTCCTGATAATGCTCCAAAAGAGTGGATAATAGAAATGTTTGACCTGTGCCTTATTTAATCCAAATTCCTGTGTTTTATATTGTTTTACATTAGTTTCAATGTGACTAAATCTAAGGGGCTTAGAATCGTAACATGAGATAAATAAATTAGTATTCCTTTCATTAGCACTAGTAATTTGTATCTAAGGCAAGTGGAATGCTGTGAGAGACTTCAGTGAAACTGCAGTTCAGTCTAATTTTCTCCAGATGCCCAACTGTAGTCCATCTGTCATGCTATATTGGTACAAAAGATATATACATTACTTAAAACTGTAAAGTACTACAAAACTAAAAATATTTTTGTTTGGAGATGTGCAGTATGAGGAAATTAACAGTAGAATAAATGTCAGTTTCCACTGTTTTGAGAACATGAGTGATAAGATACTGTAGCTTCTTTACAAAACTACATTTGGATTTTTGGTTTAAAGAATTAATTTTTGCTTGTTTAAGCTACTTTGTTGGCATTTGCGATATTAAAGTCAAAATCTTAATTCAGCTTAAAAAAGAAGAATCTGATTATGTGTTAATTACACATATAAGACCACAAACTAAAAAGAGACCAATTGTGGGTGTAATAAGATCACTTTATTGGCCATATACAATTTCTTTCATCCTGAATTTGTCTTTTTGCATACCCCAGCTTGCTCTTCATGAGACATACACACAGGGAGAGAGAAACTTGTGGTCAGAGCACAGGGTCAGCCATTTATACAGCCCCCCTGGAGCAGTTGGGGTTAAGGGCCTTGCTTAGGGGCCCAACGGAATAGGATTCCTCTGCCAGCCACAGGATTTGAACCAGCAACCTTCCAGCCATAGGCGCAGATCCTTAGCCACAGTGCCACCACTCCACCCAATATCCTTGGATAACAATCCTACAGTATGTGATTTAAAAAAATAGATGAGAAAAACAAAAAGGACAAGGACAAACAAGATCACTGAACAGGTTTTATAATGGAATTTCAGAATAGTATCTGCTAATACAAGCCTGTAGGAATGTCACAACCTCAGATAATCACCAGTTCTTCCCAATTCCCGCAAAAGCCGGCACATTAATTAGCCAATCGCACCTCTCACCCTTCACTGCACCTTCTGACTCCCAGCTCACTAACATCACCTCAGCGCTCAGTATTGGTTTTGACCACTGGCGCTCCTGTCTCGTGCTTTTTAAGAACCCCACAGACAATCGCTGAAATATTGATACTCCAGCTTCCTGACCTGTGACTGAATTCAGACTATGATACATGATCACAAATTTGTCTAAGTACGCCTGGCTTTATTCTTCATGTCCTTTTTACTTGTGAGATCTTTAGCATTTGTGTCGCATAGGGTTAATTTTATATAATTTCACGAAATTGGATCTCCGGGACGTATACAATCTGATCTGCATCAGGAAAGGGGATGAGTGGAAAACGACATTTATGACCACACATGGTCATTATGAATATCTGGTAATGCTTTTTGGGCTTGTCAACGCTCCTGCCGTTTTCCAATCTTTTATTAACGACATCTTCAGGGATATAATTTATAAATACATTCTGGTCTATCTAGATGATATTCTCATCTTCTCCGACAACCCTCAAGTTCACGTTCTCCATGTCCGAGAGGTCTTATCCCGGCTCGTTCAAAATAAACTTTATGTAAAACTGAAAAAATATTTCACATCTCCAAGATTCAATTCCTTGGCTACACCCTCTCTTCCCTACACATCGAGATGGATTCTGCCAAAATAGCAGCCATTAGAGATCGGCCTACCCCAAGCAGATCCAGTGTTTTCTCGGGTTCGATAACTTCTACCATTTCATACGCAACTTAAGCTCCATGGTGGCCCCCATAACTATTCTCACCCTTAAAGGTCCTAACCAAGGTAAATGGACCCCCAAGGCAAACAAGGCATTTCTACGACTTTCTACAACCTGTTTTCTACAGCTCCACTTCTCAGACACCCAGATCCCTCCTTGCCCTTTGTGGTCGAGGTCGATGCCTCAGCTCATGATGTGGGGGTGTTTCTCTCGCAACGCCACAACAACAAGGGAATGCTCCACCCTTGTGCATTCTTTTCGAAGAAGCTGTCCCCTGCTGGAATTAATTACGATGTAGGGAACCATGACCTCTTAGCCATCAAGCTCGCCCTAGAAGAATGGAGACTGGAGATTGGCTGGAGGGAGCTCAACACCATTTCACCATCCTTACCAACCACAAAAATCTATCATACATCCAGTCTGCCAAACGACTGAACCCCCGCCAGGCCAGATGGTCTCTGTTCTTTTCTAGGTTCCATTTTGTCATTCTTACTCGCCTGGATCCAAGAATGTGAAGGCCAACGCTCTCTCCCATCTCTACGATCCTCCAAAACTAGAGAGCTCATCAGAACCCATCATCCGTGCTAGTAAGATCGTCGCTGCAGTCGAGTGCTCCATTGAAGATCAGGTCAGACGCGCCTTGGTCGGTCACACGGTTCCCCCGCAATGTCCCTCGGACAAACTCTTTGTCACCAACCAAATCTGGTCAGCGGTTTTACAATGGGGCCACGACTCCCGTTATGCCAGTCATCCAGGCACCAGACATACTCTAGATCTGATTTCCAGGGATTTCTGATGGCCTTCCATGAAAACTGATGTCACTGAGTATGTACGACTCTGTTCCATATGCCCTAGGGTCAAAACCCCCCGTGATAAGAAGGCCAGACTCCTCAAGCCCCTCCCCGTTCCTAATCGCCCCTGGTTACATATCTCTGTGGATTTCCTCACAGACCTTCTTGATAGCCAAGGCAAGACTACAATAATGGTGGTTGTAGATCATTTTTCTAAGGCGGTCCACTTCGTTCCTCTACCTGCCTTACCGACGGCTCATGAGATGGCGGATCTATTTGTCCACCACGTCTTTAGGCTCCACGGCGTCCCTAAGGACGTGGTTTCAGACAGGGGCCCTCAAATTAATCTCTAAATTCTGGAAAGCCTTTTGTAAATCCCTGGGAATCTCTGTCTCGCTACTGTCTGGGTATCATCCCATGGCCAACGGACAAACTGAGACAATTAATCAGAGCCTTCTGACCTTCTTAAGGGCCTCCATCTCTGCCTCTGGGTGCTGTTACTTCCATGGGCTGAATATACCCACAATTCCCTGATCACCTCATTCACAGGTTACCTCTTTGAATGCACCTTGGGATACCAACCCCCTTTCATCTCAGATACCTCCCCCCCGGATTCTGAGACTCCTTCTGTCCATGAATATGTTACCAAGCTCCAGAAACTATGGCAGGACGCAAAACATACCCTTCTTAAAACAAAACAACAACAGAAGAACATCGCGGATCGACACCACCGACCCTTTCCTCACCTTAGAAAGGGACAATTTGTTACCACTACGTCAGCCATTCAACAAATTGGGTCCTCGATACATCGGCCCTTTCCGGATACTTGCGCAAATCACACCCGTTTCTTACCACTTGTGTTGTCGTAGCAGTCTCCAAGGCACGTAAAATTTTCAGTGATCACTTGGGAAGATATTTTGTTCTGTTTTTTAAACAACTTTACTAGAAAAAATATAACCACACAAAACAAACAGTCAGGACAACATGAAGTGTTACCAAGCACCATCTCTATTACAAGACCTGAAGAAATTGTTTCAAAAACAAAAACTATGTTATTATGTGGTAAGTTTGTAAACCAGCTGAAGTTGGAATTGTATAAGTATACCCACAACAAAATATGTACCAGCAAAGGAAGACAAGTTTTCAACAAACATCCCAACAAATCTAGGATTGTTTGGATTTTAAGACATTTTTGCCCCCTTCATAAGCATAATATTATAGTATGTGTTTCAATATAGAGAGGCATTTACAGTACAGACTGTACATACTGTACATACACATGTACGTACATACACATTTAATTCATTGCACTGCAGAGACCTGCTGTGTCAGAGAGTGTTTAGTGACTATACACTAAATATGTACTGTAAATACTGTAGGTAAAAAAAAAATATTTTAGCCAGCAATGAAACTGCAGCAAATTGTAAGCACTTGCCAGCTCTCCACAGTTCAAAATGATTTTAACTGTTATTTCATGCGCATGGGAGCGAAACACAGAGACGCTCGGTGTATTTTTCTCAAATTAACTTAGAACAGTTCTTAAATATTTCTCTGTTATCTATCACGCTTTCCTGTGCTCACAAGATTACCAGGGTTCGTAGCACGTATTTCTATGCATTCCTGTGTTAACAACGTTGGCATTGTTCCAAAATCACGCACATTCTCCTTCCTCCCTATTTGCTGGAGATACAGTAGCTTTTTTAAATACAATTGGTCACTTGCGTCCGTAGCACGCATTCCTATAGAGTGGTATAGAATTACAGAGTATATCTTGTGTCCACTGAAGTATTAGCGCGCACTGTATCAGAGTACGTAGGCTGCGTATTCGACATGTATTAAAATACAAAATATGAAAACCCGTCCCGATTTTTCAGCGCACACGACACAGTTCCAGGGTCATTTGGCGTACCACCTGGCGGCACTCCGCGTACCACTGCCAGTACGCGTACCACAGTTTGAGAACCACTGCCTTGGAGCACTGTTCATGAAAGTTTCATTGTAGCCCTTTCCTTGTCACCACTATGTGACCTTTATCTTCTTGTCTTGGAAGCAACTTGAGTTTTGACACATTACATATTTAGAATGTAGTTAAAGAATAGAGATGTTCCAGACACAGATTTCCAAGTACATTAATTTTGTGAATTGTTCTTGATCCATTGTGGACTTTTAGGCTTTTGCCAGATTCTATAACATGACTTTTTTTAATTATTGGGAGAAAAAAAACTGTTGTAATAAAATAATTCCATTTTGTAAGAGTCCATCTTCACAGTTCACAGCCACGGCTAACAGCTGATGTCAAATTCATTGTTTTCTAACAGTGTTCTCTTTCGTAATGTTTTTTTCATGTTTTGCCTTGTATTACCTGAGAATTCTAGCTCTTATGTATTTTCATAGTTTTTAAAGTCTGTTTTTTTTTCAACAAACAAAATACTTTAATTTACATAATTAATGTTTTTTTAAGTGGGCTTATTTTATTAATATATCAGTCTATACATTAATTCCATCCATCCATTTTCTACCCACTTTATCCACTCCAGAACCTATCCTGGCAATATCCTGGAAGGGATTCCGGTCCATTGTAGGGCAGACACAGACACACACATTCACACCAGGGCCAAGTTCCCCATTAATCTAACATTATGTCTTTGGTCTGTGAACAAAATAGAGCGCACAGAGAAAACACATGCAAACACAGGAAAGACATAAAAACTCCACACAGATAACACCCAAGCTCTGGAATTGAACCTAAGGCCCTGGCACTGCAAGGCAGCAATGATAACCACTGTAGCACCATGCCGTCCGAAAAACAGTCAATCAGTCAATGAACCTACAGTACCTACATTGGGAGCTTGGAAGCTGTGCTGTGCTGGAAAGAAGCACTTGTCATGCCCTTTATATGACATATTATATTATATGCACGCTTGTATGCTTGTGTATATGTACTGTACATTGTTACAGTTTTTGAATGAGATGATCTGAGTAATCACAGAAAATAAAACCAATGAAAACACCTACCATATGCTTTTTATACATATGCTTTACTCAACACAGATTGACTTGTAACATGATCACCATTTTTTGCTTGTAAATCCAAAATTTTGGCTGGTACAAGACAGGATGTCCTACGTGATTTGAATGTGCAACATTCAGCGTTACGGATATGTAAGAATCTAACCACATTTAACTTCCTAATAAAGACATTTGGCAATAAGAATATGAGAATTAGTCTAATTGGTAGAGTAATGAGGAGAACTAGGATAAAAAGTAGTTACTGTATCTTAGGTAATTGGATTAATGATTCTGCGTATCTGATATGAAATGATAGAGCAGTATTCAATGCCAGTATTCAAATGTAATTTCATGGACCAGAAACCTGAATCCGACTGACAGTTTGGATTTCCATTGAAGGGTAGCTAAGGCTTAGAAGGCCAGTTTCTGGTTTCGTGTGCAAGAACATAGTTCTCTTTATAGCAGATGTGCTGCATAATACAAAAATACACATTCCAGGATGTTTTGTGACAAGTTGTTCAACTTTAAAAACTAACTGCCATACATCTAACCTGCCTTCAGGAAAAACAAAAGTTAATGAAGAAAATGTTAAATTAAATATGGTTTGCCTCCATTTTTAGGAGAACCTCAATCTCTGGCAATTGGAAAGCAAACACAGGTTCTGCAATGTTAGAACAAATTGCTATGACAGATCGGTAAGTTGCATGATTTCTGATTGGTTTTGGAAGATAAATGCATAATAGACCTTTTTTATACTAATCTTGCTACTTATATTTTTAAATCACAAACTAGAAAACAGGGAAAATTAAAGGTAAAGTATGACAGTCTGAAACAAATGATAAATTAAATCTGATGAAAGTTGTGGTTCCTGCTCAAATCTTTCTTTTAGCCTATTCCCGTCTTTCAGCAGTTGTGTGGTACAGTATACTTCTGCCAAATACTTGCTACATTCACACTGAGAGGTGGCTCACTTCTGTGTCATTGTGTTTAGGCAATATTGTGCAGTGAATAATATTTACATTCTTAAAAATATTCTTATACATGGAATGAAGTTTAAAACAAACTGTAGATATTTGTGTACCCAGTAAGCAGATTATTTATGCTTAATTAATTTAATGTCCAAATAAATCTTTTAACTGTACATGTCATGGGAACACATGAGACTAACTGCATCATCTGGCCATTTTTTTATTTCTAAACTTAGGAATTCAAGTAGTAGAATCTGTCAAGACAATGATCTATGAATTGAACATGATTGAACATGTCTCCACACAGGTTAAAAAAGTTACATTTAAAATGTTTAGTAAAAGTCCTGCCAAATCATGTAAATTCTAAGAGATCCTGGTCCTGTATGAACAATTTTTTACCTTGTCTGCATGTGAATCTTTTCATTTACTTTGCCCTAATATTTCTGTCTTCAGTGCAATATGCCAGCTAGATGACTTTTCTTTTCATCTCACCTTAAGCACAAATTTAAGATGTAGATGTAGGTTTTTACTCTACTGTTTTACAGATACCGACTGTGGGTTGACTCCTGTGCTGAAATGTTCGGAGGCCTTGATATTTGTGCAGTGAAAGCTGTCCATGGAAAAGATGGAAAAGATTACATCATTGAGGTTGGATTTTTCAATCAGTTCTGTAATTCTCCATAATTTATTTTCCTCCAGAAATCTTATTAAATTGATAACACAGTACATTTCAAAGAATTAAGTGCTTAAACTGAAATGGAAGTAGGGAGAGACCATCAAAGTAATGCTGGGAAAACAGAAGGTGGGTGTTTCCAGACATGATCAGAACCAGAAAAAATGTACTTTAGGTCACAAATGTAAATTGTCTTAGCCTCAATGCAGGAAAGATTTAAAACAATAAGATGTTGAAAAGAACTACTTTTGGTAAATAACTAGGATGTCATAAAAGTCTGGGTAACCTCTAATGATGGCAATTCATTCTCTGTTAGTGGTTATAGTGTACATTCCTAAGAAAAGATAAACAAAAAGGCAGTGGAGTTGCATTGTGTATTTAAAACTGTACTGAAGCAGTTCAAGATAGAAGTCAGTATCCATGTGGCAAAAACATGGACAATATACAAGATGCTTATTTATAGGAGAGTGCTTTCAAAAAATGAGTTCTAAATGCAGAATTGACATATAATGAAAATGTAAATACAGTATGTGCAAGACATTTAGTTCACAGCTTTTGAAAGTATCCTATAGAAGGAAACAGTGTGAGAACAGTAGATTGGAGTACAATGCTGGAGTAATATCGTTTTACTTTATAATTTCTGTTCCTTTGTCTGATAAAAATGTCAAATGTTCCATTTGTTGAGACTAAAGCTTTTTCTAATCTTAATATCAGAAGGATACATACTTATTAAAAGTGAAACTAGAAATTAAAATTTTGTCTAGAGTATATCAATATGAAAAAAACTGTTTTTGCACAATTATTTTTTAATATTAAAATGTGCTTAGATGGAAATTATTATTATAACAAAAACATGGTATTATTTATTACATATTTATTAAAAGTACTGAATAAATGCCTCCTCCTGCTATTCTGTCCTATTGGTTGCAGTTCTCTCGTCCTTCTCCTCTTTCATCCTTGTCTTTCTCCAAGGACTTTTGCCTTGTCTTGGCAGTTCCTCCTCCACAGAATGAGTGTATATTCACTTCCCCCATTCTAGCCCTTTGCCTTCTTCATCAAATCATCCAATGTACAGACATTAACCTGACTTCAAAGGAACATGCAAAGATTAGTAAGGAATAAAGCACTTCCATCTGTTACGTCTTCTTGAGGTGTAAGAAATTAACCTGGTTTCCCTTCTCTTTAACACCAGTGTGCCTTCTCAACGTTTCCACCACCAGTTACATCTCTGAAGCTCAAAAGTCTGCCAATACGTTCTTACTGCCCCTCACAATATATGAATATTGCTTCACTTTTTCTGCATATCTTATGCTCCATCTTCCCCAACCAGACAGTTTTCACTTGCAGCAATGGAATCATCACATTTACTGTTGAGTGCTAGACACAAAGCATTTGTAACCTCAAATCCGTCTGTGTAGTCAGTACGTTCAAACATTCATGTTCTTACTATTGATTCCGTTCATTGTACAGTAAATGCTGTCGTGTCCCACCCATCACTGGTTGTTATGGGACATCCTTGATGATCCCAAATACAGCTACAGTAGCTTTAGGACCAAACTCTTTCTGGTCATTAATTTTGCTCTGGCACAGTATCCTTCACTCCTGGTTGAGTAATCCCAGCCATCACAGCTAAATCCCTTGGGCACTAATCCAGTCAACTTTAAGCATCAGGTACTCACCATAATATGAAGGATTCCACATCAGTGTTATAGATCTCGCTCATTCTTCAGGGGTTTGGACACACTTGTCCCTAAGCCAGGCATGTTAAAATAACAAAGCAACTAATTCATATAATGTTTTTATGCCATTTCAATATTGGGGTTTTGTCTGAACTTTCTAAAGGAGTTATAAGCAAGAGTTTAGGAGGAAGTCAAACTCTAATCTCACCCTCTTCCCTTCTCCTGGATATAATTATCAAAGCTCTGCAGCATCCACTCACTCATTATCATTCACACTCCTTCTTCCATCCCTCCTTCACTCTTGCAACATCAAACTCATCCCTCAAAATGAGGAGCGGGGAGGGGGGGGGGGGTTCCAGAAGCTTCATCACTATGGCCAGGGTAGTTAAGCCAACAAATAACTCATTCAAATCACACCTCTAGATTGACCCAATTAGGGTTTGGGCCCAACTATTGAAATATCAATTGCACCTTAAAAAATGTCACAACTTGTGTGATCTCTCTCCCTTTCTGACACTCTTCAATAATGTACTGCTAGCACTGTTAAAAATCGGTTTAAGCTGGCTGTTCCTGGTAATGGTAGCAACATGAAACCAACACTATCAGATATAAAAATAGAGTAATCTGTGGTTGCTTTGTGATTAACCAATGAAACTCTTTGTTTAGGGTGATTGTAGTCTAATTAAAAATAAATCATCACTTTGACCATTTACTGAGGGAGACAAATTTCATTTGACTTTTATAATACAGTAAATGAAAAATGTCTTAGTTTTCACTTTTATTTCGTATGCATTATTGAAAAAATCAGGTTTAGAAGCCTTTATGTCTTAAAGTTCAAAGAAAACATTTTCAAATATCTTTTATCAGCAATCTGTTTATACCAGCAAACCTAAACTTATTCTGGAAGCATAGTATATGCAAGTCAAGACTACCATCTGGATGGATGCTCCACCCATCACAGGGCACACATGCACACATCAAGCACACAGAGGCAGTTTATAAATACTCGCTAACCTATCCAGCATGTCTTTGCAAGGTGGATAGAAACCATACAGTAGCATCTAGTGGAAACCTATAAAAATATGAGCATAATATGGAGGCATTACACAGAATGCAGCACAATCTGGAATTGAACCCAGATCTTTTGCTGCCTTTTTAAACCATACTGTACTGTATGTCCCAGAATTCATGTTTTCTTGAAATACAAAAGAGAATATCCATTTGTATAGATGTTTTATTACAGACTGAAGTATTTTAGGTTGTCTCAGCAATGTTTAAAACGTGTTAGTACTTTGGTGTTGAGAACAAAAATAAGGTTAAACAATCATTTCCCATTAATCTTATGAGGTAGTATGGAGGATGGTATAAACCAGAAATGTTCAATTAGTGATAAGCGAAATACATTTTGTGGGTTTTTTTGTTTTCACAAGATAAAACACAACCCTTCATTGCTCGTTTCCCTGTGCTATGTTCCAACCATTGTGTTTCCTTTAGACAAGACCAGTTAGGGTTTATCTGCAAATTACTCCAAATTATCACCCAAAATTACTTTTTTCAGCTAAGCTTAGAATATATCGGATAAGGAATAGGGTTTTTGCCATTTTTGAGAGAGCATTTTATTGTTAGCAATATCACATGAAAACACAGATCTGAGGGTTTTACTCACTTTCACCCTTGTGAATTATTCTGTGTAATCCACCATAAAACAATCTGTGTCACAGCCAAAGACTTAAATTTTTGGTTTCGGCTCATAAACAAGTGTTTCAGACTAATTAACTTGCTGTGTAATGTCTGTTACGGTTATTCCCCATTTTGTGAGCATGTATTATGTAATTTGTTTCTATAGTATGGTTTTGTTTCACTTAAAAAATATAAATTCTTTGGAATCTCATGTACTCCAAATCACCTAATTGTATCTTTGACGTGGTTCTTAGTGGTGGTTTTTGGTTAAACAGAGACAAATTACTTCTATGCTGTTGTGACTTTGTATGACGTTTTAATTTTTTACTGGTAGCTTGTGAGTGGCTCAAAGTTCTGACTTGATGTGGGCTTGTGAAAGACACTAGCTTAGGAGCATGTTCTGGTTATGAGCTTAAGAGCTTGATTTGTGAAATGAGCTTGAATGAGTCTGTTAGATAACAAAACAACAATAAACTGAAGAACAGTATATACAGGACATGTAACATTCACTTTATGAAATGTTATCCCTGTACATCTGGTCCATCAAAATGCTAGTGTTCCATGTAAATTATTAACACTATCTAAAGTAATTTGGAATGATATGTAGCATACTGTATGTAATACAGTATGTATAGTATGTTGCAATATGTCCACTTAGTAGTTATTAGGTGAAATATTGCAAAAAACTACAAAAATACTAGGATTGAATTATTGTACAGTGTCACAGCTTTGGTCCTGGTCACTTATCTCCATTGGTAGTGTTTGTCATAAGTGGTTGAGACAAAAGTAATATTAAATTACTAATATTAATAGCGTGTACAGAGGGAGCTAAAGCAGAAGTTAAGAGAGAGCAAGGACGCATACAGGAAGAAGGTAGAGGACAAGCTGCAAAGGAATAGGGTGAGAGATGTATGGAGCAGCATGAGAGAGATCACTGGCTTCAAACAGGCTGGGGGTGCAACAGAAGGGAACCTGGAGATGGCCAACGAGTTGAACCAGTTCTTTAACAGGTTTGATTCTGGGTCCTCTGTGGCGCAACACCCATCCCCCCACAGCCACACGCTCCCTAATCCTTCACAGCTGCGACTGCCCAACACCTCCTCCATCCCCCCACAAACATGGCCGCCTACAGCTACAACCCCCGACGGCTATTCACCCACCCATCCCCCACAGCTGCCACTCTCCAACACCTCCGCCATTAACACCTGCAGCACTGAAAGCACTATGAGCACCATCCCCCAGGCCAGGCTGACCATCACAGCTGACCAGGTGAAGAAGGAGCTGAAGAGGCTGCACGAGGGTAAGGCCACAGGACCAGATAACATCTGTCCCAGAGTTCTGAGGGCCTGTGCTGATCAGCTGAGCGGAGTGCTCCAGCGACTGTTCAACCTGAGCCTGCGCTTGGAGAGAGTCCCGGTGCTCTGGAAGACATCATGCCTGGTCCCGGTACCAAAGAAAGGGCGCCCCTCTGTCCTCAACGACTACAGACCAGTTGCACTGACTTCTCACATCATGAAGACACTGGAGAGGCTGGTCTTATCCCACCTGAGACCCCTGGTCAGCTCATCACTGGACACCCTACAGTTTGCCTACCAGCCCAGTGTTGGTGTGGAGGATGCGATCATCTACATGCTGCAAAGGGCCTACTCACACCTGGACAGGGCTGGCAACACTGTAAGGATCATGTTTTTCGACTTCTCCAGTGCCTTCAATACCATCCAGCCCTTACTTCTAAGGAGGAAGCTGGAGGAGATGCAAGTCAATGCCTCCACGACCTCGTGGATCACTGACTACCTGACAGGCAGACCACAGTCTGTGAGACTTCAGAATTGTGTGTCTGAACAGGTAGTGAGTAACACAGGGGCACCTCAAGGGACAGTTCTTTCTCCATTCCTCTTCACCCTCTATACTTCGGACTTTAAGTACAACTCAAAGTCATGCCACCTGCAGAAGTTCTCAGATGACTCTGCAATTGTGGGATGTATCAAGGGTGAGCAGGAGGAGGAGTACAGAGGACTGGTCAGCAGCTTTGTGGAGTGGTGTGGGGTGAACCACTTGGAACTGAATGTTACAAAGACAAAGGAACTGGTGGTAGATTTCAGGAGGAAAAAGGTCAAACCTACTCCTGTCTACATCCATGGGAGTGGCGTGGAGATGGTGGACTCGTACAAGTACCTGGGAGTGCACATTGACGATAGACTGGAATGGTCTAAGAACATCGAGGCCATTTACAAGAAGGGTCAGAGCCGACTTTACTTCTTGAGGAGGCTCAGGTCCTTCAATGTGTGTAGTAAGATGCTACACATGTTCTATCAGTCGGTGGTAGCGAGTGCCATTTTCTACGCAGTGGTGTGCTGGGGCTCTGGGATTAGAGCAGTAGATTCCAAAAGGCTGAACAAGCTCATCAGGAGAGCAAGCTCTGTCATTGGGTCTGACCTGGACTCCTTGGAGGTAGTGGCTGAGAGGAGAATGATGTCCAAACTAGAGGCCATCATGGACAACTTCTCCCATCCCCTCTATGACAGGCTTGCAGGAATGAAGAGCACGTTCAGCAATAGACTGATTCATCCACGGTGCGACAGGGAGCGCTACAGGAGGTCATTCTTGCCGTCTGCCATAAGACTGTACAACGCATCCATCTTGCGTCTTAGCAGAGGCAACATCGACAGTGACCTGTTTCTGGACTAAACGCATCTACACATCTACTGCTACATCTGTTCTCTTTCTTTTTCTTTTTCTTTTTCCCGTTTACAACCACTTTTTGTGCAATATATGCCAGGGACCTGTGCAATACATTTATATTTATATCTATGGTTACATCTATATTTATATTCATATGTGTGATACGATTTTCTGTGTACTGTTCTGTTCCAGTTTGTTCTTGTGTGTCCGGACTGTGAGTAACTCTTGTATTGTATTGTATGTATTGTACTATTATTATATAATTCGTTACACTGTGGCTGTGTTGTGTGTGTTAAGCTGCTGTTGCACTGCAATTTCCCTCACGGGATCAATAAAGTATCTATCTATCTAAATATTGCATTGTAGAGAGTATTGCATATTATTATGTAGCGTTTCTCATTGTTTAGAATGTGCTTTTATCTTTATTTCACCTTTTTAATGATTTCTATTTTTGTTTATGGAAATAATTATTTGGAAAAGCTCTACATAAAAATAAAGACTGATAATATTCCAATCTGATAGCAAGAAATAGCAAAACATTAAGCTATGAGGTACTTTTTACCTGGTTGTGATATGAGTTTTTATGGTATAGTTTTTTTAAATAATTAGATTCAAATATACAAGTTCATTTTATTGGCACATTTTAATGTAAACTTAACATATAAATGTCATTTTGAGCTTTGCTGCATTGTAGATTCTATTTTTATTGTTTGTACAAGAGGATAAATGCTGATGTCCTGAACAAAAAAATATTTCCCGGGTTTCACAATAGAAGAGATCCTGAGATTTCCTTATTTAGTTTGGAAATTAAACAGTGTCACATGGGTTATGGGTTTTTTCCATATGCTAAATGTTCATATTGAAACTAACGTTATCTCAGGAAATGGGTTATCCCTAGAGAAAATGAATGAAACACACAGCATTCTTTTTATATAACAAGAAATGGTAGACAGGGACTAGAATGAGTCACACTTGTAAGGCTTAAAATGCTAAACAGAAAAATAAATGACAAAAGGCCTCTGACCTTTGTCAGAACTATAAAAAAATGAGTTCTCCAGTTCTCAGACATTCATACTGGCATGAATTTAAACAAGTACCATGGATCCATATGTACAGTATGTGCTTTATCAATAAGATAGAGATTCTGAAATTTCTGTTTAACTGAAAGGAGCCTTATTCTTCTATTTTCTATTTTTTTCTTTGCTACACAGCTCTCTATTTTACCACTACCTTTCAGTAATAGTGAAAAACATATTTTTAGACAGCTTTTTACTTTTTATAACGTTTTTCATAGTAAATTAAAATAAATTAAAATTCAATAAAATAAAAAAGAGGCAAGAAAAAAATATTCCATATCAATTACAAATAAATTGACCTTTTACAACACGTGGTATGTAGCATGATAATAGCATGTTTAGAAACTTCAGTATTTTCTCATTTAATGTCTGTTTTATAAATGTCATATACTGTATGTCAAATTAATATCTCGACATAAAACATGATCAATCAACAGAATTGTAATATTAAAGAAACTGGAAGTATCTGCACAGTAAAGTTTATACTATCAAATATTGTTGTATATAGAAAATTGTGACAACAGAATTGAAACCAGTAAACACATAATAAATGTTTAACGAATAGTTATACCTGTTATAAATGTATAACATCATACATTTTTTTAAAGGAAAATGTTAGGTACAATTTTTTATTCATACCTTAACCAAAGACAACTTTAAGTGAATCACTGTGAATAACTAGGAGATAGTAAAGGTATAGTTAACATATTTTAGAGCATAGTATAAAAACACATTTATTCAATTAAGAAGGGTTTCCTGTTTTGGTGTTCAGTTCAGCTCAATAGTGTACAGAAAAAACTGACAGTGATTCACTGTATTACAAAAAATATCAAATGAGAGCACTATAAACCTTTAAAAATTACAACAAACAGTTATATTAATATTCAACAAAATCAACACTGACATGTCTTCTGTGAAATGAATTAGAGACCTGTAAATAAGAAGGGTGTATCCAATACAGATAAAGGCCACATTTATTTGAAGTTTCACTCTCTGGTTGCTGGATCCAAACCTCAACCACTCTGGTTATGACTAATGGGTAACACCACCCTGTCTTATGGTATTCCCACTAGAAGACATTTCATTGCAGCTTGTGCTAGAAAGTTGTTTGTATGAAGAGGTTTAAAGCTGAGGTTAAAACAGGAAAAAGCATTTTATTTTATGTCTGTATTTATGGTTCACCAGCCTTATTCTAATCATACTTTGGGGTACTAGTTCATTTAACATTGACTGAATTTATTTGTGATGGCCATTTTGTTCCTATTTTAAAGCATAATGGCTTTCATATTTCCATGTGTGTGACTTCAAATAATGGAAGCTCTCTGTACTTGAAGTCTCTGTATGTTTAAATTGTGAAATATACTTCTTAGTTCCTACTGTTAACCTGTAGCTTTGACCTTAACCTTGTGCTTACAGTATGTAAAAAACTGCTTATTGTGTGCTGATATTGAATTAAAATAATAATTTTAATATTTGTTTTGCTTTTTCAACTTGTAAGTATACGCTAGAGATTATCCTTGAGGAATTTAGATTGGATTTGTATCTCAAGAAGTCACAGTTGAAGATCTTGAGCTCTTACATCCTTTAACATATATTGACATCTTTGTAAACCTTTTACTTAACATGAAAACGCCATTGTTTGGACTGCGGGATAGTATAAGAAATAACCAAATGGCTCAATAAAGGTTACTTTGAAGGAGGTTTTAATTTGTCTCTCCATGGCAGGTGGGAATCCCCTTTGAATGCCCTTTGATTACAACTTGAATGTCACCCGATTGAGTTCTGGGTTTTTGAAAATGTTAGGGTTTATGTACAGTATTACTCAAGTGATCGACATCTGATTTCAGAGGAATTGAATTCCCTACAGATGCTACAGTATTACTTTATTTTATTATAGTAATCCATTATGTAAAGAAAAAAAATCCTGCATACTGTAGTGAGCAAATCCTCATTTTAATTGTCTGATGAAGGAATTTTAGTGTGGGACAGATTGGCAGGCTGACTAAAGAACTGCAATTACAACTGATCTGCCATGAGAAGTCGCTAAAGGGTCTTTAAATGCTGTAAATAGCCACATTGGGTGTTAACATTTTATTCAATTATTAGTGATAGGTGAAGAAATGCAAATTCTCACAATTCATAATTTTGTTTGGTAAAAAAAGAAGTTACACATTGCTAGTGGTGGTGATTTTTTTAATACTTTGTTGTTGGACTAAAAAAAACTGAAATAAAGCCTCTTTCTTTGTCAACTATTAGGAATTGTCATGTGTGCAGATTCATGGGATTACCCTAGTTCAGAGCAGAATCTGTCACAGGGAGAAAAAAATATTTATCAGCATTTAAAATTGATGTGTCTGTTTTAAAATGTAAAAAATGTTTTGCTTTATATTACTACAATTTGTAGTGAATTTTCAGTCATTACCTTTAAATTGTACCTGCTTGTAGGACAATGTAAATTTTATTGTTACATTGCAAGGCCCACAAGAGTTTGTAGTGATTTTCAGTGAACAGAGGTGGGTGCTTTAAAAAAAAAATTAAATTCATAGTCTTTATTGGTGTCTATTCAGTAGCCTTGATTCTGGTCATTTTCTGATACCCATTGCCTTTATTCACTTACACTCTTTGTGGGTTTTTTTATTGAACTGTACCTTTCCCTCAGTATAATTCAATGATTTTACTTAATCTTTTTCCATAATTAGCGGCTATTGAGATGTACTATTGTACCAAGTAATAAAGAAATAAAGAACTAAAGAATCTGTGGTCAAATTTAGTCTATAATTGCATCTGCAATTTAAGAAAAGCCCACTTCCCATTTTTTCTTACTGGATTCTCACTCTAAAACACTGAGGATTAAAACATTTGGATGGTTATTTGACTGTATTAATTTTTTTTTAACCATAGTTTTTTAAATTTCAGACACATTTCAGCAGTATTTAATTTTTTTAAGCCATAGTTTTTAAATTTCAGATACAATTGACTGTTGCTTTAGTGCATCTACTGTATCTTTATTGATGCTTTTAATAGTTTTACAGTTACAGCCACCTGCTGCCACCAAGTGTTAGAAAGAGGGATTGTTTTGCAGATTTTTTAAGTGATACAGATGTTTTTATATTTTCAAGAGGTCTTTAAATCATGAGAAAACACATAATGATGATAATATGTGATTTTTTAAATGAACTGATAAAAGGTATACATTTGTAAAATTATGAGGTATATCATTTGTGGAACATTTGTACATGTTCAGTCTGTGAATAGAATATTAGTGAAGATTACGATTGACCTTTTTGAAGTCAGACAGAAGCTTTAATTCTGTCTAACCATAATGAATATCTATAATTAATTGCAAATATAGTACATGAACGTGGAAATTATAAAGAGTCCCATCTTCTCTGAAGCTCCAGTCTCATTGTTTACAAATGTTATGCTATTAGATTTTCTAACAGTATGTTTGGTTCTTCTTTATTTACTTAGACTTTTTTTGGTTTTCATTTATTTAACATGTACTATATACAGAGATTTTGTTTATAATTTTGTAATATATTCATAGTTTCTGGAAGTTAACAAACCATTCATTGGCTGTTCCCACTACAGTAGTTGATGTTCTTTTTCTTTGGAATAGTACTGTGTTAACAGACCTACACGTAGTTGTAAAAACTTGCAACTTCATTTTAGGCAAGTTTTGAAAGGAAAAAGTTATCAGAGGTCTAATCTATGGTTCCATTATAGATTTCTTCAAACAAAAAATAAGCAGGGACAGTTAAATCTTGAGCTTAGACCTCCCTTCCACACATCTGAAAACCACAAGAAGGGAAAAAAGCTCATAAGCATACAAAATATATTCAATGGCTCACTCTAGTGGCCAGAATACCATATTTGAATATTACATTCTCTTTTTCATCTGTGTTAAAGTACACAGAATAAGAGGGATAAAGTTAATCTTCTCAGAATTTGTTTATTTTCTATATATTTGCCAATTAATAACATTTTAATATTTTATGTAACTATTTTTCTATGAATAAATGAATCCTGCTTCTTAATTCCAGGTTATGGACAGCTCTATGCCTCTGATTGGGGAGCATGTGGAAGAAGACAGGCAGCTGATTGCAGATCTTGTTGTGAATAAAATGAGTCAGCTTGTAACTGGCACAATATCACCTCAGAAGCCTGTTTCTTTGTCCCAGGTATTTTTTCTCTTTTTTCTCGTCCTACCCATAGTAGAACCTTAATATGCTCTGTTTAAAAAAATGTTTTTAAAGAAGTATTCGGATGAAGCAGAGACTGATTTTGGAACATTGTAAGGGTTTCATACTTTCGTACTTTCTTAAGTATAAAAGGATATAAGACTCTTAGACCTTGGTGAAATTAGAAGTTTAATTTTGTTTCTGCTATACAAGAATATAATTTTTATAGAAATTGCCCATATTATTACATTGATTAAGGAATTTTAAAACATTCTCATATAGACAGTTTTTCTTTAACCGATCCTCTCAATTTCAGTTTATTTGGAATACCAAAAATTACAATTGAAGTGCACAGCAAACAGGAAGCATTAAACAGGTGTTCTTTCTTCTTTCATACCTCCTCATAAATACCTTTCACTCCAACAGGTTCAAGTGCAGTCCCAGCCCCAGCATGGACCACCAGCTGGCCATTCCAAACCTGCAGCCCAAGGTAAGCTCCCTCTTCATCAGCATATTGATGAATACAGTGCCCAACAAGAACAAAAACATATGTACTGTAATTACCGTTTATATACTGCTTAGTCTAATTGTGATTAAGCAAACAACTATTACAAAGAAAGTCTGCATAGGAAATGTTACTTTTTGTACAATGTACCCTTTTTATCATTTCAAAAACCTATTTCAAGTATGTTCGAGTATTTCTCTTTGTTTTTGTTTTGGAATTTATATGCAATTGTACAAATCTCAGCAATCAGCAAAATCAGCAATCCAAACTAAATTACAATAAAGACAAATACAAATATACAGGAAAAAAATTAGGAACATACCATTTTAGCTCAGAGGTACAGTATATGTTGGGGTGAGGTTTATACACAGTGGTAGATATGACTGCAGTGCTTATGTGTTTGGCAGGTGGCCCTCGATCAGGATCCAGTTCACCAGCTCAGTCCTCCCAGGGGTCACCCCAACGTGCCAGATCTGCAAGTACATCCCCCAGCCAAGCCTTCCAGCCTGGCCTCTTCCTGCAACAGCAGCCTAAGCCAGCAGCACAGGGAGAGGGCACCTCTCAGACAGGACCAGGGGCGGCTCCACAGAGACAGACCCCGCAGCTAAAGTATGTCTAGACACAGCACTTGCTAAAGAAAGATGCACTTAAACCACTTTACTCCAGCTGTTGTTTGAACTTCTGAAAAACACATCCAAATTTAGCAAAATAACTAAAATGCGACAATCTGTTATAATTTTGTAAAGACTAACAAGTGCATCTTCCCAGATGAATAGTTCCCTCGCCACTTTTCTACGAAATAGATCCCCATTTCAGGGTTACTTTCAATTAAGGAACACTTGAATGTATTATATCCTTGAAATAATATGCTTGCACTACCAAAATGATCTTTGTTAATCAGTTTTAGCCTGTCGAATTTGAATATAGTCATCAGCATATATAGTATACAGCAAATACAGTACTTTTAATGAATATAGTCATCAGCATAGGCTGTACTTTTAACAAGTTGTAGGGAACACACTCTTTTGCTAGGAGTGATACCAAATTTGGTCTAAAAAAGATGACACCACAATTGTATTCATCTTCATATACAGGTACTGTATGCCTGATATGTTACAATCATAAGGGAGTAGTAAACATCATCTATATTGTTTTAAGATATTTTCTTATTTGTCGCAATTTGTTGCACGTGTATCATGGTGATTTCTGTGTGGCTCTTTCACTTTACACTGTAGTTTCATTGATCATACTAAGTATACAATCATGTATGGCTTCTGAAAAGAGTTCTAAACATTGTGGAAAAGTAGACAGCTATCTAATCAGTGACAAACAAATCTCTGAAGTTCACCAATCAGAGATTAAACCTATAGTGATTGTATGTTTAATACACTTCCTACAGTAGATTTACCTAATGTCTTTGTTATTTTTGGTGAAATATTTGTTTGGCTTTATTTTGCATACTTAATTTAAAGTCAAATAGTAATCTTAAGAAAATGCAACTTAGGTTCATCACACATAATGCATAACAGAATGTTTTTAAGTTAAAACAAAGAAAGTCCTAAACTAAACTATTATTTTTTTTGTTTACAAGTGTTCCCTACACAGAGGGGTTTATTAATAAATATAAAAATGAAACTCCCATCCAAGTCCTGAGCAGACACACTCTAGGAGACGTAAGGTACAGTACCAGATAATTAACCTTCAATATGTCTGCTTCTTGCTTCTGTTTGTGTTTCAGTAAATCCCAGTCTCTGACAAATGCCTTCAGCATTTCCGAAACCCTGCAGCGTGGCAATGCATCCGAAGACGAGGCCAAGGCAGAAACTATAAGAAGCTTGAGGAAATCATTTGCCAGTCTTTTTTCTGATTAATTTTTCAGATTTACTCAGGCAGAACCTTACAAACATACAGTACAGTATGAAGGAACCTGAAACGTGGGTCCTCCATTAAGTCAGGGGGATGATTTAACCTATGCTGCCCTCCTAATGACCTTGACGACATGACAGAATTCATAAGCCATTTTAGGAAAAAACAACATATTGATGGTAACTCTTAAGTTGTCTCAATGAGCCCTTTTAATTTTTCTTCATGTTTCTCTTTGTGGTAATTTATGATTAAGGTAACACTTGGTGTATATTTATTGAATACTCAGATACTTTACTGAACTCTATGGACTCTGATTATTATATACTGTACCATATCCTAACAAATAATAGTATAAATGCAAAATATATGTTGTTCATGTTCACAACATTGCAGTTTCCAATGCCTAAAATACAGATATTTCTTCAGTTAAGTTTTATACTACATTTGAAACTTGGTACATCTTTAACGGTGATGGATCAGCCCTCTCCTTGTCCCAGGAGAACTGTGGAATAACTGGTTTTCATTAGAACTTGAGGGATTGTGAATGACAAAATCTATAAATTACTATAAATGGTAACAAAACTGCTGGTGATACCACTAAACATATGTGCAGCTCTCACCTGTGGCAAAGAATCATACCTGTTTTCCTATAGAGTGTGCCTACTGACATTATATTTACTTTTTATCAACATTGTATAGCAAA
Source organism: Atractosteus spatula (assembly GCF_055471065.1). Lineage (NCBI taxonomy): Eukaryota > Metazoa > Chordata > Actinopteri > Semionotiformes > Lepisosteidae > Atractosteus > Atractosteus spatula. The sequence continues at coordinate 32,200,873 of NC_142713.1, read as the reverse complement.
ATTCATTTATCAGCAGTTTAATGTAATACAGTATGCAGCACATTCTAACAAGTGGGTTTTTGTGTTAGATGCTTAAGTCAACTTATTTAAAACTAGAAACTTTTTATTGTATTTCTACATTTTTTTATCTTTTTAGAACTTTTTTTTATGATTTGGAAGAGTGACTCTTCACCAATTTTTCCTGCAACCAGTAGCCTGAAGTAATATGTAATATGTATAGTATCTTACATGATTTACAGTACATACAACAAGTATCTGGAAAAAGGAGGACCTACTGTATAGTACAGTACATGTACAGTACAAAAAGGGCTAACTGGTATTTAAATACAGTACATAATTTAACAATTACAGTCTTTTAATTATGGGCTTTGTCAATCCAATATGAATTACACAATACATCTAGTGCAGGATTTGTGTTTTTTTACTTTTTTAAGCCTGCCCTTTATCAAGGAATTAGACTTGCTTGGAGCGGCAAAGAGGAAAGAAAAGATCTTTCTCCTTCTGTTGTTTATCTGTACCAAAGAAAACAAGCAAACTACAGAGCAGATTATTTCTGTGTAGATTTCTATGCATGATTGAAATTTAAAAAGAAAAATCATTTTCTTTTTGACAAATTTACCTTACAGTAGATTATAGTGTGACATAAACTTTATCTTAGTGATGTAGAACTTTACAGAACCATTTTACATAAATGAAATTTGACAAGCTAAATGAATACTGTTAATTTACAAAACATGTAGTGTGTAAATATTTCCTAAAATAAGCCATAACAAACATATATTTGTGTAAGTTAACATGCATTATAGTGTTTCTTTAAATCAAGACATTGCTAGCTTAAAAAATGTATTATACAAAAGGATAACAACATAGGTAAATGTTTTTATGAAGTGTGTTTGTTTTTTAAAAAAGATATTAAATAAAATATTTGTCTGGCAACCGTTAGAACTTAACAATGAAGGCAAATATCTCAAACTAGCTTTAAAGACACTAGGTCTTCCAAACAAATATGAATGCACACTGAAGCGGTCTAATTTAATCTTTTTAATTTTACATTTATTTAACATCCCTATTTCTAAGCATCAACTGGCAATAGTGCATCCGTAGCAAGTTGAGAATGGACGCAGATCCATGGCTTTCTCTGTTGCACAGCAAAATGGAGATTTCCCAGCTAGCTCTCTGCAAACTTGGCCAGGGTTTCAGCTGCCATTAGAAACTCCTCCTCTCCATCAGCAGGCATCAGAGACTCAACATCCTTACTCAGCTTTGGATCCAATCTCCTTCACCTCTGTAGTATTATTATTTTACTATTTAATCATTTCTTATGTATTTTAATGGTGAGCCATCATACTGTACAATTCTTAAAACAAAAAACATTTTAGATAGAAGTTAGTTGGGAACCTTATAAGGTTTGCTTAAAATCTTCTGGATGAATGGTGTTTTTTTAATCACACAAGATTTAATTAACTTGACTGGGTCATTTGTTGTTTCTCAAGTTGCTTTGAAAACCATTTATGTCAGATTGTTCTAGCTGATGATGGCTGTTCCATCACATGGATAATTGGAACACTTTGAATTCAATGATGAATGTAATAGAAGCTATAAAGTATGATATTACTACTGATTATGTCATAATGTTTTGGGTATGGATAACATATTCCTTTTATAACTTGCTGGTATTTAAAAAAAACTTCATTAGCCGTTCTTGCAATGTAATTCAGATTTAATGAGCTTCCAGTAATGGTTGCCTTTAAAAATGGTTGCAAAATCATAATGGATTTGTGAAAAAACTGACTTTTCACAAATCCTAAATAATTTCTAAGCATGTTCTCCACAGCAATCCACTGCCATCTGTAAAGTGTCAGACTCATTCCTGTTCAAAACTGTTAAAAATATACCGTTTAAAATGCTGTTATAATTTATTGAGTAATTTATATTTTTTCAACAATTTCTCTTCTGTTGCCATTGTTGGTGTTGAAGTGTTTTTCATGCACTACATACTATAGGTGAGTTTGTGTTCAATGGAAGGTTAGTATTTCACCATAAAAGTATTTATTGTGTTCACATCAAACACTTATTGATTATGCTTCACAGTTTGGCTTGCTTACATCCGACAATTTGATCCAGATCATATACATGAATTTCTAATTGTATCTCCTGATTTTAATGATATAGCACCTTTATGACATATTTTATGACAAAAATGGCATGTTAGCATTCCTCAGAAGTGTTGTAATGGGTGTGATTGGAAATAAAGGCCTAAAACAACACCATGGTTGAATGAACCGAACTTTATTCAAGAGTGAGTTGTGTAACTAAACTGGCCTGATAAAACACCTCAAATATTCATCACTTCTCTTCATTGGTCCAATCGATTCAGGTCTTATACTCCTCCTAGACTCTTGTGCAAATAACTTCAACATCTGGAAGTATCATATTTCAAGGATTTCTCCTTGTCTGCTCAGTAGATACAGTTATTATTACAATAATCAGGAACAAATGCCACAGTGACCCATGGTGTACAGTATATTCACCTGCATCTCAAAACTCTCTTGTCACTCCAGAATCATTGTTTACTTTCACTGTATGTTTCTAATGCATATCCTAAAGGTAAGACTTGAGGATGCCAATACACAAAATAAACAAGATTCACAGAAATTAAAGTATATACAGATAGCACATTGTAGCATCTAACATCCAAAATGTTTGCATATTCAATGTCTTGAATGTCATGGTGGCATGGCATTTATTCATGCAGACTACAAGATAGATTGAATACATACAGTAGCTGTCATTAGACAGAAAAGGAAAATGTAGTCAGGTATCTAAAAGACTTTGGGATTATATATAGAAAAGGAAGGCATGAAATTTCCACCCCCTCTTCCAGGGGTTTTTATTCTTGGTAATTTAGAATATGTGTGCTTGGATAAAATATATTCCATTTCCTAGACCTGGTTTATTTTTTCAAATTGATACATCTGGCAATACCTTAACCAAAATGTTATTTGCTAACATTTCTCCAGCAGTTATGTTTTTTGTGGCAGCCTTAAAACAACTGCAGAGAGGTGAAATCACTTCTTAACTCTTAAAATTCAATGTTCATGTAAAAAACATGCATACTGTATAACCGCTGACCTCTTTGTAAGACTTTCTTACGTAAATATTTTTATCACAGTGAAACTACACTGTTGGGAACATTTTTCTTTGAAGAAAGAGTGCCAGAGTTTTTTGGCCCTACACATGGAATCTTGAAACCTCAGATATTTGATTTATCTTCACTAGGATAAAAGCTTGAGAACAAGCATAATTCAGGTATTCCTGAGGTGTGCATACAACGCATTAGAGAGACATAGTTATTGGATAAGTCTGTACTTAGGACATCCTTGATTTGATTTAATTTTATTTAGTCTAAAATAAACAATAGAAGGAAAGTAAGCCATTGTTTTCAAGCTCAAAGAACCTCGTACAGGCTACAACTGTAGTTAAGAGGAATGTTAAGTGTTAAAATTCAAGATAATAACATTAACCGCACAAAGGACTCCCAAAGGCAGTGTTTCAGTGGCTAGAGTGCTAGAGTGGTTTAAGAGATTTATTTCACAACAAAATGACAATATTTATAGAATGTTAATGAATTTCATCTAGGATTCTACGCTCCCTAACCTGGAGATTTTACAGTACTGTATACTGTATCTCCCAGACATGAGGGTTGGAGAAAGAGCAACAGTACTGTATTACTGAGTTTAAATTTCAAATGATATATTTATTGCCAGCATTGACTACTACTGACTGACATTCACAGCTCCTTTTGCAATTCTCCATTTAAGGCAATTAAGTTGTTCCCCTGCTTCTGTTTTAAAGTAAGACATGGCACACAACAGGATAAATGTATTTGTAATCCCTAAAATTCCTTCAGGGCTCAAAGTATAGTATATTTGTGTTGGCACTGACACTAGCTACAGAATATGGAAACTACTGTATCATAAATTGGATGACTTCTATCCTAAACTGGTCATTATTTTATGTTCTTAAAAGTTTTGTAGGACTGGGGATAAACTTGCATTCATAGAAGACTAATAGATACTGCAAATCTGAGTGATACTCTTGATATAAATGCCGTGAATGAAAAAACAGCATAAAGATTACAAGACAAAAGCTGGCATAGTTCTATTAAAAAAGCATGTCTATCATAGTTCCTTATCGCTATGTGTCAAGTGGTCCAAAAGGTTCCAGCAGAAATGAGGACAAAAAGGGCCTGTACATTTCATGTTTTTTTTATATTTAATCCATGACATACAGTAACATTTTTTTTTCTAAATACAGTAGCATTAATGACAGAAAAAAACATCCTAAACCAAATTAAAAACTTTAGTTATAATTTTTTTTGTTTACTTAATTTAAAAAAGAAAAGTACAATATTTTATAATGCAATGTATGAGCCGGTTATAATACCTTGTAAACATTGATCAAAATAAGAAATTTTCATTGATAATTTATATTATATATATTAGCATTACATACAGTATACTGTATATATACTGATGGAAAAAAGAAATGCAACACCTGCTCCACACTCTGGCACAGCATGGAACAGGCTGAAGAGTGACTCATCCGTGAAGAGGACCTGATGCCACTGCTGATGAGTCCATCGCAGCCTCTGTCTGGCCCAGGTCAGTTGGATGTGACGTCTAAGAGGTGTGAGCAGAGGGCCTTTGACAGGTCGCCTTGCTCTAAGGCCAGCAGCATGGAGCCTCAGTGTCCTGTCACTGATGCGGGCATTGTGTCTGCCAGCAGTTTCAGCAGCAGTATAGGTGGCAGAGATTAAATGATCTCAGATGACTCAGGTGGACCAGTCAATGTGGAGGTCCTGCTCTGGTGTGGTCACTCGAGGGTGACTGGATTTTGGACGGTCATCTGTCCTGCCGGCCAGCTGAAACATTCTCTGCAGTTGGGACACAGTGGAGTAGCTTACTCCATAGTGCCTGGCAATGTTGGCACATGACATGCCTGCCTGCCAATGGCCCTCTATCTTGCTTCTGGTGACATTCAAGGCATTATGGATTGCACAGAAAACTGACTCAGTGTGGCCTTTTTCTTGAATTGAACTAAGCTTTGAATTAAAGCCTTTTTAAAGGTGACCTGATCAGGCATTGTTCCACCTGGACCTCGTTGGGTAACGAGCTTTCATGTGATTGGCTAGTTGCAATACCTCACAGCTGTATTGCTGTTCAGAGGGCTTAAAACAAATTAACAATTTTTTGTTAAAATACACAAGCTATGACTATAGTATTCTCACTCCAGAAAATGTTGTGTTTTCTTTTTTCCATCAGTATATATTACATACATACTGTATATATGTTATTTCTCTTTAACTATCTATGGATGCTTTTATCTAAAAGTTAGATTTAGATCTACAGTAGGTGGTTTGCAGTCACATATAACCACTTACCAGGGACCAATAACAAATACTTTTCACTTTTTTAGGTTGACAGTTTGTATTTGATCGTTTGTATTTTAACGTGGCATATACTGTATGTGGAAAATATGAAAGGTTTGCATTACTGCAAGCTGTACCGAATGCTAGAGTATGTCTAACCTATCCTTAAAGTTGATAATAAACCCTTACAATCCTTACATTTTTATTAAATTATGATCTCTATGTAAAATCACAATGAAAGGTAAAAAAAAGATATGTGATTATCTTAAGAATCCCTCATTTGATGCTGCCAGTATTCTTTCATGTAATCACTCAAACAATTGTTACCCGATCATTGTAAATTTCAACTTAACTGATGGTCTACCATGAAGTTGTCATTCCTGTTTTATTGTATAGGGCTGAAATGTGAACAACAAACTCGAGGGACAGAAAAATACTGGAGTTATGCCACAAAACTATTAACTATTTGTGGAAGATTTAGTATATCACATGTGAGAACAGATGCATCAACATCAGTGTTCCATCCCAAGCACTGAAGCTATCAATTTTGCTGAGTTGGTCATTTCAGACTCTTACACCAGAGATGTTTCAAAAGCAAGCTAGGATATAATGAACATCACTATCAACTCCTGGGAGATTATGGTCCTTGACCAAACCAGATATAGGAATAATACCAAAGAATATAATGGAAACAAACCTAGCATTTTGAGACCCAAAGATATCTAAGCAAGGAAGAAAAATGAAAGCATCAACAAGTGAACAACTTGATATCTCCAGTTACAACACCTGTTCATCCTGCCAGAGAGTATGTGTATAGGCCTTAAAACTCACCTTCATATTCAAGAACGATAATGTTAATTAACCAAATTGATTAATGATAAAATGACCAAATTAATGTACAAAATTAGATATTGAAATTATTAATGGTACTTACTATGTTCTTCATAATGTTAAATGATAAGACTCCAGGTGTCTACAATTTTACCTTACCGGGTTATGACTGCTACTCATTTTTAATTTTTATTTTGAGACTGTTAAAAGAGTTTGAGAGAAATGCAGAATTTTCAATTGAAAGTTGTCAGTTCTAGTTTTTTTAATTTGAGGTGTTTAATATAACAGTGTTGAAAATAGATATGTTCAAAGGGACAGGTTTCGGTAATGATGGGAAAGGCAGTGGAGCGTGAACTTTGAGAAGCTCCAGAAGTTAAAATGAAAATAGACTGATAAAGCTTGAGCAACAGTAGGAACTGTTTTAACATAATGCAGGAACCCTTGTATCTTAATCTAGATGTTTTATCAAGGGAAATTTGAATGCAACATGTCATTTTTAATTGCTTTTGAGACTTACATCACAATTTTACAATGTGGTTGAATTTGCTATTGCAATAATGCTACAGTATGTGGATATAAATAAATGTCAGGGACGTCTCTTTCCAATAAAGTAGAATGAATAAGCTAGAGAGCCATGCTGTTGAGCATGTTACCCTAGATTATTTCAATACATTTATTCTTAAATTTATTTTCATTTTAATATATATAGTTCTACCAATTAAATAATTCTACTTAAGAATCTATTAATTTATTATACTGTAGCATACCATTCCCTCTGGTGTTGGACTGATCAACATCCTTCTCATCCTTGACCTTGACAGAGTCTCTTTCCTCCTGCATGACCCTATAAAAGGGGTTTCCCCCATCTACTCTTATTCTTTCGGCACATGCGGTCACCTTCTCTCTGTATCCCCCTTTCTGTCTCTCCCCTTGTGACTAGCACACCCTCTGTAAAGTAAAGGACAATAAACCCCCCTTTTGTTAGAAGTAATCTCATGTGTCCAGACTGCTCTGTGCTACCATCCAGCTGCTGAAATTAAGGTGTAGGGATGTTTATGGCAATACATTCAGGCTTGGTAAAAGGGACATTTTCTAAAGACCACCTCTCCTATTAATCAAGGAGTTAATTGCTTAATTTTATAATTAAAGGTTAAAATACATTTGTATTTCTAAAGATTCGCCATAATACTGTATAATGTAAGTATACTGAGTATTAAAAAAAACGTCATTGCATTTATGTATCCATTTTCTAAACCGCTCGATCCTGTTAAGGATTGAATGGGATGCCATCCAGGGTATATCCTGCCTTGCACCCGTTGATTTCTGGGATAGGCTCCGGGTCCCCAGTGACTTTGTATTAGATAGAGTGGTTAGAAAATGGATTGATGTTTGAAGGCTTTTCAGGCAGAATGGGGTACTGGGAAGGTTTTTTGTTAGGAATTGGGATTTGGACTGGATCATGGAGAATTTTGGTAAAATTGCATGCAGATGCTTCAGGCTAAGGGGGAGGTGTAATTTCTTCCCTCACAGGAACAATCAAAGTTGTGTAGATCATGTAAGATATTTAGTGGCAGCATGAAGTGATTTATTGCATGAATTTCCATTTTCGCCAAATAGACGATCATGTAATCATTGTGGTGAGGGTTTGCTTTCGTATAAGGCATTGCCTCCAGTTTTTGGCCAACAAAGTGAAAAGCAACGAGATGAAGAATCTTAACACAGTATATCTGGAGGAGGAAAAGGTCGCTGTAGAACTCATGGTGGCGAATTGGACTTAACTGTACTGGATGTAAGAATTTGAGTCACGTTTGGAGTTGAGGAGCAGGGCTGGAAGGATGATGTGGTAGAGAATAAGGAAATTGAGTATAGATTTGTAAAAAGGGAAAATTGGTTGAGATGGTATTGTTACAGTTGACGCTCCACATTCCAGTTGTGCCTTGTATCTCCCCCTATTTATTTTTAGCTCAGGGCTCAACATTAGGGTACAGATGTCACAAGGCCCGCCTAGCACTAGGATACCCTACGTCCATCTCCTGAGGGCACAGGCCTCATCCCCGACACCTCCCGTGTTCTGAGCCCGGGGTCTGGAGGACCTCGCCCCGTTATCCCAGGATCTCTATGTTGGTTGCCTGTTTGTGTTTTCCCCATTCCCGGGGATTTTAACCTTGTCACATCTTAGGATGGATCTACCGCTAATGCTAAAGCGAAGGACTGTGCCCCGACCCTCCTTCGGACCTGCTCGGATTTGGATGCCATTCTTTGTCTCCCTCGCTTACTGTTTCACAGACTGTCACTATTATTCTGTGCACCATTAAACCCCTGTATGGTTTCCCATACCAAGCCTCTTGTTTCCTCCAGCTCTGACCGCATCGCATAGGGCCTACTACAACACCCGACACGGACTGTAGTCCCTGTCCGTAACAGGTATTGATTCTGGATATTAGTATGGGACCTTCCTAATGGACAAAAGTAAATTTGTCTTCATTCATTGAGAGTCCAACATCATGGATCTTCTTGAGCACTAAAAGCACTTGATGAAGGTCAAATGGCCCAGCCACTTGGGACTAAAATATCACCATCTTTTCTTGATAAGCAAATGCAAAGGTAGAGCAGTCCGCTTGGATACAACATCAGCTGAACTTTGGCTGGTGCTCTATGAAATCCAGAAGGCATCATCTGAAACAGGATCAAGCTGAAGGATATTTCGAATGCTCAGTTCTTGAAACAGAGGTGTGTGACACTTGTCAATATCCTTTCCCAAGACTGTCAGATATGCTGCTTTTCCAGGTCATTCTTAGAGTTCATCATTTTTTGGCACTATGATAGTCAAACTTGATGGTATAATTTTTTTTTTAAAAAGCAGACTTTCACCTTTCCATCTTCTTTGGATACCAACACAACTGGACTGCACCAGGGACTATTTGATAGTTTATTTTCTTTTTTAATGTTCTTCTGATTTATTCCAGAGTAGAAAAGAGGTGGGGTGATAAGGTGTATTGTAAAAAAGGTATAAGGAAAGTAGAAGTATAATGGGGGAGGGAAGAGACTAAAAATGAAAAGCCACAGAAATGCTTACATGATATGCTTCTGAATACCAACAACTGAGTTTAAGCTGCTGAAGAGCCTGTGCCAATTCAAAATTAGTGACAAGAAAATTGTTCTGTGGAGAATACAGATTTTTGGCAATTTCACAAAGTTGAAAGATAAATCAGCTATGGGACATAATGAGGCATATCTCATTAACAAATAGAGGCATTGGAAATGAGAGAGCATAAGTAATATTATTTGAATAGCTCAGGACATAAGCCATGATGATGAAGTTGTGATTAGTAACAGAAAGCTATTTGATATGACAGAGGAATTTCATAATAGGGGTGGAGGGTTGGGAAGAGGGGGTAGGCAAAGAAAGAAACAAAATCTCTGGACACTTCTGATCAACCGTTATCAATGCTGTTATTGTTTCTAACTCTTTTTCTTTTCTTTGTTGATCACTTGTTTTCTTTGTCACCTTTTTATTACTGTGCAGTGTTTTTTTTCTGAAAAAAAGAGATGACAGAGGAATTTCACAACGAGCTTGGAACACAATCTTCCTTTGATCATGTGAATGACCGTCAAATGTAAAAGAACAGACTTTTGTTTCTCATTCTTATCCCAAAGAAAGTTCCACAATGCAACAAAATATTTGGGTGTAATTCAAAAAGTTTGGTAGGAAATTATCTGTGGTTTATGCTGGAACCAAGGAAATTCCAATGGTAGGATGCCTGCAGATTGAGCTGAAGGTAGGATGCCAGATAGATCTGAGGCTGAGGAGGTGGCATTAGAATCAATAGAGACCAAGAGTTAGTAATCCGGGGCCAAAGGTTATAAGGTTATACTCGATGCTGGAGATAGAGGAAAGACAGGGAAAGAAAAGGGGAATGATACAGGGGGCTATGGTGTTCTCCGATATAAGGGTTTCATATGAGAAACAGATGGGCATGGGCATGAAGGTAAAGCTGTAATAAGTGAAGGGATAACAGGAAGAGATCTGGGATTCCATCTGGGGATGGAGAAGCACAAGGAATTAAAAACCTGGTGATGAAGCTATGGTGAGCCACTGATGAATGCAAAGCTAGAGACTGGAGTGGAGAGACAGCAGATGGGAATGAAACAGCAAGCTGATTGTGAAAATCCAGAGATTAATTCTAAAACATGATTTGGAGAAATATTTTTAAAAATAAAAAAAGAAGATACGACACTCAGAGCAGAGTTTATTCAGTTTGAGACATTACACTGAGAAATGCTCAGTTTTTTGGTGGGAACTTTAGTCTTTAGTGGATCTTTAGGTTTGTTTTGAAATGCAGCATTGTTATAATGAGTACAAATTAGGGATTACTTCCTTTGGTCTTTTTTGGGTTGCTTATAAGAAAGAAGATTCGCATGTTGTATTACACGAGACAAATGACAAGATCAGTAGAATACTTTTCTTATCATCTTTGTAGTTTGGAGCATGGTCCATGTACAGTGTACATGAATAATTAAACAAAATGTGAAAAGAGGCATTTGCTTGTACAGTATATAGCGAATGTTAGTGATTATCAACACATGGGTGAAATTGGTTTGGTTGGTTTGTCATTATTCCTTACGAGGGTCTGTTAAGAACTTGCATTTAAACTGGGGAAACATTATAAATACAGTTAAAAGTCAGTTGAATGTGCTTAACACCACCTACACAATACCTAGATCAGGCTGCCCTTTCAAACTTAGTAGTGGGGCAATCAGGATATTGATTAGTAATCTCACTCTGAAGCCAAAAAATTACGTTAAAAAATTGCCAAGGTTTATGACTGCAGTAGGAGTCACCCTTCATACATTGACAATAGCTCCTACAGGAACTCGCAAATAAACATGGCCCTATGCAGGTGGGTATTCCCACAGTAAAAACAGAGCACAGGAATGTGTAAAAACAAACCCTTTATTGTACACTAAGTAACAGTACACTAAGTACTAAGGCTTAACCATCTTAAAAAAAACAGACAATAAGCAACAATACTTTTATAAGAAAAAAAATGGAAAAAAATAGGCTTAAGCGTCAAAGAAGTATGATAAATCAATGCCAGAAAAGGCTCCTTAGCATAACCTTCCCTGGCTAGGGGATTACCAAAACACTATCTCACTTAAAAAATAAAATTCTTGTGCAAAAAATAAAACTAGGGAACAAAATCCACTAATCCCCCTGGGTGGTGATACTAATGTATCCCACACGGTGGGGCTGTGGATTTACAGCATCATGATTTTATGTTCCATGGATTTATCAAAGAGAAAAAAGAAATATCTGTTTCTAATATTTTAAATATTCACTGAACAGACACGCATAAAGGCAAACAAATATAGAGCTTCGTTAGCTGACAGAAATAATCCAGGGCATACCTAACACCTATACTGTACCCCATGCTATGGTTCAAGTAGTAGCCTTACTAAAAGTTGAATCTGAGGGTGCATGAAATGTAAAACAATACTGATAGAATCAGCTTTGAATGAAAGTGCACAAGACCACACCACAAAATAGGAACATAAACGTATAAATTACAATCAATTCACAAAACAATTCAGATGTGACACACATTAGACACTGCCGATTTAACATAAAATATTGTATATTCTACAGAGGTCATGGGGACAAGCAGCCACAGTAAGGTTTGGTTTTAAATTCAATACAGTATATATCTGAAGAACTGATGTATTTACTATAAAATCAAGTACAGTATAACCACTTTGATTACACACAGATAGAGACCATTAAACTAATTTTGTGACCTTTCAAACTACGCCTGTAATGATACTGGGTTGTCACAGCAAAGGGCTTGAACACTTCATATCTTCATAAATGTGATGACCTGTTTAAAACTGTTGCAACTGCAAGCTCAAGTCACAAAACTTTGTAGAGGGGTTAATACGTCTGTCAAGGCTCTAAATACATATACAATATACTGTACATACGCTGTGGATAAAGACGTCCATCTATTTTGATCATTCTTAGTGCTTTCCAGTTACCAAAAAATCTTCTTGTACATCTTAATAAAAACAGTGCTTAGCAATGTGATCATCTGAGTTCATATTAGTATTAAAGCATTGTACTCAGGTGCATAAATGTAGTAAAAAAATATTTTACAAATATTCAATTTTCGCCTTTGCTGCTTTCCTACACTGTTAGTCTTACTTTGTGCATGTGGTTGGTTCTGTCTTCAGAAAACATTTTGATTGATATTTGAACTTCTTCCTTCCTGCCATCAGAGGGCATAATAGAATCTACAGTATGTTTGATGGGATACAGGGGTTTTTAAGCAAAGGTACTGTAAGAATTACATACAGTAGTTCTGTTATTGATATTCTGTTGTTTAGTTTTAAAACAGTAAAGCTGTTCAGTTTCACTTTGCAAACTAACTGTGATGATACTCTATAACAAATCATCCCATAGGCATCACACCATATTCTCATCTTTCCCCAAGTTTGTTGTGAGCAGAAATACTCAAAAATAAATTCCAGGGGTGTATAGCAGTCCAAACCATGTTAAAGGGGAATGATCACCTTCACCAAATATTATTCAAACTCAACAGTGCTGTGACCTGTAATGAGTGTACTGTTGATTCCAAAATGGTGAAGTGAATATGAGGAAGAGAAAATAGTTTTCTGTAACATTTTTTTGGGGGTCAACCATGTTTTGACTTTGACTTAGTCTCTTTTTTATGTTTTGTTTTAAGAAACTTTTCTGATCAATGTAAAGTGCTTAGTATTTAAATTACCTTATTTGTGATCTGAAAAGGGGAATTGAATAATCAATTCCAATGCAGTTCAGCAGCCTTTTTTTTCTTACGCATGAATATACACTTCATGCTTTATTTGTAAACCTGCTGTGTTTATCTAATTAACTAAATGGAGAATGAAGTATTCTGCCTGTACTGTATATGCAAAGTGCTTTGAGATGGAACAGGTTATATAAATGCAAGGAATTATTATTGTTGTTGTTTTTTCAGTTGTATTTCAAGTGAAATACTTGTGGGTTATTAAGAAATTTCATATGTAAGATCTATGATAGTTGAAGAACCAAAAATTGATTTAATGCTTATGAGTTTAATTTAATTTACTAGTGTTTTCCTGGACTGGGTTTGGAATGGAATGGAATGAAGACTTTCAAATCAAGGAGTAAAATAAAAGATAAATGGGCTTTTTAAAAAGAATTTCTATTTAATATACAGTATTACATACAGTGCACACAATCTAACTCATTATCTATTTACAAAGCATCCTCAGTCCTTACATTCATTTTCTAATCACTTCATCCAATTCAGGGTTTCAGGGGATCCAAATTCTAACCACCAAAAATATTGTGATGATAGTACTTCACAAAAAGTGGGAAAAAAAATTCCAGTGAGTCTTCTTTTTCCCACCTTCCCTCCTCCTCTTCCATTGTCGGAAATAATAAATCTGTCTTCCTGCAAATGTTAAAATGAGGTTCTGGTGCACTTATTGAAGCTATTAAATTGCAGAGATTTTCAAGGCGAGATAAATGTTTTTTGTTTTGACAACTATTAGCCTCCACTGGCTGCAGATTTTAGCAATGAAAAACTGCTCACTTTGTTTGCCCATTCGTCAGACTTATCTGGCTGACTGAACAAGTTAAATACACTTTTACAAAGCTGAGATATTTCGGTACTCCAAATGTAAAGCTGTCCTATGCTATGAAAGAGTGAGTCATGGCATTTTAAAATGTTTTCTTTGCTACAAGACTTTCTCATGACAGCAACATGTCAGAGTGATTTACAAGACATCATCACCAACCATCTGGACAGTCTCCAATGTCAGTTAAGAAAATGTATTTTGCAGAAGGTTCAGAAAGCAAGTGAATATATGAGAAACTCTGTCTCTAAAGCTAATTTGGCAACTGCAAAGGAAAATGCATTGGTTTACTGGTTCCACAAAAGAGTCTTTGAAGATTAGGTTCTCTCAATAAAATCTTTTTTTGATCTCCTTGAAAAGAGAATACCCAAAGTTAGCAACTTATGCATTAAAGATGTTTCTGTGCTTTCTATTTGAGAAATAAGAGTGCAGCCAAAAAAGATTAAATGATTCAACATTGTCTCACAGTCCGTACCTATCATTCGGGGAATGACTCTGAAATATTCGCTGATATACAACGTTAATCCTGAGAAAAATACTGCAGGGAAAAGTTGAGGTGATGCTTTAACATTACACATGCAGCCATCTAGAAAGCGCCTCAAAATTCACATCAGTGGAAATCGCACTGTAGTTTACTACGGTTCTATTCAGCATGCCAAATTCAACACTTTACTTCTAAAAAAAATGATAGGTGGTTACGTGTTACTGAAAACATTAGCTACATTTACTGAAATTTGTTTTTGGTTAATTGTTATTATTGCAATTTACCATGCGGTAAATCCTTAAAGTGCTGTTCTCAGACAAATCATACAGTATTCAATATTCATTAACCCATTTGTGCTTTCCTGCGCTAATAATACTGTATGCATACTACTGACAATTCAAATACAATGATAACATTGGTAATAAAGTTGTTACCATGTTACTACCACAACTGCAAAGGATGTTGTTACCATGTTACTACCACAACTCCAAATGCGATATGTCAAAATATTAATATTAATAGAATTATTATTTCTTTAATTGCATACAGTATACATAATGATCAGTAATTGCATATAAACAGTAATTAGAAAAGATCATTTTATTTTAGATTTTGATTATAAAAATATTTTTACAAATTAGGATTACGAAAAATTGGGGGGTCCAGAAATTGACCAAGTAGTTTAATCAATAATTGAAGTAAATAATCATAAAGTGAAGGGAAACCAATCTCTCTATTCTAAAAATGTGTCCACTAACTAGGAGAGGCAATTTGTAACCAAAGGATTCTCTATACAGGAAATCAGAGTTTCCTAAAACAACACAATGGTTAGCTATTTTAACAAGTTTCAAATACTGAATTTGAATCTGGTTTTTACGGATGATCCGTACAAGGACTACTTTTTTAATTCTCTGTGACCTCCTTTCTCCTCCCTCTGCTCTTATGTCCCTCCTCTCTCTTGCTACAGTACGTCTCTTCTCTCCTGTCCTTCCCTCTCTCTTTTTCTCTGCTTTTCCATGTCCTTCCTGCCTGTTTTACCTTCTGTTCCTCGACTGTTGATCATTCACACAGAATGTTATTAACCAACCAAGTAAAAACCTTAGATCTTTTCTTGGTTTGAACCTCCCTAGAACTTCACATGTTGATAGTGACCCAAGTGTTTACCATTGTATCTAGAGCCACTTCCAATAATCATAACATTATATTATACAGTATATAGTGGCTTTAACAAAGAAGAGGCCAGATAAAGTTTTGACTACATTTAATATATTGAGTATATCACACTTATTTCAATCTAGCCACTTTTTTATGTTTTTATTTGCTTTAAAATACAGCCATTATGTATATTTTGTCAAAATGAAAATGATCTGTTTTCTGATTACTGTTTATACACAATTACTAATAATTTGGTATACTGTATGGAATTTAAAAAATGATAATCTATCAATGTTGTACTGTATTGTGACATATCTCATTTGAAGTTATGCTAGCAACATGATAACAACATCCTGTCTCAACAATGTAATCATTGTATGTACTGAAATTGTTGTTAGTACGCATACAATAATATTAGCACAAGAAAACATTAATGGGTGAATAAACATTTAATACTGTACTGTTTTGTCTGACAACCACATGTAACTGTGGTACTTTAAGGATTCACTGCACCACCTACAGTAACAGTTTTACAGGATAGTGCAGTCCTGCAGCAGATTATTTGAAAAATGAAAAGGCTTATATGTGTAGACATCCGTGATACCACAGTGCCTATAGCAGTATACTGAGTGACATCTTGTACAACTTAGATGGCCGCATTTGTACTATAAGTTCTGAATGGCTAACAAATATGTCAACACTCAATCAGCAGTTCTCGTCTACTGCTGCCCATCAGTAAAGCATGCATATTCAGCATTGGAGAAGTCTCTGCATGTGGAAACAAGTGACAGGGTGCTAAAGGAATACCGTGTATGCCTCAACCCTGTTGACAGCTATTACAAAAACAAAAGTAAATTTGAAAAATGTTCCATGTTTTAGGTAGCACAGTGGGAAGGTGGTTGCTGCTATGTCTCGCAGCTGCTGGCCTCACTTGTATATGTGATGTACGCACAATGTCCCATGTTCAGATGCATCCTCACCAGATGCTCCAGTTTCCTTTCAGCTCCCACAAACATACAGTAAGTTTGGTTGGATGCTCTAAACTGCTCCTTTCTAGAAAGAGTTTGAGGAGGGTTCCATCCTTGGGGGGTTGTTTCCAGTACAAAATACTGTCTATGTAACGAATACAACATGACCTTCTAATCCATTTATTTGCGAATGTATCTGAGCCGTATTTTTAAAAAAAATAAACTCAGAAAAACAGAAGTTTTCCTTTGTATTGCCCACTTTTGCCATGGTTTCACTCTAAATTATCATATAAACACAGGCATACCTTTTTGTAAAAGAAGTTACCCAGTGCATATTTCATTATGGGGTCGTTTTAGTATACAATTAGTATGCAAATTAATTTTTAAAATATGCCTGGTTTCTAAACATGTTCAGTATGTCTTACTCTTGTCACGCCCTCTGCGGCCAGAGGGCACTCCCACTCTGTCCTGTCCCTAGTTTCCTGTGCTTTGTTCTCCTTCCGGTGTCTCTCTCTCTCTGGGGCTATATATTTCCGGGTCTCTTATTCTCTTGCGCTCAGCATTGAGGTTCGGATGTCCTGAAACCCACCTAGCACCAGGTCGCCCCACGACCGCTACCTGAGGGCATACAGTAGGTTTCTATACAGCATTTCCTGAACAGCTGAGCCCGGGCTAACCCCTGTCTCGCCGCTACGCATAGGGTTTTTTTCGCTCTCCTGCCATTCCACGGTTCGTCCCTTCCGACATCCGTGACAACTCTGTGTTCATGCAAAATCAGCAAGCAGACAATAAAATTCTGCAACACACTCTGTTCAGTAGTTTCCATTAAATCCTCTGTCATCTGCAGGTTGGCCTGGAATACAGCACTTGATTTCTGAGGTATCCATAAGGTTACTCCATAAAGAAATTACTTGGCTAACTGTCTTTTGTCATAGAAAGTTGAAATTAATAGATTCTCAAAGTATTCTAAGGTGAAATTGTTATGAAGGATGTTGTAAATTATCAAAGCATTTTTCTCAACGGCAGTCTGAGGTTGTTCTCAGATTCTGGAGAGATTCTCTTTATTCGGAGTGCTAGTAAGTAAGCTAGCTAGTAAGAGCTTTCTGCTGAATGAGCAGACTTGCCATTTTCTCAGTATGATGTATGACAATCACAATAAAATTCCCACTGCATTAATAATAATAAATCTATGTGTTTATAATGTCTCATATATGTTTAGAAACATTAGTAAAATTCACCACTTATGTGAAATGTTGAACTGTCTTGAGGAGATGAAGATTAGATGAAGCTGATGTTATTAAAAGTAATCATTTAAAATAATGATATTCTGCCCTTCCACCATAAACACACACACCATTAAATCCCTTCTGTTTCATATATATCAGTCTGTACAGACATTCCTTTTTTGGATCGCCTACTTTATACCAGTAAATCTAACAAGAAGACTTTGAGAAAATTTGTTGCAGAATAGCACGTGTCAAAGAGAAACCAAGACAAATGAGGAGTTGAGAATTTGTATCAATCCAGTTTGAAAATTCTGCAAGATTTAAACTACAGAATTAATAGTTTTCTTGGCCTTGCTCTCATCATGGGAAGTCTGGATCTATCCTGTTCATTGCTGATAATCCATTTTAGGAGCCGCTTGGGTTGAAGAGTACAAGATGGCAAAAAAGGTTAATACATAAACTTTAAGTAAAGTAAATCACCACTCCATTTTTCATCCTTCCACAGCAGTATTTCTGACCTACTGTCATTTGAATATTTATTTTAGGGAGTTTCTTTATTTTTAACTTAGTGTACACAAATAGAGGATTTTAGTTAAAAAATATTCCAAGTTTCCATAAAGACTGACAGAAGATAAAAATAAAACTTTTTATTTGCAAGTAACAAAGTAAAAAAAACATACAAAACTCTACTATTTTGATTGTTTTTCAAGTTTACTGTAAAATGAAAACTGAATGAAACACTTGATTTCACTGAAAAGGTAAATTCTCAGTACTTCGACTAAGCAATTGACAAAACAATATTTGTAACTTAAATACATTAGTTTATGAAACTCGGGGCTTTGTACAGTATGTACAGTAGACCAATTAATGACAAGGTAGCACTATTCAATTTTAATACTGGATCTGTTATTTTCTCAACCCTGTGCTATAAAACCAAGAGAATATATACATTTTTGCATTAATTAGATACATCAAAATGATGTACTGGATAACACCCCTTCTTTTCAAGTTATCAACACACCTTGCAGAAAAAAAAGTCTTTAGTGATATTTTGATCTTATCCCACTTGGTTTGAGAGATAACCATAGGACAAGGAAGTCAATATTTCCAAATCAACCCCTTCATGCCATATTGAAAAACTGTCACAATTACAATACAGTGTTTGAAATTGTAAAGGGGTATTGCAATCAGTAGTTTCCAACGGTTAAAATAAAATAAGGCAACAAAAAGTGTTTACAGAAATGTCTAAAAGTGTCACTGCCTGGCCACGAGGATGAGACAATCGGCCCTCAAATGAGGAAAGTGAGTGATCTAGCCACCACTCGTCTTTAAAAATGAGATCGCATTTTATCAACATACTGTACAATAAAGCATGTATTATCTCAAATTCATGTTGGGCGTAACTCTCTGGGTTTGAGGGATAATATCTGGTGACATGTACTGTATGAGACAGGTATACCCTTAAGAGGATTTTTAGTACACTCCCTTCACAGAAAAATAAATATTGCATTCAATATTATGTCCTAAAACACATCAATCATATTAAGCCTTCAGTTACTGAAAAACTGAAATGGATCACAAATCTAGAGAAGGCAGTGGTCACAACAATTATGCAATGGGATTAATAAAATGTTTGACAGCTGTGAATAATTGGGATTCCAAAAACTCTTTGACATTTAAAGTATGTATCTAACAATAAGCAATTGCATTCAGTGGTTGCAGATGCATTCAACAGGGGACTAATGATGAAGACAGATGAATAAGTACAGCAGATCCATGTAATGATGTGAAGATGATGGGCGCAGAGGTGGATTCAGTGCACTGGTGGATCTTGAATGTCACGATCGCTACTCCTCCTCTTAAGGGCGCTCCAGCCCTTCCTCGTTCTCTCCCATTACCCACACCTGTTCCCTATTTCAATTCCTCCTTAAAAGCCAGACGCAGACATCACTTGAGGCTCTTCATTGAATTCTGCTCTGTGAGAGCCTGGGTCCTGCTGTGTCTGGCTCTGTTATGGTTTTAACCTTCTGTTCCTGATTCCCCCTCCCTGCTGGTCCTGACATGGTTCATGGTTTTAATCCCCTGGATGGATTCCTTGGCCTTGGACTTTAGCTTCTGTCTTGGATTACCCGTTTGGATTTTCTCATGGATTGTTTGCCCCGGACTCACTCCCCCTGGACACCTGCACCCCTTGGACATGCCCCCTGTCTCCATACCCTCTCCTGCATTACTTTTTCCCCAGCATTTCCTCACAATTCTGGATTGTGTCGTCTGCATAGGGCCCGGAAAGAACTGATTGTGACATTTGAAGAGGTAATATTTTCCCAAATTTTTGTCTAGTTAAATTCACTACAGAAGTCAGGCATTTTAAATAAGAGCTTTAGGGTGCAGCTGGTATTTGACATTCAAAATCTTGTTTAAGATATCTGGTAAATAGCCTGTTATAGAATGAGCCCATGGAAGGACACAGCAGGTTCAAGATTTGGTAATCTGAAGTCATTGAGCAATGGAACATTGTGGTATACAGATCTATGTTTATAACATTAAATGCTTGTCCTTCTGAATTTGTTATGAACTTCATTTACCTTGTCTCAAATATAAAAGGGAGGTGAAAAAAGATAAGGATTACAATTTATACAAATCAATTCATGTTTCTAATTCCTCCCACTTTCCAGGTGCATTTGTCAAGCCAACCTCCTCAACAATAAATGTAGGAGTTTGAAAATTGAAAAGTACAAAGAGGTCTTGGAAAAAACAACAGCCCCAACTCCTAATTTAAAACTGCTCCTCAGTGAAGGCCTTTGTATTAGACACTAAAAGCTTTCCCAGAGTAATTGTATCACAGATGTAAACGGCTCCAGTGGACTCAAAGCAACCCATTCCCACTATTCAATAGGTCTATTGCAAATTTATTTGCAACCTAGGCAAAGTAGAATAGCAACATCTGAGCTAGAGAGATTTATGAGCTAGAGAGGGTTTATGAGAGGACCACCTGTTGAAGGGAAAACCTGTGGCATGAGACACACATGGTCTGATTGGATAATTAGCACTTCAACATTCCACATGAAGGAAAGGAGATGGAAGGGTAGGCACTGTGTGGAATTAGCCACACCTCTTGAAGGCTTATAAGAACCAGTAGCAGTTTGGAAGATGGCGATAGAGTGCTGTGGTAGGGGGTTTTATTAGTAGTGGACAGAGCTGGCTTACGCATTGTTAGAGTCAGTGACTTAGGATAATTGAGAAAATGGAGCTCAGGTTTGTACTGAGGAGTGTGATAAGCTGCTGTTTGGAAGCCATTATATTTAAGTCACATTTTAACTTTCAGACTTTCTGCAACACAGGGGGAAAAAACTTCACCCATGCAAATTAACTCGCACCAAATAATATTGTAAGAAACACTAACTACAAAAGGAATACAGTATATTGGGTTGATGATTTCCCCCTCCAGTCTTTTTGTTCACAGTTTTTGATGCTGGCTGAAATTGGGGCACATTTTCATTCAAAGAGTTGCACTGTGCTTGTATTGTACAGTAGTTTTTAAGAAGAACCACGTACAGTACCTCTTTTTAGATAATATTTTGTCTCGACCTACTGCCAAGTCCTCCCATAGTGGTAGAATTACATATAAATTACTGCTGCATAAAAACATTGTACAAATACACAATGGCTTAAATAGGAGCTCCACTAAGCTAAGTAATAATACATGTGTGCATATGTTATTTAGATAGTTTTGTTATATCTTGAAATTTGGTATTGCATTACATAATTTACTTCATTCAGTTGATTGAGGATGTTTTGCCAGGCATACAGTATTCTCTGGCTTTTGCAATGCTATAGTATCCCAATCTTGCACAGATTTTTCCTACTTATAGAATTCCATAAGGAGCTGTAATTCATGGTCACTGAAATAATGTGCATTCTTTTACTGTCGTTTGGTTGAATAGATATAGGATTCGATGTTCTATCCTCATGCATCACATTTTCTAAACCTAACTTGCTTTAACTAGACAGCTGCAACCCTGAAGTCAAATATTGGGTTAGTTCAATTCCACTGACTTGAGAAAATCTTAAAGCAGTTAAAACTGCTTCATGAAATACACCACAGGTGACAGTGGTTGACTCCTGAATATTCCTTGTTTCCCAGCACATAGACAGGTGGTACTACATAGTGAAATAAGAGTGTATACAATGACCTGGAGCAGCCTGAAGAGTTAGTGATATGGAAAACAACACAGGTTTCTGATGATGACCTGGTGCTTGGTGAAGAGTGAGAGTTTTTACAGAGTTTATTGAAGTAAAGCTTGAAAACTGTGCATTATGTGTTAAGCTGAAATAAATGTTTGAGACTCTTTAAGTTAGTGATTATTTTAAGTGAATACTGCAAATATTGGTAACATGGAGTTAATTGAGTTGAATTATCTGATGCCCACTGATTTAATGATTATTTAAGAGTAAAGATAAAAAGTATAAGAAATTGGGCGCACATGAGCTATAGTGGGGTTTTTTTCTCTTTAACACAAGTACATGAAACAATAAATCCACGGAGTTGGAGCTTCAGTTAAACTGTATTGGACCTTTCTTCCAAAGCACAACATACTGTATCACTGTGTGCACTCCTACAGGCGCATCCTGGAAGGTCTACATCTGCAGTAAAGTAGGTCTGCACACACTACATGAGTAAATACAAAAGCTGTAGTGTTGGCTGTGTATTAGTGGTACTGAATAAAAAAGCAACTGAGAAGGAGGCTAAGCATGCTTTCTTCTCTTAAAGGGAAACACCATGTCAGATCCTGGACACTGGTGGGGTTCCAAAAGACAAGGATAGACCGCTTAAATGTGGAAAAGTGACATGGTGGTAGTATCAAACTTCTGGTGTTGAGAGTACCAGCTTTTTTGCTTCATAGGATAAAACAGTGATTTTCATTCATTTTCTTTTTTACTATAGTTATATTATTATGTAAAATAAGAAGAATGAAATAAAAGTAAGAGTACGGTACATTTATGAAAATGGGGGATAGTGAATAAAAAAAAAGCCCTGATGTTTCCATTCTAGGATCACAGTATATGAAAATCACAATGCATACAGTACCTCAGAGAACATGCTTGTTCTTTTATCTCTCCAAGTATAGTGCAGGTATTGTGTGGACTAGGACTGAAAATTGTGACTGTTCCAGCTGCAACCTTATAGACTTGCAAGTTATCGTACTTATCATTTTCATTTTCTCGTATCTCTTATTCCTGTGGTTTGTATAATTTAATCTTTTATTCTCATGGATGCAATGATGTAGATTAGTGTGCTTCACTATTTTCAAAAAGCACATGTTTATTGCACTGAGGTGAAAACATGGGATGCTACTGTATCTGTAGGTTAATATCAGAAAGAAAATCAAATTATAAATATTAGCAGCTTGACAGTTATGTCAATGAGTTGGCTGTATATCAGGTTGGTGAAAATATGTCAAATTGCTTCTGTCTCCCCAACTATGTGCTGTGTGAAATTCTTGGCTAAATGCATTGCACTTTTTTCCATAATTCATTACCCATTTTGAGTAGATTCATGCCTGTCATGGCTGAGTGAAAACAGAATGGAAAACATTTACTCATCCATCCAGCTCAGAGCATCGCATACCCTGTACTGAAAGATCCTAGGGAGAAGTGTAAAATTACCAATTGCTGAAATACTGTGCTGCATGGATGCATTTTGCCTGAAGTAGGCACTTAGCAACCATACCTGAAGCAGTCAGATGGAACAGTTTGTATAAAAGTGGGATTCTGAGTGTGAATAGCATAAAGCACATACATTGCAAACCCAAAATAAAAAAAACATAATTTCTGTGAATGCAGCTCAACCCTCTGTTCATTGGGGTTAACATACAATACTGTACATACTGCAAAAAAAGAAATGCAAAATTTATGAAAATTAAAACAGGACATAAACAGGAAAGATCTAAACTTAGAAATAAAAATGTATGAACAGGGTGGACTATGGGGTAGTGTTAGAAAAAGCATTTTATTATTCAACAGGACAAATATATAAAAGTAGGGGGGAAAATGATCATTTTTAAATGACTAGTTATATCAGGAAGAGGAGAAAAACATTGCTCAAGATGGCAATTAAACATCACGTTCTACAATATGTACTTTCAGCCTTATGCCTACTTTTGCAGTTGGTGATTTCAAAACAGAAGCAGCTGATCATAAATGGAAGCCAGAGAGCAGAGATGAGCTGTCCAGCCCATATGTGCTCTTCACTTGGTGGGAGCTCCTGCTTAACACACTCCATCCATTGAACACGTACTGAACCCATACAGGGTTCTGGCAAGTCTCACGGCATGGGTTTAGACCTGTTCTTTTTATGACTCTGCTTGCTTTCCAGGTGCTAACGTTTGCCATTAGATATTTGGGAGCCTACAGCGGAAAATCTTGGCTGCTTTTACCATGAGTATTAAACTTTGACTGTAAAAATAGAGTAGACTTCTTGTGGGGATGTTAGTTATGCTTAAATGTGATTAATATAATCGAATTATTTTTTTCTAGGAGTAAAAATGTATTATATTGTAGGTTATTTTTTATTTATGTTGAATAAATTAATATTATAATATAGTAATACATTTATACTATAATTAAATAATATAAAGTACAGTGTTTTAATCCTTTCTATCCGTATTGGTGCTTATTTTATCTATGGAACAAGTAATAGTTTTATTCCATGCTGAAAAGAGGAAAAAAAGAAAACAGTTTTGGCTGTGGAGCCTTCTTTGGGTGTGAGAAAGACAGGGCAGACAGCAAAGGTTAAATAGTACGGGAGAACAAAAGCTGGGAGAGTGGAAGAGGCAGGTGAAGGGGAGAGCCAGAGAGGCCACCCACCTGAACATTTTATATTTATATTGCATTTATAATTTAAATGTTTTATTTTTTCCTGTATTTTGCAGGAAAAGTATTTGGTTTTACAGTCCTTAGCTTATCAGAGAACTTTATATCAGGAGACTAGCTCCTTAAAATAAACTGTTTTGTGGAGTTGGGTTTTGTTATTGTACATGCTGCAGAAAATGCAGACTACATTTACAGTTCTGCTGAAACAGAAATATGTTTTAGTCACTTCTTCACCATAATCCTTAGCTCTTTTTTCTAGGTATATTGTAATTAGCTTTATTTCTTACATTTTGCTTAAAATTGGGTGCCATCCGGTATAACATTAGTTGACAGATTTCTCATTCTTATTCATTGATTCATACTCATTTGCACTTGACACTTATCGCAAAACACAGTAGATGAAAGACTGGATGTCATTCAGGAAAGAAGAAGCAGTAAAAAATGAGGAGAAGCCCAATATACAGCACTGTCATATTTGAGAAAAAGATCTGAGTGTGTTAATAATTCATTAAAGCAGGGGTGCAAAAAGAAAAACTACACTACTCAAAGAAACTACGATTTTTCAGAAAAATACTTCATTAAAATGCAAGCAGAGCATGACCAATGCTTAAATGTACTGTAGTTGAAGTAGATTGTATCACTGTCACTGGGTTTGTAGTAGACTGTGCTGGTTTGCTGTATACAGAATATACAGTAAAACAATTTTCTAGTCAAGATCTATGCATCAGACTTGTAATGCCCATATTAACACTTTTTCTTATTTTTTTACATGATGCAATTTTTAGGTCCACTGCCTGATTACAATACACATGTGAGTATAAAGCAAAAAACATTAGATGTCATGGAAGGACATACTGTACAGTACAGCTCAAGTAATTTGTCAAGCTGTATGTCATGGGGAGGTTATTTCTTTAAAATGACTCCATTTAAAAACCAGGAAAGACAAAGGTCTCCGTTGTATTAAAAATTACAATTTCCCAAACTTCTTTACTGTGCCGTCTGACTGTCATTTGATTAGTTTTAGATGATATTGTGTAGATTTTGACTTTAGGAGCCCATTACCAAGATAAATCAAACGTGAAGTCAATGTGATCAACTTTGGGCACTGAAAGGGTTTACATACAATGTTCCTTATACACAGTGGTTGAACATTAAAATTCATAATGTTGGTCCATAGTATATTAGGCTGTCCTAGACTTTAACTTATGGATTTAAGAAAAGAACAAACTTGACCAGATGTATAAGATAGTGTAAATTCTAATTATGCAGTATAGTTTGAAGAGAAGTAAGTCATATATCAAATATTTCCTGGGGAAAACAAATACTGTATGTGTTATAACAACCTTTGCTGTAGTATACAGTATAAATTAATATACAAATGTATGCATTATAACAACCTTTGCTAGGGTATACAATATAAATTCATATACATTTCAACCAAAGACAAATCATCTGGTCACCATTAAGACAATTTCTTCATTTACCAAGTTTGGAATAAGATGGAAATTGCAAGATGTACCAAAATGACCTTCTGCGGGAGAAGCATTTTTTTTGTTTGTTTTTTATAGAGCATAAGAAACAATACATTGAGGCAGAATCTACTTTGTCTGCAGTGGAATTTGTCCTTTGGCCTCACTGAGACAATAAAAGTAGAATACACCCAATCCATTGGATCCAAAGAATCCAATGGACTCTACTAGATGTACTGTATACAATACATAAATAATGATACCATACAGTACAAATAAAAGAGCAAAATGTGACATACGTATTTATGTTGTTAATACAGCTCTCTGAAGGGGCTCATACGTCTGTTTAAAAGAGTAACAGCACTTGGAACAAATGATTTCTTAAAAATGTATTTTATAGCCTATGGTACTCTAAAGCATCTATCAAATGTTTTATGACGGTAATTTTTCACATTGTGAGTGAAATGAGTATGAGGAATCATTTACTATTAACATTGCTTTCCTGCAAACATTATACAGTACAAGTGGCTCAGCTGCTTCTGTTTCTAACTAATATTTTTGCAGCCCATGTTTATAATCCTTGAGAATTTAGCTCTACCCCCCGACTCCAAGATTCCCACACCAAGTGGAGATGTTAAAAGAAAGCACGCTTTCTGCCAGACTTGTGTAGCCCAGTTCTAGAATGTTTGCTTGCATAAAAGCTCCTTAGTCTTCTCAAGAGAAATGATCTCTGCATGATTTTTTAAAAAAACATACTCTGTGTTGTCTAAAGACATTTAGCTTGCTATCAATATACAGTGGTGTGAAAAAGTGTTTGCCCCCTTCCTGATTTCTTATTTTTTTGCATGTTTGTCGCACTGAAATGTTTCAGATCATCAAACAAATTGAAATATTAGACAAAGATAACACAAGTAAACACAAAATGCAGTTTTTAAATGAAGGTTTTTATTAAGGGAAAAAAAAATCCAAACCTACATGGCCCTGTGTGGAAAAAGTGATTGCCCCCCCTGTTAAAACATAAATCAACTGTGGTTTATCACATCTTTGGAAAGCTGAGTTCAATTTCTGTAGCCACACCCAGGCCTGATTACTGCCACACCTGTTCTCAACCAAGAAATCACTTAAATAGGACCTGCCTGACAAAGTGAAGTAGACCAAAAGATCCTCAAAAGCTAGACATCATGCTGCGATCCAAAGAAATTCAGGAACAAATGAGAAACAGAGTAATTGAGATTTATCAGTCTGGAAAAGGTTATAAAGCCATTTCTAAAGCTTTGGGACTCCAGCGAACCACAGCGAGAGCCATTATCCACAAATGGCGAAAACATGGAACAGTGGTGAACCTTCCCAGAAGTGGCCGGCCGACCAAAATTACCCCAAGAGCGCAGCGACGACTCATCCAAGAGGTCACAAAAAAAACCCCACAACAACATCCAAAGAACTGCAGGCTTCACTTGCCTCAGTTAAGGTCAGTGTTCATGACTCCACCATAAGAAAGAGACTGGGCAAAAATGGCCTGCATGGTAGAGTTCCAAGATGAAAACCACTGCTGAGCAAAAAGAACATAAAGGCTCGTCTCAGTTTTGCCAGAAAACATCTTGATGATCCCCAAGACTTTTGGGGAAAATACTCTGTGGACTGACGAGACAAAAGTTTAACTTTTTGGAAGGTGTGTGTCCCATTACATCTGGTGTAAAAGTAACAAAGCATTTCAGAAAAGGAACATCATACCAACAGTAAAATATGGCGGTGGTAGTGTGATGGTCTGGGGCTGTTTTGCTGCTTCAGGACCTGGAAGACTTGCTGTGGTAAATGGAACCATGAATTCTGCTGTCTACCAAAAAATCCTGAAGGAGAATGTCTGGCCATCTGTTCGTGACCTCAAGCTGAAGCGCACTTGGATCCATTGTCCTGCTGCAGAACCCAAAACACCAGCAAGTCCACCTCTGAATGGCTTAAGAAAAACAAAATGAAGACTTTGGAGTGGCCTAGTCAAAGTCCTGACCTGAGTTCGATTGAGATGTTGTGGCACGACCTTAAAAAAGCGGTTAAGGCTCGAAAACCCTCCAATGTGGCTGAATTACAACAATTCTGCAACGATGAGTGGGCCAAAATTCCTCCACAGCGCTGTAAAAGACTCATTGCCAGTTATTGCAAACGCTTGATTGCAGTTGTTGCTGCTAAGGGTGGCCCAACCAGTTATTAGGTTTAGGGGGCAATCACTTTTTCACACAGGGCCATGTAGGTTTGTTTTTTTTTTTCCCTTAATAATAAAAACCTTCATTTAAAAACTGCATTTTGTGTTTACTTGTGTTATCTTTGTCTAATATTTCAATTTGTTTGATCTGAAACATTTCAGTGTGACAAACATGCAAAAAAATAAGAAATCGGGAAGGGGGCGAACACTTTTTCACACCACTGTATGTACCCAGATATTTAAAACAAGGAGCAATCCCGTCAGGCTGATATACTGTATTGGTTTATACAGTAGGTTGAAGGCTTGTAGGGTGAAGTGTGGCTGACTCAGACCTGACTGAGTGTAGTACTAACTCTTGTTTTCTTGATGTTTATTTCCAAAGTGCTTGACTTTCACCAATTAAGAAGAGATCATATTTTTTTCCAAGGTAAAGTGTCTGGATTTTCTCTGAAAGCCAACCAAAGCTACAGTATGAAATCAGAATATTTAAACAAGCTATAAATACCATCGTTAAACTCATTTCATTTGTATAGCTTGAAAAAAAAATGGTGATAAAAAATACTCATGGAGCACCATTAATTAAAGAATGGATAAACACAAAGAGTATACCATTCATAAGGACTCTGTAATTAATTGCTAACAAAATCTTTCATCCAATGTGTGAGTCCACAATTGACCCCCAATTGAAAAACAATTTGTAATAAAATAAATAATTAAAAGGCAGGTTGTTTAGGCATTTGAATAATAGTTGACTACTGTACTTCCACAACTAAATTCATATTAGATTTTGTTCAATCAAAAACAGTTCTTAAAACTTAAGTAATAAAAAAGGAAAGTATTTTTGCATAAACTCCTACAACATGTACAGTAGTAAGACAACTCATAACTCAAACAGCAAGTACACTGTTCTTACTCAGCACATAACTGGGATCTCAGAAGTGCATTTCTAAGCCAATTCCTTTTGAATGACACTGCATTCTTGTTTACATACACAGGAGCTTCGGCGGGAATTGGATGCCTGCAAATGACTGGTAAAGAGTGTTTCTCAGAGTTAGGAAATCACATCACCTGAGTCATTCAGGCAGTACACAGACAAAACTATTGGAGTTTTGTGGGCATACTCAGGAAATAACAAAACCTCAATTCAAACACCCTGCCATCTTTAAACTGAGTGAAATAGTCCTTTACTCAGGCTCAATACTTTTAAATTGTATTTCATTCTGTCTGTTCATTTTTGTTTTCTTGTAAGAATGTTTGGAAGCATATTAAAAAAAAATCCCATTGTAAACTGAAAAGCCACTGAAACCCATCATTATAGGTGTATGTTTTTAGAAATATAAAGTAGATCAATTTTGTACTGTACATTAATTAAATGTGTTTGGCATCATTTTGATTTAAAGATCGTCATGACTAACCATGATACACTCAATTGATGTTAACTATTGTATACGCTTTGTTTATTTGTATTGTAGGTTTTCAATTATGATTTTATGAATAGATTTAAAGATGCATAGCTTTTAAAAAAACTAAATGAAAAATCTGATGTGGAATATTTCATTCTTGACTTGTGTCTAGTGTAGAAACTGAAATTTAAAGTAGAAAAACAACAAAATATGTGAACTCCAGCCCTTCATGGGGTAACAACAGGGTGGAGAGCAGCACTCTAAACCAGGCTGGGACCAAAGCCAAATATTATCTTGAAGACAGAATGAAGAAACCAAATATTGGGTTACAGTATTACTAGACTCAAACGTAGGATGACAATGCTGGAAGACAAATCATAAATTACCTCTGAAACACTCAATTCTCCTGACCTGAGCTAGTTCATGCCCTTATTTCCTCAAATACTGTACATCAAGCTTGAGCCCAGCAGCCTCTGCCTATTCAGCAAAGAGGATGTCCGTGTCACTTACTGTACACTTCGGGTATTCTAAAATGAGTTTCAAAATCCCATTTTAAAAGATAAGTTTTAAAAAGTTAAGCAGAATGTACTGTACCATTGTTATACAGTATTATGCTTATCATAAGCTATGCAGCGAGGGGATTTTTCATGTGAAAAACCCAAGGTCATTTAATTTACTGCTATTATAGAATTGATGTTTTTTTATTTTCTATATATTTAATAATTAGCAATAACATAATGTATTAAGCAGTGTCAAAAGCAATGCTTAACCCACACCCAACAAGATAGTGTTGTTTACTGCATCATCTACAGTAAAAAAAAAACTAGAAGCTGGAGTCAGACAAAAGTCGATCAGATTTGGCCTCTATCTAGATCCAGCCCTTTCATGTTGCCATGAGGCAAAGCACTCTGTAAGAATTATAACTCTAGTTTTCGGTTAAGTATGTTTCACAGGAATGAGACGTTAAAATAACTGCTTGAAGCGCTTGGAAAAACAATAGCTCATTTGTAGATGGATTTGATTATAGCTGAAACTGTCCGTCATACTGTAATTCCTGTAAGAAAAGGTCACAATAGCATAGTGGAAACTCCCAAGAGGTATTTAGGGTGTTGCTCCTACAACACTACATTGTTCTGAATAAGTGAGGACTGTGCAGACAAAAAAGGGGAAAGCCCTTAAGCAAGCAATGCCCTAGTTACTGGAAGAGCTGATTTTACATTCTTTCCTTCATGCTTTTGATTTGTGATAATTATCACTTTCAAGACCAGTGTGATCTTGCACATGCATTTTTCTAGCAATATCTCATTTTCTATCACAAATGTGTTAAAGGCAGTGATGGCTCCAGCTCATAGGGTGCCTTTGAAGTGGTTTGGACATCAAATTCCTTTCAATAATAGATAAACATGCTTACTTGTTTATTTTTATCGTACAGTAGATGACTTCTAAATACTGTCTGTTCACATTGCATGAGTGTTCTTCCTAGCCAAGAGGAATGGGACTTCACGAAGACATGAATTTCATTTCGCTTTTAACGGGATCAAAAACTACCATACCTTAAAATATTTATTTTTAGAAAATTCAACAGATTTCTTAGAAGCCCCCCAAATTCCATGAGCTTTGACCCATTGTATACAGTATAATTTAGATTCTTAGCCCCTGTAATGTTTATGAAATGTTAGCACTCTTAATAGTTTCTTTAATGAAAATTAGCGTGTTTCAGAAGCTGAGAGTGACTTACAGTATTTTTGCCTAGATCTTTTTTTAAACGACAAGGATGATGAGTCTGCACAGACTTTTATCCTTCTCCCCCATGCACAGCTACAGGGTTCGTAGCCATAAGTTGAGATGGGGGGGAAAAAAACACACAACTAATAATTCCAAATCAGGAGGGTATAACACAAAATTGGAATTCTAAATTTTATTAAACAGAAGACCTCCCCAAAAACTGAAAGTCTGGTGACTTAGCCCAGCTTCCAACATACTATTGACAAGAAGGCAGGGCCTGATTTTTTTTAATCTTAATTATCCTTCTTTTCCTTTATCTGTGAGATCACATAAAAAGGGAGAAGGGGACCTACCACAGTCTATAATGAGGTGGAACAAAGCCAGTTACCTTAAATATCACTGTATTATGCAACAATCCGGCCCTGCATTTTCTAACCACTTTATTCAATACTGGGGCGAGATCCTATCCCAGCAAGCAACATGCACTAGGTAGGATACACCCTGGACGGCCCATCACAGGGTACACCGGCTCACACTAGGGTCAATTTTTCAGAAGCCAATTAACCTACCAGTATAACTTTGGACTAGGGCAGGGATCCACAGCTCCCAGAGGAAAGTCACACAAACACAGGTAAATCATACAAAGTCCATGCACTTAGCACCACAAGTCCAGAACTGAATTCTTGGGCTCCAGCGCTGGAAGGCAGTAAGCTTACCACTGTGCTACTGTACCGTACTTATGCAAAAATACATGTGATTATTCAATGCATTTTTTACTATCTTAATTTTTGATGTTGTTCTCAGTTTAAATGGCTGTAACAACGTCTAAGCATGGGAGGTTGTTTCAGGTATCTGAGAAGGATGTTTTCTGTGCTGATTCTGACACAGTTTGTCTGAAATAAAAACAAGACTGTTGATAAATATTTGAAGGCCCTGCTCGAACATCAAAGGATCAAGAAACACTTGTCAGGTGAACAAGAGATTTAAAAACCTACTGTAGTTATTCCTATATGTGATCCAAATTTATCTCTGCCTTGTACTGTATGTCAGTGAAATTTCTCTTTGTTCTCCTACACAAGAACATTTACAGTTTTCTGCTGTTGAACACAAACATGTACAGTAAGTCTGCGTATTGTTTTGGTCACTGAGAAAAAGTCACTTCTGGTTTAAATTAGGAATGGCCTTGGTCACCATGGAAACAGCAATGCCATTCAAAAGATGAAATGGAAGAAACAACCATGAGAACAAGTTATGGAAAATACATTAAAACCAAGATATAAATTCTCAATTTTAATTAAGACTTTTAACATAATAGTGTGGTTTTGGATTAAAACATTGGGGAAAAAATAAAAGAAGTAAAATGATATTGAAATCTTTGTAATGTACAGTTCATTTACAAAAGGCAAAAATGTTCATAGAAATGGTGCTCTACATTTTGCTACAGGCAACAGAAACATGAGGTAATAAAATGGATGTTAATCTGTACAAAATCACAATCTGCATACATTACTTAAAGGAAAAAAAATACTTAGAGAATGCAACTGAAATTGAAACACAACTGTCTTTTATTTGTAGGACCCTGTGGGCTATTTCAATCTTGCTTGCTGTCTAAGAGAAAAAGCCGTTTTCAGGATGAAATCTATGGTGTGCTTTGACCAAAAAAAGGTAAAAAAATAAGGTCTTAGCCAGCTATCCAATTTGAGTGTTTGCAGGTAGAGCTAGGTTTTATTTATGGAGCTAGCTTTGGATTTGCCAGTAGCCCGACACATGGAATGTGTTTATGGAAATAGAGCCTTAAGGTTTAGCAGGCAACCTCCTGAAATGTCACACAGTAAATACACTGCAAGATCACAACCCTAGTCAAGTCCAGTGAAATATGTGCAGAGAGCTGTATTACCACTGGTACCTCAATATCTGAGCACTTGCTCTGTGGTTTTTCAGGATTAGATAGAGAATTAATGAATACAGATGAATTGGGTGGCTGATTGGTAGGGGGAAGAACATACTGAAAGATGACCCGACTGTGATCTCCCATGAGAACTGCAGGCTGTGAGCTGCCACTGGCCCGGGTGTGAAATATTGAAAAAGATTTTGCGGGAAAGCCTGATCAAAAAAATAAACCACTAAATAAAAATATTGGAATCCTATGAAAGAGGCAGCATGGAGGCAGGGCTCTTATCACTGATGCCTCCCAGCTCCGGAGTATGGAATTCTGTTACGGCAATGAGTATTTGTCTTTGTGGAGTCTGCATGTTTATTACATTCATGTCTGATTTCAGCAGGTGTTACAGGGTTCTACCAACTGTACTATATGTTCCTTCTTCATCAAAGTGATAACAGTAAATCATAATACTGTTTTCAGTTTGAGCAGTATCCTCATATTCTTATGAGATTTTCTAATGCTGGGAATCACATGATGATAAATCAATTAGATTTAATTGGTACTTGTGCTAGATAACACTTCACACAAGCTACTCCTGTGCAGTTTTACTTTTGTTGTAATCGGGTTTCTGAAGATTTAATGTGTATTAAAAGTTAAATGTCTAAGCTAGTTTCTTCTCACACAAACTAATCAGTATTAATAACAAAGCTGCTCTACAAGTAGAAAGTATTAGTGAAGACTGAGCAAATTGTTAATGATCATAACATATAAATTGTAACTCCTAACTATATGGCAGAAGATGACATTTTTGTGTTTTTACCAGTGAGGTTTATTTTATGATTTTGCCTGTTGCTTTCTTTACTGTATCTTCATTGGCAGTCAACAATTCTGAGCACAGTGGGATTATTGATGAAGATTGTTTTCAGAAGTGGTGATACATGTAGTGCATTTTGTTGTGAAAGTGGTATGGAGAATGATTTGAAAGATCAATTAATTCAAAACTATTCAGGTGCAAACTTTAAAAAGCTTTTGATTTGATGAAATGTGCTAGGATTTAAATTCAGTATGTGCAGCAGTTAATAAGAGAATTTGTAGATTTTTTTTTTTCCAATTCATGGATCAGGCCAAAAATGAAAAAGAAAAACATGTTTATAATTTATTAATCCCTTTATAACCAATATACTGTAGTCTTCCACCATTTGGAATCTTCAGAATAGTTCCATATCATGTCTCAGTTGTCAGATGTGAAGTGCAATATTATCACTTTGCCTTGTTTGGACAGGCTTTTGAATTTTGCTAACTTCCATTCTGCCTCTTTCTAACGCTGAATGCATTCGTCAACATGCAACAGATGATGTGCTGGCCTCCCGTGGTCGCAGACTGTTCTCTGGCCTAACTAAATCCTGGCCTAACTAAAATGACTGTCTCTTCCTCGGTCATTACAGGATGAAGAAAAGTATTTATATGGCAATCAAGCTGGTCACACATTCAAACAATAAATTACATTTTCATAATACAGTATCTTAAGTCCTGGAAATCAAATAGATATAGAAATAGAAAGTTTGAATGTACAATAAAAAACATTCAAACAACAGTGGAAAATAGAAGCATTTGGCTGTGAATTCTTCAGGTATCATGCTCCACATTAAAATATTTTGCCTTTTTTAATTCTTATCATTATACTTATTTTTATCCTTGGCACATGCAAAATAAAAAAAATATATTAACATTATAACTATTCAAAGAAATTACATTAATAAGGATGCATTTGACAGGTATTTTTATGCAAGTCAAGTTAAAAAATGTAGGGGGTCAATTATCCACCAATTGGTGCTGCCACAGCATCACTTACAATACAAGTTTGATTCTATGACTCATACGAAGAATAGAGCACAAGAAATGTCAGGGAAAGTCAAGTAAAACACTGGCATAAGCACAGCTAGAAATCTCCTGGATGTGAATTACTTATCAGAATTTTTTAAGACTATCTAGTTTTCTAAAGATGTTCAATTGTTACCTACAGTACATGCAGTATAAACTTTAGTAGAAAGTAATAATTAAATATTTTGTTAAGATAATGCTGTAGATCTAAGAATGCTCTGGTGAACCAAACAAATTCTTTTTCAACTTAAAAGTGAGATGCACAAGTAGGCCGCTGCAGCATATTAAACATTCTGAATGCCTCATCTGTCAACAATTCGGGTAGCTGGCTGTTTGTTTTCTTTTGAATCAGGCCAGAATTGCTTTCAGCCACATTATTAACATTTTCATGGATGTACGCAGTGAGTTTCTACATGTAGGTAGCACGGACTTCACACCTGTGTAACACTTCATATTTTAAAACAAACAAGTGACTTACGCAACTGCAAGGAATGTGACCACTTTATGGTCACGTTTTCAAGTCATGAGTAATGTAACCTATATACTAAATATCTGAATTTCCTTGCTAGCTTATAAAATCATCCTTTTCTATTGAACAGGATTTTCTATTTTAAGAGATCTCATACTCTTTTATTTACATTAAGATTGTTTTGACATGCATTTTTCTGGTGGAAAACAATATAATAAGAATATGCATTACACTGTGAAGAACTTTGTAGCATGTCATTCTCTACCTATAAATTTGTGAACTATTTATAACTGAATTTTCCTTATCTGGATCATGTACATACTGTACAGCATGAGACTATGACATTTCAACTGTCTATACATCTCATTAATCACTGAGTGCACTCATTGTTGTGAGAGATGGATAAGAATATCTTGGACGTCCTTTTGTTGTGGGAAGCACTAGACACTGTCACTTCCTGCTGTAAAGTCCTCTGCATGGCTCAGCCATAATTGTTTAACCAAAATCACTCTTGATTTTTATCATTTACTGGGTAATCTTTAAAGCATTTATATCAACCAAAATACATTTTGAGACTACTGGTTCACAATGAGATCAAAAAAACAAAAAAAGTTTACCTATAAGTATGGTATTATTATAAATTGTTAGAAATGTTTACCTCTTTCTTTCTCTGCCTTCTACAGCAAACTTATTAAAACACTGACAAGAAACTTCTTTTTTTCAATGAAGATGACAAATTTAAATTCTTTTAGGTTCAACGTGGTATGTTCCTTACCCCGTTCTTGGATGTGTTTTCAGGCGTACACAGATTAATTGCCTCCTGGAACTCAGAGCAGCTTCTGGAAGCCTCATGTAAATCATCCTGAGAGATTTACTTTGTAAAGGTTATTTCTTGGTCATGCATCTCAGTAGCAATGTAGTGCCACAAGATGCTTGAAGTTCAGACCTTTCAAACTGAAGCATTAAATGCATTTTTTCTAGCCTGAGGAGCATATGAGAAAGGTATGTACTGTATTACAACCACAGATGACTGAAAGGTTTGCTTTGCAAATTTTATTATATACATTGAGTTAACTGTTTTTTTAATTGTCAAAACTAAATTAACCAACACAGACAGTTATATCGGGTACAGTATATATGAAATACATTTTGGCCAAAGCAGATAAACAAATTATAAAATCAATGAATGAGCTACTTACATATCTTCATTACTGGTACTTCATTACCAAAGTCTTTACATGGAAACATTCCATAGTATATGTGCATCGTATCCATCCTAACTGCTTATCTGATTTAGAGTCATGGGGGGAACCTATTCTGGCAACAAACAGGTGCAAGGAAGGATACACCCTGAACGGGACACCAGCCCATCACAGGGCAGGTACGCAAACTCAGACTCACACCAGGGCCAATTTTCCCAAGAGCCACTTAACCCACCATTACGTCTTTGGACTGCGGGAGAAAAATGGAGGACCTGGAGGAAACCCAGGCAAACTTGGGAAGAACAACCAAACTCCACACAGATAGCATCTCAGGTCTGGAATTGTACCCAGGGCCCAAGCACTGTGAGGCAGCAATGTTAACGAGTGCTCCACCGTGCCATCATGTTAATTTCCAAGAACACCACACCCTGCTTCATTCAGCTATAATTTACAGTATTCTAATTAGTAAGCTATGATGATTACAATAAGGTTTAAAAATCTTGAAACACCATGTATAGGGACACTGTGAAGAAAACAATATTGTTCATTTTTCACTATGATTCCAAGAATCATTAATCTTTTGGTTCTGTGAACTTTGCCTTTGCAATACTCCAATGATATTGATGTAGATGTTTTGCAGATGCCCAGTGAGTCCTTGTACAGTTGGGACAGTGAGTGTGGTACCTAAAAATTCAATGTGGTGTACTTGCATATTAAATATTGTAGCAGTGTCCTTGCCTGAAGTTTGGCACAGAGACACACTGGGGAGAGAAGGTGAGGTTTCCAAGGTGACAAAGGGACACTGAGAAAAACAGTAACCTTTGTATGTTTTTGCTAAAAACTTACAACTTACCCAATGTCTTGCTCTCCATTTTTCTTTTTTAGGATAAACATAGCTTTAAACAGTATACCTCGAATACAAGATCTATATCCAAGGACAAATGACTAACAGCACTGGTTTCACTAAAGATGATTGCTCCTGCAGCTACTGTATCTCTTTCTGCAAACATAACTAGCACAACTGCAGTTAGACAGAAAAGTGCTGTTAGCAGAAACATTGGAAAAAATTAACATTCTGTTTCCTTGTGAATATCTTGCAGGGAATTCAGGCCCTGGTTGCCCTATTTGGACTGTTTTGGACTTGTTTGCCTGCGTTGCACCCCTTGAGCACTGAATCACTGTTGTCACACCCCCGTCTGTCATCCCATCCTGATCCTGCCGTTTTTCACAGGTGTCCTACTCCTGTCACTTCTGGATTATACCGTGTGCATAGGGTCCTAAACTACGCTCTTTATGGGATTCAGGACCGGCTCCCGTAACAATGGGCCAGCTTACAATAAGGGCACAAGTTCTATGTGGGGCCCTGATCACAGACTCACCCCACACACAAGTCTTAAACTGTTGTTTAATGACTTCAGCTTTGTATAATACAGTACCAAGGATGGTTATTATCCTGTCCAATGTGGTCCAAAGTGCAGTAAAGTTGCATTTAGATAGCCCTGAGACTGCACTCTTAATCCCTCTGGCTGTGCTGGTAAGCCAGCAGCCTACACTGTACATATGAGGCTGATGCAGTAATAACACTTTCATCCTGGTGACTCTGTTGTAGATTCTGCAGCCTATGAGAATCATGCACAGTGGCAGCATAGCTGTTCTTAAGTCCAGAGGCTTGCAGCTCCAGGGCTGGATTTGAATAATGGGCTTTAGCCTGGAGATCTGTGGGTCCATGGGTGTAGTTGAAAATAAACAGCTAAATGTGTGTCCAAGTGGATGTGGTGGTAACAGCACAGCCTCTCTTCGGCAAGAAGGCTGGGATCCCTCAGTTGTGTATCACCCTGTGCAAGGGCAGTGGCTGATGTGTAAGTGTGGGGTCGCTTGTGCCAGAGCATCTCGCCAATCTTCACTCATCTTGCCTGGCTCGGCGCTCTATACAGTATATGGAGCAGGCTGCACAGATTAGGTAGAGGGAAAGCTTTGGAAAAATTGTAAGAGTTCTTAGGGAAAATAATGCCCAGCAAGGACATGGGCCTTGCAGCATCACAACATGTTATATACAGAACTTTGTTGTTTCTTTCTGTTGTACTTCAAATATTTTGGTTGTCAACTCTATTGGATTGATTGCCCTGGGTGTGTCAAATGCTAGTTTACAAAATACAGGTAATGGAAGGTACTTACAGTATCTAATGATATTCACAAATTATCCTACATTGCCCCCACTTGAACTGCACCAGTCAGGTTGGACATTTTGTTCTGCACCAGGGTTATTTAATAGATTCAGCCAACATTGCACAAGAGCTATTATTTGATAGATAGGACCACCGCACTAAATAGGAAGTCCCATGGAAATTGATACCATTTGTTTTCAAAAACCTTTCCTGTCTGTGTATTCAAATACTGTATTTAAAAGCCCTGTGAATAAATATTTGCTTCAATGTAAAATGTAGTCAAAGTTTTATTTATATAACCTGTAATATATCAGCCAAGTGTATCTATCCTAGCTCTGGTTATCAACAAACCTGACATGGTCTAAATAAATACTGAGAGAGATTTGATGATATTACTCCAAAATCAAAACTCAATGTTCATTTGACACTTTATGGCAGCTGGACCTTAAAGTCAAAGTGCATAAATATAGTACTGTTAGGCAATATGCACCCATGTGGAGATACAGTAAACTCACCCATGTAAATATAGTAAGTAACATGATATATGTTAATGTATTAGTATGATAAATTCACTCATATAAAGTGAAAATACATTACTGCTATTATATATAGAACATAGAATCCAAACTGAAATTTTAAACTACAGGGATTTCAAATTTCTTGAAATAAGTGTAAAATCTCTTTGTAGTACAAAATATGACCGTATATATATATACCGTTTTGCAAGAATTCATCAGCTACTGCTTTTGGATATGCTCAGAAACAAACAATTTCTGTGCTTTCAAATCAACTTCCTCATTGTATAAACACAATTAGTAAAAAAGAAAAGCTGTAGGAGACGATAAATAAGAGAAGCTTAACAGAATGTAATTACAGCCTAATCCTTACATAAAATGCCAGGATATAATCATATAATGTTTCAGGAATCATTCTTGACTCTTACTTATCTCTTATTACCTTGTTATTTATAATGCATTTTACTTACTTCTTTTAAAGGAAGTAAGTCAAACAAATCTCATGCTTTTAATGATTACGTTAAAGAGCACTGATGATCTAAACATTATTTTTACATTGAAAATACTCTTGCATAGACTGAAAAAGCTAAACAAATAACTCTGTGGCAACAACAGAAAACAGTACAAAATCATAGTGGAAATGCAATCTGTAGATTCAGGGAAACTTTCTTTACCACATTGTCACAATCAAAGATATGGTAACTAATCCATCTTTCACTTTCCAAACAGGCATTTTGTAACATTTCATTAATTCATTAATGCATATAAAACCTTTTAGAGCTGGAAATAGGAAAGGGAAGCTCAACTTAGATTGAATGAAACTTCTTTTTATTACTAAAACCAAAGGAAAAGGTCTGTTTTGGTTATTTTGACAAAAACATTGTAATGTAAATTGTGTATTTCTGGAAGAAGTACATGGGATCTGGTTTGTCCTGTAATTGCTTCTTTTTCCTCCCCCACGGGTTTGAAGAAATACAAATAAATTGTTCAAAAAAAGATAACACTCCGCAGGAAGGTTTATATTATGTCAGGTTACCTACAGGAGGCAACATTACCCTTTTTTCCCGTGGAGCACAAGAGTTGTTCATGGAGTCTCCCCCAGGGCACGCGGTAAATGTCCTTTCATTTTGCTGTAGTCTTGCTTTCTACTGTTCGGTTTGTCTTCTTTCATTGTCAAAGTCACAGGTGGGTTTGTGAACACCAATGCATGCCTTTCATGTCAGTCAGTCAAAACTAGACATATCACCATGATGTATTAATCAAATGTGGTTTTCCTGCCATTAAGTGACAAAAAAACAATAGGCACTGTCCACTCAAAGGATTGGAACACCTGACAATCCAAATAATTGCAAAAAAAAAAAGACAAAACAATTTTGAAAGCACAGTGAATTTAACCAGGTGCATAAGAATTACTCAGTTAATTCAATAAAACCAATATAAAGAAAAATGTAATGATAATATTGTAAAATTGAAATTGAAAAATATATTAAAATGGCAAGATTTAAGACAAAATAAGAAGATATTATAGAATATTTTATAAATAAATGTTATCTACAATGTCTAACAAATTCCCAGCTTGACAGGGAAGTGAATACATACTGTACTGAAGTACGGTTGACCTCTTGTAATGTTAGTAACAATTGTAATTTAAAATTAATTCTAACTGAAAATAATGCCTTTAAAGGTATACTCCCACCATGAAACCTTACACACAATTTCCACATTTCCTTACTATTATGTGTCTTTTTCTCAGCCTCATGAATATGGATTAATTCCATCAAAGTCTTACATGTGGTTATTTTGGAAACGTTTTTACGTGCTCCTTCTGACCATATTAAGTTTATAGACTTTGTGAAAAGTGATAGTCTTTTAACCTTTTCTGGGAATTCGCTCGTTATCGGCGTAAACAAAAGCATTCTTATAGAATTTGATTAACGGGGACTATAATATGGAATCACGTATCTAAACAAATTATTAAAGATATAATTAATTCTATCTTCCGTGTCACATTAACTAACTCTTCAGTTTATTCTGCCAGATGGTAAGTGAATATAATTATTATATTAAAGTTATTATACTTTCACAAACTATAAAAACCTTAATATGGTCAGAAGAAGCACGTAAAAATGTTTCTAAAATAACCACATGTAAGACTTTGCTGCTTAAAATGTTTAGGGAGAAAGTGGAATACTGGTGTGTATTTTTTCTTTAAAATACTGTACCAATACCAGCCATATACAGTTTACATAATATGTTTATGTTCCTAAATTAATATCGTTTATGAGCATGTGAAAGGCATGGTGAATCGGAGATTCTCAAAACTTACTTTGTATGATTGGAAAAAAATGTGATCGGATCAACGAAATGCTGTGGTGTTACTTTTTGTTTATGAAAAAGTATTTTCGTTTACAAAGACGGTTACAAAGAAAGTGGACCAAGGTAATACTTTGAGCTTACAGCTTGTCCAAGGTCATTCATTATTAATACTATTAGTAATATCTTTGGTAAAGACTTTGATGCATAAAATATTTCTGCATAATTAAAATATTTATGATAAAGGTGGTAGGTTGTGTACTTTTGTCCAACTGAGCAAGCTTGCTTTTATAAAATATACAAACGTTTTAATGTTTAATGATTAACATGTGGTAATACACAGTTTAAATTTAAAAGTCTAAAGAGTATACAACTTAAATTCTTAATTGAATAAAGATTGTCCCTCAGCAGTGATAGGGATTCGAAACGGAGTGTTTTCTGGTGACAGCTCAAATGCTGTACATGAGAGGTTAAGTTTTATTAGCTCCACCTGGCGGTTTTACAAGGTGATTCCGGATACTATTAATATACCCTAATTTGCACGCGGTATAATGACGTGATATGGCACGTTATGATGTGACACGCCCACCGAGTTGTACCGCAGTGTACCTCGCTGGTTTTGAATGGCTGCATCTGTATAGGTATATCATGCTGATGAATCGTAATAAGGGCAAAAAAAGTAATCCATGGCTGCTACCTTTGACTGAATTTTTAATACTTAAAGTACTACAAACATAGGTTAGAAAAATATCAAATATCAGAAAATGACCAAGTGGCTTAATCAATAATTAAATTAAACAATCACATGAGTGTTTGGTATAATTT
The DNA here is from genome assembly GCF_055471065.1 of Atractosteus spatula. NCBI lineage: Eukaryota > Metazoa > Chordata > Actinopteri > Semionotiformes > Lepisosteidae > Atractosteus > Atractosteus spatula. Next base: position 32,158,203 of record NC_142713.1, on the reverse strand, counting down.
GAGCCACCTGAGTGGCTTTGGAGAAAAGAGTAATAATGCAGACACACTGGGTTAAACAAATATTTATTAACAATGACAGAACAGACAATAAACTACACACAACATAATCATACAACACACATTGTACAAATTTACAAAGGCTTCCAAGAGGCCTGTATCCTGACCACCCATTTAAAATCCTAGACTACTACTACTAAGCATTCAAACTCTTATACAGTATAATGCCTACAAAGACACAATAAGAGATAAAGCTGTCTTCTAAACCAAACAGAATACTGTATGACCTATGGTATAGCTAAATCTCTTTCTCTGTAAACCTGTAAAATGAATGGGAACTTCCAATTCTAGAAATGCACATATAAATAAGGAGAGGCCGTTTTTAACCAAGGGATTTTCTAAACAGGAAATCAGAGTTCCTAAAACAATAGAATCCCAAGCTGTCTTCACAAGGTTCAAATATTTAACTCCACCCTGGTCTTTCTGGATGATCTGAACAAGAAGCTCTCACCTTTTCTCTTCCTCTCCTGTTCTCCTCTGTTTATTTCCCCTCTCTTTATTCCCTACCAGTTATATGCTTTTTTCCTGGACTGTTGATTTACAATCATTTGCCCAAAACTTAATTAACTAAAGTAAACCAAGGTAAACTTTATAATTGCATTTATCACTGAATCTCACACCACTACTTCTGAGCAAACATCTCCTTGCTTTGAAGCTCCTGAGAACTGGAAACGTTGACACTGGCCAGATGTTACCCATTGTATCTAGATTTATAAAGCCACTTCAATAGGCACTTACAATATTTGTAACAAAATGCAGGATTGGAATCAAGACCACTTTATCTCCCAAGTGTTGTGATAGTGCTAATTACAAACGTCCATACTTCGTAGCATTTGCGTGCTGTTTTAAGGGCTCCATTGCCCTGTAGCACGCAATCCTTTTCCTGGAGGGCCAGTTTGTCTACAGGGTTAACATCTGGATGGGCTCTTAGCAGCCTTAATTAGCTCATTATTGGTTTAGTTTTGTAAGCCACACAGTTTAACTGGTAGCTTTCAATATGCTTGTGCTTTAAAGGAATCTAGAGAACATGCAGTGCCAGGATTGGGCATCCCTGCTCTGGAATGAAGGAAATACTTGTCTGTATGATCTAATGCTGTGAGGTGGACAGATGTGTCTTCTGTTTTTTGTTTTAGCCACTTTAGGATTGGATTTCATTTTTCTATTTTATATGTGTATTAAAATTGTTTTCATCTTAAGTGGCATTATAATTAGTATCAATCCTGTGCCAATGGAAATTGGTCATAAGGAGAAAGAAAAAATACTCATTGTAGAAGTATTTACAAATGAAACATCCACCTGTATCATAAACTGATCAAAAATATAGTTTTAACACCTGAGACAACTGTACAATGACTAAACAGTATCTTAATATATTTTGTCATTTAAATGATGTTTCTCTGTGTCCTCCATTCTGGGACACTTAAGATGACATTTACTTTACACTTTGTTAATATTTTTTTATTTCACATTATTAACATCTGCAGCAGATTATACATGTACAGTCTTTACACAGCAGTGTTCACCAAATCATATAAACAAAAATTGAATAAAATATCCAGATACCAAGCATTGTGTTCAAGCTACTATGCAAAATAATACAAATAATCTTGTGATTTAAGCAGATGTGCAAGGTTTCTATAATAATCAGTATGTTTGAGAATCACTGTTTCATGTCTAAAAAGATTATTAGACTTGATCATTGCGGCAGTAACCATACCCTGGAGGAGGAATATAGGGTCTCACTATAGATTACATGCTTTTGCGATCTTTACCATTTGTGAATAGTGGCTCTGTGTCTCATAATTCATGGTAATGGTATCAATGTGATATAGAAAATTTCGACTTTTGAGGTTTCATCAAAAACATGCGTATATGGCTTGTGGCATAGTGGTGTGGTACAGTAGCTATTACTGCTCTCTCACAGCTCTAGTCCTGGGTTTGATTCTGGCCTTAGGCGCCTGATTGTGTGGAGTGCACAGCTGCTCTTTGTGCTCACGTGGATTTCTGCCAGGTGCTCCAATTTCCTCCCATCTCCCATCTCCAAAAAGACAAAGACAACACTTCTGGGGGGATTATCTCCTTCACAACATAGAAGAAATCTGTTAAAAAATGAGTCTCCATTTTTTTCATTGGTAGTTCTAGAAGGTTAATTTCCAAAATACCAAAAATGTAAAAGAGCAGGACTTCCTTTAGCTGTACATTTTGAGATACCTGCCTCTCATATTCAATTAGAGTGTAAGGTTTGCAGTCCCTATTTGTTATTATTTCAGAAAGGCAATCAATTATCACAAGATATTCTGAATTCTCCAGTAAATTAGAGATTTTCTGTAATTTCAAAATGTCCTACACGATGAACAATAGCAGGTAAAGTAGGAGGATTTCTTAAGACAGTCTTCAGTATACCCATTAAAGTGCAGAAGCTGACTCCACTGTGATTTTTACCACAGGTTTAGTAGAGACAAAACTGAATAATATAAATGACAAAAGCCCAATCTTCTCCTAAAGGAACATTGCCTTCCACAGCATCTCTTATATTATTTTTTCATTTCTTTTTTCCTTCTCACTCCAAAAAGCAGTATTTTTCTGTCCTATAATAAAGAAATTTGTAGAACACAGCACACAATGGTCTAGTTACACTTGTAGTGTCATATAAAATGACAGAGCCCTGATGTTGGTGAAAGAAGAGTTGTTTATTACACTTGCAAGCGGGAGAGTAGCTTACCAAAGCCAGTCTCCCCGAACGGTTATAAAGTTAGTCTTTTTATACAGTGTAACAAACAAAGTATTAGAACATACATCATATGATTTGCTAACTGTCGACTTAGTCCTTTCCATTCTTATGCTGGTCTAACAGAAAAGACCTCCTTACAGTATATGGCACTTTGCCAGAACTCAGCATTCACAAAACAGGATGTTACAAGTTCTGCATAGACGTTATGTGAAATCATGAATGGACAGCACTTGCTATGCGTTTCCTGCTGACAGGCAAAGCATATGCAGCTTGACCTTTAGGAGATAAATTGTTAAAAGAATTTATTCTAGATTCTTCACACTCAAACCAGAAAGGAGGTTAAAATAAGGTGATCTGGGAGGTCTAGCTGGATCGGAATGATTGTCAATAGCATGAGGGTCCCATTGAGAATTTGCTGTGGAAATGCCATGCAATGCCAGCAGAAAAATGTGGGAAACAAATTAAAGACTAGTAAAAGTCTTTAATTACAAACTACAAACAGTTTCATACCAGAAAACAATATGAATCTATTGAGACTAATAGTGTATGACACTGAAAGCAGTCACCAGGACATACAACAGAAGGCTTATGAAGATCAAAGGTACCATATGTGAAGGAGCATTTTTTTCTCCTAGTATATACTGTACAGTATGTGGTGTTATGCCAGTGGTGCGAATGAAATGCAGCAAGCTTTTGAAATAATTTGTACCAGAGAGTTATAAATAATTGATCCAAGAACCCCATCAAACTGTTTTAAAGGATCCTTGTGGTCTGGCCGAATATGTTCAGTTCAACCACAATTTTTTTTATAGGAACTCCATTCCATTAAAAGTCCTTTTAAGGCTATAAAATGTGTCCTCCGTCCTAGTCAGAGTCTTTATTTCAAATCAGCATAAATATTAAGTCATTATTGTAGGGTTTTTTAATATTTTAGTGAAATCTTCAAAACCCATTTCAAGCTAATTAGCTTTTGTAACCTGCTCTTTCATATTTTTCAGTCCTGGAATTATTGTTATTAGATAATTTTGTGTGACAGTTTATTAGAAAGCTATACAATGTGGATATTGTTGTATATGTAAATAAAGCAATTCACATATAATATTTGTATATTTCAAAGATCCTTGAACAATAATATGATACATATAATTGTTTAAGGTTTAAATTACTGTAAAAAGTACTACAGAAATAGACATAAAATATATAACTTAACATGATCTAGATATACCATTAAAGGTGGATTATTTACCCATAATTGGCTGTACTAAGGGCAACTAACAAACATATTCCTGAATGTGGCTGACCTTTCATGTTGGGTTCAATTTTAATAATAATGTATGTTCAATAATAAGTAACTTATTAGATAAGGCTGAATCCTATGTTTTAATTTTCCACATTTCCTCTAGCTCTTTTTTTAATTTGGGCATATTATTTTTTGTTCTGGAATTCATTTTTTAAAATATTTCTAAACATGAGGAATTTTTAGATTTTTTTTTAGAATTTTTAGGTTTATAGTGTATAGTGTTCAATCACTTCTGCTCATTTGAACAGTGTACAACAGGTCCCTCAAAATTCCTATAAAGAAATTCACTTTAAACAGAGTGCTCAATCCAAAGTATTAGACATTGAATCTGCTGAAAGACGTTTAGACATTTTTCCTTTGGGCAATATCCTGTCTTGAGAAAAATGTACATATAACATACAATAGAAGATGTAGTTGGTCTCCCAAAGGGCAACTTGTTATACAATTGGCTTGTGGATTATTATTATTAAAATTGTTTTGCTATACCTTCAGGCAGATCAATATGCTTGGTGCTTTTCAAAATGTTAATACAAATATTTTTTGTAATTATTAGGATCACACCCCCCCTCCACTTATCTCAAAGACAGATTCGTTTCCTTCTAATCCTACTGTATTCATTTGCAGGTTTCGACTTCACACTACCTGAGTGTCCACTCTGCTTTTCTACTGCTCCTGTCTCCTTTCCACTCCCAGCTTTTGTTCTCACATGCTTTATGAGCTGCTGACTTTCCTCTTTCTCACACCTGAAGATGGCTCCTCAGCCGAAACGTTGAGTTTCTTTTCTTCTCTTTTTAGCATAGACTTTACTTGTTCCTTTGCTGCCTGCGCATGCTGATGCAGCTACTGTACCTACTTGAATTAATAAAAATATATTAAAAATAAAAATAAGATATTAGGGAGCCTACTGGTTTTATCATGAGTATGGAACTGTGTCTGTAAAAACAGATGAGCAGACTTCTTGTGGGATATTAATTATGATTAAATGTGATGATAATTATTATTATATTACTTACACTTATATAGAGCTTTTATGGACACTCCACTCAAAGCGCTTTACTTCCCTGCACCACCACTAATGTGCAGCTCACAACTGATAAATCAAGGTGGAAATGTGGCCAGGACACTGGGGTTAACACTCCTATCATTTCAAGATATTTTTTTTTATGCTTGAAGCATAGAATTCTAAAATAATCTCATTGTTAGTTAACTGTCGCATTGAATGATATATGTCTTGAGAATTATTGAAAGGAGGATATGACTTACCTTCCTGTTCAGAGTTGGTTTACTGTATTTTCAAAATACAAAAAAGACCAAGAAACAAGACTGTTTGCCAAACACAGTAACTAATTCCTACAACATTTAGTATGTACAGTACATAAAGCCTCTCTAAGAATGACAATATAGTGTTTTTTTATATTTTTATGATTGAAACGAATTAATTTATAGTGAAACTGTAATTTAATCTCATATGGAACATCATATGTTATGTGTTAAGCACAACATCCCCATTCTGGGCACCTAAGAAAGACACAAAAATCATATTTTGTTATATGGCAAGCAAATTGCATGCAGCTGTGTGCTGGTCAGACACTCTGTAAAGAAGAGAGTGCTCTGCTTACGTAACGAGGCAACCACACAGAATAATTATGGAACATCAAAAGCAGTCTTCTGCTCTCTGCCATGATATTCCCATAAACGTCCAAAAACCAGAAGATCTAAATAAAACTTGTACTGTCAGCATTTCTCAGGATGGTCAAGTCAAGCTTATGAATAATTCAGTTTAACACTTATATAAAAGAATTAAAACATATTTTCTCCTCAGGCATCTACTGAACTGTACACTATTTACCATTTTTTTTTCTTCCTTCAAGAAACAACTGTATCAGAATCTGGGATCAATTAGCAACTAATTACCACGTGGACAAGGTGGGTCAAATAGCCTTCTCTCATTCGTGCTGCTCTTATGTACTGTAAGCCAGTAAAATCTCAAATGCAGCAGATGGACTATACATAATGTATCAAGGACAGAAAGCCGAACAAAACACAGAGTTTAAAATACTTTTTTTAAGAGTGTCTCCATCCAAATTGGCATTAGCAGTACTCTTGTGATCCTATTGACTCAGGGGCTGGGAACAGAGTGATAAAATTTGGATTTGGCATTTGGTAAAGGAAGAAAAAAAAGAAATTAAGTTTATTTTAAATTTCATGGGAAAAATGAAAGTATACACTAAAGCAAATATACAGTAGTGACAAGTCGGTATTAAAGTTCAAGTGTTCAAGTACTAAATTTGGGGTGTTCTATGAGTTGTCAGACTTTTATTTTCCCTGAAATGTTCCTCTTTCTCATATGTTGTAGTTTAGTACTGTTATCCAGCTTTGTTTTGGTTGATTTGTTTTCTGTTACATGGTAATAATTTCAACCTCCACACTATTCTCACTCAGTAGACACACAAGGACATGGGGTTACAATTACAATATAAATAGAAATTATTTTAGGACAGAAGTTCCTTCTTTACAAGTTATACCAGAAAAAGTCCTGATGCTGTCCTAGACTACTGTATCCCCTCTTGGCTGGCCTCCCTTCTATCCACTCCAACTCACCCAGAATTCTATGTCTCATCCACTTTGTTCTCCATGCTGCTCCTGTCTTCAGTCCCTTATCTCTCCTTGCATCCTTTCAGCTCCTCCTCTTCCACCAGAGTTTATGTGCCCTCTGCATTTTCCACTCTTCCTCCCCTGAGGTGGAATGAACTACCTACAGTACCCAGAACCACAATACCTAAACACATTTCAGTACCTGCTCAAGTCTCGGCTTTCATTTGCTTTCTTCAGTGCACGTCTGACTCCCAGGCTGGCGGTGCAGTTTGCTTGCTGCTCCATTTAACTGTAGACATGGAGTAAATGTCCCCAGGCTGTCTTCAGTTCTACTTGGTGTCCAAGTTGCATACTGCTTAAACTAAATGTCTTATAAATATGGTAATGTTGCTGAATAATCTGACTGGCCTTAACAAGTTAAGACAACATTTAAAAAATCAAAATACAAGACAAAGACAAAAATTAGCTTCCTTGTCACAAAAATATGAACTAAAGTATGAAAAATGTTACATTTGTGACATTTTAAGACAAATCGGAAAGATACTGTAGCTTTCTGTCTTAAATAATGTCCTTGACAAAACCTATAAGCTTTGCAAGTAGTAAGTGTATTGTTCTTGCATTAAATAATTGACACAATGATTTATTTTAATGTTAATTTAATTTATAGTCAGCCATAGGGCATTCACAGTGTACATTTCACTTTTTCTAACAAATGGCTGAAGTTTGAAAAGTTTGAGTGTTTTACATGGGAACTGTTCTTCAAAGTTCTTATGTTTTCAGAAATTAACAAAGTTATCGGTCTAATTGTTTAGGAGAGAAGCTTGGTAATATGTCTCACTGTTTTATTATTGAAACCATAAGAAATTTGTATTTGCCCTTAATTATTCAAAACTTATTGTAACACTCTAGTATAAGTCACGTGACCGACATACTGTACCAGATGAAGATGAACAAAGGCATTACTTTTAACTCTATGCATTAGTATATATATATATAGTAAGTTTTCATGAACAATTAATCAATTCCCTCATGCAAAATACAACGTGCAGCTACAGACAGTTTTTGTTAAGTACATTAATACATAGAATTATAGTTTATATGTGGAATCCTCATAGAATTCAGCATCAAAAATATTTGTGGTGTGTGTTAACAAAAACAGTGTATAGAAATTAATATTTAATTGTAATCAATAATTAATCAAATTTAAATAAACTGTTAATCTCTTGACAGCACTAAAGAAAGCACACACCTGCATGAGTTTCATTATATCCATTTGTTAGAATAATGCCAGAACATGAACATTTAATGCCTTTCAATTCATCTACATACTCTAACATCTAACATCTACACAGTCTTCATTTTAAGTAATGTGTAGAATAAAGTAAATCAACTATATTTTTACCTCATTAATCACAGAGCTCAATTGGTCAAACCAGGAAGTTTTGCAGCTTTTGCATGTTTAATCTTTTTTGTTGTTCAGCACCTGCTGCAAGATCCATAAATGTTTTTAATCAATTGACAGTATATCAGCAGGAAGTACTGTATATAGAGCTTTTCATCTGTACTGCACTGCTCTTGCTTTTTTTAAACGCTATTTAAGTATAAGTTCCTTTGCAGTGTGTTTGACTAAGAAAGGAGTGTTGTTTAGAGTTTTAAACCGTGGTAATAACACTTGCCTGCCATTTACTTAAGGGTTTTCAAGTTAAGGATAAACAGCTAATGTCTAAATGACAAATTTAACATTGAAGAAGTTCAAAACAAAAATGTCAACCATTTAACTAATGCTGTTAACTTGTCCTGTACTTGTACATGTTGAACTTGAATATGTATTTACAATGAAGTATTGTAGTGTTTTCTATACAATCAAAGCTCCTTGTAGAATGACAGTATTTCTTACTAATAACTCAGATTTTAGTTAAGCTTCTGATTTAAGGATCTTTATTCAAGACTAAAGAGGATTAGTTTTGTAATTTTCTGACCACAATTGAATACAACTACAATCTGTTTTGAAGCATAAATTAATTTACATTGTGCTGATAACTATGGGCATATAGAGTATTTACAAGCATATCTTGGTGTGCTTGTTTTCCTTCAGGTACTGTACAAAATCATTACACTTTTCTGATTAAGTATATACATAATATATCTCTTTGTACATAGAATGGTGTACCATTCTATACAGTTAGAATATATAGTTTTGGAACAAAAAACCAAAGTACAAGACAGAAAGAGCAGATGAATGAAGGATAAAATGAGACTGAAAGCAGAGACACTCCTAGCGCTGCCGTTTTTATTTACAACTACATGACAATCTGATCGGAAATGCACATATATAGGAATTCAGGATGGAACAAAAAAAAACTCATAACATTAGAGGTGTGTTTTGCTGGGGTGGATTTGTGCCTACTCTTTAAACAATGCCTGTATAAACAAATTTCTAAGCCTTAACAGCCTCTCAGTTAACCCCCTCAGAAGAAGACTTTGCATTTCCCAGGTTCTCTCAAAGGCAGATAATTGACATGCTTGGCACTTGCTTACTCATTAATTACATCACCTACTGTACAGTACAACAGAAGTAGCTTGACTCCCGATGACTTCCAATGTTTCAGCTTTGAGTTTAAGGCTGGGTTTTTACAATCTGAGAAGTAATTACTTTGGTGAATAGGACCTGTGTTTCTAATTCTCTACTACCTCCGCCTTGGACCACATACAGTAGAAAACAGATTCTGCTAGGATGTGAATTAATAAAACTTAAATAAATACAAAATAATTAATTGGTGGGAAGTTTCACGATGCAGGCTGGCAGCACTAGTCATTGCTTCTTTCTCTTCAAACCAAAGCATTTTCAGTCATCTTTATATCCCACACATGCTGGTTTAATACTTGGATTATCTGAGGCCATCAGCAATGAGTGTTTCCGTATTTTTTAACTACTGATCTTGGTGAGCATTTTATTAATGGCCTGCTTAACGTGAGTGGTAGAGCTCCGTCTCCTGGTCTTACCCTGGACCATCTTGCGGCGCCGTACCTCCCTACAGAGCTCATAAAAGGCCTCTGCAATACAGCCTTCTCCAGTGCAGGCAGAGCACTCATAGAAAGCGCAGGCCATCTCTGTAGCTAGCTTCTCCCCTTCCTCAGTGCTCACCTGCCTTGAGTGCTCCAGGTCAGCCTTGTTGCCCACCAAAATTAAAGTCACATTCTTGGGTTTCCTGATCTCATCAAGGAGGTTCTTGAGAAGCACCACCTCATCAAAGCTGCCTCGGTCTGTGATGTCATAGACAATTACAAACCCGTCACCCCAACGCATGTGACCCTCTTTCTGCTGCGTGTCCTCCTGAAACAGACATTTGCTTTCAGTAACTATGAAACATTGCTACTCTTTGCAATTTGTGTACTTTTGTGAAAGTAAAATTAGAAGTTAATAAACTAAATGCACAGTAAAAACAAAATAATGTCCCCTGCATTTTTCAGACATGCAGTTATTCCACAAGCAGAGACATTAAAAACATATAGTAGAGTAGCAGAAAAATGTTGAATTAGCTAGCAATAGTGTAGTTTTTAAGGTTTTAAAAAATTATTAACCTACTGCAATTTTTTTTAATAAGGTTAAATCCCAGTTAAATGAACTAATGGGACAGGCCTTAAAGTAATTTTTGGTGAAGTCAGGATTTTAGGACCATATTATTTTAATAATCCATTATGCACCATTGGAATACAATCATTGGCATTATATTAAAGCAAAGATTTTTCTTAAGTAAAAGTTCTAAACGAACAGAGAGCTCAGTGGAATGCATCTGTTGTTGGCTCACTTAATTTCAAATGTGGTAATTTCCAGATTTGGAATTTACAGTACAGTAAACAGGCACCGATATGGATGGAAATGCATACATACAGTACATTTCTCCATATAATTCACTGGCCTCTTAGGATGCAAACAAATTTCAACTTTCTTATAACTGTGAAGGTATAAAAATAATTTTCCTTAGCTAGATGTTCTTACTATTGCAATTCAAATTAATAATAAGGTATTGTCACATCACACTGTCACATCAGGCCAGGGACATGTACTGTATATCATATCATATAAACAATTATTTAATCAACATTAAAAACAATAACAATTAAATGGAGTAAAAAAAGCAAACTCATTTTATAAACCAAGTCTATTAGTTTCAGTCAATATTCACACAAAGTATCAGAAGTATACATGTAGAAAAAAATAAAATGTTCATAATAGTAGCAATACTGTATTTGAAAAGAGTTCAAGGGAAGAAGAGCTGAGTACTCAGTGGCAGAGACAGAGAGATGGACCACGCTTTTCTGTGGAGCTATCAAATGTGATTTGGAATAAACCAGAACAAGCAACACAAATACCAGAGACAAAAAACTGCTTGTTCATCAGAGCAATAATCTTAATATATAGCCAGGAGAGCAATCACCTCAGAATCAAGAAAAACTCATGTGAGGGCTCTTTAGCACAGGTGGACCAGGACTACCTCCTGTTAAATTAACATTTTTCATGTTTACTTACTGTAAAATTCATTAAACACTGTATATGGACGGTCTATTATTTGAGTGTCTTATCAATATTCAATATGGCTCAATTTGCTCTATGTGTTTGCATTTTACCACTTTACAGACATTTGATATGATGTGTAGATCATAAGGATGAGACACCACCTTTCTAAGGAGATAGAACTCACCTGGCCAGCAGTGTCTAATATTTCCATGCTTACAACTTCATCGTCAATATTTGCTTGATGTCGATATGTTGACTCTTAAAATACAGAAAAAAAGTACAAATGTTAAAACTAATTTCTTTGTTCACAAGACAGGTGTGGAATTTACAGACAGTTGTGCATGACTACAAATACAGTATGTCTTAATACAATACAAAATTCCAATAGATAACAATTCAGCTGCTAAGCCGTCTCCTGTTTTAATGTCAGAAATAGAAACAAGCTCTGGGTCACAATAACTTTGAACTACATTATTGAAATGCCAGATTTGCCTTTGAAGCAGAATTCGCACATTTATGTAATGGCTTTTACTTTAAAGAGTAACTCTGCAGGCACAGGGTACAAGTCAGGTCTACATTCTGGATGGGATACCAATCTGTCACAAGACACACAGATGCAAGGGGCAATACAGTGAAACTAATGAAGCTGCACAGCACGTCTTTCAACTCGGGTTATAACCAGACTACAAGGGAAAAAATCATGGCAAATGCATGAAAGACATGCAAACTCAATACCAAGAATCCAGGAGCTACAGTATAATGCCACAGCTGAGCCCACTGCATCACTTAGGCAGTTATCTCTTAATGTCAACATACTGGAGGAAAGAGCTAGTGAAGAACAAATAACAATATCATCTTAAAATTGTGATCACCATCTTTTAAGCATTTTACTGTATCTTTATTTTACATATGTGTATAAAGAAAGTATACATTACAATATTGATTTTAATATGCTCAATATATTACTCAATATATCAATACTTACAGTAATATACTAAATATGAAATATTTAAAAATCTAAGTATTTCATTTCATTGGATATTAAGAAACAAAGTTTCTTAATTGAGACTTCTAAATTTCTTAAGTTTCTGTGGAGAGCTGTTCTAAATGACTCATAATAGTCCACTTGAACAGGTTGCCAAAATCACTTTTCTTTTGAATGACTTGTTGAATCACTGATGTTATGTTCAGTTTACCAAAACACTGATATGTAAAAAATACATTTTAGTTTACATTATACCACACACCTTTTAGAAATAGTGGAGATATTACATAGCATAGTAAATTACTAAATATCTTGTACTAATAATATTACAGTTGGTGATGCCAAGAAACAAGGATAACAGAAGACTAAAGCAACCACTGATTTAAGGTAACATATAAAAATGTATATACAAAATTGAGTTAAATTAAATTCTATATTTGACCATTATAGCTCACTTTGTGAAACATTGCATAATTTAAAATGGTTAAATAGTTATTTAATCATAATAAAAATAAAAAAAACATCCTTATTTACAAGTAATTCTTGTGATGCCCTTGGTCCATTTTCATTACAATTTCAAACATGTGACGTCACAAACAGTACAATTTAGATCTGGTCATTTTAATGCAAGGATAGATTGAAACAGATACTGATTGTATACAGAGTACTGAAATCAATAGCATTAATAACATTTTCAATATTTCCCTCACAATAAATATGTATATTGAATCCACTTTTTAAGTTAAAGGTGTGTTTGTGAAGGAATGAGAACTTAGTGGCTTCACTGTACTTTTACATTCTTTTTACAAGTTTACATTCATCTCTGGACACCTGTAGAAGACGAAAGCAAACCGATCTAATCACTATTGTGGAGTTGCCAAGACATGTCTACAGGAAAACATGTTTCCTGGAACAACATCTGATTTGAGAGACAGATGACAAGACAGATGAAAAGAAAGACTGGGGATCAATCTTAGGTGTGATGCTTTGTTTTCAGTATTTATTGCTTGCCTTTAAAAGCTGTAATTGACTGAGATGAAGGTACACAGTATATATCTAACATAACAATGTCTATTAACAGCAAAAAGAAGGTTATGTATTCTTGCAACACATTTAAACAAGATTTTTTTAGCACCTATTTGATAAGATATAAATAGTTGTGTAGAAAGTACATGTTAAAATGATATGCCAGATTTTAACAGCCTAATCCTGGTATATACAGTAGCTGATTTAGTGTGTGCCATTGAAAAACTAATTGGCTTTAACCTGCTTGGTACTATGGATGAGATCACAATCCAGCTTCCAACAAGGAAAGTAGCTGCTACAAGACTTGATCGGTTGCTGGAAATAATACAACTTGATTTTTGAGTGCTTTTTAAGTAACTTGAAGTGGTGTGCTATAGAAAATATGATAAACTACACAAGAAAATAGAAAGTGAAAGAAAAAGGAGAATAGCAAACTGACTAAGGAAAACCACCACCAATCTTGCATACCCCACGAAGCATTAATGTATTGGTTTAAAGCCCAATCAAAGTTAAAATTACAGACAATAGAAGCATAAGGACTAAAGTTAAAATGATTATTCACAATTATTCAAACATTAATTAAATTATTGTACAAAGTTGGAAAGTATGTATCAGGATATTTACAAATAAAATCCAGGACGTACCTGACAACTGTGAAATGAAAGTTTTTTTTTTTGAAAGAGTAAAGGCTAAAAGGCCATCAGTTGAACCGATTTCCTCTGAGTCATTTACATTTTCAATCACATTCAGACCCTGTTGTTGAAAGGCTATTTGATTACCAGCCAGCTTTCAGGGAATATACAGTAATTATTCTTGGCCTCTTACAGCGTTTGAAATATGGAGACTGGCTTTGTTTTCCCCATGGTTTAAGTGAAATATACAGTTTACTTCCAAAGCATCCAAACAACATCAACTGGACAAGTTTAATATGGAAAATGGACTGTGATCGTTTAAGTTATGTTAAAGTTTAAGTTAGTTATAGTATTTTAAAGTTATTTTAGAGTTAAAGTGTGTTTTTTTAAGTCATATACTGTAAAGAAACATTCAGTCCTACAAGGAAATATCCTTATAGTATCCAATAATAAAGTTCCAGATTTGACTAAATGTATGTACACTAAACCAATTATTTGAAGAGCAGATCTACATGTACAGTATCTGTACAAAACTACAATAGAAACTCTTAAGAGAATAAGCTTTCTTACTCTTTGCAGTAGATATGTATTAAGTGCTTTTTTATTTTGAATAATTCTTTTGTGTCATACAGCTACAATGTATTTCGATGGCTAGAATTCCCAGCCAAGTTCAGTGACCCATGGTTTACTGAAATGGAGAGAAATTTCCTTAGCTGTTGACTGAAGTCACTAGATCCCTGCTGTGCTTTTTTGTATATTATAGTTATAATGTGCTAGCTGCAAAACCTAATTAACTGCGTTTACCTTTTCAGTTTATAGTGATATAATAAACAGTAAGTGGAAATGGGAAAAGCATCTTATCAAAATCTTATTTAGGGAAGTAGAGGTTTATTTTTACAATGAGCAAAGGATCAATATGTTTGGATATAGTAACAAAGCAAATCCCACTAATTTTCTAATCATATAAATTTCTGTCACCCGTTTATTATGGTATGGTGGTTAGTTATCATAACCACATAAACCATAACAAAGCAGTTCCTGTATAATACCAGCAAACATCTCTAGTCATTTCAGTAATGCAGAGTTTTCAACAACATCAAAATAGTAATGATATCCTACAGCACAAGAATGGCTAAAAAACCCGAACTACAGGTATGTATTCTGTTTCAGTACCATGCATTAATCTAAACCCAAAATGAAATGCATGTGATTAAGTGGGTCTTGAGGTGGCCCTGAGTGGTAGACACAAAGATGATGGTGCAAAAGAGGAGGATGAGCAGCACAGGAGAGTGGAGAGAAAGGATAGCTATGCTTTGAGCAGAAAATGAGTGGACAGGGTGAGAGGTAGCTTGGGGCTAATAGAATGATAAAGGAAGTAGTAGCTGAGGACCAGTGTCTGGTCTTCCTTTTAAAGATTCCTCTTATCTCTCATTGGCTAGAAAAGTACCATAAAATAAAAATCCAAAAGTCCACAATGTTGGGTCTTATCTATTTAGAACATCTGGAGGCCATAAAAAATAGAATTCCAGAATTTTCCAATTTTGTACCCTTTTCATTGCATTTTCATTCCAAATGAATTTGTTGCCTTGTCATTTAATACCTTTGCAATGTAAGCAATAGGCCGATATTTTATTTCACTGCATGTTTTAACTGGGCCAAAAAATGAATTTGATGAATTGGATTAGCTGGAGGCACTGGTTTTGATTTCTAAAGCATATGCCTCACAATGGAGAGTATGCCTGTAGAGTGAGGCTTGGTGTCACACAGTTACAGTAGGTAGAATAGTCTCTTGAGGGGTCCTGACACTTCATTTTTTTTCTTTTGCTCCTGGCTGACAAGATTTTGAGATGAAGCTTCGACAAGGAGATGATTTAGTGGGTCAGTGTACAAAGTGAAGTAGAAAAGCAAGCTTGAGCAAGGCTTCACTAATAAATTACTTGAAATTATTGAAAGAGTATTTGCTTTCCCTGCATGCTGTTCTGAAAAATGTCTGAAATTCACATTTTCCTAAAGAAAAATGACTTTCACACCACATCAGTAGACAGTTTTGTATTGGATGACTTATTCTTCTCTACAATCAAAGCAAATGGAGCCTTACCTTGTTTGACTGGATGAAGTATCTAATTTATAAGATATAACTTATTTTTCAAGTGTACAGTACAAGAGGGCATACAGTATCTAGTATATTGCCAGTGGTCACTCTGCAAAACATTTTTTTAAGTTGGAGAAATATTGGCTAATATTGGCTAATTCACATCGAAATATATTCCTAAATGTCTTTTCTGCTGAAAGTTTCATGAACATTTCATAATATTCAAACAAAAGCTACAGAAACCATAAATAAAGGGGAGAGTAAAAGGAAAGTTAAGGAAAGTTATTTAGTTTAAATAACCACCAAAAGTGTGAATGTATACTGTATCTTAAAATTAAATCAGTACTTAATTTTTATTCTCAGATTCAGACATACTGTACTGTAGCTGTGCAATCCATCCATTCTCTAATAGGTTCTTAGAAAACCATGCCACCCAAAGTTGTTCATGTTCAGTTTGAAAAAGAATTACAGTGCAAAGTTGGGAAAAAGTACCTTTAGAAAACAATGTATTACAGTTACAAGTTATTTCAAAAGGTATTTCAAGTGCTTCCCTAGGCTATTTAATCATTACCTAAATTTAATAATGGGAACACGACACTATTTTCAGAAATGCAATTTAACTTATTAATCCTTTTCATCTGATATAGAGCTATACATTTCATATTTGACTTTCTTGTTTTAGTGATGCATTTATTTAGACTGTTCATAAATTACATTCAAACTTAATTAAATTTTAAAGCAAACAACAATATTCAATATAAAAACTATACAAATACAGTGGCAAATATAACCCAATATTTAATAAAACCATGTTTAATTAAATTAGACATAAAAGCACATTAGAAAAAAGTTCAAATACAGTGGAAAATTAGCAGAATTTAATTTGACTCCTGTTTCCTTTCTACCCAATGCTGGGTTTAGAATTTGTGATTGATGGTGGGGTTGACATTTTGTTTTAATTCTGGCACTGGAACTATATGTTCAAAAACAAGAGTGTTCCAAAACATTTTAAGTTTCTATATTCTCAGCAGTTCCTAATTAAATACTAAATCTCCTTTTACTAAGTTTCAGTCTATGTTTGCTCTGCAGCCCGAAAAACCATTTGAATTGACATCTGGACTACATAATGTTTATTTCTTTAGTAAAGCTTTGAACACCTCTGTCACATCACCCCTAGTTTCTGTCTGCTAAATGGAATTATTTTAATATCCCCCCATAAATCTTGATCCCAACTGAATCTTGAATTCACGAGATGTCCTACCGCGTGCGATACAAAATAAAATAATTTCTTGTGATTTACATACAGTATGACAGTCTTAGCCTGTATTTCTCAAGCACCATGTTGTTCTCATTAATTGCTTCCAACCACTATACAGATGCCAAAATGAACGGAAAATCCACTGTAAATTATTTTTTTTCCAACTTGTTACCACACATTTCAGTGTTAAAGCCATTTATTCTGTACATGCAGAGCTTCACATTTAGTAACAAAAAACACAGTTTTTCAGGTTATCTTCCACATCTGTACCTAACCAAAGAAAATATCAACTGAACAACAAATTCTATATATAACATACAGTTACCCCTTTGGAGATTGTCTAGGACAGCCTGATTTGTCTGGTAGAGGTCTGTGGTCTAACAAGATCATTGTAGAACATCACTGTAACCTGTTTTAATTTGTCTTATTTTGTTTTTTTCTCCTTACTAGGAAAAATACTGCATAGTGCATAACATTGTCACAACCACACAGGGCAACAGTGCAGAGCAATGCTTCAGCCTCTGACTCATGACTGAAAGGCTGTCAAAGGTTGAAATCATTGGTGAGGCACTTCTTTTTTACCTTTGAACAAGCTACTACACTCTGATTGTTTTTGTAAAATGTCAAATTGTTCACAGCCAAGTATCCAAATTACTATGGATAAAGCATCACACTAATAAATGATGTAGATTTGGCCCTAATAGGTACTGTATGACCAAGCAAAGCCTACAATTAAGTATATAAAAAATGTTTTTGGTGGTATGTAAGTTCAAACTTACAACAGCAATATATTTTGGGACTCCAGCAACAAATGATTACCTTATACTGTCTAAAATTGTCACTTACCAAGCGTTGGGTCATATTCCCAGATGAAACGCTTGGTCAGAAATCTCACCACAAGAGCTGTAAGTAAAGAGAAACACATTAATTATGACCTTTAAGCTTTCAGGGAAAAATAAGAGTTAAGCAGTAAGCCTTTATCCCATCACTGTGTTCAGACAATTCTCACCTTTTTTATAAGATTTTTTCTTTCTTTTTTTCCAACTGCATAAAATTTATTCATTTTTCACTTTATTTCTGTCCAATAGTAGCATGTTTCTCATTCAAAGTTCAGATATAATGCTTAAACTCTAACATCTAAATGCATTACTCACACACTACTTGAGCATAACATTTATTCAGAAGATGCATAATGTACTGTATCCCAACACAGATGGAAAGGTTTGGTAACTCATATTATTAAGGCTCATCACATACAGCCTAATACATGCCAATCTCCATCTCATTACAAGGTAACCTGTTTAGTCCACATTCGTCACAGCAGTGTGTGTATTCTAATAACTGAGATTGTGTAAGATTAGCCTGATTTTAGATAGGAAGTCTTCTGTTTTAACAGTTGAACATGCTAAACAGGTTGTGTCAATCTTTGTACGTAAAGACCAGTAGTTGTATGCAAAACCAGTAGTAAGTCAATACTATACCCAAAAAGTAGTACTGTAGGTGTCAATCAATAAGGAATTAGATTTGAGTTATATGAATAATATAATTTTGTAAACCTGAGGAATTCATTAATTTTAATTGCTCAGAAATTTAAATGGTTTGGTTATTTCTTAATAAATGTTCCTTCTTTTGCAGCCTTTAAAGTACTTTTCATACAAAATAATGGTTAAAAACTAGTAATATAACAGCTTGCAGGACTTTTTGGTTAGAATTTATTTTCTGTCACCAACTTTTAGCATCTGTTGAACATATTGCTGTTCCTCAATATGAATACATCCAGAATTAATTACTTTGACATTTTGATGTTATTATAATGTGTCAGCATGTTGCATTCATTAACTTCAGAATTCATATGTAATGCTCTGCTTTATTAGGTGATACCTGGTGACATACAAAAAACACTCCCGTGTACAACTACTGTACATGAGGATGAGAATACTGGATTTTTTCATTACTTGTGCCACTTTCATGCAGTTTATATAATTTTTTGTAAACAATTAAAGGAATGCAATGTATTTTGAAAATTAAAGAACATATACATTTTGTAAAAAATTAAACTGACACCAAAAACATTTTCCACATGTTTGCAGTATTACATATGTGCTTTCTTGCAAGCCCCAAGTGGAATTTGAGATGTTTATTGTAGTTCCCTTTGTGGAGTGACCTCGATTTTGTTGACCCAGATATTTTTTCCAACTCAGACACTGAGCTACAGTATATAACTCTTTATAAGTCACTGTTAGCCTCACAGGGTCTCTAGCCAGTTTCTTCCTGGCCAGGCTGCTCGGTTTGGTGGGACAGCCAGATCTACAGGAGGTAGTGTTTGGGTACAATCCACTTCTTAATGATTGATGTCACTGGGTTCAAAGAGATATTAAAAATATTTGAAATAGTTTCATATCCTTTTCCTAACCTGTGCCTTTATACATCTTGAACGTTGAGGTGGCTTGGAAGTTCTTTGGTTAAATATTTGCCTTAAATTTACTACCTGACTGAGAGACCTTACAAATATACAGTAGGTATATTTATTCAGAAATCATGTGAACTCTAATTACACACAGAGGCTCTACTAAACTCAATTGAATGGCTCATAATTATGTTGCCACTAATTTAGGTTTAATTTATGTTTGCCACAGCAAAGGGTTGGAATACTTATTCAATCGTGACCTAATTATCTATTTCATTAATTTTGCTTCTTGCCTTGAATGTGTGGAAAGAGTTGTGTGTATAACAAACATTAATTGCTACTTCAAAGTGGGATGACTGTAACCTTTAAAGCAAATGTTAAAGCCTTTCAAGGCACTTTATACAGTGACTTCAGAGATTTGCTGCTTCAAACAATAATTCATTCAACCTCCCATTCATAGCATTAGTTTCTACGGAATGAATTTTGCTCTGGGATATTTCTTTTCCAGCAACACAGCTAAAATCTTGGGCTCATGTGACTTGAAGTACCTGTTTGAATCTCAGGAGAAGATGATAAGTTTTCACTATTGAAAGAGACTATAGAAAATAATTTCTTTGGAAAATGGAAATTGGTGTGGAATTATTGTGCTGAATGCTTTAAACATAATCCTGTCCCTTAGGGCCGAATTCATTAAAGGTATTAAAAAACAGCAATCATTGATATGGTACACATTTTTTGTGGTAATGAAAAAATGAAAAACAACATCAATCTTGAAGATAGCTTTTTCCTTCCAATATAATGAAACTCCTCCAAATATCATTAATCTAGACATACTGCATCACACTCCTTTAACCTCTTCTTTACATCCTTTTTATTTCCCTCACTTTCATGTTTTTACTATGTTTAAATGTTGAGACTTTCCTCTTGTGCTGCTGTGACAGGGCTGTCATTTTGTTATGTTTTTTTTTCAAAGTAAAGTTTCATAAATGAGTTTATTCTAAAATATTGCTACATGGGCATTTTCAAACTTGATCAGAATTGAAGACACTACCTGACAGAAGCTACAAGTGATCACCAGAAGTAAACAGAAACTACTTAATTAATATGTTTACATTCATTATTATTAATGAATAATAAAATAGTCCCCTTAAGATCTAATACCTGGGTACAATTCTGCTTTGTCACCAGGTGACAATAGTGTTCAGCTTTCACTTCCCTCCAGCCCATTTTTCTACACATTTTTCTACTGCTCTACCCCACAAATTGTACAGAGACAATAGTCTGTTCATTGATACAGAAGTGCTACAAGAAAATAATGTCATTTTTATTAATGCATTCTCTAATAATATAGCCACTCACTTTACACAGGAACATGAACAGCCCACTGGAAATTCTCCTAACCAATGGCACACTAGTTTAAGAATATAGGGAAACCAGAAAGATTACCAAAAATCTTATTTTGCGAACAATTGTTTTTTCTTTCAGTTTTAGTTCAATAAACCTGATGATTTGTTTGTATGCAAAACTATCAGGCATATTACCTAGGCAGGGAACACACACAAAAATCATACCATTCTAATGTAGCCCTTTTATCACCAACTAATTTACATACTGTACTGTATAGGGACTTACTGTACATGATGGATAATACATGTGCTCTAGATACTACAAAACTATCAGTTAACAAGCACTTAACTTATACTGTACATCTAACTAGAACATTTTAATACATAACAAACAATAGTCAATAGAATGTTGTACAATGCTAAGGGTTCACACAAAGATGAATGAAATGCAATCCCTCAAATGTACATTTGAAAAGAAACACAGTATAAAATATATTGTACTATTTATATTATTTTGAATAAATAGCATGATTTAAAACACCAATAGTATGAAAAAATCTTAGACTATTTTTACATTTCAAAATAAATTTACTCTTATCAGATCTCATTATGAAGCATTGCCAGAGTTGCTTTAAAACTTCCTTATAAGTGGAATACTTTAATAGAAAACATCTTTTTTTCTATAAAAATGCAATGCATTTTTGTAAAAGGAAATCTTACCTTTGTAAATCTATTACACAAAATGTTTATCAGAATTTTCTGTTTTAAATGATACTGAATACAATTACTATAACTATATAAAATAAAATTGTCATTATAAATTGATTTGGCTGAGGACTATCCTAATCTACAGTATATTATGCTTGTTTCTATTTATATAACTGGACATTTTATTATTGCAAATTTGAGTACCTTACCTAAGTAAAATAAGGCACCATAGTACCTTACTGGTAGGTACTAAGCCAATCTGTTAATAGCAAAGAAACAGCAAAAATCTTCAATTTTTTTAACACAGAAATTAATTCTTTTTAAGTAAAGTGTTGTTGTAATGATTTTACAAAAAAAACATTTTAAAATTCCATATGTATCAAAGAGGCATCAAACCAGCAATGAATGGCTGCAATTTTTCTGCTCTGTCAAAATAAAAAAACACATTACATTTATACAGTATTCACATACTGTAGGTTAAGGTCATATCCTTATGAAATTACTGGTAGTCTGTTACAAATGTACAGAAAACAGAAAATTGTAAGGTTTAAAAAGTAAAATAAATCTGGAGGTCTGGACTAATAATGTTACACTTAGAGTCCATTTACTTGATGACTACGTATTCACCATGTGTACAATGATCCTTGGTAAACACAGACAGGCATGTGTGTGAGCTTAAGTGAAGTTTGGTCCAACCTCTTTCACAAGCTTCTCAAGCACGGTTCCCATCTCATTTCCAGTAATGAGACTGCTGTTCTGGATTACAAGGGGATCAGTCCCTTCTAGTTTGCAGGTTCCAATTTAAGCCATGGCAGAAGCTCGGTTTTCTACCATACTATGGTAATATCAGACCTGCAGTTGCCTCCAGAAAGGCAGCATGATCAACACAACAGCTTTCCTTGTCAGCAGTAAAGACTGGAATCCAATCATTCATAATGCATGGCAAAATGTCTCAGCAATATCCTGTGAATTAATGCAACTGTAACGCTTACGGCCGACAGGTACTGTGTAAGAGCCGGCGTACCAGAGCAGGTGACGTCACCGCCCTTCCCTGTGATAGCAGGACTACAGCTACTGGGCTGTGGAGAGATCTCTCTTTAGCTCACGGGGCTAGGTCGCTGCAGAGAGACGCGGAAGTCCCGGGTTCGAGCCCCGGACAGTGTGGGGCCGACCTGATGCGGCAAGGGCGCCCGCCTGAGCCCCCGTTGCGTTACATTGGTGTCAGAAGCGGGATGGGATAGCCCTTCGCCGGGGACGGCGAGTTAAGCGGGGGAGAGTGTAACGCTTACGGCCGACAGGTACTGTGTAAGAGCCGGCTTACCAGAGCAGGTGACGTCACCGCCCTTCCCTGTGATAGCAGGACTACAGCTACTGGGCTGTGGAGAGATCTCTCTTTAGCTCACGGGGCTAGGTCGCTGCAGAGAGACGCGGAAGTCCCGGGTTCGAGCCCCGGACAGTGTGGGGCCGACCTGATGCGGCAAGGGCGCCCGCCTGAGCCCCCGTTGCGTTACACAACATAAAAACTGTAAGCAATAGCACATTATCCCAATCCAAAAGGGGTAGTTGCGAGGATGACTCAGCTGAAAATCTGCAACCTTCCTGAAGGACTTCCTCTCTTCCAGGTCTCTAAACCCCATGTCGTCTTCTCATCTCCCACAAACGTGGTGATAATATGGGATTGACTCCACTTAATGGTGGTATTTAACGGAAGAGGTCAAATACTAATGTCAGATTGCCATTCCCCTAAGTGACATGAACATAGGCGATATTTTTTCTTCTTTTGGAGGGTCCTCTTGGATCCTCATCCTCATCCATTAAATTCTAGCAAACACCAGCAAGTAGTAACTCTCTACTTTTTCCTTGATCCTTCCATACCAGCTACTCTTCACTCATCTCCACTACCCTACACTTATGTTCTCCCTTGCTTCCCATAACTCTCTAGAAATCTTCTTTAGCACTCCTCCCTTCACCTCAACATTACTGTTGCAGCTTCCTCCCTGATTGATTCCTAAGCGAGGGGCGGTGTGACAGCGCTGATCTTTGGTTAGTTATATACAGTACATCCTAAAGGAATCATATAAAAAAATGTTCCCACATCAGCTCCTTTGAATTGATATAAATATTTTTTCTTATATTTATAATAAAATCCATCTGTTTTAATTACCAAAATGTAATCTACAGGAGACTGCTCACATACTGTATTTTCAAGAGATGTGGAAAATGTTTTATAATCCCTAAATTTAAAGTAACTCTACAAAAAGATTTTTATTAGGCATTCAAATGCCCATTTACACGAGGCACAGGTGTCTGAACAGTATTGGAACATGTAATCACCAGCTGGTCTTTCAGAAATGAGTACCACAGCACAGAGTCTGCTATTATCCCACTGTTAATATAGTGGAAGTGTTAATAATGTCTTAACTGGATATCCATATGTTTATTAATACTGTAAGTTTATTACTTTTTTCCTAGTTTAAATTTTTAAGTCAGATTTTTTTAAGACTGGTACTTTTTTGACTTTTTAGATTATCATCTTAAATTAAAAAGCAATTATCATTAGTCTGTTTTCTTTTTCTCTCACATTAAAATGTGTAGCAGGGTCTTCTTCATTTCTTCTTAGTTCACTGTAGATAAATGTCTTGGCTCTTACAACTTACCCATGGAAAGGTTCAAATCGCATCTTCCTTTAAACTGTTATTATGGGATTTTAGCCAGATCTGCAGTGCTTTTGTTCTTCAATATATTTCTTTTTGCCATGACTAACACTCATGACGTTTAGTCTGAGAATTATTCAATGTAGCACACCCTAGCTTCAAAACATTTAGAGCCTGTCTCAGATTTCGCTCACTGTTATGAACATAAAGCACTGATTACTTGAGGCCTAGAGATAATTTCCTCTTTTTTAGCCATGACATTATACTCCCTTTTGGATACATTTGCCCTTAACTTTATTAGAACAATATGATATTGACTGCACGATATTGGTAAACCAGATAATATTATTGCTGAACAGTAAAGAGTTCAGTAATCACTACAATACGTGGATTTCTTAAACACAACTGTTTTATTTAAGAATAAAGCAAGAACACTTCTATGTAAGTGGTGGTAGAGGCATAACATTGATGTCTGTGAATGCTTAAGACACGCTGTCTTTAAATATCTAATACTGTTGTAAGCAATATTATGATGATTGTATTGCTAAAGATGGCACCTTGCTTTTTAAAAGTCTACCAGTAGAGTCAAGTCTGAAATTTGGTTTGTTCTATTACAGTTACATATTGTGTAATGCTTATAAAGTCAGTCTTCTAAGATTGTAATTAAAATGATAATGAAATTTGCAACTCAAATATCAGAAGCACATATAATTTAATGTTTTGTAACTAGTTTATACTACTGTAATTTAAAAACAACTGAAATACGTCTAGGTCATATAATTTAATGTTTTGTAACTAGTTTATACTACTGTAATTTAAAAACAACTGAAATATGTTTAGGTCCACTGTAAGAAAATGGTAACTGCTGCTATTAATCTAGTAAGAGTAATTTACTGTACATTACTTGTTAGTGTTTGTTATTGTTAATGTGATTTTTCAGATAAAATGAAGGTTTCTCTTATTAACTCATCAGGTCTTTACAAAACTTTATATCATACACAATATGAGTCACCTTAAACAGAACCTGAGAAATGTCTTCTAGATGGAGGAGGGAGGCATTGGAGACAATTGGATTGTCTTTCTTTGTTATACTGATAGATAGCATTGTTTCCAAAGTGTAAAAAAATGATCACACCAAAGAAACGAATCACCTGAGTGCAGTATTACTGCACTACAGAACATACTGTATTATTTTGTAAAGAATGGTAATATGCAAGGCGTGCTGTCATGTAGATGAAAACCAGCATGAACGTTGGTTACCATAAGTATTGCGATAAGGATGTAATACTTCTGTTATACTGTACATTATCTTACAAAACAGTCAGTAACTTTTTTCTTTTTCCATGTGTTACAATCAATGCAACACAGCATTTGTCATTCTCATTACCATTGAGTATTACAATTACCATTACACCGCACTTTTGAATTCAAATGAAATAAATAGGGAAGTGTTTACCAATATGCATCTGCTTTTTCAACAGTCTGTTATTAGAGAATTCTAGAAGAAGAAATACAGAACTGTACATCTATTACTGCATATATTTAAATATTTACTACAGAGCTTCAGTTTCCATATAAAGTTCTGTTAACACAAACCAATTATTTTACAGGCAGAAATGTGTTACCATGTAACTATGACATACTTCTGGGTAGAGGGTACAAGTCATTTCCTTTAGCTCATTAAGGAGACAGTTAAGAACAGGAAAACAGTCAACAGTATTTGTTGATGTGATAGATAGTGCTCTTTTCTGAATCATTTGCCTATGAAATAACCACAATTTACTGTCTATTACAATTTATCGACCATGTAGACTTTCTTCCTACTCTGAACTAATATACTAGTAAATGACAGGTCATAATTTTATGTACTGTATTCATGAACCCATTCCCTTGCGTATGAAATCAGACCTCCCTCGCTGACTACATCTTACAGTACAGTATGTTGCCTTCTCCTTCACCAGAGCAAATGTAGGATACAATTAAACACAGCCAGGCCCCTTTGTGCAGGATAAACGAATTAGGTTAGAAAATATGTGGATCTGACCACAAAGCAAAGGCAATTAATGACTCCCAAGAGCTGTGCCTGGAGTACTGACATTTTTCTTGATGAGCACCCACTATTGATTTTCTCGCTCCCACACAAGAAAATAACTTGGTTGTTATTATAGCTGCCCAGGGGCCTTTAATTAGCCAAGTGATACATTATGAAAAAAGGCTGTATGTTTGGGTTTTCATTCACAGTCTGTGTTTTGGCTGTGGTATCAGCCCTGTGTTTTATCCCCTTTCCACACGCTCCTATGTAAGTAAGACTCCTGATGGCTACAATTTCCCTAAGACCTACTAAAAATGGTATGATCCAAGAAACATCTGTCTACTACAGCTACAAAATCTGCACCTAATATACCAGCATAGTATTGATTCTTTCTGTCTCAAAGAAAGAGGTTGTTGTCCTTGAGCATCTTCAAATGAAAGTCCTCAATATTAGCAATGCTAGAGGGGTAGACAGTATTAGACAGATTTAAACCCCCATTGGCAGTCCCACAGGAAGGCTTGTAACTGCATCAACAAACACCACAGACCTCCAACAAAATGCCTTCTATTACCTGAAGTGCATAAAGATAACCACAGTGACAGTGGCCAAACTACTTCCATTTCACTACAGATTTGGCATAAATTGATAGTTAAATTTGTGCAGGTCTCAAAACCTGTGTCTCTTAGGACTAATTATTCTACAGTACAGTATGTTGCATTCAATGTGCAAAAAGTGTCCATATTGGAAGGCAGCTTCAACTAACATTTCAAGATGCATCCAAAATGGTAAGGTTTCTAAAAATGCAATGAGGTTATAGATAAAATAAAAGTTTTGAACATTTTCACAAATCTTAATCTTTAAAATGCCAGTGGTTTGAAGACTCTGTGTGTCTTCCTCATGTGTCAAAAATAGGCATTTAAGTGATAAAGTGAAGGCTGTGAAAAAAACACAAATCATGCTTAACAAGATGCAAATAGTTTGATATCTCTTCATTTCATTTCATTAAGATGCAATTCAAGTTCCAAAAATGAAAATCGAGTGAATACAGAACAGCAAGCCAACTCTTTGCATTGACAATAAGTTGAATTTTCCATAACATTTGTAAGTGGCATTATAAAAACAACATAGTTTGCAAATTGCTACAAAGATGTACAAAAAGCTTTAGAGTGTAAAGAGCTTTCAGTATGTGACTCTTCACACATCACGGATTATAAAAATGGTGAGGCCCACCACCCATTCCCACCACTGAGAAGACACATTGTAACCAGCAAGGTGTAAGACACTCCCATGGTACATCAGAAAAGTGAAAGGCACAGTACGTGAAAGACAACAAGACCACCGATTTCCAGGATGCTTGGAGAGAGTAAGGGAATCTAAAGATGCCCTAAACAAAAACCAATTAACCTGCAAATGAAACACTTGTTAATCATACCTTTGCTAAGATTAGTGTTGCTTCTCAAATACAGTATCACACACAGCAAGCAACACTGAGCATCTTTTCATTTGATTTTTTTAAAATAAAAAAATAAGAAACAACAATGTACTGTACTTACAGTCCACCCCCGCCTAACTTACATTACATGGCTAGAAAAGATATAGAAAACTGCTTTAGATATAAAACTTTTTAGAAGGAAAAACGGGTGTTTTTCCAACCTTGTGATCAGCTTAGAATCTGTGTGTATGCTTCTCCTTACCACTAGGGAACACAAATATTTCTCGCAGGGATTAATTTTCTTTCCTTCTGTCTGTCTCTCTCTATCCATGGCGCTGACATTCTGAATGGTTAAAGATTGTACAACTCCTTAGATTTGTTTTACACCTACTGTACAGTAAGTTGTTCTGAGATGCTGCTTTTAAAAGCATTATATATGAATAATATAATAATTGTTACACTCTGTTGTGGGAGCATGTAGTTTATAGTTAAGAGGATCCTGGGCAGAGTTCCAAAAAAAGATTACTGGGGAAAAGTTTAGAGTTTACCAAAGCGAAGGTTGAAAGCTGGAATCCACAAACCGTAGTCAAAAGCAGAGCCAAGGAGTTCAGGTAACGAAAACAGGTGAGTTACACAGACGCTGAAACCAGGAGCCGAAATCCACAAATTGTAGTGAAAGGATGCTAAGGCAAAAAAAATTAAAAAAAATAGAAAATATGGGAAGGTTTCGAGATGCATCCATAAGATGGTACAGGACAGTATTACACTGGGTAGGGAAGAACTAACAGCCATTCTGTGCAAGGATGCTACTCCTGTGTCACAACCTCGTTACCTGGTTATACCAATACACAAACATGAAAACTGGACTATACTGTATGTCTGGGGCACTGTGAACCAAGTTGACCTAATAATAATAGTAGTAATAAAGAACTTTGATTTGTGCACTAATGGGTTAATTATTGTATTGTATTGTTAATGGGTTTCTGATTGTACAGATTTTTCTCACAACTTAGTGTAGCTGGGCTACTTTAAGGATTTACTGCGCCAACTGGCAGTCTTACAGAGTAGTGAAGTCCTCCATCAGATTAAAAAAACGTTCAAAAAACTAAAAAAAGGATAGTATGGTGCTGTCTGTGACACTGTGGTGCCTACAATGGTATAGAGGACCTACTAATTCCTCACACATTCTAGATGGCTACATTTGTAATTACTGCTTGTAACAAAATGTTCCAAAATATTCTCCAAAACACCATATGATCTTATGATGTATATGTGAAAAATGACAACAAGAAACTACATGATTACATGTAGCCTGCATGGTGACAATGAAAAAGATTAAAGAATGAACTGCAGACAGAATTATTATGGCTTATAGACCTCTGACATACAGCAAATCACAGAGAAAAGCAGCAAGAGTAAGTGATTAAGGTTATTTCTAGCTTAACAAAAAGAGGATTTACAAATGGAGACAGGCAACACATCAGTTTTCAATGTGTAAACATTTTTTACACATTTGGATGAGATTTTGGTACAGTATTTCCTGTTAAATCGTCTTTTTCTTCTTATTCTTATTGTACCCATGCAAAAATATTGAGTGCATTCAAACTAGCGAGCTTTCTGGTAATTGTGCTTTTCTTTTCCATGTATTGGAAAGGGAGTACAGAATCTGAGCTCATCCGGAGTAGCTCCTCCATGATGGTAACAGTAATATCACCTGTTGCATCTAGAGAAATATACTGAGGGACATTAAAAATGCAACACATGGAGTATTGGAACCAATTGCATTTGTTGTGTTTATAATGCCTCTCAGTACATACTGTATATTGAAATCAATTTAACTGTATACAATGCTTACCCCAAGTTCATTCTCTAATCTCTGTTTTGCAAAGTCCCAAACGACTCCGACGTGCTTGAGTTACCTGTGTAGCCACATTTCATAGTCAGTAATGACTGTTATAATAGAACACTGATGAGCTTCTTGTATAGGCCTACATACAACAGAACAGTCTCTACGGCGAAAAGCAAGAACACAAAAGTACAAATATGTCAGAAGAACTTTTGCTTTGCTTTTATGATCTAACTTAATCTACGTAGGAAGCTGTCTTAGATACTCTAACTCTTCATACAGTAACTGCAATAGACTTTCAGTTCAATAACTGTGATGTAAACAACACCTGTACTGATGCTGTAACCTCAGTGAACAGTTTAATAGAACAATTTATGTAACAATTTAGTGTAAACAGTTCATAAAGTATTAAAATACAACAAAAAAATCAACTATTTAAATATACCCGTCTGTCTTTTGCTGTTATTGGTAGCAGCATTTATAGATTACACATAAAGTGTTTTACAATATATATCACAGAAAAACTTGACACTGATTTTCTGAAAGTGACTGCAAATTGTCAAAGAGGAAAGCTATTAGGAAAAGAAAGCAGGTGTGTGTTTGAAACACAGACACATATGTTAAAACCTAGATTGAAAACCAAAAATGTGGTATTTTCACTACCTGCTTTACTACTGTACCTTCTTTATCTGCTTTTCTGTTACAGTATGTTGGCATTATCAATAGCTGTCATGCCATAAATGTTGCAGGCATATCGAAAGGGCCTATTAAAGGGAACACAGTTGTCAATATTTTGATCTGGCTGTAGCACTAGCTGCAGTGTGTCTCAGCTGTCTTCCCTATGACTTATCTCCTCATCTCTGTGTTTTTCTCATGTAAAATTGATTCAGCATCAATGATTGCCTGAGGTGAAACAAAAAACTAGAATCAATGAGTGAAATCAATACCCCCCTGTGTCTTCACAGTTTAAAGGAGGGAGGTCAACAGATGCAAAACAGGGAATGCAGGGGAAATAATAGACATTTGTTAAAATTCTGTACAGAGCATTCTATTTTGTATTGTATTTAGTAAATTAAAGATCATTGAAAGGAATTCTAAAAGTATATGCTTTAACTGCTCTACATAGAGGCTGTGCAGATGTCTGAACCTACTGTACAATCAAACTTATATGGCTACTTAGATTGTTCATCCATTAATTTTCTATTTAATAATCAATTCAACCTTAGATGGTCAATCTGGCAACCTGACAAACACAGGGTCTGAGGTAGGACTACAACCTAAAAAAGAGACATCGTAGGACCCAAATACATCAATTCCTCAAACAAGCATTGTACAGCAAACCAGACATTTGGTTAGCATGTCTTTGGAGTGTGGGAGGAAACCAGAGCACCCTGATAAAACCACACTGACTCAAGGAAATCTTACACACCCCACACAGAAGATGCTCCAAAGAAGAATCAAACCCAGGACCCAAGAACTGTGCTTAAATTGCGAGGTATTAAATTGGCTTACTGTGCAGAATCATGAATAGCAGATGTATTGGCTGTTTTATATATGCTGAATAAGTTAACAATCTTTTCTTTGCATATTTCCCTTGACTTTCAGAAGATAATAATAATAATAATAATAATAATAATAATAATAATTCAGGTGGGTAGCTGCGTCAGCATGTGTAGGCTGCAAAGGAATAGTTCATAAAGCACTTTGTCCTGAAATCACTATATAAGTGTAAGGATGTTATTATTATTATTGTTATAGGTTTATTCCATGCTGAAAAGAGAAGAAAACACAACATTTCGGCCGTGGAGCCTTCTTCAGGTGTGACCCTTCAAGTTTCTCACACCTGAAGAACGCTCCACGGCCAAAACATTGTTTTTTTTCTTTTCTTTTCAGCATGGAATAAACCTATAACAATAATAATAATAACATCCTTACACTTATATAGTGATTTCAGGACAAAGTGCTTTATGAACTATAATTGGGAAGGAGAACAAAGTAATGAAACCAATTCAAAGATGGGGATTATTATGCCATGACTGGTGTAGGCAATGGGGAAATTTGTGCACGACACTGGAGTAGCACTCCTACTCTTCTTGAGAAACACCATGTGATTCTTAATGACCACAGAGTGTCGGGGGCTAAGTTTTACATCTCATCTGAAGGACAGTGCCTTTTTTAGATTACACTGTCATTAGGACCCACAGTGACCGCAGGGTGAGCACTCTGTACTGGTCCTGGTAACACCTTTTCCTGCTTCCCAGGAGGTCTCCATTCCAGGTACTGCAATTCAGCCAACAGCAGCACAAACATACTCTGTATTTCAGATTATCCTAATTCATGCTTGAAGATCCCTGATTGATTAGATTCAATAAATAACCACTGCAATCACTTTAAAACATTGACAATCCTCTTTGCTTAAATATTTTCCTTATGTGAGTTAAAAATATAGTCTGGCTGTATTTACATGTACTGTATGCATTGAAGTCCTGCTCTATGTACAAAGTTTGAACATAGAGCTGTCAGAGTCAACCATACTACAGACATTCCTTCTGTTTTTTAGATTAGATTTATCCTTGCACTAATCAGAGCCAAAGTACCATTAGTAAATCAGATCTAATAAACTGTATTGATAATTATTTAATAGGTATTATGACAATGGCAAACCTAACTGAATAAAACATACACATTAAAGACTGTCATTCTTCAGCTAGAGGGTGGTAAAAAGACAGGGTGTTCACAAGAATAGCTATATCAATGAAACCTTTAACCCAACAGCCACTTTTCTGACACATTAGCAAAGCTTATCTTCATATTCAGCACTCCTATTATTAATGAAAGGCAGATACAATTACACAACAATTTAATGTGTAAATAATAAAGACGGTATATCTCTTTTCAACTTAAAAATGAGAATGAGCTTGAGGTTAGAGCCTGGTTTTCTATCTCTCATATTATAGCATCAACACAAAATGAATGTCAATAGCTTTAGCTGCTGTTTACATTTAGTCTACTGTCATACTGCATTTCATACAGGGTATGCTGAGTAAATTCTTTGCAATGATACTGTTGTCCAAAGACCATGTTCACTCATCGGTGTGTTTTGTGCAATTATAAAAGACAACCTTCCAGTGCAGCTGCTTTGGAACTGCAACACAAACTTTCACAATTTTATGGAATGTTAAATGTTTAACTTGCTGGAGTATTAAATGAGAGAATACAATATGTCTGCTGAAAATAATAGGAATCATGTCAACTTATCACACCTATTGTTGTATGAAATGACAAAATTGTGACAACATCATGAATATTGCAAGAATGAACAACAGGAAAGAAAACTACAAATGTCTGGTAATACCTGCACCATTATTAGGATACTACTGTCTTTCAAGGTCCACCACTGTGGAAAAAATAAGTGACAGGTCAGCAAAGAAAGGTATCTTTGTTCTTTAACCTATTCAGTTATACTGTTAATTCACTTCAACATCCAACCTTTTAACTTACATGTACAATATGTTTGCTCATAAAGAATAACAAGTTTTATTTAATAAGGAAAAAATAATTAAAATCAAGTTGTCACGGTCTCCACTAATCAGACACAAACCCCTGCTTCTTCCTACGGACACACATCCTAATTATCCAACCACGTCCCTAGTCCTGCACCATACCTCCCAACCACCCACTACTTAAGGGCTCCTCACCTGCACCTCCTCGCATAGTATTACAGTATGTTCGTGCTTATAGAGCCCCCCCTTTGTTTAAACCTCTTCTTCTAAGAAAACCACCGCCTTGAGAAATCCCGGCTTCTAGACCTACGCATCCTCCTGGCAACGCGACTCGGCTAAGTAGACCCGGTTTCCGCTCTCCCCTAAATTTCCCTTTCGATCAACTTTAGCTAAGCACCGCATAGGGTCCAATCCCCTTTCTTAACCCTCAGGCACCTTACATAAGTACCACAAGGCAAGTATATGATCTGCTTTATTATACATAACTTCAGTGTGCTTTCTGTTTATTCTTGTGTATCTGATAATTTTGCACTGCACGCCTGTTAAACCAAAGTAATGGCTATGTAAGGGCTATGTACAGTAGATTCTTTTTTTCACTTGAAAACAGTCCAAAATACAACTAGAGGCACACCTGTGCCCATCTGAAATCCAAACACAAACTTTGACTGTTTTCTGAACAAATAAGTAATTGTTCTTGGTTTTTGTGCATTTACAGATTAGGTCAAGTAAATAAAATGACTAAATTTATTTTACATGTCTCAGGAAGATTTAAGATTATATCTTTAGATTTACATATTTTCTGTTGCTTCACATGCGGTATTTACTCATATTGCCTAATAGTATTGTTGATACAATATGAAACTGCAGATCAATTTCAGAATGACTTCTCACCTGACAAAAACATCACAATTTATATTATCAATTACAAATAACTTTAATTGGTAAATATGCCTAAATGACATACTTTTCAGTGGTCATGTGATATGAATTTGTTAGCACTTATTTCCCTTTCAACAACATAACCGGAATAGTTTATAATAGATATTTTTCTAGGTTAAGAGAAAGTTTTCTTGATTTAGGTCAGCTCTATTTTTTGTGAAGTTACTCTAAACCAGAATGTAATGATCTGCTATTCTGAACCATCAGCCCCAGAGTGCAATGAAAAATGTATTATTACACTGTTTGTTTTTGCCAAGGACACTGCAGTAGGAGTGAAATTCTCACCTTGATTTGGAAAATGTTGCAATTGTGGTTTTTATTTCTAATATATCTTAAGATTTCAAGAAATGAAACAGTAAAGGAGCTGCATTGCACCATATCTAAACTATTTCAGAACTAACAACCATTAAAACTTTATCTATTCCAGGTTAAAGTGTCCAGTGTTTTTTTTTTAATCTATGCACAAACTAAGCCTAACAATTCTTGATTTTCTCTTAAATTATTTAGTATTTGTCACGATCCTCATCCTTCCTCTTAAGGGCGCTCCGACCCTTTCGTATTTTAGTTCATTACGTGCACTTGTCCCCTGTTTGTCAGTCTTTAAGGCGGGTGCTCCTGCTATGCTGCGCTCAGCATTGGGAGATGGACGCTCAGAAGCCCGCCTACCAGCAGGTCCAGGAGAGACCCGACAGCATAGGCTTCACCACGGCGTCCTGACCATCTGAGTCCGGGGCTCGGAGCGCCTGGCCTCGTTAGCCTGGTTTTATTCCCTGTCCCTGTCCTTGTTCCGTATTTTAACTTTGTTTGTCTCATCTTGGATGGATGGTTTTGGACTTTGGACCGTGCCCCAGATTTTCCCCTTGGACTGTCTGAACTTGTTTGGTTGCGCCACGCCCCCTGAGCACCATCATCACACCCCCCTGTCTGTCAACCCATCCTGATCCTCTACATCTCTTCCCTGTTGTCCTTTTCCACTTTCTTCCGGATTACACCGTCGGCATAGGGTCCTGAACTACGCTTCAGGGGAGCCTGGGCCGGCTGTCGTTACACTATTTTTCAATATCTTTCTAATCGCATGTTTAGCTGAAGCAAGAATTAGATCCACTGCCCTTTCCCTTCTGTGTTTTCAGCCATATCTTTTAGCTGTTTCTGTTTTTGAAATTTACAAAACACTTTATATAGACCTTTTCTATGTGTTTCTTGTGGTGGAAAACAATCTAACTGTGGCACTAGGGAATGCCACAGGCAACTGTATGAAGAAATTAAAGCATGCAAATGGTCCTGAGATGTAAATTTTGAAACATAATAAAGGTTGTTTGTTTCAGGTTTCATTTTGCCTGTACAGAATAAATAGTTGTACTGTATATTTATCAATGAAGTCAAAAAGTTTGAAAATGCTGAAAATAATTTGTTTTTTTTTATTTTGTCTCAAGCATTCTTAGTGAATGCTACTATAGGCCTTTTTATAGTAAAGGTATTTATTTTTTATATAATCATTTATAACAGGCACAACATGTATTTGAACATGGTATTATGGTTAAAAACTAGATAGCTTGTTCGTAGGTACCCTTTATCTGATAAAAGTATCAGATGTAGTATCTAACTGCTATTTATAACATATATTTTAAAATTCTATAACTGATTTATAGCTGTGTTGTTTTATGTAAATTGAAAAATCATATCTGACTTGTAACCAGAACATACCCCTGCAAAATATTCTAGTCAGATGACCGTCCTTTCCTTGCTGGCCTGAGGTCTAAAAAGGTCAAATAAGCCTTTTATTACATTTTGAGATCTTTCTAATCCCTGATGAGGGAGGATTACTAAACTGTGAATCATATAATGGGGGAGAGAGAAGCCTAAAAGCTCAGAAGAGAACAGTTCAAATATAAAAATCTAATTAAAAAGTGTTTAAACGATTGTTAAGCCACAACAATACCTAAGAAATAAACTGTAACAGATGGTGGGTTCTCTGGAACATTTCCAGAACATAGTGGGGCTCCTGATTTAATCATCCAATAAATATGTTTGTTAGGGTTGCAGGCCCTATGTCTGTTGGTTAGCTGTCCAGTTCAGAAATTCCCTTATTCAGGTCTCAAATCTACAGTACATCATAAGCCGATCACCTATTAATAATTTAGTCAGAAATAAGGATGAGCATGCTGAGAGGAAGATGCTTAAAGTTCTGTATGTTGATACTGATGTTTTTGAAAAAAAATACTTCTGAAGCATTTTTGAAATTAGGACTCAGTGCCAAACTTTAAGGAAATGTCTAAACAAACCCATAGATGCAGTAGAATTGGGGTTGGGAATCAATGTTCTATCTAGACAATAGGGGGAATCAATTAAAAAGACGAACAGAATATTAGGATATAAAGTTAAAAGAAACATTGGGACATTTACATTTCAGTTAATCAATTACCTGAATAGGAGAAGTTCTGAAACTCAGAAATGGGCACAGAATTTATACCAATTACAAATCCCTTTCAACTTTTTAGGAGCCATTAGCAATTTCAAAAATAAGCTTGAAATAGAAAATGAAATGAATTACCCTGTGATTAAGAACTATATATATATGATATATGGTTTATAAATATAAACCAGAAGACACAGCTGTCCCCCGGGACCAAGGTTGGGAAAAAAATGAGCACAAAGAAATAAATATTTTAGTCTCAAACAGAGAAGACTACAAGGGGGCTTGGTTTATGTATTCACAATCCACAAAGCCTTTGGTAAAGCAATCTTATGGGCTTCTTCAGAATCAAGAAAATGTGTTTTACTACACAAGGCAAAAAGATTCCTTGCTGCTGTCAGATTCTTTTGCTCTATATTAATAATTGCAATCTAAACAGGCCTGTTTCTAAGTCACTCGAAAACTACTGTATATCGACTAAACTGTTCAAGTAGGTAGCTGCGTCAGAATGCCTGGGCTGGAAAGGAACGAGTAAAGGTTTATTCCATGCTGAAAAGAGAAGAAAAGAAACACAATGTTTCGGCTGCGGAGCCTTCTTCTCTTCTCTTTTCAGCATGGTATCAACTAAACTGTGTCTGCTTCAGTTAAATCTCTGAGCAAACTACATTCACTCCCAGTTAAATCCCAGTGAAATCTGCTCTTTAGATCTCTACTAATCAATCATCCACTCATATTCTCTAGTGTCATTTACACAGTAAACTCATATTTTCCTCATTACAGCCTAGGAAAATCAATAAGCAAAATTACAAAGAATATAATTACAAAACTACTGAATTACCAGATCAAAACGTAGCGGAACACTTCAAGAAACCAAAAAGCTTTCTGCTTGAAGCCTGTTGATATTGTGTTGTTGCTGTTATTTTTACTTTATATGCTTAAACATCATTTGAGAATATGACCTAAATCAAAAACACTTTAGCTTAAGTAGTCAAGCTGCGTGCTTTGGACTGTTGTCTGTTGCTCTCTGGATGATCTCTTGTTCCATTACTACATCTAAACTGCCGACAAAAGCATTGTAAAAGCCAAGCACTAGATAATAAATCTGTTCCCTCAGCACAAACATTGTCTTGGAGAGGAGCACATAGTTGTCCTAGAATAAGTCTTCTAATATTTATAATTAAGTTAAGCTCTTTAAGCAAGAAGCAAAAGAAAAAAAAACTTAATTACAACTGGAAGGAACTATATATTTAAAAACATTTTTCTTAAAATTAGTATTTATATTTTTTCAGTTTTGTACGTAAAGAGGCAAATGATTGGCAAGTAATTTTCATTGAGTGCCAAAATAAAATTATATTACCAAAAGTATATCTGATTCTGCTCTCAATAAATATACCCAAAAACCATTTGACAAACAAAGGCATATTATTAGTTGCTGCTTTAGAGAAAAGTAAATCTTTCCTGTGTCATAAACATTGAAAAACATTGTCTTCAACACAGCTTGAAACCAATCTGAGCCATTATCATACAAACACCAGATGTCAATTAAACAAAGACATTTCCAATTTTTCACATAATTATTTTTCAAATAATCACCTACAGTTTCTAATTCCTCTAATTATACATAGACTGTAAATAAGAAATCCATCTTTATCATGAAAACAAAAGATTATTTTGTAACCTGCATATAATGAAAAAATGCAATAAAATTGCATTTTTGTTGCTTGACAAAATCAAAATATTTGGTAGAATGGCCTTTAATGGCTAATTACTGAAAATTATCATCATTGAAAATTATTACGTGTTGAATAAATCAGCATCAGCCTATACAAGTGGTTCAAACTAAAGAGAACAGCCGCTGCCTCATTAAATGATAAATGAAAGACAGAACAACTCCAAAGTGTGGACAATTATGATACAAACAAGAGAACAGGAACTGTTGAAACCAACTCCAGATATAGAAGAAACTTTGAGCAGTGTAGCAAAATCCAGAGATTATTACAAATAATTTGATGTAACAGACAGTTACAGTATAGAAACTGACAGTGGGGACAGTATAGAAGTATAGAAATGTATCATATGCAAATATCCATGATGCAAAACAAATACAAAAACGTGATTGTAGTTTAAAAACTAAAAGTAAAATCTGTAAACTGTAAAAGTAAATATCCTTTTAAGATACATTTTTTTAAATTTAGCATGATGTCTGTTAATTTAGATGAATCTCGAATAGATAATTTTCTAATTTTAGAAAATAGGTTTATAAAAAGAAAAATTAAGCAATGAATTCCTCTTAATTTTTCATAGTCTTTGTGTATGAATTAAGGGCTGATAATGTATTGCTATAATTAAACTTTGCCTTTTATTTGAAAATTTCCATTAAAAAGTGTAATGTATGCAAACAATGGAAAATCATTTGTGCTATTTATTATCATCTATTCACATTTTTAAGCTTTTCTGGAAATGTTTTAAGATTGCTATAGTATGAAAAAAACTAGTATTCTTAAAATAATTTCTCAGAGGATCTTAATCAGCTTCATTTTAAATAAGAGTTAAGTATTGTGCATACTGCAGATGTGCTGGCAAAACCTTGGTAGTGCAATTAAATATGTTCTAACAAATCATTGTTTTTACAAAAATAAAGTTTCATTATTGGGTTTTTTTTAGCTTTCATACTGTTGCAACATGTTTTGAGGATAATATTCAGTCCAGAATCCAACTAAATGTCTTGTTATACTAAAGTTATAAAAATTATGGGCACACATTGCAATATACTGTAATTGTCAGACTCCACTAAGCTTTCCCCCCCCAAGGTAAAAAGGAGGTTTTAAGCCAAAAATGGAATGAGGGCATTGATTCAGACAGTTACTTTGATTAAAGGCACTATTACTGCAGTATTTTAACAGTTAGTTGACTCTGGTAACGTGCTGAAGAGAAAGAAAGACAGCCATGCAAAACTACATTTCAATCGTGCTCAGCTACTGAATGAGTTACTTTTGATATTCAAGGTAATGTTCATGGTCCTGTTTCTCATTTAGAAATGTGTTTATAATGAACTTATAGTGAGAGTAATGAACACACCTGGTAACATAAACAATGATTCTGCAAAGAAGACTGCAAAGGCTATAAATAATGTCATGACTTATAGACTGTTTTAGCAGTATTTAAAACTGGAAGAGATTCTTCAGTATAATTATTTGAAAATATTTAAGTATTGTTGTAGAAAGGAGGTAGTGATCTTACTGCTTTTGCAACAGGAAACAAATACAATGGTAAAGAATGTAACACAATCTGCAACATAAAGCAACAGTTAACTCTAACAAGAAGCCTATTCACCCTTAACTAAGGTAATGCATTGTCATTTGTTACCTTAATTGTTTTGAGACATTTTAAATGGTTATGAAACAATCATAATGAAAGGCACAAAGATTGAAAAGATTCAAAAAGAGATTTACTGTATTTTCAATAAAAAGTATGCAAGAAGATAAGGATCAAAATTTCATTACATTAGCTCTGCAGTCAAAAAGCACTCCACTAGTCCATCTGCAGTATTTTCCCTCAGGTACTATTCCATCTATGCATATCTATAAAAACCTGGAAATATCCAGGGAAAGTAGTTTTGGTTCTTTATAGATTCTAATTCAATCTATTCAATCCTTCAGTTCTAAGAAATCTACTTTTCAAGTAAATACCAGTCCACAAACTGTACACAAATATAGTTCTGCTATTTCAGGCTTAAGTATAACTATTTAAATTCCTAGCAATATCAGGAGAATTTTAGACTTCAGCTGAAAATAAAATCATTGTATCTGCTCTCAATCTGACATAGTGCTGTTATTCATGTTATACATTTATACTGTAATTGTTCTATCAGTGCTATACCCATAAAACAAACATAAAAATGAACTTAGACTTTTACTCCTTCATTCCAGTCAATAGTTTATAAGAGTATAAATTAACAATTAATTTAAATTTTCTAAACAGCCACTCTGAAGTGAAACTGCATTCATGGTCAATCTTTTTTGTGTTTTCATTACAACTGAAAAGCAATCACAGGTCATAGTGAAGAAAAAGTGTCACCTTTAAAATCTGAATTTATAAAATCTGAATAGTTAGAAGTTATGATTCCATTTCCATTCCATCTTTAATATGATGGTCATCCGTTGATCCAAAAAACATGCTAACAATGTACAAAAGTTAATATTATAAATATAAAAAGCAAAGAATGGCTATAAACAAGGCTATTTGTCTCATCTAGCCTGTATGATACTTAGTTGCTACTGTAATTGATCCAAGGATCTCATCCAGCTGTTCTTGACAGAAGACAGGGTTAACAACATCAACGGGTATATGTGGCTTACTTTCTAACTTTGAATTAGTAAAGTGTATCTTAAGCACCCTAAATGTTTAATTAAAT
This sequence comes from Atractosteus spatula, assembly GCF_055471065.1. NCBI lineage: Eukaryota > Metazoa > Chordata > Actinopteri > Semionotiformes > Lepisosteidae > Atractosteus > Atractosteus spatula. The sequence goes on along the minus strand of NC_142713.1, from coordinate 32,117,314 downwards.
GGCTAATTAATCATTATTTGCCGTATTACATGAAGTTATTGTTACAACTAACATTTGAGAAGAAAACCAGAGAACAGCTTTCATGTTTTTCAAATTGCCAATCAATATTTTATTTTCGTTTATAACCACTAGAGGCTTTAGATTAGTGTGCATTGGACATCCTGAAACTTGAATAAGTGCAGTGTATACAACTGGTGGAACAAGAGAGAATAAAAAGCCTGTTGTTATAAACAAACCTGCAATAAGATGGATGAAAATTGGACTACGTGAATCTGTGTTTATGTACAATATTTGACTTATTACTTCTGTATCTCCAAAAGTAGACAAAAAAAATAAGATTTACAAGTGGTAGTCCTTCTGTTGCAGACACTACATTACACACACAGTATGTATATTTCTATGTTAGGTTGGAAAGCTGTGTCAGAGTGTGAACTTCAAAGGAACAAATGGAGGTTAATACCATGTTGACATCCAAAAGGAAATAAGAAAAACACAATGTTTTGAGTGCTGAGGCTGCTTCAGGTGTGTGTATACAGTATGTACTGTATAGTGACAAATTACCCAATGAAATATTACAAAAATACATACTGTATTGTATAATGTGTCTTGCTTAAAAAAACTAAACGTGTACTATAATAATAATACCATTGCACATAGGAAATGCATATTTGCACATGAGTTTTAAATGAAAGTCATGGAGAAGGTCAAACCCTAATCTCATCCTACTCCACTTACTGTACAAGTACAGTACATACATGTAAGCACCAAAATTCTAAGTTGCCCAATTGTGCATTTAGCTTCTACATCCACCCCTTACCTCATTTTAACCCTTGCAAGCTCACTGACTCAACCGACAGCATCATTCACATGGCCAGATCATCGTTTTCTATGCAAGACAAGTTAAGGCAATAAAGCATGTGCAAACATGAGGAGAATATACAAACTCCAAGTACAGCAGATAGCACCCCAGGCCCAGAACTGAACCCAGAGCCCCTTCAAGGCAGCAATGCTAACTAATGCACTATTGTGCCAGCCCTTGAACATAGTTAGAAACATAAAAGCATGTTATGTGTTGATGTGAACTCTTGTACCAGGAAGACTTTCACTGATATCTAGAGAAGATCGGATGCTGGCATCATGCAACATGAAACCTCTAATGGATCCTATTCTCCAACAAAGTAAAATATCTAATGTAAGTTCTCTTTCAACTTAGACCATATTCAGACGCTGGTCCCCAATCAGATGGGGGCGATGAACTACAGGATAGGCTTTAGAACACCACATAAAAATGAATTCAGATTCTACTTCTCACAAGATTAGAATCCTGCATCCCATGAATGCCATAAACCCGAGTTTTCCAAGAAAATATAATCCAAATACAAAAGGCAACACAGTTCAAAACAATGATTGAATCTCTCAAATATAATATATTCCATATATAATTATAATTTATACTATAAACAAAAACAGTTTTCTTCATAACATATTAGAAGATTATCCATAATTAAATAATCAATTAAAAAAAACAGCTGTTTATTCTCAACAGTTGTTCATCCCTTAACCCTATAATACAGATATTGCATGGTTGAGTGTGGGTTAGGTCTATAGCTAACTGTGATCATGGAGGCAGTAGACAACAGGACAGCACTGCCATTTCCTGCGGTTTGACACTGCCTGTAATCCTGCACTATCATCAGCAAAAACAGCACCAGTCCTCTGTTCAATGCTGTCCGCTGGTGTCAGCAGTGTGAAACGGGTACAGATTGGTAGCTCATCAATGTCTTTTTCATGCGACTCTGCAGATCAGAGCAGGTGAGAAAGTTAAATGACAATTGAGAGCAACAAATTAGGAGAGCATGATGATAAATTGGAAATTCATCAAGAATGACAAAACCCTTTGGTTAGTTCACCTTCTACACATTACTAGCCTAATTTCCAACCCTAGCTACTGGATATTTTACAGACAAAGCCGAGCACTTGTAGCACTTCCACTCATATCTACAGATGTACAGCAGAGTACCTCATTATGCTTTCCCATGCCTTTGCAAGAAATTGTTCTCCAATCCCAAAGGTACAAGGCTCTCAACACTAATTAAATCATTGGTTAAGAACATTAAAGGAACTGACAAAGAGTTTTAAATGATTTGGTGATAAAGCCTCTTAACCTTTCCTTGTTACATTCCATTCATTTAAACTTCTGCTTTTCTAATTTTCACATTTCAGGCTTTCTGGCATTAACACACATTTTAATTATGATAATACATCTGTTTTAACACCTGGTACATCATAAATTTCTCTGGATGAGAAAACAGTGATGATAAAAATTAATAGTAATATTTTTGGGAAATTACTGTAACTTAACAAATTGCATTTCTGCTTTGCATGTACTGTATGTGCCAAGAGGCACTGAAAATGCAACGACTGGTTCTGGATCTGTTATTTTGTATGTACAGTATATATTCAAAAACACCTATAAAATCCTTAAATTAGCTTAATTTTCCAAACAATCATTTAATCAAATATGAAAACAAATCATGTGGGTCAATCTGCATATTTTTAAAACACATATTTTACACAATGGTTTGCTGACAAGCAAAGGTGGATGTGTTTCTGAAGATGTTGCTGTTAATACATGTGTGGGTACAAAAAGTTGGGAGGTATGTGTTGTAGTGTTTCATAGCCGTTCAGGGACGCCAAATATGTAATCATAGTGGCTCTCTGAAGGCACCAGTTCTGTAGGGTTTGGGCATTTACTGAGACAATTATCAATTGTAGCAGTAAATCACAAAGTTGATTCTTTTGATGGCTTTAGAATCCAACCACGCGACATAACTCAAACAACGCGCACACACAGGTTCTAATACACGAGGATAAATTTATTAATACATAGAATATGCATATAAACCTAACAGATCTTATCGAGAGGGTTATCAGAATACAAAAGGTATATATTCAATCAGTTACGAAGTGTTACACATCAAGAGGACATACGTTCAGTATATCATTCATTAAGACCGTTTCGTAAATGAACTTGGTTGTAACTTCTACATTAGATACTCAAAACAAGTACATAACTCTTAGGAATTAAATTGATATCAACTGGTTGGGATAACAATTGAATTCTCGAGCTGTAATGCATTGAAGTTGAATACTCATCCAATTTCTGGGGATTCAGATCTCCTGCAGGCACAAACAATCAGCTGCAGGCTTGTTGCTGTCCAATCCGCGCTCTCTGGCTCCGTGCCAGGCTGTGCTGTGCGGCTTGCGACGGTGCGCTGCTGATGCTCACTGACCGGCTAGTTAGTGTTGGCTTTAACTAGCAAAGTTTGTGCACAGGAGAAAAGATGACTGTGGATCCCAGCAAGTCAGGAAGAGGACCGGTTCGTTCCTGATGAAGAGCTAGTTCTGAATAGTGATTCAGCTGTCCACAGTTCTGACCTGTCCACGAGGCCTGCTGCTGGTTACTCTCTGGCAACCTCCACTCTAGACTCTTAGAACAAAGGAAAGTTCTGGCACTCGGACACACTGGCCGTTCCGTGGTTGTCCGGGCTGAGTCTCGGGATGGTCAGGAGGCGCGCTGCGAGAATGTCCTGCCCTTGGGAGCCTTCTGCTCCTGGGCCGTCCTGCCCTGGAATTCTCCTTTGAATTCCCTTTAGAACAGTCCACAGAATCCTCTCCAGAATCTTACTGAATCTCCCGAATCTGAATCTTGTTGAATCTGAATCTCCAGGCCTGTGTTGCCTGTTTTTACCTGGAGGAACTTCAGCTCGTTGATTGGCTGAAAGTTCCATGGGCATCAGAGTCCCACGTGGGTTACTCGGCCCTACCAGTCCCTGATTGGTTGATCACAGTGAGATATGAGTCACTTAGTCCTGACACTTAGTAATGCAGTCCAGATGTCCAACTGGCACTCCCTAGACAGATAGGCGCCAATGGATGACCATTGATCATGATAGCCAGACTTAGCTAAGTGCATCCCCCTTTGGGAGCTGTCCTAGGAAACCTTAAATCACCCTGCACTAATGGTCTCTCTGTGGCTGCACCACAGAGATGAACAGAGAAATGGGGCCTCATTTGGGAAGCTCAGAAACACTTAATTCTGCCTTATTATTAAGCCTCGCCGCTACAGTGTGCTTATCATACTGTAGCTAAACCCCAATGGACAACTGCCCCATGGTAAAAGGGAAGAGGCCATTGGGTTGCTAAATGCCAGGATATCAAGTCCCAGTATCACGAGACACAATAGTATGCACTGGCTGACAATACTACGCCTGGAGTCTTGATTCATTCAAATGATGGACATTAACCAGGACTGCGATACCTGCACAAGATGCATATACATGTACTGTATCGGACTGAGGAGGCATCTCTGGGATCAACATTACTCAACATTCCAAACTGTCACAGGGAGACCTGGATGACACCATGGCCAGATCAGCTCCAACAAGTCTACCATACACGTTGACTTGGTACTAAATAACTGGAAGAAATCAATGTTCATGCTTGGTTATGAAGACATTCCACCAGAAACTGGCCAAATATAATCTGGTGTAATCTTGTGTTAAGTGGCGATTCATGGGTCTATCTGTTCCAGCACAATAGTAAGCTGAGGGTCGGCCTAAAACATCCACCCATTTTGTGTTGCACGCGTGAACCACTTCAGAGGTAGAAATATGACTGCGTAGACTGCAACAAAGTATGGTTAGAAATCATAGACAGTGATTATCGATAACTTGACTTCAATAGGTATAGAGACAATCTTATAGAGTGGCACGGTGACGCAGTGGTTAGCAGTCCTGTCTCACAGCGCTGGGGTCTTGGGTTTAATCCTGGACCTGGGGAGCTACAGGTATCAGTGTAGATTTCGTACATTCTCCCCGTGTTTGTGAGGATTTCCACCAGCTGTTCCAGTTTCCTCCCACAGTCCAAAGACATACTGGGAGGTTAACTGGCTTCTGGGAAAGTGTGTGTATGTTTGTGTGTTATCTGCAATGAACTGCTGTCCTGTCCAGGGTGAATACTGCCTTGCACCTATTGCTTGCTGGAATAGGCTCCAGCTCCCCTGAGACCCTGAATTGAAAGAACCAGTTAGAAAATGGAAGAATTTATAAAGTATTCAGAGGTAAAAAGTAAGACTATGTTTTTTCTCATAGAATTAGGCAAATGTCCACCGGAGAACTGTGAGGAAAGCCATGCAAATACGGGTAGAATATAGAATCTCCACACAGATAGCACCCCAGGAATTGTACCCAGGGCCCCAACGCTGCGGGGCAGCAATGACGTCCACTGTGCCAACATGCCACCAGAATATGTTTGAGTTATTGTATTGTCACTATGGTACTATCAGCTGTAACCCTCTGGGTGCTCCAGTTTCTTCCCACAAAGACATTGGACAAACATTGGCCCTGGTACAAGTGGGCGTACAGTATGTGTTTGTCTGTGTGTGCCCTGCAATGGACTGGTGTCCTGTCCAGTGTGTATCCCACCTTGCATCAGCTTCTTGCCCAGGGTTAGACTCTAGCAGCCTCTGCAACCCTGTTCTGGCTAGAGCTGGATGGACTGAAAATGGAGGGACTATACATGGTTATGTAGTATTGCAATACAGTACTTGTCTTTGGAAAATAAATTAATATCCACTTAAAAATAAAATGTTTCACATAATGTATTATGTACTTTGTACTTCATATGTTGTAAAATGTGCAGATTTTTCGGTATGAGGTAAGGTAATAATTCACCAGATCCACAGCTGTTCGTTGTTAATAATCAACACAGATGCAGTTCCAAAAATGACAATAAAATTATTTCTGGCATTTTTCAGGGATTTCTAAAGGTTCTCAAAGGCCAGAGATGAAAAATGAAATGGTTTTGCTAATTCTAGTTGGAAATGAAATTGACTATTAAATTGCTTTTGCTAGATGTGGCAAATGCAAAAGCTGTCTGGTTCTAAAATGTTTTTAATAGCTGTTATAGTGATTTCAATAGTTTTCAAAGAACACTGGCATAGACAGTCTTGAGTGCTGACCAATAGAGGGCTGCCCACTCACAGGTGTAGTGCTTATCATGGAGTTTGTACGGTTTATCTTCTATCTATGTGAAATCTTGAAAATATTTGCTGTTTCCTTCATTTCATTTTTATGGCAGTCTCTCTATTCATCTAAAATCCAATGAAAGATCATGAAAGATAAAAGACAAACAAGTGGCACATTTCCTTCTATGTTGTTTCTAGAATTCCAGTATAATTAGGGTATTACAGCAACTCAGTTCTTCATTAAAAATATTTACCTTTTGAGGTTTTCATTTGTGTATTAGTTCTTAATTGAAGAATTGTCATTCTTAACTCAAAATGAATTTATAATCCCTGGACCAAAAACAATTACTTCAAAGATTACAAACTATTTAAGGACAATGGGACAGAGATCTCAATATCCAGAAAGATACAGATAGTTGGCATTTGATCTGCCCAAATATATTTACAGTATATATAAATATGAAAACAGTATTTATATGTCTCCCATATGACCAAACTTGCAATATAAGATACTACACAGGGCATATTACTCTGGGAAGTAGTTAACTTTTATGGGTTTATCAATAGTATCACACAGAAAATAAGTCTGATAATTATACTTATGAATAAATGATATGATAAATATACTTATACTTATGAGGGCATTATGAGATTTTGAACTAATTCACCAGTTCTAGCAGTATACAGTACCGTATGAGTAATAAACACATTATCTTGTATGCTGTGCCATAGCAACTCAGTCTCCCCAGATATTTATTTAAATGGGGAACTTTCAGCCCTGAATTTATCTTTCAAATACACATGATTACTGGCATAGTATTTAAAACATATTTCCTTAACTGTAGTAAAGAAAGTAATATTAAAAGGCTAATAACCATATGTATAAAGTATTTTTATATAAGTGACAAAAGGTATACAGTGTCCTGCAAAATTACTTACATCCTACCTATGGAGTTCCATTTTATGAAATTGCAAATGCATACATAATTTTAATATTTTATTCAAAATGTGAATGCTCAAACTAAAGACTTCTAAACGTTAGATAATTTACAGCAAATGTCAACAACAAATTTTTTAATCTCATGAGTATCCAAACCCTTGAACTTTATAATTAGTGGAAGCACCTTTGGCAGCAGCGAGTCTTTTTGGGTCAGTCTCTACCAACTGCATACCGGCTTCGTGCAATTTTTTTATCACTCTTCTCGGCAGATTTGTTCAATCTTGGGGAACACTTACGAACAGTCGTTTTCAACTCTTTCCACTGATTCTCAAAAGGATTCAAGTCAGGACTTTGACAGGGCCACTAAACTAATCATATCTATTGTTAAAATAGTTTTGTGGCCCTAAATCAGTTTAGGTTTGCCACAGCAAAGGGTTTTTATCTTTATGCAGTCAAACCATTTTTTTATTTCATATACATTATTCTTTTACTTCTTTTTTAGCTTTGAATATGTGTAGTAGGTTCTGTATATAACAAATATTAACTACTTCAAAATGCCAAGACTGCAAGAGTTCAAGCAACAAAATGTGAAAACTGTACAAGGGACTGAATCTTGTGAAGTAACTAGTGACAAAACCTTCACATATTTGTTAACAATGATATGTTAAGTTTTATCATGTTAATCACAAAGAACTAGTACGTCTTACAACACATTTCTAAAATACCTTGAAAAAGAGCAGAACACATTGTAATTGATCTGGTAAATATCGATAAACATAGATGCAAAGCCTACCTGATTTTCCCACTCCAGCTCGGCCAAACACTGCAAGCTTTACCTCTGCACTTTTAGCCATGGCAAAGGCAAGGAGAATATAGAAACTGAAACACCTGTATGGAGCCTTGATACGGGCAGCTTTCACAGTATGCTGCTGTCTCCCAATTTAACATTTCATTTTCAGCTTCGTTAGTGCTCTTGATTCTGTAAATAATAAAAAAGAACCATATAAAGTATATAAGTAGAAAAACAAGAAATTAAATATTTCATCTCACTATCTTCTAAATCAAGGGTTTCAACATGATGGCATGTTCAGCTTGTTTCACTGAACGTTTCTAAGGAGCACATACAAAGGAATTTCAAAACTCCTGCAAAGAAAAAAGTTGTGGCAAAAGTGAAGAAAACATGAGATTGTGGCTCCTTTGATTTCTGCCTCTACCATCTGATAACTTTACAGTCCACATTTAAAAAAGTAAGTAAAATATCAAATAAACTTTTGGTTTGTTACTTATCTTGTTAGTATTAGATGGACTTGAAGGCGCTATATAAACATGGTTCTGTTCATATTATACATTGTATATTTTTTCATGAATACTGCAAATATGACAAAGTAAAGTCAGTACTTCCCCAAATTTTCAATAGAACCTGTCTGAAGTTCTTGGATTTACTCCTATGTGATGGGAACTTCCCGTAAACCCACAATCCATTGTTTTCCATTCAAAAATGTTAGCTAGCCAGGCAAAAATGCCTGATGACCTTTGGTTTCGAAAAGTGCATTAAGGAATAGGACGGCCAGGTTGACTTACAATTTTGGTTTTAAAACAAGGAGATTTCTACATTTATTTAATCCATTTTTTTACAAAACAATTGATGAAATTTAGGAAAAAAACAGTCAAAGAAGATCCTGTGGGCTAGTGGTCACTGCTATTTAGTCTGAAACAAGACATGATGTAGCGGAAGAAATAAATAATCTGTTCTTTTTTTTTCTGGAAAAAAAGGAAAAAGATAGACACAATGGATGGTCTGGGTCACAAAAAGTGTAGAAAAGATTTTCGTCAAAAATCTCCAAAGACTTTTACAAGCAATGTTTTCAGTCCGGTTTCAGTAGGCATTGTGGCATAAGGTAATTTAATAGCAAGCTTGAGAAATGTAATAAAATTAAATTATACAGATACTGTATGGCAGCATGCTGAATTTGTGGTCATAAACTGAAAAAGTAATTGGTTTCACAAAGATCCCTAGATAGATCTCAGGAGTGTAACATTTTGATATTTAATGGAGAAGCAAAATAAATACAGAAACTAATTGTTTAGAGAATCTGTAAAGATGCATAATAATTTGCAGCAGAGGAAGGTCACATCTAACATCTCCTCAGTTACATTTTTCAATCGTACAACAGCTTGAATTTGCTCTTTTTTTCTGCCCACTGAAGAATGTTCTGATTCACCAAGATGAGCCCAACATCCAAGACAGGAAGGCCATCAAGTTAACCTACTGTAGCTGAAAAACAGGGCAGTTTTAAATAGCATTGGGTCCTCAGTTCTCCCTTTATTCAGATTTGCCGTCACTTCCCACAAGCAGTAGAGATGTCTGTGCTGAATCTCAGAAACCTTTAATTAGAGAGACTAAATTCATCTGCCAGAGGATGAACCACAGGAAAAGAATGGTCTTCATCACAGTTACTACAGTTGGTCACTTAATGCCATTCTTGAATCATTAGCACTGCAACCTGCAAGGTTTTGGGTCACTGTGGTCGCTAGGTTTTTCTGGACTCCCTAGACCCTAATGAAATTACTGTTAGACTTGCTCTTGGCCTGATACTGGGTGGCATGTTGACCAGGCTCTCTCCAGGCTCTCTCTTTCTGTATGGTAGTCCTGTGACAGTTTCATCCCTGTTATACTCTCCCTAAGCCTGAAGTGCTTCTTCTGTGCTGCTATCGGTGCTCTGAGGTTGCCCATGTTTTCTTTAGGCAGGTTCTGCACAATTCACTGTTTGTCTCTTTGGTGTCTTTAGGTGAGTGGTGTTTTCTTAAGTACTCTACTCTAGCCATTCTGCAACTTAACTGTCTCATGCTGTAAGAAGGAAGCTTCCTAGTTCATCAAAGCCACTGAAGTGAGGCAGCCCTAACCCCTAAGATCTCTTATATCCTGGGAGAATTGTGATGGCAGAAGCTGTTCTTAGTTCACTCAATTGTTTGTATCGACTACAGTATATCTTCCTTCTGGAACCAACAGTTAAGCATGATCTGTTACAGGATGGCCTTTTTTAGCCTGAAGCTAAACAAAAGGATCAGTTCTGGTTCTCTCACTTTCCAGTTTTAATTTCATTATTGCAGTAGGTGTGTTTTGGTACTGTATAAACAGCTACCAGTTTATGGAAGATTTTTTTTTTTTGGAAGAGTTCTGAACGAAAGCTGCCATCAAAAAAATCTAAGTTTAGAGATATGTTGGATGGAACTTCAGAGAAGAAGAAAATAATAAACTGCATATGCAACACAGACCAATATGCTTATTTCATGACTTAAAGTTAAGCCCACTGGGAGGGATTATAATAGTATCTGACTCCACGCATCGGATCCTAAAGAAGGAGCTCCCAACCCAGAAATGCATCCATGCCAGAGATTGTGCTGTTGGGAATGGTCAGTTCCACAAGTGCATTCACAGACTCCCTCCAGTCACGTTGCCCTATGCTGCAGTAGAAAACTAAAGTGTTGCAAAGATGACTTTATACATGTATAAATCCACTTCATTGCCACTTTCTTCTTTTAGAGAAATACACTGCAGGAGATTAGCTGCCTATACCTTTTTATAAAAAGTGCACACAACTGAATGTGAAATCAAAATTATCCTAAAATGGGGAACATCAGGTCAAATTACAGTCCCCACACAAGTGAAATTATATTAACAAATCATGCATTTGTTTTTGTAATTATGTACATAAACTGTAATCTTAAAATCTGCAGTTGTCCTTCACGCTCTTTGTAAATATCCTTCAGGTATTTTTTTTTGTTAAAGTAAAAAACACCTACCTGTAATTTTTAACACCATCCATTACAAAATTTGATGGAATAAAAGAAATAAAGCTTATGGCTGCAATTAGAAACATGACGAATTTATCTTTACAAGTCTATTGTGAGAGGACGAGATTACATAAACGGGTTACTGTGCGTTGTGATTCCATGGTCAATACTGTGACGAGCTGTAATTTTAATCTCTTGCGCGTTTTTATTGTCCACTATTGGGGACATGGGGACACACTGTATAGCAACAGGTGGATATTAGATTACCTACTTCTCCACTGACAGAGTTTTTTTGGCATTTATAGCAAACATGCTGTTTGAGAAAACAATAACAATAAGAGGACAAACTATTAGGACTTTCACAATTTTAGCTAAATGATTGGAGTTGTCATTAGCGTAAAATACTGTACTGTACACACCAAATAAACTAAGCATACCTGCTTTATCACAATCTACAGTTCAGTAACCATTACAATAACAAACTCTGAATAGATCATAATGAATATGAAGGCATTTCCATTTCCTACAGCGCTACGATAAAAAAAAACAAATATTTTACATATGGCATTGTTGTACTGTATATGCGGTACAGTTTGCCGACTCGTCCAGAAATATCAAACAGTACAATAAAAAAATGTTTTCTCACCCAACTCGACAGGAATTGGAAATAATCCTCCGTTTCGGAAGAATAACAGTGCGTTGCAATCAAAGTTCAATGACCTTCGGCGGTTTTTGAAGAACACCATTTATTTAAGTCCTTGAAAGATGTTCTCAGCCTAAAATAAGGAGAAGCGCTGGCAGCATATATACTGTAGCGTGATATCTGTGAAGGGCACACCTCTGATTACTGTCCGCTCAAAACGGACTGGAAGCGACCGGTGATGCTAACTGGGGTTCTCCTGGTTATGGTCAGTCGTAATATACGGGCTGGAGTTCCTGTAAAAAGCGCTTTGTGAGGAGGCAGCAAAATATTTTTACTCCTGAGGTACACTGCTGATGTGGATATCATTGCATCATATAGCAGGCACCAGGCAAGAGAGTGCCCTCTACCGAAACGCAAGCACATAACTATGGAAGTCGGTCAGTCCTAAAGGATCTTTTGAATTGTGAGCTTTTTATTTATGTAAATGTTTGTCCTAATGGTTATGTTTCAGATACAAAACATCCTGAAAATCACTGTTTGTATCTATATGAAATTACAAAAGCAATTCATTATAGACACAAAATAAAAACATAGGGATGTATAGCATCTCCATGTAGCCAAATGTGAATGGGTCTCATAGACCAGGATTCATTTCCTTAAATGCAGACAACATTTCTCCATAGCTCCTTAGAGGTTACTGTAGCTGGTGGATGGCCATTATTTCTTCTGTCTGTCTCAAAGCCTGCCTTTCTCTTAAAAAAAACTAGTTTGTCAAGCCTAGCAATGTATAGAAGGTGAAGTGGCAGTGAAAACACAGGAAACTTTACAAGCAAGAGAAGGCTGTTGAATCACTGTAGCTCACTTGGGTACTAGGAACTAATTGATCCATACCCCACCCAGCCACTTCTTAAATTAAGTCAGGCTATCAGCTTTGATAGTATGCTGAGGAGCTTGTTCTAAAGACTCTCATAACTTTTTGTGTAAAAGAAAGTGCCTCCTGTTTCAGTTTTGAATGCATTTCCACCTTTAAATTTACGTTTTAAATAGAGTTCCACATAGAGATATCTGTCTTAAGTTTCACTATGAGGTTGTCTTACTGTATTACTGAAGCAGTGGTTTCTTCTTCCAGGAATCTCCTTGGCACTTCAGACTACAAAAGGGAATGCAAACTGTCTCTCCATGGTAGTGATATGGAATTTAATCACGATTTCATTTTTCCATAGACGTGTTTTAGTTTGTGTCATGTGTGCAAAACCAGATGACAGGAGAAAATGTAAAGTTACGTTGTTTATTTTGGGAGTTTAGGTAGGAAGGAGCAGCAGTGACATTGAAAGTGTCACTCACTGTTTTCCTATTACACAGATACTGTACAGTATGTGACCTTCAGGCTTTATACAGTCAGTGCTCAAAAGCCGCTATTGATTTGCCTGCTGAGGACCAAATGCCCACAAATTTGGAATCAGTTTAGTGGACTCATATTATTTAGGGTTATATTATTAACTGTTTCACTCAGATATTACACCAGTTAGTATATAGTATCTGTTTTGCACAAAAATTATATTCCATAAGGAGGGACAAAAACAAAATAAATATCTGTATTAGCCAACGTGTTGTTCTGTGAGTTGTTTACAGCACTGATTTCCTGCATTAATTCACTGTTACTATTTGATTATCATCATGACCTCATTTCAAACCTCGAGAGACTGAATTCTAATTAATAAATTTCTCATAAAGTTGTCTCTTAAAAATTATCCATTTACTAGCACTGCAGAAGAATAGTGCTGTGGTGTGGTGATTAGTGTTGTTGTCGCTCAGCTTCTGGGTTCACGTTTGGACTGGGGGCACCTTCTGCATGAAATCTGTACTGGATGTGCCACATGGGGTTTTCTCCACATGTTCTGGTTTCCTCATCATTTCCCATTAGTGTATGAAGCTCAGTGTTTTGATGTGATGTCCGTAGATGGTCTTAAAACATCTTTTAAAAAATTGTATTTTTATGACAATGTATTACTTGTGCTGACCACTGGACTACTGGTTAAATCATTTTAAACATTGTTTTCATAATAGTTTGGAATAGAAATATTTTTCTATTCATAACCTTACAATCTGAAATTCAGTCATTTGTTGAATTCTGCTTTGCTACAACCTCCACAGCAGCATAGGGTAAACTGTAAATACTCTTTTTTGACATGCCTATTGTTGAATCAGTGACGAATGTGCAATGTTGTATATGCTGCAAACTTGACAGTGCCTTACAAAAGTGTCAGCATGGACAGGAGCAGATGTTACAAGCTCAATGAACTGGACTGTGTCTTGAGAGATACAGTACTAATGATAGCCAAGCACTCCAACACCACACTATCCACAGTCAGATAATCACATAACCCAAACCTACATGGATGATGTCTGCACCACTGGGTTCAGCCTGTGCTCCAAGCAAGTGTCTAGTTGTTCAGACACTTGAAAGTTGGAGGTATTTCAGACACATCTTGGAAGCCCTACTAAATTTCATCCATTCTCCTTCCTGTTAACTGGAAATTACAGTATTTAATGAATGTAATAAAACAGCCTATGGCAAACTAAAAGCCACCATCAAGAACTGGGGTTGTAATTTGCAGTTACTGCAATTAAAAATTGTAATCTGAGCTAATTTCATCAGCCTCAAATGTACTGATTACTCTTATATGCTGAAATAGTAAAGGAAAATAGAGAAAATCCTGATCGATACAGTGGCTCCAAAAGAAAAGTATCAAATTATTTGATTAAAATTATTTATTATGGAAGGATTTCAGAATAACAAGTCCACCTCCTTCAGAATGAAAGCAATAGACAGGAATGCCCCATTCTGGGTGGGGCAGAATACAGTATGTGATCCAGGGAATTACCAACACATCCAATAGCCATCAGACACATTCTCACACATGGACATGGATAAGAGGCTGCAGTAGTATTCTTAGGCACAGCAGTTTTTTTTTTTTATTCTCTGCACCGTTTAGATTGCTAGGGCAATTGCTGCGTCAGAGCTGAACATAGGTGACAGCACACTAAAAAACATGGACTGGAATTAGAGAGGTCTAAAACACTGCAAACCTATAATATTTTATTATATGACTCACCCTAGATGGTGTGAGCTGTGAAATATCAAATTCTCAGTAAAATGGAACAAAAGAGAAAAAGAGAGACTGTAAGATAGTGATAGAAGGGTATATTGTGAATTATTTATTGTAGCTCCAGGGAAGTTTATGGACTAAAATTTAAAAATGGACTAAAGTACTTTTCAAATGAAAAGATATAAAGAAATGGAAATCCTACCAAAATGTGTAATGAGAATAATGAGAATAACACCAGCTTTCAAAAGTTAAAATGCTGTAAAGATTAGTCATTTTAGACAAACTAATGGTCAGAAAATCATGAAATCCCAAGCCAATAAAATTAAAAATAAAAAAAAACATTCTATTTTTTCACTTTGCATAAATTCATGGTTCAAGTTCTGAGGTCACACAAAGAGGACATAACATAAAATTGCACAGTTATGTATCACAAGTTAAAGATAAAGGCTAATGAACAGGTATGAGACAAAGGCTAATGAGCAGGTATGGAATTTTATGCAAATGTGTGAGACTACAAAAGTAGCCATAACCCAGGAAGTCAATCAAGTGGCCCATAAATACTCTAAACTACATCCTAATACAAAACACAGTAAGAAAGGTTCCAAATCAGAGGAGGCCAAGCAGCCCATCTTACTCAATTGGTCGCTAGTAGTTTTTAATTGATGCATCTCATCCAGATGTTTCTTCAGATTAGCCAAGGTCCCAGCTTTAACAGCAGGGTTGGGTAGTTTTCTCCTAGTGACCAAAACCTTGTGTAAAAAAGTGGCATGTGTTCTTCATTTTAGATAAAATTCCTTGTACTGTATCTAAAACTAAAACTATTGTAGTTTCAATATGTATCCTCTGTTCATGATTCACTTTTGATTTTGAAAAAAAGACTATAGACCATCTGAATAATGTAGAAGAATATTAGTCCATACAGTACATGATTAAGATAGCATTACATAAAAATGTGAATTTCTCTTTAGACCTCTCAAGTATAAGAGGAGGTCTAATAATAAATTCATCATCTACTGCGATGTACAGTATGATGACAATTTCACCGTCATTTGAAGACACTTTAGCTCTTCACCAGATAGAAACCTCTCAATCAGTGATTCCCATCCTTGATCATGGAGTGCAATATGTTCTTATTTCAGTCTCATTCTCAGTCAATTCAACCTGAAGTCTTCACTGAATACACCCATCTGTTTTCTAACTGCTTTATCCAGTACGGCAAGGAATGGAATATAGGCAGGATACACACTGGATGAGATACCACTGAATTACATAATTAAGCCTTTTAATGTTTTAGTTCTCAAATAATTAGGGGTTAGTCAGTTAAATAATTATTAAATAACTAAGAACTAAGAAAACAGTTTTGGATCAAGACATATTTCTGGACCAAATATAACATGACAAAAGCTCTTGTTTGTACTGATGTAAAGTTCATGCTTTGAATAAATTATTTCCATAATACTGTATGTTACTTCAGTGGAGTTTTAAGTAGCTGCCATAACACCTTCATAGAACATATGAATATAGAGTTGCCTCCACATTTATTCATACAGTACATTCAATGAAATAGGAACAACATTTCATATAAGTCAGTGAGTTAATGATTAGAGAATCTTGCTTAATAGAAATGAAAAATTATATACCATTACTATTATAACTGGACTGTTAACTAAGACAATTAGACAAACTCAGATCAGTTAGTAACTAACAATCAAGCAAGACCAACCAAGTTAATTGGTAGAATTGGCTCCTCTCATTTACAGACATTCTTCAGAACATTATTACAGCTACAAGCAAGATGAAGCCCATCTAGCCTGTTGGTAGTTAATAGTTAATTGATCCAAGTATCTCCTTTTTAAAGGAGTTCAAGATATACAGTACTGTAGGCTTCATCAACGTGACTGGGTAGCTTGTCCACACTCCAACAACTTTGTATAAAAAATAATCTTCTGTTCTCGGTTTTAAATGCATTTCGACCTACTGTAGATTCCACTTACTGTATACCCTTTGGTTTATATTTTTCTGTTGATTCTGAAGAAGTCCTCTGAGTTGACTTCATCAGTAACTTTGAGGATTTTGAATAATTGGATCAAGTCCTATCATAATCTTCTCTGTTCATAACTAAGAAGATTCTTTCGGCCTGTCAGTATATTGTATGACATTCCTTCCCAGAATATATCTGTTTTGTATTTTCTGGACTAATTCTAGACCAGCAATATGTTTCGTAATATGGTGTACAAAATTCTACACAATATTCTAAGTGAGTTCTGACTACAGAATGTTTAATTATAACTAGTACAATTTTAACATAACATCCCAACATCCCCTGATGTACAGTAATTAGACCATATATCCATAATCCTTTTTTTCTATTAGAAATAGAAATGGTAACTCTTCTTGACTGTTTAGAAGAGTCAAAGAATATTATCAGATTGGCCTTTATAGAGTGCTGACAATGGCAATAGTGTCAGTTTGCCAGCCATCCAATTTAATAATGAAGAAAACAAAACACAAAAGTAGGAAGATATAATATGCCTTCAGTCCATGACCATTTGGCAGGTACATTATATCACAAATATAGCAGGAAATTGAAAGTGATACATGGTAATAATAAATCATGCCTCTAGTGTATTTTATTAGATTTGCAGTGATACAGAAAAGTATTCCTTAAAAGGTTGTGTGAAAAAACACCTTTATTTATGCTGTATTGCTTATCTAGTCATGGTTCAAAACTCTTTTCATTTCACAATAATAGAACCATATTGTAAATTTAAAAATATCTTGTCTATTGAAGGACACATCATGCAAAACACTGTAAAATGGAAACATCTGATACACTGGGATTATAGAACAAAAATCTATTTGGCACTGTCATTCAAGGACAGGTTTTTGCTACTGTATATTTTCTTGTTTTTTGCAGTTACGAAGAAAACCATATTGAAATAAAAACTTCACATTCATACAGTATATGAAAATTCAAACAATTTCTTAGCATTTGCCACGTTAAAAAATCAACATTTAATTTAGGAGAAAACATTTGTCTCACATACTGTAAAATGCAGTAAGCACCCAGTAATTTGGGGACCCTTCCTATTGGGAGAAGAGTTGGACAGTAATACAGAAGGTATGCTGAAAGTGAGCTGGGAAGTTACAACACAGCTATATCTAGTTTATGGTAGTGTTTGTATTTTTCATTGTCATTGGTTTTAAAACTTTTTTATAAGATCTCATTCACTACAGTATATACCATATACTGTATATATACAGTATATTGCCCTTGTATTTTTGAAGGGCCCAATAAAATAAACATTTGCACTGAAGTGCTACTACTCAATGTGTTACTGTGTGCCATCATTGGATTGACTTATTTTCTCCTGCACCTATTTGCCAGGGGTACCCTCACCAAAGAAGGACAGTACTAAATCACATCTTATTTTCCAATTTAAATAGAAAAATCTGTGTTTATGGAATACACGTACAGCAGGATACTGTGCAGGATACAAAAATGTAGCAGCAAGGTATATTATTACATGAAGAATTAAGTGTTATTAAAATAATGATTCTGTTGCCTTGACAAGACAACAACCTTAGCAAATTAAGACTCTGGGTAAAGCAGTAGGAATGCGGATGAAAGGGGACTCTTTGATTGATTGATTTGCGTGTCCAAAGCAGCATGTCCTGAGTCTCTAACACAAACTAGGATATCGTAAATTGAGTCTATTTTGGCACTTCTCATGGTTGAACGTGCATCATGGCATATCTCAGTCTGGAACACACCAAGGGAAAAATTTTTGACGGAAACCCTGAGTCAAAGGTCACGGCCAATCATGGTCCAAAAGATGATCAGCCAATGAGGATTCTGCAGGGTGGGGAAAGACACTATACTTAGAACTTTAGTCCAAGACACCATGCTGAGAAATTGAATCCGTATGTAAATGAACTTCTGCCCAAGATTCTGTCTGCACAGTGAAAATCTTGTAGATTGTAATCTTGTAACGACTTTTTAAAAAATGAATGAGTAATTTCTCTTGATCAATGAAATTAATACAGTTTCAAAGTATATTCAATAACAGTGTTACAGCCCAGGGCATGTTCACCCCACCCATGTCACCAGTGGCCAGACCTGAGTTGAATGCTGTGCAGAAAGTGTTTAAAAAGCCACGTTCAGTACAATACTAACTTCCTTGAGGTTTTGTCTTCAGCATTAAGCTAAGGAATGCTTTTTCTCTCCCGGAACCATGGGACAGCTTGGGCTCAGAACCATCTTATGGAGATTAGACAGCTGCAATAAACAAAGCTCTGTCTTGTGGAGTCTCTTGTGGAGACTTTAAACTCACCAGAAGACCGATATGGACAGCCTGTTTTTTGGATGAGTAAAACTTCCATGTGTTGACATTATAATCTCAAGTGTCACATGTATTGTGTATTATTCATTAAACGTGTTTGATGAAGTTTAGTTCTTTATGAGAAAAGTTTAATTTGCAAGGTAGACCATAACAAATATTATGATGATTGATTCACATATTTACTATTACTCATGTTGGTTTGTTATGCATGTATTAGTATTATATTAATAATCGGTACTGTACAGTATATTGCACATTTTAATTTGTGTGTGGCAACTGCCTGTTATTCTTTCTGATTGATTCTTAATAGCCATAAAGCACTCTTGCAATCTAATTCTTCCAGTAAATTAAACAATCACATCACTACACAAAGAATGGCAAAACAAGAGATTTGTCAATTTGTGGTTAACTTGATTGTATTTGCAAGTTCAAGAACTAAGCTTATAAACATATACATACAAAAATTAAATTTCAGAGACAGAATGATGTTTCTGTCAAAAAGGAATTTTAGCACCACCTTCATGATTAATAGATATGTATTTTAGCAAATCTGCAACAGCAGAGAAAAAGCATTTGTGTGTTTTGTGCTGTGTTATTGAACATATTGTTAAACTATCTGTTGCAAATTCTATGTCAATTATTTGGATTCCATATCTCAAATTGCATACCTCAAAGCAAAAAAAAGCTCAAGTTTTGATTGTGGAGCCTTCTAGAAATGTATGGATTTGGATTAAAAACCTTTCAATTTTTTACAACTCTGGACGGCCTCTTTTGCATATGCAAGCATTGAAAAAAGTAGAGAAAGATATTGACTCATTGATATTTTCTCATAATTTCTCATAATAAATGTTTTCCTTGTAATGCCTTTAGCAGGTCCCAACAATAAACGTAAATTGTTCATTTTCTTATTGTCTTAGCACACGGGCAAGGACACATATCGTATACTGTACATTTGTACAGTAGGCTGTGAGGAGGGAGTAGGTACTGTGCTATAGGTTTCTGTGCTGCAGTCAAACCAGCGAGCCAGATTTTCCATTGACACTCTTTAGTTGAAGTTGTGAGTCCTTATTAAGCTGTAACATAGCTGGATCCTATGGTATGCTTTCTTGACAGTACAGATTAAACTTGCTATTTTTTTAAATGACTTTGAATTTGACATCTTGTATGTCTTCAAGAGCAGGACATACCAAATGAGGTCAAATAAAATGATGTCCGTGAAAATGAAAATTAGAGAAACTCAAAGAAAATGCAAATGACAATTACAATAATTATTCTACTCATAAGGCCTTTCTTAAAGCCTTGGGTTTTCTGACTAAAAATTCACTCCCTAGGTATGGTCTAATGTACTACCACTCTTAAACTAACACAGTCACTACAGGAATAATAGAATTTCATGTTCTACTGAAAGACGTGTGAAATCTGATTTCAAAACAGAATTTTAAAGTATTGCCAGTAAAACTTGAATACAAATGTGGGATAAAGATACATTTAAAATGAGGGTTGTATCTGTGTTAAGTGAGACAACATCTACTGTAGTTGCCCAAAAAATATCAAGTTAGTTTTTGAATTTCCCTTGTGCCTTGGAATTGCAGTTATGGGAATAAGTTACAATATTAAAGTATCAATATCCATGATTAGGGATACTCTTGCAGAAGTGAAATTATAATTCTGCCAATTGAATAAATGAAGCCATTATGTCTTCAGGTGTTGCATTTTGTGTTTGATGGAAAGTCCACACACATGGTAGGGGGTTGCCGGTTATAATCAAGTGACACGAGAACTTGCACTCAGTCACTTTGTCTGTGGAAACTGACTTTTAAGAAAAACAAAAGTTGGAGATTTCTACAGAGAGCAAGAATTGAAAGATAGATATATATATACAGAGCATTACTGCTTGTCTCTCAGTTAGTTACTATCTGACTATAGTCCCAATCCCCAATCCCTTTGAACATGCTGTACATGTACTGTATGATTCACCCCCATGGTTGTCTAAAATGGGAGGCATAGTGAGAGCAAGATCCACTAATCAGTTCCCTCTACTGCAATATCACAACCCCTGTGAGAACATCACTTTAGTAGTTAAAATCCTGAGAAATACTAACAAAGTCAACCCAATTGACTACTTCATTCTTAGCAATTAGAGCATGTATTCAAGAACACAACTGGAAAGGTAAAGAAAGTGCATTCAGGACCGAAAATGGGAGAAGCCTCTTGACATACAGTACCATTGTGGATGACTGGATTGAACTTTTTAATATACCTGGGATCCTTCAAGAAACGGCTGCACAAGATCCTAGGGCCACTAGGCCCTACATGTCCCTTGGACCACACCTATACCATCTACCTCATTATGATTTCTTATTTATTGCACATCTCCAGTCATTATTTACACGTCTGCATTGTTTACATTCAAACTGTTTACTTGTTTACTTGTACATTGTCTACTGTTTGTTTGTATATTGTCTTGATGCACTGTCTGCACTTTGTGTTTTTACACTTGTTTTAACAATCGAGAGACTTTCTGTAAGTAAGAATTCCATTGTACCAGTACATGTACCGGTTACATATGGCAATAAAGTTCAAGTTCACTAGATAACTAACTCTGATTGAAACCATTTCCTGTTTGAAACTTTCCTTGTGTTCATATTTTACACGGTACCTCAAATGTTTAATAAACACATAATTCTAGCAAAAACAAAATAACAAATAATGACATTGTGGTGCTTTCAAAAATTAAACAATAACAGGTTTTAAACAAAGTTTTAAAGAAAAAGCTGCAATTCCTTGGGCCATTGCAATATCGGCATGAATCTGTCTTGAACTGATCACCTTTAATTATATACAGTACATTACATGCAGTACAATTCAAAGCAAAAAGTGTGAGTTTGGCTGGTGTATTTCAACTAGTACTGTAGTTAACACAGTGGTTGAAGGAAAAAAAAACAGTGCATGAAAAATATTTAATGACTTCCTTAAATGCATCTTATTCACATAAAACAGCTCTGGAATGAACTGGAACTGCAAAACAGCTAAGATTCTCTGCACTGGACTCCTCTCAGATAGAGGAGTGGTACAATATTCCTGTAACCATTTTAAAAAACCTTCCTTCCAGTACTGATGCTGTTAATAAGGCCAATTTTGGTTCTGCACACTACTAAATACATAATGTAGTGCTGACATTTGCTATTTTGCCTTTTGTCCGACTACGTTTGAGAAAAGTGATAGAAAATGTTAGTATTTTACCCATTTAAAACTAAAACCTTGACCTCCCTGATAACCTTACACTCCTAACCTTGCACACGGTAGTGGGTCTGTGTTTCCTAGCTTGGTTGAAAGTTTTTATTAGCAAGAGGATCTGAAATGTAATCTTAACAAAAATCGGAGCTTTTTTTCCCAGCTACAGCAGAAATCTATCACCTGATAATCACTGCTGTACTAGTAAATAATATACTGGTATTCACTTATGTTTCCCTTCAACACTACAGGTATGTACTGTATTATTTCATATTATCAATAATAAAATGTACAGTATACTGTATCTACATGGTGCCCCTCAGATAAAAAAAGATTTTTTAGTCAATAACATTTCTTACAAAGAGTGTTTTTTACCTTGGGAAGTGTCTTTATACAGTAACAATATATATTTTTCCAATTTATCATAACAATACATTGAATTAATGTACAGTATTTCCTTTCATACACAAAATCAAACAACCGTGTAATAAAAATATGGAAATGAACAAATCTAAACAAAAGAACCATGTTAGATTCTGTCATTTTATAAGATTCTAGATTCTATTATTACTCATACTGTATAAGGAGTCATATACTGATCAACATAAAACTCTGTAGGAGTGCTGATTTAAGAAGGCAGGTTCAGAAGCAAAATTTAAGAGACTCAAATTCCTGATCTCAGGGAAGAGTACTCCGTAGCCTACGTTTATAGGAGAACTCTCTCCCCCACTGTTCTGTTGAGAACACAATAAACTAGTGTCTGAGGACCATAGAGTGTGGCTGAGGGTCGTGATTTGTCAGGTCAGAAATTGGAGGGGGGATCCTTCATGGCATTAAAAGTCAACAGCGGTGTCTACACTAAGTGAAAATTTCCAGCTGTCTCAGAAGAGCGGTTTTATGTTCACCAGAATGAGACCAAGAACATTAGCTGCGTTTTGGACATAACGTACTTGAGTTTTTGTGAATGTATCTCTCTCTCTAAGCAACAGTGCTTGTAACTGTTTCAGTAATTAATTAAAGAAGGTGGGGGAGTACAGTGGGTGTTAAAAAAATTAACAATTATATTAAGGAAATACAGTATGTCAAACTAATGTATAAACCGACGTTTTCAGGATGAACATACAGTACCAACGTTTTAACTTGGTACAGAAGAATCGATTAAATCAAGTCTTAATCTCGGAAGAGCAGAGAATAAGATAAAACATCGTGTTTCTGCTGTTCTTATTGTTTCATAGAGCTACTGCAGTCATCATAGTATTTTCAGTTTAATAAATCAGCTTTTTTCTTGGCATCGAACTCTGCTTGGCCGGTATCGTTTTTATGGTTTGAGCTCAGTGCACTCAGATTTCTAATTCAAATATAAAATGTATTTTCTGCAATACATGAACGTAACAAGTTTCTACATCTTGGTAAAATTGAAACACATCGTGCTGCAAAGGACCCCCTTCACCATGAGAAAGTGAATTCTGTTTTAATATGCTTCTTCACTCCCCAGTCCATTTGGTGAGAGATCTGGGCGGGGCGTCGAGGGGAGGAGAGTCAGAATGTGCCCCCTGCATGTGTCAGTCTCACCAGGAATGTGATGGGAGATGCTGGTTTCTCTGTTCATCTCATAAAGCCGTTTAGGGATTGTAGCTTTGCATCTCCGACGTAAAGTATTCTTCTTAACTGATGGCGATTTTACTGTTTACTGAGATCAGAACTTCTTTGGTGTTTTGAAAACAGCTTTAAGCGGCGCTCTAACAAAGGTGAAATTTAGGGAGAGAACATCACTGTGCGCCTAAGGTTAGGTGAAAGGGAAGCAGTGCCAGCGATCTGATGCTGCAGAAAATTCGCCATTGTTTCGACGAGAAGCCGATTTATCATTACTTAGATTTATAGTTACCTTTTCAATGTTTTGCCAAGTGGCTAACAGGATCTCCATTTTCATGCTGCCTTGTATCATATGCCTCATTTTCAGCATCCAGGTAGGAAATTCCTGCTTATTTCGCCTTGAAAATCTACAAGCAGCGCTTGACGGGACTGCCATGATTATACCGTTGCACGTTTCTTTTGGTATTTTTGTACAACTTGTGTTGAAGCTGTGTGCTATTTTAATGTATCTGATGGATCTAAAGCTTGAATTTAAATATTAAAACATATTATCTTGTTTTAGCAGTATTGCTCCATGTTAAAAGAGTAGCATGGTCTGACAAATGCTGTCGCGCTTCTGCAAAATGCTTCTTCAGGCAAAATGGGGTCATTCCGTTGAGACTGTTCGCTATTATCCTGCATTGTGATTTCACCCATTCTCATCATTTGGCCTTTGATGAAAATGCATGTGTTTTATTCTGAAACGGCACCGTTTTAACACGTTTAACTGGAAGAAAATGCGTATGTTGTAGCATTTGCTCTTTTGTGAGTTCTTTAATGAAGTTAAGTGCAAACTCTGAGCTGTCTTGCCTTCTTAATGACGGTATCGTTCCACCTGTAACATGTACTGTATGAGTTGAGTAGAATTAAAATCTAGTAGCCCCTTACATAATAATATGTATTAACAGGTCTGTATTGAAAAAGAAGACGTGATGTAAATAATTTGTTTGAACAGAAACTTAAGTTTATGTTAATAAAAATGAATGAATGACGAGTATAAAGTAAGGATAAAATATGAATAATAATTTCTGTACTAATACCACGTTGTTATCCTTCTGAATCAGTTAATTGAATTAGGCCTGAGGGTTTTAAACAGAATATTTTTAATAAAAGCCTTGGTTTATTTTCTTTAAGCTTCTATGACTTTGTAAAATGTTTTGAGTCTTATGAAACTACCACAAATATTATATAGGAATAAAAATAAGGTGGAAAACTATAGGGTGTGATGTCAGGTAAAAAATAATCTGCTTTACTGGTGTAAAAGACCTCGAATGTATTAACTCATTTCAAATAAATAATTTGCAAGCCTTTTAGCTTAGGTTTAACACCACTTTATATAAGTTTATTTTTAAAAAATGAGAACAGCAATAATAATGCAGTCATCAACTTTCACTGTAATTCTATTAAATGACCTTTATTCTGACCTGTGCTGTAGTTAATATTTTTTTAGTTTCCTGACTAAAACATTATTTAATACAATACAGAAAATATTACAATGCATGTTCTTACTCTTTCTTTAAATATATAATTATATACACTACAGTGTAAATGTTAAAATAACCTTCAACCATTAAAAAATGCATACTATAGTAGGAATACTAGTAGTTCCCTTTGTGAACTTACTGTATGTGTCATGTAGAGATAAGGTTATAAGGTTTTGTTTCCATTAGGACTGTGAAATTCCTAGAAGCACTAATGTTTTTTACACTGGAATTCATGACATTTTATCTAGTAATGAAAAACTGATACCAACTTAAAGCTAAATGTTCGGGGGAGACATGGGGAAAACAAGACAGTAATATAAAAAAATTAAGCATAATGATTACTTACCGGCACAGAAATCTCAGTGTGTCAAAGAAAAAAAAAAACATGGAAAGGATTTTAATTGGGAAACTAGCGTAACAGAGAGATTTGAAGCTTGAAATTATTTCCAATCCCCCAACAATGCTTGGAATGGGAACTAAACCATAAAGATTGGTGGAAGAGTTTCATGGATATGTGAAACAATGATTTTTAGCTCTTAAATTAATATACTGTATGACAAGTAATGCAATTAAGAGATTCTATCGTGGCTGTACTAGTAAACTTGGATGTGGTTACATGAAGAGTATAGAGGTAGCCTACCTAAGTGGGCCAGACCTTTGGGGTATCAGTTCTGAATGTGTTGTAGTACTGGTGTAATGGGTTTGGATTTGCACTTGGAACTCAGACTAGTAGTCTCTTTATAGTGTGCAGCTGTATTTACTAAGTAGAGGAGATTTCGACTAGAGGAACCAAAATACCCTTTGTATCATTGTCTGTTGGAAATATTAAATGTTCTTTAGTGTGCTTGCCATGGTAGTATGGTACAGTAGTCAGTGCTGCTACTTCATGGCTCATAGATCCTGTGTTCTGTGTGGACTATTTCTTTTGCATTGCCTTCCACCTTGCAAACAGGTTCCGATTAGGTTAATTGCCATCTCTAAACTTTCCCTGTGTATCTGTGCCTATGTGTGTGCTCTTGCAGGATATACTGTACTTCAAGTTTATGCTGGCTCTTCCTTTCTTGTTTGTATTGCAGTAAGAATTCCATTTGATCTTATAGTTTTTAACCAACAATGTATTTAAGTCTGTGTCGGTAAAATAAAGCTTGAATTAAATTTTGGGTCATATACAGTATGTTTCCAGGTACTGTACAGGCTTTTCTTGTTTCTTCTGACTCATCCTGTCTTTGAAGACACCACCTCACCCATCTCCCTACATTGCTCAGAATGGGATCTCACATTGCTCAGAATGGGATCACTTATCTTCCTTGCTTCTAATCATTGTAGTGAAATATCATAATAGTGATTGAATCTACATGTAGGATAAAACTTAACACATATGCAGGACTCACCCATTTCAGAGTAAATATAATACAATACAAATATTTGAATAGAAAAGGTCAACCGGCTATTATTGTGGTTTTAACCTTTGCCAAATAAGCATAATTAAACAAGAACATTTATTTTTTGCTGCTTAATCAAGTAGTTGAAGCTAAGATTATTTTATTATCTGAAAGCTCCACAGTCAGTTTACTTATTCTTTCTTTTCATCTGCTTCAATACTAAATTAATGAGAAGGGTTTTTAAAGCCTTTACAGATTTGCAGTACTATGGGCGATGGAGACCAGACAATAGCTCACATCAGCTTCAAGTGGACTGGACCGTCAAGTGTGCTAGGACTACGAAAACTGTGAACTGATGGTTGGTTTTCCATCAGTTTCACCACATTTCATTTAAAAGTGCAGATATGTGTATTTTTGTGGTTTGTAAGCATTATGTTTTTGTGAATCATAGGAAAAAGTGAACAATTGTACAACTGGTATAATAACACATCATAAGCTGAGCTTCATTCATTTGATCAAATAGCCACTGTTTGTTCATGAGGTACAGAAATCAAATATTTAGTATTTTGTATACAGAATAATGTACAATAGACACATGTCTGTATATTCACTTTACAAATTAAATAGCTATTGATTAAGTGTTTTATTTTAAATATGAAAGTACTGAATTCCACTTTTCCTTAAATGTCAAATCCTTGCTTTGCTGTAGTTTGTAATAAATGGCGTTTTAACTACACTCTGGTCAAGCACGCCCCTCCTCTGACAAAGAGATGAGGGAGGACGTCAGCATGTCTTTCATCTCTGGACATCTCTCACTTAGACTTCTAATAAAATTTTCATCATCTGGTAAAAGGAAAAGTCCATTTTGTGTTGTTTTATTATGCACTGAATCAGATGGAAGCAGAATGTAATTAATGGCATGGATCAACGGCTTGTGGAAAGTGCCTTAATTTGATGGGGAAGTGAGATTTAGAATGTAAAATTTGAAGCACTCTCCTTTTTTGCTTTTTATGTTTCTTATTTACTGTATTTTACAAATTCTGTAAATTTTAGACTTAGAATAATTACACAAAAGCAGTATATGTGCCTATTATAATACACAATTTTCCTTCTTCACTGATGTTCTTTATGATTAGTGAGGTGGTTTTCATTTGATATTCCCAACCTATAACACAATTTGGGCCTCGAATTATTATACAATGGATTTGTTGGAACATTTTAAATATTGCCTGTTCTTCAGGTTTTAAAAAGTTTTATACTGTATATTGGCTACACAATTAATTTCAGCTTAGGCAAGTTGTCAGAAGATGTTTTCATGAAAAATCTTCCAGAATAATTCCTTATTACAAAATGAACTACAGAATTTACTTTTCTAATTGTAGAAAGGGAATATGAAAGCAAGCTGGCATCTTGATCAGTAAGTAATATTTGACATAAGCTCATGTCATTTATGTTTGACATTTAAATTCTGAAGTAGCATTCATGGTTGGCTTTTTAAATGTTTTAAGTGTTTCAAGCCATGCATTTTGATTGAGGAGTCCAGTCTTTTGGTGGTCTACATTGTACTGTAGCAATGGTTGAAAGGGACATATCTATAAAATAATGTTGCTGTCTGTACATACTGTACAAGGCATGTTGTTCACATTTGGCTATGATAAGTGTAGTAATGTGTTATTATAGTAGAATGCCACTAAAACACTCAACTTCACTCTCTGTACTTTGAGAATATGTATTTATGTTGATATAAATCACAACTTCATTTTGATTCTTTCTTTCTTAGTTCTATGTTAGTATGCTTTTATAAAGTTCCAGTAAAATTTGAACATTATGTTAAATGTTTTTTATAGATATACTGTATGTTTAATATACATCACACAACACCAGAAGGTCACCTGCATATATCAGTATTTAATTGCTCTGTCATAATCCCTTGTCAAGATTATAAGAAGTAGTTCAAGTAGGTAGCTGCATCAGCATGCGCAGGCTGCAAAGGAACAAGTAAAGGTTTATTCCATGCTGGAAAGAGAAGAAAAGAAACACAATGTTTCGGCTGTGGAGCTTTATAAGAATGCTTATAGCCACAGTTTGCTGTGATGTTGACAATTCTGTAGACTAAAAATGATCAGTGAATGAGGTTATATAGTAGTTGTAATAATATTAAATATTTAGTAATAATATTTACAGTATGTAGCACTTTTCACTTAAGGAATTCCAAAATCCCATACATAAAACAGAGGAACCACATCCATTACTGAAGTGCAGCACCCACCTGAGTGACCTATGGCAGCCATTATGTACCAGCAACCCAACTACACAGCAGATCAGGTAGAGACATACAGCACAGCGCCAATATGTATATTTAAATTGCAACTGATCTATGCATTTTGATTGTTAGAAATCTTTGTCAGAGTGAAAACAAATGTGTATATTTTAAAAGTATTTTAGTGTTATATTGAATCTTATCAACCCAACTTTAAGGATATGTACATGCTGTATTATAAATTGCTTTATTTTTTAGTGTGTTACGATCTTACGCTGATTATTTTATCACTTTTTCCACAGTTATTTGTTAATTGTGAAAAGCACATGATAGTGTTCAGTTTTTAGTTTTGACAGGTTTCACATTTATATTAGTCATGACTCCTTGGTTTTTACAGTTTCTCATCAAATGAAATAAAATAGTTGACTTGGAAGTATTCACCGCACTTAAAGAGAATCAAAGGGATGATTGTGAGGGAATGTAAGAATCTAGTTTACCTTTGCTCACATTTCTGCTTGTGTTTTCATGTCCTGCAGTGCACCTTTGCATTGAACACAATGTTTTAGTTTGGCATGTTCCCAGCCCCCTTTTAAGCACCAGAAGGACAGTGGAAACAACTCTGTGCCTTGTCACCATGGTTTTAAAAACCCATTTCTCACTGCGTGTTATATCGATTTAAATTTAGTGTTTCCTGTATTGGTAGACTGCCAAAGTGAATAGCTGATTTAAGAATACTGAAAGTACTCATGAAGTCCAGGAATTGAATTGGAACTTTCCATTCAGCACTGTTTTTATCTTCTTAAGTGTGAAGGAACAAACATGAGCTACATTCTATTGATCCTGACAGAAGGGGCAAGTCTTTACTGAACCTTGTTAATGCTCTAAATTCTAAACTATAGCAAACCCACATCCCCACACTATACAGTATATGCTGTATAACATATTGTACAGAAGACACCAAATGTGAGGTCTTTTATACGGATTGGAATACAGCTGTATTCTGCTGTAATCAAAAGCGAATGGATTATATCAGGTTTTAAAATACTATATGACAACATATTTGATTAATTCATCCAAAAGTATTATCAATGACTGGTTTGAACATTAAACTGATAAATACAATGTTACCCCTGACAGTTACTCTTCACAATAGACTGCAACAGCACAAATTGCATGCAGCACAGCGCCAATCTTCAGTTTGCGTTAAGTTAACATTAAGTTAAAATCCTCAGTGTTAGATGAAAAACTACAGCAGGGATCTAAGAGATCAGTTACATGCTGTTCTAAATGTGCGGTCAACATGAATAAGTAAATACAGTTATCAGGGGGTAGGGGAAGTTGTTGCATAACAATTAAACATTACTGGTGTGTTCTTTATCAAATCAGTCATTTCCAAAAGCAACCAGTAAATAACATGTTCTGCTTTCTATTAAATTGTCATGTTATTTTTAATTCTCATTTTGAAGTTTTTAACGGCATGTCCTGGTATTTATTGCCATCGTGAATTATGCTGAAAGGTTCTGTGATGTGCTTTTATGAAATTCCACGAGTAGACAGCTAATGAACATGTGTCAACTTTACATTTCATTTCTAATTGTTAATTATCTAATCAGTAATGTTGTGCCTACAACTCAAGACCCAGACACTGAATTAACAGTAGAAGAGGCTACAAAACCCTAAAGAGGGTTTAGTATCCTGGGTAAAAGGAGGATAAATTTGGCCAATAGTGGAGGAGGGGGATAGGAGCAGGCACATTTATACTGAACTAATTATCCTTTAGGCTTTGAGATAATGCGCATTTCAAAATGTGCAGGTTGTCCTCATAAAATAGGTCAACATAATCTCTGCAGGCAGCAGTGTGGAATAGTGGGTAGGGCTCTGGTTTTATAATTGGATGACTGTGGGTTCAAGCCCCAGTTGTAATACTATTGTTGCATCCTTAATCAAAGGTGTTTCACCCCGTTTGTTTCAATAATGAGTACAAAAGTAATTTGTTCGGGATAAAAGAACTGGCCACATAAATTAATAAAGTATGTTTTCATAAAAGATTATATGAATGTGTTTGCCAAATGTTCACACTCAGACCTGTTAATTAAGATGATGTCTTCACATTTGTTAGATCAACAATGAATAAATTCACTTACTATTTTAGAATTTGAAATAGTTGGATAAATTTACTTTTTTCGTTACTCAAAAGCAATTATCACTGCACGTTCTGTGGTGGTGATCAGTTTTTCATACCTACATTCAATTTCAGTTTTTTAGTTTATTGGATTTTGTAGAGTCCTGTCAGTAAATCAGTACAGTGAAACTTTATTAAGACTGAATTGTGATAGCATTACTTAGCTAATAATCTGATTAAACAAAACCAATGTGCGATTAAGTGTCTTACAATTAACCCCATAATCTCCAGTCAATTAGAAAACAGTTGCCAGTAGATCAAAGGGCCTTTGATGAAATCTTAATTATTTATTGATGGTAAGGAATAAACATAAGAGAATGAGGTCGTATTAATTTAAAAATAGAAACAGCCTTCTACAACAGTAAACACTATCATTAAATGTGAAAGCAGCAAATAAGGAAATACCCAGATGTGAAATGGATTCAAGGCATTATTATTGCAAAACATATTTCTATTCCATGAAAATAATGAGTCTAGTTCTTTTCTGAATTGCTGATGTAAGACAGTCTTGCAAAAATTAATACTCGGTTTAAACAGTGAGTGCACATCTAAATAAATAACACACCATGAGGTGTTTTAATACATTTCCACACTACTGTTTATGGTTGTGTTAAGCATTTTTGACTTTACAATATCCTGGATGTGGCAAATTGACAAAAACCATGATGATGGATACCACATACAACCTGAAGCAAAATAATATTGGTCTAGTACAGTGTTGTAACATTTCTATTGTGTTCGCGGTGTCAGAAGCATGTGACTACAAAGTGGCCTCTCCTCATTAGCCCTTAAGAGTTTATTCATGCTTTCATTCCTGTTATAGTTCAGTTTAAAGTGTTGTCTGTCCATTAGCCTATCTGTGGTCTGCTACCAAGTTTATCCCAATGTCAGGCCACATTATTTCTCAAAGGTTGGATAAGCCCCGGCTAAGCAAAAATGGCCACCATGTGTGCCAAAGCACGAGGATATTGGCAGGCCTTCCCCATTTTTCTGTTTTGTAATGGGAGTGGAAGTGGTGTTTAATGATTAGTAAAAAAACTATTAATTGTTTTCACATAGATCTAAAACCAAGGGAGCTGTAGAAAGTGACATGAGGAAATCTAGCATAAACTAAACTGAAGAAAAGCAAAATATCTCTTAATGATGAACATTTTCCTAAAGTAGCATTTCAATATCACTTTTCCTTTTTTCAGTAATGATGAAAGCACTTAAAAATGTACAGTACATGTACTGTACGTGAGAGCTAATTTTAACAGTCAACAGGGCCAAAACTGACACCAGAGGGTAAAGAGAGCATTGTTGCAGTGTAAGACTGCCAACCATCAACTGATCTAAAAACGTGTAATGAATTTGGAGTCGACAGTTTGTCCTCTGCAACTAACAGAATATTAAATCCTTAATCATATTTAAATCTGGGAGGTGCTAATTGTAAGTGGGAAACTGTAAGTATTGGGAAGGTTTACAATTTGATGTGGAGTGTTTGGATTACAGAGTAAAAGAGTACTGTACACTAATTACTTTACTAATTACTAAGTTCTGTTTTTTAAAGAACTTAATAAAGGTTTTGTTTTCTGAGTGGGCAAGTATCTTGCTGAAGTTGCCAAAGTTGTGAAATTGCTTCATGTTTGCTTTTAATTAAAGGACTATCTCAGTTTTAATTAAATTACGTTACACATAAGTACCAGAGGAGCACTGGGGCCAGTATCACCTCATCTAGTTGCTGTCAGCAAAACTTCTTTAAAAAAATCAGACATGAATTTCTGTAACAATTTTTTTTTTGTGTTACAGTATAAATACTGTTTAAGATTGTTTTCCAGTGCACATTTTCTCAAAGGCCTGCATCAAAGATAATTGGTATTTTGTGCATAATGCTTATAATATTTGAAAGTTTATAATATTAAAATATTAACTTGGAATCCCCAAGCTTCTAAGGGGTTCTCTTTGATATGACCCAGAATCTGTGGAAGACCCCAGGATTGTCAAAGCGGGATCTTCTTGAATATGGTAACATTTACAAAGCAAAAGCCAAAAGCGACTTCCTTTGTCAAAGATAACTCGGTTGAATCCCAAGTGTGCCAGAAGGCTCCATGTGACCTCAAGGCTACTCCCTGGCCTTTTGCCTGGTAGACCAGATGATGCTCCAACATCTGAAACCAAAGTGTAAATGATGTGCTTAATGACAAGCCTTAAGACATCCTGGAGGAATAGGGCCTATATCATCTAAGGGCCTTAAGATCTATCATCCCAACTGGAAGAAATAGGACCAAACAGACCCTGGGAACCTGCTGAAGGTCTGGAGGGACTTGGGTCAGAAGAGAGACCTGCACTCCAGGGAATAGTCGATATATACTCATCACTGTTTAAAAAAATCTAAATGGTAGTGTATTTCACTTCTTACAACATGAAAATAAATGGCAGGACAAAGGAAAAACATAAAGAGGGAACTTCAGATAGTAATACAGTATGTACTTCATGGGTTTTATATCATCAGTGGGTCTTTGATACTATATGTCCAAGTATATTCTTGCAAATACTGTATTTTATTTGTCTTCATTTGAACATTTGCTAATTTGTATTACTCAGATGTTTTTTGTGTCATGTTTAATGGAAATGTTGAAACTTTACGTATCAGTAGTACTATACTGTATGTTTCATCAGTATTTTACTGTTCTGATTCAGCTTGAAATCTTTACCTGAGTTACTTCATGTAGACTGTCATTATTATAATTAATGGTATTCATTATCATTAATATAATAGGTTTGGTTAAAAAATTGAGCATATGTATATGAGAGAAAGTGTAACAAAATCTTATTTGAAATATTCTTAATGGATTGATTCACATATTTTAAAATATGTTACTTTCTTGTTTCAAGGGAAACATTTATTTTAAGTAATTTCATTTTCATGCAATTGCAGGACTTCCTGTTCCGTCCTTCAGAAAAGCAAGAAATGTGTTTCTCTGTAGCCTATACTTAGCAGCGATAAGATATTGGAAAAAAAACTTTTCCTCACTGCAGTTCCAGCATGACAGTGAAAATAAGGAAGGTCCAGGATCTGTAAGCGAGGAGGGGGAAGGTGGCTAATTAAAAGTGCTGTGCTGCCTTCACCTGGCATTTGATGGTAAACAAAGCTGAACATGGACAGCAGTTTTCCATTTTGTTCCCTGCCATGGAGGAGCACTGTGAAGGATCCAGGCTGTCTGAGAGACTTTAATTAAACTCGCTGATGGAATGCACAAGTGGGAGGTAGGAAGACTGCAGTCTGTCTTAGGACACTATTAAGATTGATTATCAAGTGGAGGTAGTCATCACAGGTGTGATGTGTGTCAAATTCTGTGGGAGGAATTTAAATTAGTTAGGAGGACACGATGGCAGATATGGTGGAGCATATTGAAAACAAATGAGCGTTTTTGACAGCAAATCCTACTTTGAAACCATTTGAAGGATGTTTCTTGTTGTGATTTATCACCATAAACTTGTTTGTCCAGATTTGGTTGTTCATTTCAAATAAAATATTTTAACATCTGCTATTATTGTTGGTAAATGCTGTAAAAGTCTGAAGGAGGATCATTCAGGTTTAGGAGCATACAGTTACAGTACAATGCATTATGTGTACAAAAAAAAATCTGTTGTCCAATCACAATGCTGCAGGAGACTAAGCTGTCTTATGACAGTTTGCCATTTCACATTTTTACGTTATTTATACTTTAGTTGCTAGGGTATCCAAGATAACATGGATAAGAAAGACCAGCCGTGCTGCTATAAGTTTAGTTTAATGTAATTGGTATCAGTAATCAGCTATCCAGCTACCTGCTTTAAGAGTTTTCCACTTGCTCAAGTGTACAGTGTCAATCCACTAATGTAAAGTGAATAACATTGTAGCTTTTTGTAGGACTACCATTGTGTGCACCCTTCCCAGTGTTGATACACACAAATACAAGGAATTTAAACCTGACAATTTAGAACCTTTCATACTATTCTTCTAGACATAGTTGGGATCACATGATTTCAAAGTATTGTTGCCCATGAACACATTTTCTATTTATTTAATGTGTACAGATCTTAAATAAAAGATATTTAGATTATATATATATAAAAGTTACTGACAAGTGCAAGTGCAGTGCTTTCCACATTTTTTCTGGTTTTGCTGGATGCATTTCACAGGTGTGGTTACTAAATTGTGATGTTGCAGTCCAAAAGCAAAAGCAGCAAGTGGAAAGTAATTGCAATGCCAGTTATATTGGCAAGAAATAAGCACAGAGACAAGGAAAGTGATAACTGGTAATTTTACTTAATTATATCCTCAATACTATTTTTGCATGGGGAAAGAACCACATGGTACTTTAGAAGGAGATCCAATAAATCTCCCAAAATAGATGGACTTGCCTATAAACTTACAGGATATCCAAAAATGGCAGGTCAAGTGAGAGCTTCTAAAGTAAACTATTGACAAACAAGTTTCCACTTCACGATTTGCTCATTAACATAATGAAATGCAGATTTAGTCACATTAAATGAATAGATGGTAATTTGCTTCTGAAGTTTTTGTCTTAGTATCAGCTTAAGTAGAATTCACTTGTTTGGAATGTATTCTTGTGCAGGAGCTAGGGAGCATGAGGGGAAATACAAACATAATGGATCTACTGTACACCATTACAACAGTATCACTGTGTCACAAACTGTATCAAAGTATCACATTTCTGGATGATTATTTTCATAAAGTTACCACAAAGAAAGAGTTCAAATGAAATATTCCTCCAAACAGAAAGTAAATCACTGGCCCAAAAGCTCATTTAAATTGGTCAGTCAGAATGTGTTGAGAAAGAAAACACTTCCTACAATGAATAAAAAAAGACCTCAAAATTAAAGAGTAAGTGCTGACTACAAGTAAAAAATATCGGAAAGGCAGAAATTAAAAAAATAAAACAAACAACCACAGCAGAGTCTACAAGTCTAAAAAATTACATTTGTTGTCCATAGGCTATGAAATCAGTCAGTCTAGCAGAGGGTAATACCCATTGACTGGAAAATTGCTAAAGCTACTTGCTAATGTAGCTCCCATCTGTAAAAAAGGTGACAAAACTTATCCAAGTAATTATAGACCAATTAATCTTCTTCTATTATTTGCAGTGTTATGGAAATGGTCATTAAAACAACTGGTGGATGCTCTATATGGTAACTGGATTCTAGGGTACAGATACTAGGGTCTTTTTTCATTCTAGGGTCATTATTGATTTAGAATTTTTCTAACAAGTTATAGTAATAGATACAAGCAGAGTATATTGATATGTTAGGTAGGTTTTATTAGAAGAGGTTTTGCAATCATTAAATGTTTGGCAAATATTTGTCCTGACACCTGCTTAAGTGCAAGCAATTTATAAACATGTAATAATAATATACAGTACTTCCAGCAGCCAAAGAATATGAGTATATGAGAATTTTAGTGAAGTCTTTGAGTCCATCGCATTACATTTGTAATTTTACACTAGACTGTTAACATTTACCACCCAAATACACTCAGTGAATATACTGTCAATCTTCATTAAGGAAAGTAAGACTGCTTTTATAAAATAACTAATTTTGCACAGGTCAGCCTGCCCTCTAAACCAATGATAAAAGGAGACAATCTTTGGTCCCTCACAAAAATGCGATTTAGACAAACTGCCGATTTAGGAAGGAAACTTAATTGTTTCTACAAATGTGCAAGCTTTGTCTCTTTTTCCCTCAAGTTAGTCTGATTCCCTTCAATGCCCTACTCCTGGCAGACTTTGGTTCAAAGCATGAATCCAGTAGATATAAGGAGAATTCAGTAAAGCTCTCTCCTGTCTTGTTCCTCCTTCTTCTGTTCTCCAATGTAATATTCCACCTTTTTACTGTTCCCTGCCCCGTCTTCTACAGTATACTGTCGTAGCTGGGGAAAGCTGGGAATGTTCCAGGGAAATTCTAGCCTCATAAGTTGACCAACCTTCTGGTTTCCATGTGTTTGGGTTGTAGCTAGATTCCTCTGGGTTTGTAGGCTGCTTGTGTAATCGGATATCTGAATGTCCAAACACCCGTTATCATGTGTGTTAAGCAGTTTCATCTGCAAGATTAAGAAATAAATAAGTTTAAGAAACAAAATCAAGACAGATGATGGGTAAAGTGGACAAGTGGTTACAGTGTTTGCAAAAACATAAACTATAAATATATGATGTGAAACATTCAACATAAAGAAGCTAGTTAAGTTAGAAAACAGCTTATAAGCTTATGATAAAATTTCACAATGCACCAAGAGCTCATTTAGAATATTTTAACTTACTGTATGTTATAAAATAGCATGTTACAAAAATGATCCAGACACATTCCCAGACTCAAATATATCCTATACTGGAACAAATAATAGGTTTATTCCATGCTGAAAAGAGAAGAAAGAAAACACATTTCGGCCGTGGAGCCTTCTTCAGGTGTGAGCCCTGAAATCTAAAGGTGGTTTTGTCATCACTTCTGTTTTTTGTGCACTTTATTTCATTCATTCTTCTTATCTCTGTCTTCATGTTGAATTTGGAAAAATTGGATTGGTTTAGTAAATCCCTTCCCGGATATGTAATGTTTTAATCTCCTCAGTATCTTTTTTTCAATATTAAAAGGATTCATGTTTTAAATCTTTGATCTTTCTGGAGGGCAGAGATATTATTTTTTTACGTCAGAAATGATATTGGTCTTCAGGCTACACTACAATACATTCAGTCCTTTTAGGCTATTTGTCTTGGTTTAATTGAACACTTTACATTAGAGAGTCCTCTAATTCTAGTTCCGGAGAGTCTTGTACATCTTCAGTGGCTGAATAATGTTAATAATGAATAATGATAGTTAGTCCTGACTACTTAAACTAGTATTTTATTCACATAAATACTTGAAAGTCAGGTGAGCTTATTTAAAAACGCTTGTAATGAACTGGGATGACATTGGGGTGAACTGTACAATATTTCTCATAAGACATGACTACCCGCTACATTTTCACACACAGTCTGAGTCATGCAAGATTGTACACTCTGCTTGAGCAGTATGTTTTAGCCATTAGGAAATGAACCAAGTGGTTATAGAAGTTTCTTTAAGAGTATATGCACTGTTAATATTAAATATAGAGATGAAGCTAGGAGAACAACACACACATGCAGAGCATGGCAGTGGTGCAAGGAGTGTCAAGGTACACATCTTACTTCAATTGCTCTTTTTTGTTGCCATGGCAATAAAAATGACAAGGACCGTCTTCGATCTCTGTGGTCACCATGAACACAGCCTGCCAGATGAAGGCACCGTTTTATCAAGATTAAAATGTAAATATTGGCATTTTGGAAAGATACTGTGAGTCAGCCTGAAAAGGGCGAATAGATGACCTTTATTTCCTTTGAGAAGCAACACTAGGCAGGATTAGCCCCCTGTGGTGATAAAGTAATGATATTCAGGCTTGCTTTAAAACTCCGAACTTGGTGCTTTTATTATACAAGAGAAAAAAGAGAATAGCTAGAGGGCATGCTTAATTCAATAGCCATGTGCCATCATTTCCTGTGTAACAGGTGCCTGGCAAAAAAGTATGTTAGTCTGTTTTTACAATACAGGAATCAACTCATTTAAAAAAAAATACTTTGCTCTTCAACTACACAACTAATTCATGCCATTCTTAACAGGAACATACAGTACGAGTAAAGGTTATGCTTTTACAAAGGCAGTAGATGACTTTGTTACTACTGCCAGTGAGCAAAGTCAGAAACATGTTAAAGCAGATTTATTTAGCCAAGACTTTAGACCTTCTGTGAAATGTAATTTACAGTATACAGTATATGTGTTCAGAAAGAGAGCAGCAATGGAGAATTAAGGACAGGGTTTCCATATTGTCTTACTTAGAACCTCAGTATCTTCTAGGTTTCAATCCATCTTAGCTCCTAATTATTTAAAGCTTTAAATCAATTGATAAATTGTTGACATAATTTTTAATAAAAAATACTGGGAATTGCAAATTACATAGAACAGTTCATTCTGGAGCCTTTAAGTACTAAGAAGTTAATATTAATATTATTAAGAAACTGGAAATTATTTTGGTATTTTCAAATCTATATTCATTCAGATAGTCATTTAATTAAGATAATGAGAAATCTTTTCAAGATTGATGGGTCAAGAGGACGAGTCTGTAAAAGCCCTGATTTAAGGACACTGAAAGAACTTCATCTCAGGGGATGGGAGAATTTGTGTTATATGTAATTAATCACAAGGGTGAGAGTTTTCTGCTATTCCCAGTAAAAAAAAATCATAAAGGTTATTGTAAGGGACAGATCATATCCGTTAACACCTAGTTCATCACGAAAATGCTGCACAGGGTCCATCACAGGCTTGACATTATCATTTTCTTTGTTTCCATTGTCTGCTACAGTACATCCACAATCACCTTTTCACACCACCACAAACATCTGGCCTTCCTGCAGTCTCTGTGTCTGTGTTAGTTTCTAAACCCAAGGACAGTCTGAGCAGTCAGTGAGCACTGCAGGCTATTTGTTTCTCACCCACAGAATGTGTACAAAGTCAGTTGAAAAAAAAGTGTCAGTGAGGGATTGCTTTATACCTAGAACTGTGAAAGATTAGCTTCAAATTGTGGTTCTACCTATAAAAAAAGAAAATAACATATTGAAAGAATTAATAGGAAGTCTGAAGTAAATGGAACAACAGTGTGGGAGGCAGAACTCCTACATAATTAGAGATTCATAAGAATAACTGTTCTGGAAACAATACTGTTTAATTTCTTATGGATGGATAAGTAGGTATGGAATCTGCAAAAACAAGGTTATACCAAGAGTACTTAACACTTTCATTTAATTAAAATACCGTCGTAGAATAGCTGGACATTGTGTATTTTTGTTGTTATTACAAATATTACAACATAGCTTCTTGAAAGAAACAAAGTGTAACAGAGAGTAACAAAGCTTGAGTTGTATTAGAATGTTTACAACGTAAAAATTGTGGATTCTTTCATTTTTTGAGCAGTGCTTTCATACCAGCATTTCATACAGTAAATGTTAATTGTGTACAAAAGCTGTGAGATACTGCTTTGTATTTGCATGCTTGTATCAATACAGGTTGCTTTATAATTAAATCCATCAAGAGTGAGGGTGTCACTGCTTAAGTTCATTTTGGGGCTGGACACCTTCTGTATGGAGTTTCCATCTTATTCTTTGGTCAGATGGGTTTTCTCTTGTCTCCAGTTTCCTCCCCCCTTCCAAAAACCTATCTTAATCAGTGTCTCTAAATTGCTGCTGTGTGCTTAGCTGTCTGTGTCTCTTGTGATGGACAGGTGTCTCACCCAGAGTGTCTTCCCAACTTGCACCTGTGCTTCTTGGATAGTGTTTGGAATAGCAGGAATAAGCAGTTTTCTGATAATGGATGGATGAATAAGTATAACATCTAAACCTACAGTATATCACAGCTGACAGAGAATATACTGAGTAGTAGAGATACAGTAACTGAGAAGTGATTATTAACAGATAAGGAGTGGCATGGTGGTGCCTTGTTTCACTGGGGCCCTGGGTACAACCCCTGGGGTGCTCTCTATGTGATGTTTGTATGTTCTCCCCATGTTTGTGGGTTTCCTCTGGGTGCTCCAGTTTGCCCCCACAGTCCAGAGACATATTGGTAGATTAATTGACTAAAGTGGCTCTAGTGTGAGTTTGTGCATGTTTGTGTGTGCCCTACATTTGACAGGCATCCCGTGAAGGGTGTATCCAGCCTTGCGCCCGTTGCCCGTTGTCAGGATAGGTTCCGGGTCGTCTGTGATCCTGTATTAGATGAAATAGTTATATGGATTAACAGATAATAGAAACAAGATATAAGTAATTATAAACAATCTATTAATACATTATTGTTGATGGATTACACCTTAATCCAATTATCACACAATGTTTGTTAGTAGTTATAGCATACAGTGTTATTTGAAATAATAAGAGCTTTGTTAAATAAAGTTCATAATGCTATAATTAACTTTATTTTAAGATTAAAGTAAACAAAAGAAAATTTTAATTCTAATGTTTTATATCCGTTAATACCATAATTTTTCAAATATTTTAAGATTTTTACTATTTGCTTAGAATGGAACACTACACTGCAGTATTTCCAGTATTAGCACAAAATACTATGGGTTGCTGTTAGTGATAAATTATTTTTTACCTGTTGTCATAATTTAGATCCATAAACTGTTAATCCCTAAATTGTTTAGCAAACAATTTGTACAGTGGGAGTAGCTAGAGACACTTGAGTTGGAGGCATTCATTGGAGTTACAATGCATTGCCAGGCCTCTTAATGAACAGGACAGGCTTGTGGAAGAATGATTTCTGCTTTGTGTAACATTTGTATTTTGTTTCTACATTAGTGGTTTAATTTTGATTAACAGTCAAAAAAGTATAACAGTGAATTCTATTTTTGCATTAAGTATTTTAGAATATTGGTCAGCTATTTTGCATTGTGTTTAGTGTTATGCATGAAGTACTACACATTTTCTGCATCTGTGGTATTTTATATATTGTCATTATTTGTGCACAAGTTCACTGAAGCATTATTCAAGAATATCATGCACTACAAAATCCCCAGTCGACAGCAATTCTTTCAGCAAGCCACCCCAGATGATTGTGGTCACCTTATCTGTACAGTATGTTTGTGAAAACTTCACTAAAGTGTTTTTGCTTCCACCATTAGCATTATTTACATGCTACATTTATGTAGCATAATTGGGAAAGGGCTTATTCAGAGGCCATTTGAGTTACAGTAGTTTGCCTGCCTGTGATGCAAAGGCATTACTGAAATCTCTTTTCACTGTTGTTTACTGTCAAATGTGTCTGATTTCATCTAACAGGAATAGCTGGAGGGAGCAGGGCTTCATAGTATCAGAATATACAGGATTGTAATCGGACCCGAACAGAAGCACAAATTCTATAACAACCTATCACAAACAACTTCCTCGGGGTGACAACAAGCCGAGAGAGTAGTATGGCAAAGCTGAGTGCTTTCGCAAGACTTACTGACCAGAACTAATGCCATTTCTATTTGCCATATTGATCTTGTCATCTCCTATAACAGCACTGCTCAGCAGATTACGTAAGAAGCTATCCACAAAACAGTTGCCTTGTTCTGATGTCAAATCAAAACAAGTGATATTTACAGTACAACAGATTTTTCCCCTCTAACTCTTTACCTGCGACATAGTTTTCTATAGACTTCAGAAGCTTATTTCAACGTTATGAAGCCTGTCACACTGACATTCTCACTGGTTTCATTTGTACCTGTGAAAAGCCGTTCTGTCTTTCAAGACAGGTTGGCTTTCTTGTTTACAATGAAATTGTCATTGGCTTATTATTGGAGGAAAAAGATTTTAAAAATAGCTGGGTTTTAATTGGGAGACCTACAATTTTCAGTAACAATTTGTGTTGTTACAATTACAGTTAAATATTATATATGGAATTAATATACTTTTAATGCCAAAATTAGTCAATAAAAATACATAAATCCTACTTTTAAAAAATACATCCTTTCTTTGATCTTGTTTATAAAAGCATCTGGCCATTGTTGTTCAGGAAAAAAAACTCAGTCTAGAGAAAATCATGTATGGTCTTAGCTAATGAATCTTTTTATTTTAATTTCCAGGCCACTGTGTCTTTTCTAGTCCATGTCAGAGATGGCAACATTATCGTGATGTCTTTGGAGCCTACAGACCTAACTGAAAATGCAGTGGCCTATGTGGTAAAGGTCACTGGAGAGACCAAGCCTTATTTCCTTGAGTTTAAGAATCTCAGCGACGCATTGCCTGCTCCTATAGTCTTTAATGCCAGCTACCACGGCCTCTGCTATGTCATGACCCTCATGATGAAGAACACCAAGGTGGAATTAAAACCGGTCAAGTCTGTCACTGTCCTGACAAGTGAGTAAAGCTAGATGATTTGATTACTTGTCACTGTGTCTATTTCTATTCAGCAGCAAAAAAATAAATTTGACGGGACTGTTAATTTCCAGTCTGTTCTATCACCCATTTTCAGGCTTCATTCATAAAAGGGTATAATGCGATTAGACGTGTGCCCGCCAAAGATAAGGAATGCGTAATGAAACGCTGTATTCACAAATCAAACTACAAAAATAGGTATCTGAAAGACTTACTGGCACATTCATGAACGGTACACGTGTATATATGTGCATGTGCTGAATGTGTGAAAATCACAAAAATGTATTCAAATACTGTGGAAAGATAAAAAGTAATAACAGTAACAATACACAAAAAGTATGAAAAAAACCTTTTAACTATAAGCATCACCCAACTTCCATGCGTATTTGCATTGTTACACATCTGGTATAATGAGCTGAAATCCTTATAAATAGCTGCCATGCAGAGCACGAGTAGGCACTCATTTTCAGTAGAGAACGTTGCAGCTATCATAGGAAAGAAGAAAGGTCCAGAAGGACAATAGTACCCAGAATCAGCACTACCTGGATTGTCAGAGGAAAATACAGGCTTCTGTATCTACAGTATACAGTATGTATCCTCACAAGAGATACAGGCAGAGCAGAAACACAGTACTGGGACTATAAAGCAGAACCACTTGATTTACCAACAGGCTCACTTTGACAACTGTGCCTGCTTTTAGGCTGTGCGGACCTGCAACATTGTGACATTTCCTTTTTTAATTCTCTGGCCTTTGGATATTTGCACATGCTATCCTTCTTACATTCCTGCCATATTCTCAGTTATCACTATTTTTTATAGTCAGTGGCACGTAAGTACAGTACAGTGTACTGACTTTTTAAAGTCTTCACAAAAGCACTGGAGACAAAAGTGAGAACAATGACAAAATATGAATTAGTAAAAAGTCTATGAAAATTAACCAGACATTACAGGTCATGAATAAAGTGTCATATAAAATACTGTGAACATTGGTTATGAAAACATTAAGATTTTGTCAATAAATTGATAATACCACATTATTAATATTATTAATAAACCAACAAAATATTACATATTAATTAACAGTGTTTAAAAATTAATTTACATGTTATTTTTTCATGCATTCTTTGCCTTTTTTAACCTGTGCACTTATGCTGGGTTTCCATTAGAGTAGCATGTTTTATTTAAAGTTTTTCCTCGTTCGTTGTCACTGTCAGAGATGAGTCTAAAAATAATTGTTTAGCTACTAAAAATAATAATTTAAAATTCCACGTTTAAAGAAGAATGTTTTCTCTATGCCCCTTATATATTGTTTTATTATTTAATACCTATCACATGTATTGGATTGGGTTGGAAGTTCATCATCGACCAGCATTTTTTATGTTCAATCTATTGTTTCCTAGACCCTCTTCCAGTGAACAGTGTGTCTATTCATGACTATCAGCCCTCCCCTGAGACTAGCGTAGTCTTTGAGATCAAGTGTGCAGAGAAATACAATGTTTTTACAAGAGTAAACATAAGTTACCTGGAAGGAAGAGAGCAGCGCTCCATGCTGTACAAAGGTATGTCACACTGCTTGCATGTTTTTCTTTGTTAGAATCTACAGATAACAATAAGCAGTGAAAGACCCTGAAAGATATAACCAAGACGATATAATTTATTGGGCTTATTCAGATCATTGTATGCAATAGTAAGAATTCTGTTGTTCAAACCATTTCCTTATAAGTATTTTA
This sequence comes from Atractosteus spatula, assembly GCF_055471065.1. Classification (NCBI taxonomy): domain Eukaryota; kingdom Metazoa; phylum Chordata; class Actinopteri; order Semionotiformes; family Lepisosteidae; genus Atractosteus; species Atractosteus spatula. Next base: position 32,072,597 of record NC_142713.1, on the reverse strand, counting down.
CATTTTACAGTAGATGAGTTATTTAATGCTGAGATATATTAATAACTAACTACTGTATGTATATTAATAACTGAATGGTATGTAAAAATTAATAAGGTCTTTTATGGTTATTCCAGATTTTTTTAGGGGAAAAACCATTTTCAAGCACTGGCTGCCTGGAATGTGCTACAGCAACATCACTTTCCAGCTGATGTCTGAAGCCACTGTCAACAAGACCACCCTTGTTCAATACAGTGGTGTGGGTCACGAACCCAAACAGCACAGAACAGGTACTCTGGATTTCACCTGTTTGGGAGTTTTTACTATAGTTTTTTTTTATTTTATTAATATTTAAACTTAATATTTCCTTGTCATACTAGACTTTTTTCACTGAACATATCAGAAAGTAGATATTAGAGGTTCTATTTAAACGTAGAACTATAGGCTTTATTCTAAGACATCTGTACCTTTCTTCCCTTTTCACCTTCCTATCAGACACAACTCTCCACACACACTCTCTGCTGATTCTTCTGAAGAGTTCCCAGCCAAAACTGTTAAGTTAGCATGGCTAGAACATCTCCATTTAAATATCCGCAAACAATACCACAAGCTTACAATAAAAGGTCATTTATTCATTGTTATCCAGCATCACGATACCTTCTAAACCTATAGTTTTCTAGATCCTGGTACCCCAATTGTGTTGCATGTGTAAATCAGTGAAACATTTCTCTAAAACAAAACTTCAAATGCATTAAAACATAAATACATTGAAAAATAAGGCATTGCTAATATTTACAGATCTTATGCTGTACATTACTAAGAATTTTAATTTTTCCTGAACATTTTGATGCTCTGTTGAATATGTGATTTTACACAGTATTTTATGTGCATGAAATCCCATGGAAAATGAGATGGAGACGACAGATATGTTTTGTATTATTGTTGGTAGATGTTCTGTTGTAACCACTTGCAGATTTGTAAATGAGCCTCTATATACTGTATAAAGTGTTTCCACATGCCTGTCAGGGTATAAACATTAACAAACCATTTTTGTCAGGTGGGAAGACAGTTCCAGTACCTGCAAATTGCTGTTAATGGGACTCGCACATTTCTCAAAATTGACCACTGCAAATGTGAGACTTTCCCCAAATGCAAATTGATTTTCCGAATGAGCTGCAATTACAGTAATGTATGATGCATCAGTACAGTTTTACCACTCCCAAATCAAGTTGTGCTACAATTTGTACTGTATGGCAGAATCTTGACAGTAGTCCATTATACATACTAATGCAACATAAAGTATAGGTGCAGTACACGTTGATATTTGGTGTTCTTGCTCTTTAAATTTGATCAGTTCTTTTATGCGTGTGTATTACACAATAGTTTCCAAATCTTGAGTGGAATTTTTTCATGTCCTTGAGATTTGATTTTTTTTCAATAACTCATAAAATAAAATAGTAAATACTTTATACTGTTTGAAGTTTACATATCTATCTCTGTCTTCATAATTAAGACAGAGATAGATATTAACATCCAGAAATCTGTGTTGACTGGTACACAAAACACATAAAAGAAAAGCCCCAGATTTCTTTTCTTCTGATTAATTTTTTTCTTATTTTATTGAATTTCTAAACATAATACAACAAGAACAACATTAAAAATTCTACCTCTACAGTTAAACACACCAAGAATTTCCCATTTCTTATCTCAGATAAGTAGTTCTGCACACACGCCACTGATTTTATTATATAAGACTGCTTTTAAATTAATCTGTGAATTTGGAGGTCCATAGTAAATCAAGTATACTGCGCAGTTCAGTTTGGGTTAGTTGTTTATGTCTGATCCAAATTCTGATACTTTTGACTTATCCATGTTATGTTCTTGTGCCTGAATGTACGTTTTGCTACAGTATATGCAGCTATATGTCCGCCTCTTCTACAGTATCTTTCTTGTCACTCTGGAATGCTGTGTATCTTCAGAAGCTGTATTTGTTGTCATGTTAGCCATGTTACAGTAGCTCCCATTACCTCATATTCACCTGATAATGCAGTAGTTTCTATTTATTGTATTTTGTTGCCAATATTCCTGGTATTTAAATATACTGTAGGTGTTGAATTACCATGGTGCTTGGATATTTCTCCTTGGGATTCTCTTTTTGGCTCTTTTCTCTTATCATCTCTCATGCACATTTTCTTTGGTATCTACCCTCTTCCATCATCAAGTGTTTTAGAATTGCTCTGATCCTTGCCTCAAACCTTTCGGTGCCCTTCTTGTTCAATCGTAATCCATTACATCTGTACAGATTACCTTATTATAGAGAGGATTCCAGTGGCCAAAAATGCTAGAGCTTTCTCCAGCACACCATTCCTCAGCAATGTGTTATATTTATGGTTTAATAAGAGCTTGCAGATGGTAAAAAACTTTAAATCTCCCAAACTGCTGTGCAAGGGGAGCCTTATTACCGCTTCTGTAGTGAGTGTTTGCTGACAGAAGGCAAAGGAGGTGAGGGAGTGTGGGGAATGAGGATATTAGGAAGGCACATTTGACGTTTATTTCATCATGAATTACTTGTCACTGACAGGCATTTGAGAAGTGTAATACTTTTCAAAAACATTTGAGAAGTCTAGTGAAAAGTGTACACTGTGTTATGTTCAGGCTGATCGCAGATAGCTACCAGCTTATATTTGCTCCTTGTGTCTCTCTTGCAGTACCAAATCCCCCCAACAATGTCACCCTGCAGATAGTGCAGTTTGGCAGGGGCAGCCTGTCAGAAAGGGCTCACAGCAGATCTCACACCAGGAAAGTCAGGGAAGAGGTCAGACTGCTGGAGGAGGAAGAACAAGATGAAAACAAGGAGGAGCTTATGAGAGACGATGAGATCGACACCAGCCAGCGGCCCCGTAACCTTACACAGAACCTGAATGAGTCCTACAGTTGGGTGGACTATAGCTACAGTAATGGTACAGACTATGAAACCACCACTCAACCCTACTGGCCACATGTGGGTACAACAGCCTCCAGTGATGAGGATGAGTTTGTCAACCAGGTGGTACCGGAGTATGATGATCAGAATGAGCTAGGCTCTGCTGGGGACTTGCCCTTACCCTTTATACCCTCGGTCAGACTCCCCCCCCTGCTACTGGAGCTCCACTGGCTGCCCCCTCACCCTCCCACTGCTTTTGATGGCTTCAACATCTACATCTACAGGGATGGTATGTTTGTGTCCGCACTGTGATGTGACAGTTTTCAGAGATCGTCCAATTTAACAAAATATATGAAAAAGACAAAAACCTACGAAACTGCACTTGACATAGTGTAAGAGGATGCAATGTTACTGGGCATCCTGAAATCACATTTGTTGTTCTTTTGTGTAGTGACATCACCTACTGTACACTGTAAAAGAAAAAAAATAAGTGTGGTTAGATAAGTATGAAAGAGGTTCATGTTTTGGACACAAAATTGATGGTTGCCCTGACTTCTATGAATATGACATCATAGTTTGTTTCTATAAGTCTAATATTCGATATGTTATTATATTCACATATTAGATATTTTGCTCCTGCAGGAAATTCTACAGAAGTGGCTACTGTAGATGAAAACGTTCATGAGTTTTTTGCTGAGTTGACAGAACCTGGGACTTATGTAGTCTCTGTCACGACATTCAGCTCATCTGGAGACTGTGAACCCCGGGAAAGCACAAGTCACAACAGCTTCACTTTTTATCTCAGTAAGTTATCCCTTACACATATGCTAGCCACTGCTATAAACAATAGTCTAGCTACTTTTACAAGTTTTTAAAGGACATAAGTTCAGAACTCCTAATTACTTGGAGTTCATTTTTTTGTTAATTTGGTCACTTTTAGTTCCTTTTTATATTTAACTTAATTGAAAGCCAATAATTATTTCCAGTATAAAAATTAATCAATTGAGAAGCATTTAAAATTAAAATATATATATATACTGTACATACCAGTATGAAAAATGTGTTGGACTTCTGTGCAGTACTGTAACAAATATCATTGTCTTTGAGCTGAAGTAAAGCAGTCAATATTTTGTTTTATGGTCAGATCCAATCCAAAAATTTTGGATTGATTTGCTAGCAGAGTGATTAGATTATGACTGCGTAATATTACCTGGATAGATTTCATTTTTTGTTTAACATACAGTATAATTTAAAATGTACACAGTAACGTGTAAAACCTCCAATTTACATCACAGAAAAGACTAAATTTCCAGGTTTGTGCAGCGCCATGTTCTGCGTTTCAGAATGAGACAACAAATCTGTGATGTGAAGCGGCCCTGTTACATTGTAAGCAAGCAGGCTTGTGAATACATCTCTTTCAATCCCATAGAAATAGTGCTCTCGATTTTGAAACAGTTTTGCCAACAAATACTACATACTTGTTAACCGCATGCAGATCACTTTGGAAACTTTCTGCCATGAAACATCTGCTGCACAACCTGTACTTCTTTGCTCATACATCCCATTACATTATTCATATTATTACACATCCAAGTGAGCAGGAAGGACTGCTTCACGTGGTAATTCTCGCATATTCTCGCTCTCACCTGTGGTGAGACCAGGAGTTGAGACAACATGGTGACTTGGTGACATGGTGATGGAACTTTCACAAAGTTTGCCATTTTGTGCTTAATTCAGAACTTGTACAATTTTTGACACGTCAAAACACGAAAGACACGAAAGAAACTTTGACTACAGTTCCCCTTAAACCAAAAAATAATTTAATACATTCAATAGCACACTGTGTGCAGCATATCAGTGTACTGTATCTTATCTTGCAGGTCCTAGTGGTGAGTGGTTTGAAGAGTTGAAGGAGAAGCCTCAGGATATCAATGTGAGGATACTAAGTTCCAGTGCAGCAGAGGTATCCTGGGTTCCATCCACAGAGAGCCACAACACCACCCTGGTGACAGTGATCTCACTCACTTGCCACAAACCCAACCTGAACCAGAGGATGGAGAGCAGATACTGCAGTGAAGTAAGCACAGCTCCCAGTCAGGTATCTCTTCAAGGCTAGCAGTACAGCCAGCCACCTCATACTGTACATACACTACAGTACCAAGCAAGATCTCGAAAGGAAACAGTGTCACTCTGTTCACTGTAAATAACAAACAGATTGCTGATACTGTATTTCACATAAGTAGCACAATTATTGGAGTCTTAGCTACTTAAAAGTTGTACAGTGTTATAAACTTGTGATGCAGAGGTATTAATTTTACATATCATTTTATGCTAGAATAGGAAAGAATAGTAAAGAAACTGCAAAATATGCCACTATTGAACGCCCCTAACACCATGGGGCTTGTCTTTGCTAGAGTGGTACATAGTTTTCTTCACCAATAACAAGTTATGGCTTGCTTGGCTGACTATGGCTAACTGGTCACTGGAGAGCATAGAGAGTGTTGACTCCACCCTGCTTCAGGTACCATGGGACTCACTGTGGTGCCTTCACCCTTCAGCCCTCCATGTAAGGGGTCTATCTCATTTGTGCCTGATGTGGCAAAGCAGATGTCTTTGCTTTGGAGGAGTCCGAGATCTAGACGACCCACTAAGCAGCACCAGTGGCTTCCCTGTCAGTCTTCAGGAGAGAGTCTTGTCACCGCTATTGACCTCAGGGGCCCTGGATAACAGAGTTGCAGCAGACTTTGGATCCTGTAGATTCTAGCAGTGCCCGCTTGTGGAAGATAGATTGTTACTGGATTTTGATTTCCATCTGTTAAGCCAGCATTTGTCCTGGATATTGCTTCTGCAAAATGTGTCCGTGTTCTCCACGCACTTTCTTTATCTGGATTTTTCTGGTGATGACTAGACACATCCAGAAGATTCCTCCCAAAGCTCAAAGCTGAGAGTGCAGTTCATTCTCCCACAGAAAAAGATTTTTGGAAAAGAATTATTACTGTATATGCTTTTTAATTTTACCAATGCATTTAGACAAACAATTTTGGAATAATATTCAGCAATTTGAGAAGTGTATCAAAACCAACAAGACAGTTACAGTATTTATTTATTTAAAATAACACTGCATTATCTGCAATACGGGTTTGAAACATTTTTTTATTCAGACTCATATATGACTTCTCATTGTATTTTACATACATGTGCATGGAACTGTACAGATCTATGTAAAACTTCAGAAATATGAGCTACAACATCTCACTAGTTAATCACCTATAAACTCTGAAATGTTTGTGATAAATGTTGTGTGCAAAAATCTTACGTTTTCAGTGCACAATCGCTATCAATGTATTTTGTCTATTTTCATTGCTTGTCTGATCTTTAGTTGAAGAAAATATGGTTGTTCTGCAAATAAAGCATGAAAGTGATTTTAGGTTTTTTACTTTAATTAACTTTAATTGATGTACATTTTGCCTCTGAAAAATAGTATCCTCCCAGGAAGATTTCTACACTGTGTTGCCATCTGAACTTGTAATAGTTCAAATAGTACTTTTTATTCAGCTTCACAATCTACTCCAAATTGATAAAGGTAAAAACTGCTGAAATTATGTAAATAAAATAGATCTTAATTAAAATGAGAAGATTCTCAGTTGTGTAAGTATTCAATTCCATTGCTAAAGAAACCCTAAAATCAATAAAATGTGTTTTAACTTCAGAACACTGAATTTCATAATTTCATATCTCACATTGGGATTGACCATAGTGACCAAAGAGCTTTTGACAACTCTCAAATGCAGTTTTGCTAGGGTTGACATGTAGCCGAATTGCCATAGTAAATTCAGCATGGAGTTCAGATGTGTATTTTGCCACAGTCCATTTTAGATCAGAGTACTGAGTCAGTTGTAGTCAATTATCAGTTGGGGAAAATATTGTGGATCTTTTGAGGTTCTCAGATTAAATTCACAATTCACCCTTTGAAATCAGATATGGGATACCTTCTTTTTCCAGGAAAACTCCACCAGTAACATCATCACAAACCTGACTCCTGGCGCTCAGTATAAGGTGGTTGTCCGTCATGTGAATGGCCCACTGATTGGTCCAGCATCAGATCCAGTTGTATTTGAAATAGGTAAGCATACCTGATATCTTGTTACCGATCTGTTCCCACTTTGCTTCAGAGAGGTAAATATTCTGTCATCCCGTCATTTAATTAATAATAATAATTGCTTACACTTATATAGCACTTTTCTGGACACTCCACTCAAAGCGCTTTACAGGTAATGGGGACTCCCCTCCACCACCACCACCAATGTGCAGCATTTACCTGGATGATGCGACGGCAGCCATAGTGCGCCAGAACGCTCACCACACATCAGCAATCAGTGGGGAGGAGAGCAGAGTAATGAAGCCAATTCATAGAGGGGGATTATTAGGAGGCCATGATTGGTAAGGGCCAATGGGAAATTTGGCCAGGACGCCGGGGTTACACCCCTACTCTTTTCGAGAAACGCCCTGGGATTTTTAATGACCACAGAGAGTCAGGACCTCGGTTTTATGTCTCATCCGAAGGACGGTGCCTGTTTACAGTATAGTGTCCCCGTCACTATACTGGGGCATTAGGACCCACATGGACCGCAGGGTGAGCGCTGCTGCTGGCCCCACTAACACCTCTTCCAGCAGCAACCTTAGTTTTTCCCAGGAGGTCTCTCATCCAGGTACTGACCAGGCTCACACCTGGTTTTGAAAGAATCACAAGCCTGAAAAATGTTAAAACGTTAATTTTATTTTTAATTATAGACATAATTTTGTCTACAATCCACTGGATCTAAAATGAAGGCACCTCTTCCTTCCTGCTCTATATGTTGTGCTTTATTTTCCTTTACAATTAATATCATTGCTGTTGCAACATCTTGGTTTACATCTCATTAAGATTCTGAACTTCTCATCCTGTTTGTCAGTCTGTCATTTTTTGGCCAAGCAAGTTGGTGCCAAATTGTATCTATAAATTAGTTTGATCAAAATCTGCCTAGAACATATGGAACACCATACTGGAGTTCCCAGAGGAAAAATGCTCTCACTCCTCTTTGTCACATTCTGTGTCCTAGCACCTTCCTACATATTAATCTTATAATAGAATGCTTTTGGGTGTAAGTGACTAATGCAATTTTTGGGTTTCACTGGTGTGACAGTGTTGCTGCATTCCCTTTTCCAGTGATGACTCTCAATTTACCATTAATCTTCAGGCATGGTGCACTACAAGGTTGGGGACAAACTGAGATACCTTTATGTTGCATTTGGTGACATTCAATAAGATGAATTGATCTTATGGAAAAACATACAGGCAGGTTGCATTTTGCCAGTGGAAAACCTGTGGCCACTTTCCTCTTCCATCACCCATTCTGACCTGTCTGTATGACTGAATGTGCTTTGGATTTGTATCCAATACCCTCTTTAATTTTGGAAATAGCTGAAAAATAAAAAAATGTCAGATCACGTGAAGAAGTGAAAAACTACCATGTTTAAAAAGTGCAATTGGAACATTGATTACTACAGTATTTCAGTAACTCAACTCAGTCTAACACCTCTTAAAAAAAATGACATCTCCAGAACAGTGTCCCTGGTCAATGTACTGAGGCATTGGTTTTAGAAATTCTGTTTCAGAAGGAAGGGTGCCACCTAGTGGTCCACTAACACCACTAGAAGCAGCAAGCTGTTTTTTCTTTGAGGTCTCCCATCTCAGGACAGTAGTCGAGAGGTTTGCTTAGCTTGTGGGATCTGGTTACATTAAGGTGCTAATACTTCTGCTTAGGTATAAAATAACCCAGTGAAGGGTGATTTTTAGATTTTCCTTTTGGGAAGAGGTGGGGAAGTGATTATTTCATTAGTGGGTTAAGGTAAACTTAGGACATTTAAATAAATTTATTGCTATTCATACAGTATATACTGTAGAAGGAGGTAATATTAGTGCAGTTACTGTCACATGATCACAAAGGGTCTCCTTTTTGAAAAATGCATGGGTTTTCACAAAAAGATGGCTATAAAACTATAACAGGGATTTTAATTCTTATTCTAAATAATTTGGAAAGAATACCCAACCAGGCACCACACATTAGCAGTAAAATAAAACCAGACACTATGATTGTTGTGATTTTTGAAACTCTCTTAAAGAAATGTATTTTTACTAAAGCTTTTAATGGTGGAATTAACTTCTGATTTCTCTAAATCAGAATCTTTTTCTCCTTTCACTTTTTTGAAGGATAAGTTTATTAGCACATTTAAGTTTCCTTAAATGTGCTAATAAAATTTATTATTAGCAGTACAACTGGTAGCTTTAATGTTTATGAGATTGCATTGGCTTAAAGACTGATGTGAGACTGCATTAATGATTGATTTCAGTTTTGAGGAAGTTGTATCACAGTCCAAGGGTTTTAAGAACATTTTACTTATTTTAGTCTTCAAACCAAGACTGTAGCCCTAATATTGAAGTGAGACATCTGTATACAGCTAGTTGAAACCTTTTTGTTGCGCTTCAGAGCCCACAGGAGTTAGGGACCTGGTGCTTTATCCCCTGAGTCCAACAACAGTGATCCTTAGCTGGAGACGGCCTTACCATGTGGCATTCCGGAAGTACGTGGTGGAAATGTTCTTCTTCAACCCAGTGACCTTGACTTCAGAGTGGACCACGTACTACGAGATCGCAGCTACCCATTCCCTCACATCCACTGTGGTAATATGTTGTTTTACTCATTGTTATAAAATTATACAGTATGTTTATGGTAATGGACTGCTGATTTTGTAATATTATTTTGAATTTAAAATTATTTTTAGATTCAAATCGAACTACTCATAACTCCTAAAACATTAGTCATGCTGACTCATTGCTACATCCCCAATATAACCCCTGTTAATGATGAATTAGATACATTACAGTACACGACATTCAAAATATGCATCACAGTCCCATCTGTTTCTTTTTACATTGCAATCCCTGAGTGCAAACTGAGTGCAAACAGCTTTGTGTCTCTGGTACAGCAAGCACAGTGCTTTATGATTAAAGACTATGGAAGCTTCTAGCCCATACTATACCACTTGACCAACCCCAGGTAATAGGGTGGTCTTTGTTTCTGATCAGAGGCATTTACCAAATAAGCCACCCTGGGATTCAGGGACTCAGTTACATTGAATTGATAGTCTGCATTAGAGCACTGAGTGGTGATTGATTTTTTCTAGAGAGTGACTGACCTGCTGCCTGCCTGGTACTACAACTTCCGTGTTACCATGGTAACTTGGGGAGAACCAGAACTCAGTTGCTGTGACAGTTCCACTGTGAGCTTCATAACAGGTACAATCTAGTGTGACATTGAGACACTGAGACGGAACCTGATGTATAAATGCAGCCATCTAGAATGTGTGAGGTGTCAGTTGGTGTACTGCTGTAGGTACCACGGTGTCACAGACAGCAGCGCATCATGGCTTTTTTATTACTTCAGATAATATAATGCAGGACTCCCCTCTTCCACCAGCAATTTGTAGCCCCCACCTGGATGATGCCACGGCAGCCAAAGTGTGGTGCCAGTATGCTCACCACACATCAGCTATCATTGGGGAGGAGAAAAGAGTAATGAGGCCAATTCATAGATGGTAATTATTAGGAGGCCGTGATTGGTGGCCAGAGGAAAATTTGGCCAGGACAAACATCCCTACTCTTTTCAAGAAGTGCAGAAGTCATTTTAATGACCATGGAGAGACAGGACCTTGGTTTAACTTGTCATTCTAAGGACAGTTCCTTTTTAACAGTACAGTATAGTGTCCCCGTCCCTATACTGTGGCATTAGGACCCACACAGACGACAGGGTTAGCGCTTCCTATTGTTCCCACTAACACCTCTTCCAGTAGCAACCTTAGCTTTCCCAGGAGGTCTCCCATCGAGGTGCTGGCCAGGCTCACACTTGCTTAGCTTCAGTGGGTTGCAAGTTGTACGTTGCAGAGTGATATAGCTGCCTGCGATAAACAAATCATATTGTATGCATACTAGCAACAGTTTCGTTAAATACAGGGATTATGTTGTTGAGACAGGATATTGTTACCATATTGCTACCACAACTACAAATGAGATATGTCACAACACTGTATAACACTAACAGAATTACCCTTTTTAAGTACATATGATATACATAATTTTAATTATGTATAGTGTTGAGGAAACATAATTTTATTTTATATATTAATTATAAAAATATATTGTAAATAGTGGCTTTAAAAATATATATTTAAAAGCAAATAACCATGTAAAACACAAAATAGAAGACAGATTAAAATAAAAGTTACGAGTGATTTGTTCCATACTGTAATAATGGCATCTAGATGAAGGCTGTCTGCAAAAAGATGCTATTACTATAGTTGATGTACAGTATGGATATCTTGGGATATTACTTCACTGAATTCTTTAATGTGTGCGGCATGTCAGGAAATGTTTTCTTGTCCATGTATTCTGCTCATTCAGCAAATAAAAACTGCTGCTGCTAAGTGCCGTCGAGTCAGTGTTGACTCATGGCGACCCTATGAGGGGCATCATAGCTGTGGTTATTGTATCAGTCCATCGCATTGCTGGTCTTCCTCTTTTGCATTGGCCTTCAACCTTGCCAAGCATGATGTCTTTTTCTAGGGATCTATCACTTCGCATGATGAAGTATGAAAGTCAAAGTCTTGTCATTTGAGCTTCCAGGGCAACACTTAGGTTTGATCTCCTCCAATACTGATTGATTAGTTTTTCGGGCAGTCCACAGTATACACAGTATTCTTCATCAACACCATAATTCAAAGGCATTGATTTTCTTCCTGTCTTTTTTCTTTACTGTCAAACTTTCGCATCCATATAACGTTATTGAAAATACCATGGCTTGAATAAGTCGAGTCTTTGTATGCAAAGATACATCTCAACATGATCTTGTCTAGGTCCTTGTATAGCCATTCTGCCAAGAGCGATTTGTCTTTGAATTTCTTGACTGCTTGTCATTTCATTGTTGATTGATCTAACCAAGCTGAAGTTGTCTACTATTTCTATTTCTTATCTGTCAAGAATGAAATTTTTGATTTTACCAGTTGTCAAGATCTTTGTCTTCTTCACGTTAAGGTGCAAGCCCATTTTGAGACTACGTTCTTTGATCTTGATAAGCAGATGTTTCAGATCGTCTTCACTTTCAGCCAGTAATGTGGTATGGTCCGCATAGCGAAGATTGTTGATGAGTTTTCCCCAAATTTCACACCTCAATTTTCTTCATACAGTCCTGCCTCTCTTATGATTTGTTCCGTGTATAAGTTGAACAGGTATGGGAAAAGTATGCAGCCCTGTCTTACACCTTTGCCAATTTTAAACCATTCTGGATCTCCTTGTTCTGTTCAAACTACTGGTTCTTGATCGTTGTAAAGGTAGTGCATGAAAACTTATCAGGTGTTCCGTTATACCCATGGTTCTTAATGTGGCCCAGAGTTTTTCATGATTTACGTATTCAAAGGCCTTGCTGTAGTCCATGAAACACATATAGATATACTGTTGATATTCTTTTGTCTTTTCAAGGATCCATCTCACACCCGATGTCTCGATGACGACGATGATGTCTCTTGTTCCTTGCTCTTTCCTGAATCCTGCTTGCTCCTCGGGCAGTTCTAAGTATGGTTATAGTCTCCACTGAATGATCTTGAGTAGAATCTTGCAGGCATGTGAAATCGGAGCGATTGTGCGATAATTTCCACAGTCATTCAGATTACCTTCTTCAGGATTGAAATGAATACGGATCATTTCCAGTCAGTCGGCCATGATGTTGTCTTCCACATTTCCTGGCAGAGCCTTGTGAGTATTGTAACTGCTGCCTCTGATTGCTGTAATACTCGATGGGAATGCCATCAATGCCAGGTGCTTTCTTTTTTGGTAAGGCTTTCAAAGCTGGTTCTACTTCTTCTTTCATCACCAACGGTTCCTGATCGTAAGGAACAGGTTTAAACGGCTGTTGATCTGCTTGATCTTTGTAATATAATGACTCGGTGTATTCTTTCCACCTTTTCTTGATCTTCTCAGCGTCGTTAAGCATGAATCCTTGAACATCTTTTAGCATTCCAATTAGAGGCTGGAATTTTCCCTTTAGCTCTAGTAGTTTTAGGAATCGATCTTGTTCTTCCTCTAATATTTTCTGATTCTATTTCCTTGCACACATCATTATAGTACTTCTTCATTATAGTCTTCCGGCACTTTTCAAATTTCGGCTAAGTTCCATGGCTGCCTCTCTTTCCCCTCTGGCTTTAATTTCTCTACGTCTCTACGTTTCTGGACAATTTTCAAAAATTCATCAGTCATCCATTTTGGTCGTTTTTGCTTTGTCACTTTTTGCAGGGAGTTTTCACTTTCTTCAAGCACAACCTTGTTGATGTCTTCCCATAATTCTTCTGGTAATCTGCCATTTGTATTCAATTCGGAGAATCAATTTCATAGGCAGGCTTTAAACTCTGGTGGTATATTTTCAAGATCATACTTTGCTACACACCTAACTGGCTTGCTCTTTTGCAGCTTTAGCTTGGGTTTGCATACTAATAGTTGGTGATCTGTACAACAATCGGCTCCAGGTCGCCGCTTGAGTTGCTGGAAGAAGGTGTTTGCAAGAAGAAGCAGGTTGTTGGTCTTGCAGAACTCTATCAAACGTTCGCCCACTTCATTCTGTTACCAAGCCCATATTTTCTAAACCATTTGGCCTTCTTCTTTGTTTCCAACCTTTGCTTTCCAGTCGTCCATGACTATAAATATGTCTTGTTTGCATGTTCTGTCGATTTCAGCTTGCACTTGTTCGTAGAACTGAACAACTTTGTCCTCTTGTGCATCTGTTGTTGGCGCATATACCTGAATGATAGTCATGTTAATGGGCGTTCCTCTTAGACAAATAGAAATTAAGCGTTGGCTAACAGCATTGTATTTCATTACTGTTCTTGCAAGCTTCTTGATTATAAATGCGACATCATTTCTTCTTTGTCTTTCATTTCTGGCGTAGTATACTATATGTTCATCGGATTCAAAGTGTCCAATGCTAGTCCATTTCAGTTCACTGACACCCAACAAATCGAGTTGTATAGGTTCCATTTTGTTCTTGACCACAACCAGCTTTCCTTGGTTCATACTTGGTATGTTCCATGTTCCAATGTGTAAGTGATCTTTGCAGCTTCTGACACTCATTTCATGCCCAGCATTCACGTCCCGAAGGCGCTGACCCAAACTCATCGCATACTCTGGCTTTACTTTGAAGAGTTTTCAGCTCTTCCCCAGTTGCCCGTTTAGTGCCTTCCGACCTGAGGAGCTTACCTTCTAGCACTGTATCGCAATTTTGTTTTATCATCGCTATCCATAGAGTTTTCTTGGCGAGATACGGAAATAGGTTGCCAGGCCTTTCTTCCATGCAGATAATGTTAGTGTTGTTGCCGCCAGCACCGTCCCATACTGCTGCTGCTCGGTATGGGTTATTGAGGCAAGTGAAACCCTTTTCTGGCAGGGTAACAGTCGCCATGTAGCAGTACTGTCATTCAAGCTTATGTGGCTTTTTATAGGAGACCCGGTCGCCAACCATGAATCCACCACGCTCTTTTAGTGCCACCGTTTGTTGTCCGCGACTACTTATTCATCGGGCAAGCCCGCTTATTTCGCAGCTAACCTCCAGGAGGTAGTTCCCTAATCCGCAACCTGGGGACGCGCCCGGTGGCATTGAGCTCGCTGCTCCGGGAAATTAAAAACTACATGCTTTTTAATATGTATTATATGTATTATTAATAAAATATACTTTTTTAATATTATTAATAGAATATCAAAGCACCTTACAGTGGGTATAAAATAAATCTAAGGAGTTGTATTATCTTTCAATGTTCAGAATGTCTGAATCATGGCTAGAGAGAGATAGGCAGACAAAAGAGAAGAAAAAAATGAATCCCTGCAACGCTTGAATGCCCTCAGAAAAAAAAACTGTTTCTTGGGCATAACAAGTGTTTTTTAATTGTCTAAAACTATTTTCTTAAGCATTTTAAGACACACAATATTTAAGTTAGGGAGAGATACAGTAAATAATTGTTTCTTCTGCACCAATTGATTGCAGTACAAGGATGTTTGATTTCTGAATTTCAGAAATTATTAATTAGTGTTTCACCCAGACATGCTAATCTGCTTTTCAGTCATGCTGTGTGGGAAGAAATCATTAAAATGATATTAAAATGTTTAGAGCACTTCATACTGTACCTCAACTATGCAATGGCAAATTGCAACAATTTAATTTGCTTTGATTTGTTTATAATCACTCCATGAAATTATTGTTTTCTGAGAATTGGTGTGAAACCAGGCACAATAAAAGACAAGGTGTGATGCAGGATCCAGTCGTGGCATTTTAAAACAGTAGTTAGGGTATGTATTTTTAATGTTTACATAAAGTATAAAATGTTATATTTTCAAAAAGTATGATTATTAGACTAAGAAAAAACAGATTAAATTAAGCTACCATTTCAGTAACATCTGACAGAGCACAAGTGTCACCTATCGATGTGTTTTGAGCTGTGAAGGGTGTAGTGGCACACCAGACCAAAACGTAGTATACTGCAGTGTGCTTTCCTCTAATGTGAGTTTTTTATGCACATTCTAGATGACTGCATTTGTATGTAGAGGATTATGTTCAAAATCATTTCTGTCCCTCTAAAGAAAAAAAAATTAAATAATTTGCTTTTTGTTTTTAGCTCCTGAAGCTCCGCACATTTCCTCGGTTGATTATTCCAACAGCATGCTGTACATCAGGTGGACATATGGTGACGTTTTCACAGACCTGTCGCATTCCAGAATGCTCCACTGGCTGGTTGTCGCAGAAGGCAATAAGGGTGTCAAAAAGAGCATATCATCTGATGTAAGTCATTCTCATTTGTCGGCAACGGATAAAAGCTAGAAAGGTAGAATCACTTCACTATATCCTTAAGCACTTTCACATTCAATGTTTGTGTACCATTGCTCCTATAGCACCAAGCCTATTAAAAAGTTGATGTCAGCCCTCTTGGAATTTGGAAAGCTTCAATTATCCCACAGCAGGGGGACTGGCCTTTCGGTGTACAGGCTGTGGAGCGGCGCTGTGTGGCTCTGAAGCTGTAGGTGACAGTGAGAGGCCATGAATGCCTGCAGGACATGCAAAGAATTGCAAATTAAAGTCAATAGAAACGGGACAGAAATGTATACATACTTCTAGAAGCAGTACTTTGAAGCATAACTTCACAATGAGGACATCACTTTCTGTTAATAGTAATTGGTAATATCTGATTTTCTATTAACTGCGTAATCAAATTTAAATTTCAAAAATGTTTATTTTCATTCTATTTTTAGATAGAGCTTTTATTAATAAAATACAAGTTCTGAAATGGCTGCATTTACTATATAACATCTTAATTTTCCTTCAATTTCTTACATTTATGTTTAGTTTTTGCTACATTTTAAGAGAGTATAAAGGTGAAGAGTTTTGACCGAATACATCACAATACAAGAGCTATTTTGTTAAAACATTTCTTAAAGATTCAGTAGCACTTGTGTACCAAGCAGCTTTCTATTTGAGAGATCAGTTGTGCCTCTAAAAGTCTGTAAAAAAGCTGAAGTATTTTCTGGAGAATTGATAAAAGAAGTAACCACATGATCAAATAAAACACATTTGAACGATGCAGAAGTCTCTCGCCAATGATTTAATAAAAAATCCTTAGATAATTAGATAATATTCTGCGTTTAAGTGCAACAGATGAACAGTATTCAGTCATTAGGGGGACATAAATTAATAGAGATGAAAGGATGCAATGTTCAGTGCTTAGTCTAATAGTTATGTATTGAAGGTAGTCTATTTGATATTAGGTGAAATTATGTTATCTCTTTTTTAAAAAAGGACAGAAACAATTTGTTCTTTCAAAAGCATGATTTTCTTTTAATCAGCTAGCAGTACAAAGGCCCTTCTCTTAATCAGCCTTCTTGGCTGTGTCAGGTGAAAGTTGTAAAATGTAGTCTTATTTCCATACTATGCATAAACTAATTACTTCTCTTTACTTATTACTTCATATATTAATATATGGCCATGCATAATTCTGGCCATTGGGTTTTATAAACGTTCTACTGAAATGTTAAAAGTGCTTCAACTGAATTCCATATCTCTGCAGGTGACCCGGACTGTAATGAAAACAGTGCTAAGTTTACCCCCAGGAGACATCTACAACCTAACTGTCACAGCCTGCACAGAGCGCAGCAAGAACACATCTGCACCACACATCGTTAAAGTGGGTCAGTACCTGAGTGTACATGAGTGAGTTAGCATTCTCCTGGGAAGCACTGCAGTGCATCATTTTTTAATCACTAGTGTATGAAATAATTGCCTTAAATTTATTTTTACACATGAAAGTCCCTTTGGAATATAATATATTTCTCTTTATTTTACTTTTGTATTTGTAATGGCTTCACTGAATGTTCCTTAGTTAGAATTTTTATTGTTACAAAGAGAGAGTAAAGAAATTAGAGTGGGCAAAACAAATAATTAAAACCCCAAATGTCAAAACCATACCCGAGTGGTTGGTATAATTAGGCATGTGAGTTCTTTATTATCTGGCACAGCTCTGGTGAGTAATACATTAGAGGCAAACTAGGACAGGTAATTATTAATATGACAATGACACAAAACAATATGGCATACAATGTTACACACATACAACATTCACCGTTACCTTATTTACAGGCATTCAGAGGCCTACTGTACATACTGAAAAACTATTCCTAACCATGTATTCTGAAATTCTCTATAATCCCTAAACAGGCAAAACAAATAAAGGGGAATCTAACTTTTTAGAGCTATTGTAAAAATGTTACTTTCTAAATTTTCTAAACTTTCTAATTTTTTAGAACTGTTCGAAAACTGTATCACTAACTTGAAAAGAATGTTTTAAGCCTGAGGATTCTACAACAAAAAGAAATCAGAATTTCCTTAAACAATAGGACAGCAGGCTCTCTTTACCTGCAAATTACCTCTGATTACCTGGCATGGTTCTTCTCTCTTTATTGCTTTTCTCTTTATTTTCACTCTTCCTTTGCTACTCTGTTGACTCTCTGTTCCCTTTTTTCTGGGTGTTGAAAATATAATCTTATCTTATTATGATTAACCAGAGTAATTCAGCAGATCATTTTTGATCATTTGTGTTTACTGGCCTGTAAACTCAGTTGCAAATAAGTAAAATTGAACTTTTCTATTGTTGATATGAAAAGGTCTGTTGCTACACACAGTATTTCTTTCAGAGTATGCTTTATTGTAAAAAATGAGTTTTTCTCACTAATACGGTATTTCCATCATTAAAATGTTTCAACAGTATATAAAAAATCCAACACAAATACCACAAGAAAAACTGTAAGTTAAATATGATCAATACTGTTTCCTGACACTGTTGTTTCAATCACAAGATTCATCACCTTTTTAAACAGAGTAGGACTAAATAAGAATTATTGTAATACTGTAGAAACTGAAAATTGCATTTCTTCATTTGTGAAGAGGAAGTTTCCAGACTCAAAATAGCTTCTTCTTTTCTACTCAGAAACACTATTTTTATCTTCTGCAAAGGCCTGAAAGCTTACTGGATAAAGGTTTTTTGCTTTACAGAGCCTGCACCTCCAAAGTCTTTATATGCCGTGAATGCAACTCAGACCTCAGTCACTCTCCTGTGGGTAGAGGAAGGAGTAGTGGATTTCTACCAGGTTTACTGTAAGCAAGTTGGTTCGAGTAGAGAGCTGAAGGTAAGACACACAACTCTATTACACAAGATTTGAAGTAATAATAAAACAGATACTGTACTTCAACTGCATTATGTAATGTTTTTAATTTAATGTTTCTTCTTAATGCCTATCACTACTTTTTTATCAATCAGTTATGATTTAATCTCCATTAAATATAAAAAACAATCTATATTTTAAGTGTTCTTATTCTGTTGCTTATGTTAAAATTGTTAGTTTTATTTTTTGTCATTTTAACCCTCTTTATCTTTCTCAAATCAAATGGCTCATGCGAAATTGAATACATATCTTACATTCTAAGTGGAAGTCATTCTGTAAAGAGATTTTAATGTTTTAATGAACAGATATAAATACTGTAGCTGTCGTATCTCCCAGTTCAGTGTACTGTCAGTTCAGTCAATAGGTACTTTTGCAGCATCATAAGTTAAACGGAGGCAAATTTCAGATGGCAAGAAAGTGTTCTGTGGTGGAAATCATATGCTTGTATGTAAAATAAAGGATAGGAAAAAATAAATATGTAAATAGTTTATGTTTTGCTAGTGTCATATTCGTTTAAGTCCTTTGCTTGGCCGATCACTTTCAGAGGACACATATCTGCAGTTTTGATAGTCTTCATTGCTGGCTGTAAAATGAGAAATGACATTCTAATGACAGTCTTTGAGAATGGAGAACCATGTAATCCATAAACTAATTTATGCTTAGCTGTATTTTGTATTGTTATTAAATGGTCTTATTAAAATAACTATTAATAGTTTTTACAACACCTTTAAAAGTAGCTTCTTAATGCCCTTTACAGTAAAAAAACACAGTTAAGACAAAAGAAAGAAAACATTTATCAAAGTTAGGGGATAACAAAATTAGAACACATAAACACAAGGGATTAAAAACGCAGTTGAAGAGACAAGGACCAGACACAGACACCAATTACATAATAGCTTTCCTGAAAAGGAGGTTTTGATTCTGGATTTGAATGTGCTCAGGGTAGGTGACTTTCTGATATCCTGGGGGATAGAATTCTAGGAAGGTAATAAGTCAGATAGGAACTGAGATGCCAAACCAAGTAGAACTATAGGTGAGCATTAGGATTTTGAAATTGACACAAAACCTGATAGGAAGCCAGTGCAAGGACTCCCAAGACAGGAGTAACATGATCACTTGTGCTCGACCTGGTCAGGAGCCTGGCTGCCGAATTCTGGACATACCGTCATAACATACAGTAAGTTTGTTCAGCATGAATTTAGATAAGCCAGCAAGTAAGGTGTTGCGGTAATCAATTCTAGAAAAGACGATTGTATTGACCAGCTTTCCTGCTACAGTCAGAGACAACACAGAACGTAGTCTGGCAATATTTCTGAGCCCGGATCAAATCTCACCCCTATATTTGTCAATTAGATTTTTAGATTGAAATTCAAGTACAATGCCATCCACAGATAGGGTTACTGCAGTAGCATTAAATAGCTGATGGGAGGTGCTGAGAAGTGTGACTTGCAATTTAAATGAAGGGAATTTTGAGTCATCAGGGTTTTTATGCCAGAGATGCAGTCAGAGAGTGCAGAAACAGCTACTTCAGTGTCATGTTTAGAATGGATGTAGATTTGAGTATCATCAGCATAGAAATGATCATTCAGACCATGTTATTTTACTAACTAAGTGGGAACATGTACATACTGTATAGTAGGGGGCCCAGTATTGAGCCCTGAGGAACACCAGACAAAATGAACCCAACTTCAGAACTAAAACCCCCAAGAGAGACAAAGTGTTTGGAATCAGTAAGGTAAGACCTGTTTGAGAGCAATGGCAGAAATTTTAAACAGTCTCAAGACAAGAAAGTAAGATGCCATGATTAACAGTATTGAAATCAGTACTGAGGTCTAGGAGGATAAGGATAGATAGAAAAATGAAATCAACAGCCACAATAAAATCATTAATAACTTTAACAAGGACAGTTTCTGTGCTGTGTAATTGTCTGTAACCAGATTGCAGGAAGTTATTTGTAAAGAGCTGGTTGTTCTACAATTCTAAAATTTTTGCAAGAAAAGGCAGATTGGATATTGTTAAGGTGTCAGAGCCATGTTTGGTTTTGTAAGCCATTCAGTGTCAACTAGAAGCTAGAAAGAGGAGAACTGGCAAAATTAGGCATGTAAGGAGGAGGTGTAGTAGTAAGATGCATGGTGGAGAGAATGTGATGCTAGATGTTATCGATCTTGGAAGTAAAAAACTCAAAGAAAGTGCTACAAATTTGCAATGATGCAGGTAATGTAGTAGGGCAGTTTAGCTTTAGCAGTCAATTGATGGTGGAGAATAGGCATCTAGATTATGGCTGTTTTCAGTGATATGGGAGAAACAGCTGGATCTAGCAGACTCCATTGAATCCGTGTATTCAGTCCTCCTTTCAATACCGAAGATGTACACTTGAGCCAGAAAGATGCAACCTGCATTCTAGTTTGTGGGAGGCAGCCTTCTCTGAATGCAACTAGTCAGTATACCATGGTGCAGAGTGAGTATAGGAGATAGTTCCAGTTTTAAGAGGAGCTAAGGTATAAACAGTAGTCTTTCAGAATATCAGAGTTGGAAAAGCAAGACGATGAACAGAATCCATAAAACTAGTCTGGTCAATTGATTGAAAGATGCTAAAACTTACTGAGCATAAGGGAAAAGAGAGTTAGACAGGGAAATCTTGATCAAGAGAACAGCCAAGTGACACCTGCGGTAGGTCAAGATAAGTCCAACTTGTGACCTTTGTTGTGACCTGGACTGAGTGCAAGTGTTGTTTGAGACCAAAGCATTCTACAAAGTTAGAAAGTCATTTTCTATGCTGGAAGGCTGTGATGCAAAATCACCAAAAATAAATTATTAAAACTGAAGCGTAACAGAGACAATAAATCAACAAACTCACCTAAAATGGCATCATTACGCTTGAAGGGTCTATAAACTGTAACAATGATTGTAGAATGTTGAATATCTTTTCACTCTGCTTATGTGAATCTAATTTCTACTGCAATATTGACAAAAAGAAAGAAAATTGTATGCTGAAATGTTTAAAACTCTATATTTTGTTTAAACTTTTAGCACATTGTCTTGTGTGTTGGAATTCATATATTCTTCATTGGGTGGGTTGCTAAGTAATTTCACAGTAGCAGTTAAATAGGGGATAATGCATTAAAAATACTTTAAGACTTTAAATCCTTAAACTACAATGGACTTTAAAATCAGGCCATGCCCAGCAGTGTAGATAAATATTTTCAGTCGTTCTGGATTCAAAAACTTCGCTATATGAAACAAATTCTTTTGAGACTGATGAAATAGGAGAATAGTTTACTCAGTCAATCATTAGATCAGATTTGTGATGCCCTACTTTTATTAAATGCAGTGACTGTAAACAGACTTGGCATGCTAAGAATATCAGTAAGGAGAAAATGAAATAAGATAATACATTATGCTGCAGTAGAGTTTTGTTGGTTTCTTTCAATGTTATTGGGTATTTTTATGCATAAACATCTACCAAATAAGTTTGATAACATGTACTCAGGATGTGATCAGACAATCCACGTTGTGTTCATATATCTTAGTTTGTATCACCCACCTTTGAATCTTCTTTGCAGGAGAAGGAAGCCCAGACAGTGAACTCTCATGTGGTGACCATATCCAGTCTACTGCCCTCCACTGCTTATAACTGCAGCGTCACTAGCTACAGCCATAACACACCCAGCGAGCCCACGTTCATCGCTGTCTCCACACGGGGTAGAGGTCTTCTGTTTATAAGCACATAAAACCTTCTTATCATGCATTCTCACACACAATGTCTACATTCAGCATGCATTAATGATCATCAGCTCTCTCCTCCTTCATCCTACTTGACAGAAATAAAATCAGTGCTATGTTATGCATGTGTGATGCACAGAAGAAAACCAACACTGAGGTCTGATGGATTTAAATAATAAATACAGAAGATGTTAACACAAATGTAACGAAAGTGTTCTTTCCGGACCCTATGCGGACGACACAATCCGGGGTTGAGTGAGAATACACGAGGGAAAAAGGCATGCAGGATACGGGGATGAAGACAGGGGGGCGTGTCCATGGTGTGCTGGTGGTCGGGGGGGTGAGTCTGGGGCAAACAATCCAAAACAGAGTCCAATGCGAAATCCAGGACGAAAGCAAAAGGTCCAAAGCCAGGCGGTCCATCCGAGACTGATGATTAAAAACGAGAACCAGGTCGGAACAGGCAGGGGGAACGGGAACAGGAACAGAAACTTAAACCATAACGGAGCCAGGCGCATCCAGGTCCCAGGCTCGCATGATGCGGAAACCAATGCAGAGCCCAGATTAACGTCAGCGTCTGGCTTTTAAGGGGGGCTGGATGGAGGCTGGAACAAGGGGCAGGTGCACAAAATCAGGTCCGAAGTGGAAGAGCCGGAGCGCCCTTAAGGGGGAGGAACTACAATAATGACAACAAAAGCATTTAAAAAACTAAAGTTTTAGCCTGAACATGACACACTGTCAAAATTAAAACACTGCAAGATTAGGGTCAGGCATTAACACAGTCCTGACAGTGTTGAATCATAGATATGATAAGCCTCTGGACAGAATGCTGTGAAATGTTCTATCACCCATTTCCAGCCATGTAGTGAAAGCTGAATAGGCTTGGTTGTCTCCAGTTGATAACACTGGTGAGTTGCTCCCACAAATGTTCTTTTAGATTCCGCTCCAGAAAAAAGGCTGGCCAGGGCAAGTCTTCAGCATTGTTTTTCATGCAATTTTAATTCCAGCCCTATTGATTCCTCTCCACAACATTTCCACCAGTCCACCGATTGTCTTGAGCAATAACTCGGTCTGGATAACACTCAACATAATGTCAGATCTGTCAAGGACAAAATGGTATTCGTGGTGTTTAAATCAGACCAATTTTCTGTCTCCTGCTTTAGATATACTCTGTCACACAGAAGACAGCAGTTGTCTCTGTCCTGCACCTGTCAATATTACCACTGTAGGCACTGTCAGGAACAGCCAGTCTTCGTTACTCATGCCAGGCATGGCTTCTTTGTTTCAGCATTAATTACCATCATTAATTACTATATCAATTCATTCTGAAGATTTTTAATTGAATTCAAATATAAAGCACTGAGCTACTGGCATATTTACGAACTTACATGAGTGCTAAAACAAATGGACATACACCCTAGCAAGCCATTAATGTAAAATTTAGATCATGTCTAAATGTCATGAAAATAAAATAAAACATTTTTTTTCACTGTGCATCACTATGTACACAATATTGTTGCTTGTAAAGGGTCAGGCTTTCTGTTACATTTAAACAATAATATCCCAAAACTCAAATCATGAAATAGTTTATGTGTAGACCATACACTTACAGAAAATATTACTGATACTGTAGATGATCTGCTTCTCTACTGAAGTGAACTGTATCTAGTATTTTATGTTGAATATTGTAAATGTTTTTTTTTTCTTTATGAACAGGACCAGTTTATTTCTTTCAGTCTACAGCAATGTCCTGTGTTTTGCAGTGACAGAGATGAATCCTAACGTGGTAGTGATCTCAGTCCTGGCCATTCTGAGTATTGTCCTGATCAGCCTCCTACTGTTCATCCTCATTATGCTCAGGAAGAAGCACCTTCAGATGGCCAGGTGAGTGTCTGGGAACCAGCCAGCCACAACAGTGCAGTTCAAGTCAGATTAAGTTATGATTGCAGATAAGAACATAAGAAAGATACTGTACAACTGGGAGAAGACCATTTGGTCCATCTTCCTCATTTGGTTGCCAGTAGCTGATTGAGTCTGGGATTTCACCCCGAGTTCTTTCTCGAAATAATTGGGTATCAGCTTTATCAAATTGACTGAGTAGTTTGTCACAGAATCCTTCAACAACATCTATAAAAAAGTGCCTCTTCTCTGTGTCTAACTATTATGAGGTACTCTCTGTTGTATATACAGTATGAATAACTAATAGGATTTCATACTGTATAAACTAAATTTCATACTGTTTTATTCTTTTCACTAGTGATCTGAAAAAAGTACAGTATTTTGAACTTCTTAATTTGTTACTGAAGTGGTTATTTAGTTGGAGCCATTCTGTCTAAACACAGGCATGCAGTCTGTATAGCTAGAAAAGCCAGTTCACCTTTAACAAAACATCAGACACACATACTGTAGATACTGAATATAATTAATCTTTTTAGCGATAATGTAAGGTTGGAAGTAGCTTTTAAAGTCTTGACAAGATGACAACAATGTACTGTAAGTACAAAGAGTTTTTCACAATTCAACAAAAAAATATAACAATTTAATAGAAAGAATAAAAAAACTAAAAAAAAGATATAATTGTATGGTACCACTTTTCCTAAAGAAATATTTTAAAAAGCTTCTTTTCTTTATGAAGAACCTAGTTTATAATTGAAAAAAGAAATACATACTGTAGCTGTTACTTCAATATACTTTAATTAGGCTCAGTTCTATTCAATTTGTACTTTTCCTGCCAAACCACCAGTATATATATTTTTTGTTTGAATTTGAATATATAGTTGTTTATAATTTGAATACATTGTTGTTTTTAAATTATGCTGCAATGGCACTTACGCATAAATATGTTTCCACTGCAACAACTGCTTGACAAGACATATCGCCTCATGGTGATGATAGATCCCTGCTCAGAATCTCAGAACAGATTGTGCCATCTCCAGTTTATCTTGGTTGTTAATGAGGGTCACTTAGCAGAAACCTGCAATTTGCATCCTAATGTCTTTCATTAGGACATCCGAGAAGGACTTCTCTCAGTGCACTCAGTGCTGTGCTGTTTGCTTTGCTGTCCTCTGTTGGTCTGTGTGCACTTTTAGGCACCAGCATTGCCATTGATCTTTCAACTTGTAATGATAGCTGGAGAACCTGTGTCCTATGATACAGAAAAATGTCCTCTGTCACTAAACACCTTGGTAACCTTCAAATTGATTGATTTAAACAGTTTGTCTAACTAATAGTTAGCAATCAATCTGAGCAACACCTGTAGTTAGTCTGCCAACTTTTTTTCTTCCTTTATCTGCTTACTCTAAAGTGTAATATGTGAACTACAACAGAAGCTAGAGAGGGCAGGGGTAGAAAATCATTCAATAAGCTATAGTTTGTAAGGACACTGTAAACACTGGCCTGTAGACAGGGTGGTGAGAGAGAAAATTAACCATTTTTAACTGGGGCCAAATATTGGCCAGTCTAGCTGTGTTTCAGGCTCTCTCCTTTGTCATAAAGGTAATATAACCCCAATAAATTCTCCATCCATGGAGAATTCAAAAATTTTCTGGTACAGAAAATTGAATATTTTATTTCTCTTCTCTGGCTTTAGACTGAATATTAAAATGGATACAATATGTTATTCAGACTGAAAGAAAATCTTTTGTTGCCAATGCAAATCCTGTATAGCCATTACATTTTGTGTTTCAGTCGACGTGTATGACCTAGCATCTGCATGACCGTAGATGAATATTTATTTTTATTTTAACAGGGTAGTTTATTTTTTGTGTGGATGATCAATGATCACTGCCTTTGTGCTTACACATATAATATAACCAATTTTTGTAATTTCAATCCCCTGGACAGTATACATTTTTAAAGAGCCTCTCATTCAGTACTTAAGTATTTTAAAAGGTTCAATGACACAAAACAGTATGATTTTTGCTACTGAAAAAAATGATTTTGTGGTATTATAGCAGGAACAATGTAAGGTAGAACATTTTTTCCCATCAGCTGTAGCTTTCATAAATTCCAATTAAAAAATATGAAACTGGTGAGTTCACATTTTAAAAATGAAGTCTCATTTCTTCCTTTCCTATGAATGATTACTGTACAAGCTCTAACATTTGCCATAAAACCTGATATATAGGGGTATCAGTTGTCTTCCATAATAGAAGTACTTCTATTATACTGTATATTAACAATAGTTTTGACTCCCAGGATTGTCTAACATGAATTTGGTTGACACATTAATACAATGACATCTGTGCATACTTTCTCAGTTTTGCTAAAACATGTGCATCAGACCATGAAAGAACATCCTAACATAACCACTATTTGCTTCTAGATAAATGCCAGTTCATCCACAATATAAAGTCAGCATATCAGTTTCCTTTGAAAAGAGGAACATGGGTACATACAGTATTGCTGATAGAATGTAGAAACTAACAGGGTAATTTCATATTAGTCTGAACATTTTACAGGATGTGTTTTTTTGGGGGGGTTGATATTTGCATTATTTCAACATTCTTTCCTTAATGTTATTGCCATTTCAAAGGCATTTGATTTTTTTTAGGTACAAAAAATAAAGCTTCACCAAAAGTTATCACTCCATTGAATACTGGGATTATTGCGGTTTTAAGCTTTTGTCCTGTAATGCATGTACAGTTGGTAATCCACCTTCCTTAGAGTTGCCCATTCGAGTGCTTTTGGTATCTACAGTAACTGAAATAAAAATGACTTATTTGGTAATAAATATTGCAAACTCAGACGGAAAACAGCTGTCAGGATTAATGTCTGGAATAAAGGACTATATACATATTATAATTGGTAACAATAGGGGACAGTTTAGTGCTAATTCTTGTGAACTGGTACCTCATGCCAAAGTTAAAGGTTCTAAAAAGTATGCAGTATGGTCACTCCAGGTGGGTCCTAATGCTTGTCCTTTAGCAAAAAACAGTAACTTCCTATTTTATATTCCAGATTCAATTATGAATAGGAAAGGTAAGTCTCATACCCTGATTCAATGTGACAGTACTTGACTAAGAAACTCTGTTCCTCTTTCATTTAAATGACAAAATATGAATCCTTCAAATAAAAACTTCCTTCTTGTTCAGTTTATCTACAACACTCTGGTCTTGGTTTCCAAACAAAAGACCTGGAGCTGTGGTTGTTGCTGCCTTTTAAACACAAGCTCCAGGGGCAATGGAAAACAACTGTAAGCAGTCAATTAATTGAAACCAATATCAGGCCCTCAGCTTCTGACTATTTACACTTCTGGCTTGCAGGCTATAGTTGGGAACTACATATATTATCATGGCAAGGTTAAAGGGGTATAAACTTTTCCATAACCTGGGCCAATTATATACCCCTTCTATTACCTTGCCCCTTATATTTTTACAGTATTGTTAACATACTGTAGTGGGTGTTGGCCCACTGTCTGGGTGTTTAGTTCTTTCTTAAAATTAAGCTTTTAAACCTCAAAAATTTTTTATTGTTTTAAAACTTGAAAAAAACTTGAAAAACCTAGCACATTGGTACCATTGTATTGCTTCTGAAAGACTAAACTAAACATTTCTAAATTTTCTTTCAGAGAGTGTGGTGCTGGAACGTTTGTGAACTTTGCCTCATTTGAAAGAGATGGAAAGCTGCCTTATAACTGGTAGGAACATGTTGCCAATGCATATTACCAATGTTATCATTCTTGTTTTTCTTTTTAGAAAATTAGCCTCGGCCTTCACCATTCTCTGAAGCACAAATAGATTAAACTAACCTAATATGCTTCACATTCACTTTTTTTCAGTTCTTAAGACATACTAGAGCTTGCCCTCTTTAGTTTCCAGAGTTTCCTGACTTTTGAGGAGAAAAAAACACTTGGAAAGGTTCTATGATTCTATAATCAAGTTACTTGCTATACCAATTAAAGATTCAGTTGTGTAATGAGTACAGCTGGAACAAAAGCCAGCACTTTTTTGTCCATAGAACAAGAAGTGGTTTGTTTATTACATTTCAGTGATGTTTTACTGAGAAACTGTATGCCTTGGAGTGCCCACATATTCATAGCACACTAAAGAATATGCAGGCCATACAGTGCAATATTGCTGTGACCACAGTGGCTGTGGAACTACAATTTCTTTTGAGGGGAAGATAAACAGATTAACTACAATTCCAAACAAGTAGAGTCTTATACATTGTTTCATTTAACACTCATGAAAGCTAGACTGAAGGATCTCGACTCGCTCAGTTCTTGTGAGAGACTTTATCGTTAACTGAAAGACACTTACAGTATGAAAGCCTCTGTAATTTGTGGTTGCACTATCTCTGTGCACAGCCATATTTTATTGCCATACATCTTTCATAAGCCCTAAATATTTATAAACAAATGAAAGAAGCAGTAGGATAAAATGCTGAGTAGCTTTGCGGTAAGTCCACTTTGACTCATCAGATTCAGAAAAACCTTTCACTTCTCAGCGTAAACAAAATGAATTAATCAAAGTTTATCCTATTGTAGTGCTGTAGGCACAATGAATAACACCAAAAATGTCGTAAGGAAAGAAGGAGGAAAGATAATCTAGGAAAAAAGATCAACAACATTCAAGCTGCATGTCTTTGTATTAACCACTATTGACCAACTAACTTTGTTCTTGAGCACTGTCATTGACAAGTACTAACTGAGCACAACTTTGTCCCTACCTGTACCTGTTTTTAATTCTTCAGGCGAAGGAGCATTTTTGCCCTCCTTACACTTCTACCATCCTGCCTTTGGACTGATTATCTTTTGGCTTTTTATTTTAATCCTTGGTAAGTAGCACTTTGTCTTGCTTCCAGACACCCACGCCATTTTAATGGAACAGATCTATAAAGAAAAAAATCCCCTGTCACTCTCCTTCCTTGTGTGCTCTAAGGTCACATTAGCTTTGCCAAGAACTGTGGGTAGCATTCACAAAGCTTTTAGCACTGCACTGAGCTTGCGTAAGTTGTCAATAAATACAAAATCAAGCTGCTGAATTTTAACACTAACAAGAAAACACTAATAAGGATGTGAGAGCTCTTGCTTTAACCTCATATGGTGCTTGTGAGGCATTACAATGTAACTTTTTTTAATTCTGAAAAGAATCTTCTCAGATACAGACAGATACATTGTGTCACAACACATTTAGAATCAACGATTGATCAATGGACAGGTAATATAGTGCTGCAACATAATGTGTTAAGCTCCCAAACCAGAGGGATATTGGGTAAAAGCCTTCAGAGACAAATAATCCACTAGAATTGATTCTTGACATGTGGAGTGTAATCTGTGCTTATTCTTATCCTTGATGTAGTTCCTCATTTACAATGTAGACATACATTGTTTAGAGTGTTTAGCATAGATCCTTCTTCTCATTTATATAGTGCTCAAGGGTGCAATTTCTCAAATCGAGGCAGGTATGGAACAGTGACTCATGCTGGCCAGGTATGGCTGATTTATACAGACACTGACTGCCAATCTACCCATGGGGAGTCTCTTTATTAGCACAGTGTACAAGTATGTCTTCATCTTAGATAGATACTGTAGTACATTCTAAAAGAAATATGATTAAAGTGCAAAAGCATTAAATGGTTATACAGTAATTACATGCTGCATATGATGGGCTAAAGAATCATCTTCTGTTCTTAATTGAAGGGGCAACACTGCATTGAAGAAAAAGAAGCTAACAAAGTAAGATTTGTATCTAATTTTATTCATGCATTCATGAAGACAACTTTATATTATTGTTTTTTTGTGAATTATCAGTGTCTTATCAAATTTTTAGTGGCGGGTAAGCAAAGTGAAGTTTTTTTTTTAGTCATGGTGAGCTCATTGGTCCTGCTTTCTTTTCATTGTAATGTGCTTGGCATTAAAATGCAATACTAGTTTTAATTGCAGCATTTGATGAATTAGTACAAGAAGCCAAAAGAAAAAATGTTCACCACGAATATAAAATGCAGAAAACATTTGGTGTGAAAGTAAAAAAAAAAATTTTCAGAGAATAAAAATTAAAATGGTTTGATGGAATGGATGCTTTCTGTAACACGTTCCACACATAGCTGGTTTTATGTTTTCATTTCTTTGCACATTCCACTAACAGATGTTTTTAGAGAAAATACTCTTTCAATTTCTGATATGTTGTTGGAACTTGTAATATTAACTATTTTCTTTGCAGTATTTTAAATTGTATTGGTGTATTTATTGTTTCTTTAATATAAAACGTTTTGAATATATTGAGATGATGGATTCAGATTATTTAAATGCTCAGACAGCAGCAAAAAATCAAAAATAATGTGTCACCTCATAGAGGTTTTAAGGAATGGTCAAGAAGGATCATAGCAACCAAGGTGTGTCTCATCTCTGCATCTCATAATTGTCCATGACATCATTTCCTAAAAAAAAAAGGAAATCCTCAGCCAGTGGTTGTCCCACCTTTAACATTCCTAAACTTTGAGTCATGCTATTATTCCCTGTGACATTATTTAAATCCTCAAAGAGCAATGAAAAAATGAAATGATTTCTCACTTAATGATTGTGGAATACCCTGTGAACTAAAAGCTTTATTATAAAATCTGAGGGAAAATAAACCCCATTATCTTATCTCCATCTCTAGCCCTGTCCAGTTAGACGATTTTGATGCATATGTCAAAGATATGAGCAAGGACTCTGCTTACAAATTCTCTCTGCAGTTTGAGGTAAGAGGAAAAACTTCAAGAGTCAAAACTGAAAAATAATTGTATCCTCTCATGGTCTCGGAGGAAATGATAACACAGTTTGTAGATTGGAAAGATTGTTAAAATCAGATTACATTACAGTATGTCTTTGGAATAAAGGATCAAGCAGAAATTTTACCTGGTGAAGTCCTTGTTAATCCAGCTGACTGCTCGAGAATACTAAGGCGTGAATAGAGGTTTTGTAAAAAGTCTTCAGAATAATTTCCAGCTCTTGCTGTGTGAAGAATGAAGGGGAGGACAGCAGAAAGAAGACCAATCAAGAAAACATTTATTGTGAAAGAAAGCATTTTTAGTTTTGGTCTGTTGATGTATGATGGCACTCTTTTATAATACCACTATTTGTTCTTCTGTAACAATATGTACTTGAATAGGAGATGGAACTAAATTATTTTCCAAACTGTCTTCTGGATCACAATGAATCAAATGTGACATGTCTGCTTTATAGAAACAAGACAGAAAATACAATGTGAGTTTTAAAAAAATATTGTAGAGGAAAAAATGTCACTTTGATGCATTTCAGAGGACAATTATTTATTTTATAGTTTTAGTATTTTTCTTTGGAACATTTTAATAGGATCATTTCAGAGCATTTTTTCCAGTTTGAAATTTTGTAAGTGTCTTTGAAAATTAAAGCTTACTGTAACTTTAATTGAAAACCTCCAATTACAATATATACTGTAAATGGAGACAGTGAAACACGAATTCGGTACTGTACAGTATATAAAAAGATTAATGTTATGCCTGAAGAAACATATAATTGAGATATAATTGTCCTGCTAATGTCAGAAAAACAATCTTAGAAGGAAAACAGGTGATTGATTCCAAGGTGAGGTACAGGTATTTCCTAAGTCCTGTTTCTGTTCCCAGGATCTCAAAAGTGTAGGACTTGACATCTCCCATGAAGCAGCTGATTTGCCAGTGAACAGAGCAAAAAACCGCTATACAAATATCCTGCCATGTGAGTTGGAACATCTCACTTCACAAAAGAATATGTAGTAGCTAACTACACATGAATGTTGTGTAATTCTCAATATTAATGTTAATCGTAGTGTTCATAAATTTAAACTCTACTTCCACTTTATCAGAATAGAATTTCTCAATAGTATTTCTTCAATCATTTTTTATTGAAGTTTGCATTCATTTAAAAAGTTGTGATTCATTCTAGTAAAAATATTTTCAATTTGATATATTAATGTGTTAACCATAACTAGGTATTCAAGTGCACAGATGAAACACGTACTATAGCATACTGATTGTAGTTTTGTAACAGATTATTGGTCATTATTGGGTTAAAATACATGAGTAACAAGAGTACCAGAACAAAGTTGGATATAATTGTATTGGATGAATTTAATAACGTTTTTCTTTGTCAAATGTTTAGGCATTTATGCTCTTCAGTGGAGGACATATTTAGTGACATTAAGTGTTTTATGAACAGATTGACGGTGCGTGCTGAAAATGTAATAATATTCTCTGACATATTTCTTTCATTTACAGATGACTTTAGCAGAGTGAAACTAATATCTATGCACAACGATGAAGGATCCGATTACATCAATGCAAATTATATACCAGTGAGTGTCATCAAAATATGGTTCTATCTCTTTACCTCTGTGACAGATCGTGCTAAACATTGTACAACAAGATACAGCCCGATTATATTAGGAAAGTCTCAAAACCCATTGATTAACTGGGAAGAACAGGAGTTTTGTTTATTACAATACTGACCTCTGCTGTTCCTTTCTGAGTATTTCTGATTTTAGTGTCATTGTAATAATTGGGAGCAAAAACAGAGAAAGAGTTTTTAAACAAAACATATTTTGTCTTGACACGAGTGAAACACAGTGCTTACAAAGTTTACTTAAAAAAACATTACAAATTGTTTTAGACGTTATGGTTTTAAAGCTAGGGAATGCCATAACAGACAATTATACAACTTATCATGCAGAGGCAGATCTGATAGGCAAGGCAACAGAGCAATGTATCGTAGAGCATATGTATAAATCTCTCTCTTTCCCAGCGTTAATCCCGCATCAGCAGGGTTCGCTTGTCGGCACACCAGTCTCCATTTGGTGGTTTGAACCAAATCTTTGAGCTGACGTTGCCATTAACTGTGACTGAGAAATACTCCAACCGGCGCGTCGCTCCGCCTGCCGTCGGAGTGGGAGGTGGGGGGGGAGGAGAACAAAGTAATGTAGCCAATTCATAGAGGGGGATTATTAGGAGGCATGGGAAATTTGGCCAGGACGCTGGGGTTACACCCCTACTCTTTTCAATAAACACCCTGGGATTTTTTAATGACCACAGAGAGTCAGGACCTCGGTTTTACGTCTCATCCGAAGGACGGCACTTATTTACAGTATAGTGTCCCCGTCACTATACTGGGGCATTAGGACCCACCTGGACCACAGGGTGAGTGCCCCCTGCTGGCCTCACTAACACCTCTTCCAGCATCAACCTTAGTTTTTCCCAGGAGGTCTCCCATCCAGGTACTGATCAGGCTCACACCTGCTTAGCTTCAGTGGGTTGCCAGTTGTGAGTTGCAGGGTGATATTGCTGCTGGCATAGAGCATATGTATAAATAAAATATCAAAATATGTTTTCATACAGAAATTTAGAATCATTCAATTTAACTTTTGAGAAGGTATATAAACCTCTTCTCTTTCACTTACACAATATATATTATATATAAAATATATAGTCAGTTTTTCTCATCCAGTAAAAAGTATAACAAAATATTGATTTTCATATGAGTATCATTACTAACATTAGTACTGTAGCCCTCAAATATCAAGAGCAAGAGCATTATCTAATTTCCTTGTTCATTATCTAATGTCCTTGCCTCATATTTTGTGTTGTCCCTCTGGCTTGGTAAAAATAGTCCAGCAGGCAACAGTATAGCACCGATATTCCCAGGGGTCTTGTCTAGTTGGCTTGTTCCTCAATAAATCCTGCTGAATATATACAAATCTTGTGCTTTAGTGGTGCATTGTTACAGTAAATAGTACATTTTTTGTCCCGTTCCCTGGCTTTGCCCTCTCAGGGTTACAGGTCTCCACGTGAATATATTGCAACACAGGGACCACTGCCAGAGACAAAGAATGACTTCTGGAAGATGGTCCTGCAGCAGAAATCCCACATCATTGTCATGCTGACACAGTGCAATGAACGGAGAAGAGTAAGTCCCTTTATCTTCCTTCAGGTTTAAGGGTATGTGATCAACCCCTGAGATCAGCTATTGTGAGCAGGACAAACTCTCATTCTGAGGGAGCTGGTGTTTTGTGAAATGGATTCTACAAATGAAGAAGTATACATTTTTGATAATAGACATGACTGCTGAGGAATATGATAAACCCTTGTCGTCTGTGATTGAGGAGGCTATAACAAGGTTATGAAGGACATGAATACGTATTGTTAATTGTTGTTGTTGCAGGTTAAATGTGACCATTACTGGCCATTTACAGAGGAGCCTGTTACTTATGGAGAAATCACTGTTGAAATCACCTCTGAAAAAGAAGCCACTGAATGGACTGTGAGAAATTTTAGACTTGGCTATGTAAGTATTAATTAAACATCAATGATCCTTTGTAGTTTTTATGGCAACTCAGGATTGCCAGTGTGTGAGGTAAACTGAGAGACACCAAGACAGGCACTCCAAGAGCTCTGTGTCACTCACGGAAGGAAATTGTAATAGTTCTTGAGATTTTTAAACTGTAAGAACTTTTGGTTATAATCTTCTTAATATATATTAATAAAAACATAAATAAGGTTGATCTTATGTTTCTACGTTTACTCATGTTTTTGTATTCCATTATAAATACTTTTGCCTTTTGCAGCATGCAAATCAGATCTAGAGGTGTACAGAGAGAATATTAAAGTAATCACATAAGATTAAATATTTGGATTCACTAAGTGATTTGCTGGTTTGATTTAATTGTATTTTTTGCATGTAAGAAAGCACAGAAGTAAATAAATAATTGTGAAGCACGTTTCAGTTATACTACTCTAGATATTATTAACTCTAAGTGTATAATCTCTTTGAGAAATCTTTTTGCATTGCTCGCAATCTAGCATTAACAATATAGCTTTGCAATATATTAAAATAACTGAAAAGTGTCATCTCTTAGGTCTGTTTTAGTTTTATTTTAAAAATACAAAAATATATTTTATCATACAGTGTTTAGTATGTAATATAACATATAAGATTATCAGAAATTGTTTTTGTTGGAATAATGCACTATATGGTAAATTCGTCATTAAAATCTTACACATCATGTTATCTCTCACAGCACAGAACTGAATGGTGCTAAAGGGGTTTCTGAACTGAAGGGCATTAACAGTATTTTGAAAACAGTATTAAAGAAAAAAACTAATTGCTTCAATGCACATTTTTTATTTTTTTATTTTTTTTGTCCAAAATAAAATGAAGAAAAAGATCCTTAAAATATGCAAAGGCTCTTTAAAGCTTTGGAAAAATGTGAAGGGATGCAAGCACAACGGCAAAGTTTTTTTCTTGGAAATTTAATATCATTTTTTATTTTTCATGTTTGATATGTATATAATCTAATAAACCTTTTCAGACTGGCATGGTATCAGATAAATACATTGTAGACTAGAGTGTAGTAGCAAAACAATATTAAGAGGAGGGTACAATGAGTAATGGAATGAGTCATCACTACTAATGCTACTTTGATGAGTGTTTGTAAAAGAGTGTCTGTAAGATGCGTTGTACTAGTAATGTTTATTTACATTAATTTAATGATTTCTCTGCAGGCTGATGAGACACAAGACGTCTTGCATTTAAATTATACATCCTGGCCTGATCACGGAGTTCCAACAGTCAATGCTGCTGAGAGCATTCTGCAGTTTGTGCAAATTGTCAGGCATCGAGCAGCAAGGAGTAAAGGACCCATAATAGTGCACTGCAGGTAAGGTGACATTAGAGGTATGAAATTGCAGAGCGCAATTGCCGTTTCAGTATTGGTCTTTTGAAATATGGCACATTTTCTGGATTATGCAAAGCTTTAATGCAACCAACAGGACTGCACGCTTGTCAATCAGCCTTAGGGAACTTTAATTTAGCACTGATACACAGTAAAATCTCAATATTTATGACTTTTACATTTGCAATTTTGCCTATAAGCTCAAAAGTATTAATGTCATCTTTATCTGCATTCGCTGACCAAAATTGTCATTCATGGGTTGTGCAGTATGGGCATAAATGCAGGCACCCACTTGTGCACCTACATTTCAGAGATCTACTTCACCTCACCTGCATTTGTCTCTACAGTAAAGGCATACAGTAGCTTGGTTAACAAAGAGTTAACTTGTTTATGGGTTATGCTTTAGTTATTCAGTTTCTGTCAGGAAAGCATTTGATGTGTGCTGTATGTAGACCTGTTATGAGAGTAATGCTCATGAATGTGAGCGATGTAATATGAAATAAAAGAAACGTTAAACTGTTCCCGAAGTTTTCATAGTCTCAGTTCTCACACGTATCATGGAAAAGGTTAAAAAATGTTATTTAGAACTAAACAAAATGCTGAAGCAAGAGCATAAATACCATTTATAACATGGTTAATGGGACTAACCCCTGCTCTCACCACCTGCAGGATGTTTGAGTAAATCAGGAGTTTTGCTTATTAATTAATTAAATTGGACATATATTTTGATATTTTTGATCTGGTAATAAGATTTGATTAAATAAAACTAATTAATATAATGGTATTTTACTGTGTTGAAGGTAGTTTATTTGTATACGCTTGTAGACAAAATTATTTTGATGTACCTTTGTAAGGCTTACAGGTGTTTTGGAACAGAAGGTCAGGTGGAAGTCGAATTCTAATCTCTCACTTCTGCTTCCACACTCATAAAACACCCTTGCTGCGTGTGACACTGAACACTTCTTTTCTAGTACTCAGCGTTTCGCTTCATTGCTGACAGACCTGTTTTGCACTCTTTCGTGCTCCTGGAACCTTACTGTTATTGCGTTCCTCTCCTGTGAAGAGCGGAGTCACTTTCTCATCTCTTCAGCATCAACCCTTCAGGGAAACAAGCGGCTCTGCTACCACAAAGTCACCTGCATTTTTCTTTCAGTGCTCCTGATGTCGCCAAGCTTTCCAGACGCTGTGAACTTCTGCAGTAGTTTTCTCTCTCCTTTCCCTTTCCTTCTCTCTCTTCTCTCGCTCCATTCTTCTTCCCCCTTTCTTTCCCGTTTCTGGTTGAGGGTCAAAGCCACTGCACATACAGCCCCAGCTTACTCCATCTCTTTCCTTTCCCCTATTCCTTTTTTCACTGTTCCCCCTAGGAACTCCTGGTCGCTGGTTCCCACTCCTCCCTGCGGGTCCGAGAGCATGGCGACAGTCGGCCTCACAGCTCTTGCTCACTCTTGCACTCAGGCCAAGGTTGCTAAAGTGATGAGTCCCCCCTCACCTATTTATCTCCACCTGGTCTAGTGTCCAATTGGTATATGTATTAGCCCTCGACTCTTCTCTCTCTTAAAGCTTTCAGCCACAGATGTGGCTGATATTTCTTGTTTGGGGGGGTTCAGCTCGGAATGCATTCTCATCTATTCTGTCCAGCAAGCGGTCACTGTCTTCCTGTTTCTGGGTCACTGCAATGTTTTCTGCTGTCCACCACAGAATTCTGTTTTCAAGCTACAGATGCAGCCATTCAAAATGCGTGCGTTATTTTGCGGCATACCCCGGTGGGCGTGGCGCGGCATCTCGCAGTGTCACGCAGTGTGACGTGTTAATCGCGCGTCATTTGACGCTCTGCCGGAAACTATCCGGCGTCACCTTGTAAAACCGCCAGGGGGAGCTTAACCTCTCATGTACAGCATTTGAGCCTTTAATTTTGAACAGTGTATTACAGCATGTTAATCTTCAGTCATTAAAATGTTGGTATATTTTATGAAAGCAAGATTGCTCAGTTGGACAAAAGTACACAACCTACCTTTATCAGAAATATTTATGCATCAAAGCCTTTACCGGAGATATTACTAATAGTATTAATAATGGATGACTTTGGACAAGCTGTATACTCAAAGTATAATTTCTTTAGCACATTTGTACAAGCACTTGGAATCTGTCCAAGCCATACTTTGTCAGGCATTTTGTTTTACTTCAACGGGCATAAAAACTTCCTTGCTTTTAACAGGGCGTTTCATAATTTCTAACTACGAAAATGATTTAAAATGCGACACCTATCATTCAACTAGAGCTTAAAATATCACAAGGAAAAATACACACCGGTATTCCATTTCTCCCTAAACATTGTAAGCTTCGAAGTCTTTAACTAACGTGATACCGGAGTCAACAAGCATACTTTTAGAATTTGATTAAAAGGGAATATAATATGGAATCGCGTATCTCAAGAATTTAATAACGGTATGATTATATCCGTGTACTGCGGCAGGGCTGTGTAGGGCTGTTTCGCCTGCCTGCTCATGCGAGCTGACTGTAGCCGACTGGTCTAGGTGCGTGCCTGCCAACGGGCAGGGTGTGTGCTCGAATCCAGCTGGTGCTGAACCTTCCAGTTTTATTTATTTATTTTTTAATCGCGTAACATATTACCGTATGCAAACTGTACTGTATACAGTATGTATATGTATATTTAATGTCTTAATTGTGCCCGTTTAATTGAATTTTAAAAAATTATTTAACACGAACATTAAGCTGTTTACATCTTCCGCCTGAGAACAGTCACCCGTTGCTACCCAACGCAGAATGGTGATTGGCTGACACCATCTGACACCCCTCTGATTGGAGAAAAAAGACGTGCTAGTTTGCTATACATACTGTAACAGGAAGAGGATTTCTTTCTATTCAAAACGTGTACTTTAAAAGTTTAAGAAGTAAAAACCTTACAGCGTACACAGATTTCTAAACTGATCAGGATCGTTATCTTTGTCTTATGCATAACAATATTCACCGCTCTGTGCAGCAAATTAATAATAAACTTTATTTTATATAGCGTTTTAAACGAATAAGTAATTAGATTGCTCATAAACCTAATCACTTGCTTTTTCTTTTTATTTAGGCTCAGATTTCAACTATAGATCGTATTATTAATACCCTTGGTGATACCCCTTGGTGTTTCTCTCGCTCTCTCTCGGGTCACCTGATCATTAGCTCGAAAGATTTGAGTGCTTTGTGTATATTCTAATGGTAGTGGGGGCGGGGTGTGTGGGAACAGGTTTGGTTGAAATTGCATTGGAGATCTATGTTCTTCACACCTGAAACATTTTCTCTGAAAGCATTTTCTTCGCTGTTTAACCGATCTTGTTACAGCATGTTACAGTTTACTATTATTAACCATATTAATTTTAAGTGCTTAATGTAAAATCTTGTAAAAATATATTTTCATTGTTCAAATATACATTAAGTCTGACTATCATATAATAAGTTAAATACAAAACTAAAGAAAAAATAGGGTTAAATATAATTCAAAATATTTTGCTAACAATGTTAACTGTTTATGAATAATAAAATGTATTAGCTAAGGCGTAGGATGGCACAGTTGTTAGTATGTTTTTTGTTTTGTTTCTTTTTCATAAATACAACAGTAGTACCTGATGTCTCAGTGGCTTTCAAAATTAAATTATGCATGCAAACCTGTGAACTAGAAAGATAACTAAGATATCCATCCATTTATAATGGTGGCAAAGTGGTTAGCATTGCTATCTTGCAGCACTGGGGTCCTAGGTTCAATTCCTGCCATTCTGTGTGTGTGGGGTTTACATGTTCTCTCTGGGTTACATGGTTTTTCTCCATATGTGTGATATGACTCCCTCTCGCACTCCAAAACATACTGGTAAGTTAATTAGTTTATGGGAAACCTGGCCCTGGTCTGTGTGTGTTTGTGTCTGTCTGTCCTGTGATGGACTGGCGCTATGTCCAGGGTGTATTCTGCCTTGTGTCCGTTGCTTACTGGGATAGGCTCCAAATCCTCTGTACTGGATAAAGAGATTAGAAATGGAAGTAAAGGCACTGTGTGGATGGAACTATACACAGTGTTAGAAACCCACTATGAAATGGCAGCATCTCACTGAGAATAAAATATTTTTTACTGCTGGCTTAAGGAAACAGCCTTTCCACCTCTCTTGCACATCAGTATCCATACCTAGTTATTTAAACAAATTGCCTCTAATTATAAACATCTTAATATGCTGGCTCTGTGGATCCGCATCAGCTATGTTTGCCCATTCCTTCAATTCATGTGCATCCAACACACAGTTCAATGCCAGCAACTACACATAATCTAAAATACAATCCTTATTTCAGTATCTATGTAAACATATAGTCTGTTAACTTCATCATCTTCATCAAAAGTATGCCTAACCCCATTAGGAAGTGTTCTTGTTATAAGTGTATTCCTCAGCTTTCCCCAAACTATCTTCTTCTTGCCAACATCTCTAGTCTTTTATCCTGCAATAACTCAGCCAACACTTAAATCTCCAAAAGCTGCTTGTGTTAATTTCTTTAAATCACAAATATCATGTGTAAATACTGGCCATGTAATACTCTGCATTGTGGAATAATAGTTTATTTTAAAGGGAACTAGAGAAACTAAGAACTAGAGAAATCAAGAAAGGCTTTTTTTCTAGAATTAATAAATGCACATCCTGTTCACTGGGGAAATTAAATCCACACTGAGCAATCTTCAATATGTTCAGAATATGACAGCAAGAATCCTATCAGGGATGCATTACACCTGTTTTCAAGTCCTTGCACTGGTTACCTATCAGATTTCGAGTCAACTTCAAAATCCTTATCCTCCTTATATACTGTCCTACAACTGTTATTATTGATCTCCGAATTATTGTACTTGACATGACTTCATTCAGCCTTTCCTGAACGTCTATGACAGGCAGAGAGAGTGCTGTTTCTGGTGCGATCTTTTGCAGCTGACATTTCACTGTTTTAAACGAACAAGAAATTAGATTGCTCATAAATCACTTATTCTATATAAACACAGCGTAATTGCCCTCCGAAAATCTTCTTTTTCTTGTTCGTTTTAGAGACCTTGATCGAAACTGATTTTAGATGTCAGAAAGGATTTATTTTCTCTGTATTTCCTACATTGCTTTGTCAAGATTTTAACTTTATATCTAACTTTATATCTAGGCTCAGATTTCAACTATAAATCGTACAGTAATTAATAGCAGTAAATACTGATGTTTATACATAAAAAAGTCATGCCTTGGAGTCATGCAAAAAGTCATGCCTCAAGAGCACAGCAAAGAGTGTATTAAAAGACACTTGTATTTATCAACGCTTTCTTTTCCGTATACCAGATTTTATGGAACCACTTCAGAGGGGTGTCAGCCAGTCAGATTCCAGGATTCGGCACTTTAAAGGAAAAATACACACCGGTATTCCATTTCTCCCTAACGATTTTAAGCATCGAAGTATTTAACTAGCATGTGAAATAGCGTGTGAAAAAGTGGTAGTTTTAAGCTTTTCTGCTAATATAATATGGAATCGATATTGATTTAAATCGTGTTCTGATTTAAATCGCAAACGCGTGTTTAATTATATGTGTTTTTTAATCATAATCAGGCTAATGCAACATAAATTGATACAGTATCTTTGTCTTCTAAGCATCTTAATAAACTTTCAGCATAGCTTTCTACCCGTCAAGATTTATATTTCTTGGGATTTTGGGATCAAACGTGGAAGGATTAGATTATAATCGTTTTTATTTGTCAAATACGTGATTGTATTTCTGAATGTTATGTGACGCCTACAGTAGTTCATTGCTTTAAATACATCGAATTAAGAAAGTTATGTGTAGCACTTTAGATCTTTTTTCTGAACCAGGGAAAATCTGATCATGTTTCTCTATAACAATAATAAAAAAAACTTTATTTTACATATCGCCTTTAAAAGTGGCATCTCAAAGCAATACAGTAGATCGAAAAACAGTTAAAAGGGACCAGATTAAATACCAGACAATCGCAAACGCATTTTCAATAAAATTATTTTATTCATTCAGCAGTTTGTGAGAGGAACATCCAGCAGGGAGAGACACACACACCGGTTTTCATTGACAAAATTGGTTTTTTTCAATTCCTTTTGTCTAACAGGAATGTTTTGTTTGTGGACAAACTGTTAGACAAGAGGAAAAGACCGCCTCCTCCTACGAAGCATTAATCGCGTATCTAAGGAAAATTGCAGTATACCTTTGTTCATGCACATCATTATACAGTACAGTATCTCAATTTGTATTTCGATAAAAAAAATCGTTTGCCCAGCCACTACTGTTGTTATTGTTTTTATCCTGTAAAGCGTTTTCTTTTTCTGCGTTTTCCATTTCCTTTTTCTGATCACTCGCTTTCTGGATACACATCTCACCTGTCCTGTTCTTTGTTTTCCTGGTTTGCTGATTATGCCTGCTGCGGTCCACTCCTACCCTCACACCTAAAGAATACTATTTTAAATTTCTTGGCGCAGTTCATTAACCCTTGTATGTGCTGTCCGCGCCCAAAATGCAATTAAAAAAAAGTAAAAAACCGCGCTCAAAATGCAATTTAGAGCTTAATAAGATACACTCCACAGGCAAAATTAAAGACAAAATTAAAGACGATTAAAATCTGTAATCTTTCCACTTGTACTGTGAGTCATCGGACAGTTTCTGCTTTGTGTAAGGATGCTGAGAAAGCTGTGTTCAATGTATTTAAGGGACTCAGAAGTAAAAGAAGATGCTTCATATTGCGTGACTAATTTTAAAAACCAAGTTATAAATGCAGACGCTCCCTCGGTGCCGCGCCGGGTGTAAATATCAAAGTATACATTCCCAACAAGAATTGTACCCATCTGTCATGCAAATAAAACACCTTGAATTGAATTGAGGGAGAGATGGGGGTAGTGGGACAGAGATACTGTAGACAGACTCAAGGCAAATAAGATACTTATGGGTACGCAGGCATTCACGACAGCAACATACGAAACGTTTGCACGTACTGTATAGTTAAGTTATTACTTGGTTTTCAAAGTGCAACGAAATACAATATTGTTGTTGCTGCTGTTCTGGTTGTTTTTATCCCGTAAAGCGTTTTGAGAAGCCACCTTTAAAGGCGATATATACTGTAAAACCACTGATTCTTATGGAATGTGTTCCGCGGGAGATTCAAATTTTTATTTATTTATTTTTTAATCGCGTATCTTAGGAAATCTCAGTATAACTTTGTTCATGAACAGTGGCATGTTACATTATCATTCGTTTTTTTAACAAGGCTCGCCAGCTAATGTGAATCGAAACCTGTCTTGCTAGCTTTTAAAGTCGTGCATGTGTAAACTGTACTAGAGGGCATGCAAGTTACTCTGCCCCTTTCAGCGGCAGGGAGTCCCTCTGCTGCAACACACAGCAGACAGAACGGGAGACTATTGCCTTTCATATCTGACACCAGTGAAGTAAAAGGGGTGTCTAAAGGGGTGATTTTAGACCACATTTTAGTTACTTTATTTTGTTTACTTTTAACATTTCTGTAATTTACAGTAGATGTCACAATAGAAGCCCGAAGCCTATTATACTCAGTCTAGCCTTGGATCCTCTGAGTCCCTTGACTCAGTTATTGCATATTAATTTCTTGAGATACGCGATTCCATATTATATTCCCTTTTAATCAAATTCTAAAAGTATGCTTGTTGACTCCGGTATCGCGTTACTTAAAGACTTCGATGCTTAAAATGTTTAGGGAGAAATGGAATACTGGTGTGTATGTTTTCTTTAAAGTACCGAGACCAGCCATATACTGAACGTTTAAGTTCCAAAATTAATATCGTTTATGGACTTCACACGCGTTGCAGTATGCTCCTATTCTTTTTATGCTCAGGCACTAAAATCTCCCTTCTGCTTTGTGTAAGGATGGTATCAAGAGCAATCTTAAGTGGTGAGAAAGCTGTGTTCAATGTATTTAAGGGACTCAAAAGTAAAAGAAGATGCTTCATATTGCTTGACTAATTTTAAAAACCAAGTT
Source organism: Atractosteus spatula (assembly GCF_055471065.1). Taxonomy (NCBI): domain Eukaryota; kingdom Metazoa; phylum Chordata; class Actinopteri; order Semionotiformes; family Lepisosteidae; genus Atractosteus; species Atractosteus spatula. Next base: position 32,028,428 of record NC_142713.1, on the reverse strand, counting down.
ATAAATGCAGACGCTCCCTCGGTGCGCTGCTCTGGTGCGCCGGCTGTTACACAGTGCCTGTCTGCCGTAAGCGTTACAATATACATACCCAACACTGCTTGTACCCATCTGTCATGCAAATAAAACACCTTGAATTGAATTGAATTGAGGGGAGAGGGGGGGAATACTAAAGCCAATACTGGCTCAATACCCTCAATGGGCTTTGACGTGCTAATGCGTTGGTTTAACAGTCCGGGTGTGGCAGGCTTCCAATGTCAACTCGACTCGATTGGAAGACAATGAACGTATTTTAGCCCTAAATGAATTAATAGCAAACATGGTTTACATAAAATACATTTTTCCAAGAAAGTTTATAATAATACGATCTATAGTTGAAATCTGAGCCTACTTTAAAAATAAAGGAAAAGCATTTTCAGAGAGTAATCATGCTGTGTTTATGTAGAAAAAGCGATTAGGTTTACGAGCAATCTAATTACCTATTAGCTTAAAACGCTATTAAAAATTTACTCTGTTGCACACACACACACAATAGAAGCAGGCACCGCTGTCAGAAGGGAAGATATGTTCAAAATATCGCAAATATCGATCATGTTGCGATATTTTGAAATATAAAAGTCAATTGATTGTCCATAATATCGCTATTCTATTTTTTCGAAGAAATGTTTCTTAAAAGAAAAGACCAGCACCAGCTGGATTCGAAAACACAACCTGTCAGCTGGTAGTCACGTCTACAAGACAGCTCACATGAACAGGCAGGCGAAACAGCCCTACACAGCCCTGTCGCAGCACACGAATACCATTATTAAATTCTTTAGATACGCGATTCCATATTATATTCCCTTTTAATCAAATTCTAAAAGTATGCTTGTTGACTCCGGTATCGCGTTAGTTAAAGACTTCGAAGCTTAAAATGTTTAGGGAGAAATGGAATACTGGTGTGTATTTTTTTCTTTAAAGTACCAAGACCAGCTATACACTGTATGTTTATGTTCCAAAATTAATATCGTTTATGACCTTCACACGCGTTACAGTATGCTCCTATTCTTTTTATGCTCAGCTACTAAGATTTCCCTTCAGTGGTAAAATTCAATACCTACAACGGGCACAGCAAAGACGTTTACTGTCTTTCTACGACAGACCAACGGACCACGAGTGCCCCTGTCGGTCAACCAATCACGTACTGCGGTGCCCCGCGTCATCTTGCGTCATACTGAGCGACGTCACCTGCGGTACGTGTCTGTAACGCGCACTTTGAATGGCTGCATCTGTAGCCTCGCTAGGTTCTGCTGATGGCTGCTATAATGTTGCCAAATGTTCACCAGCTCACCTTTTGTCACCCAAATCATACGTTCTTCTTAAGCTTCTAATGCACTGCGTATACGAATCAATTCCTTCAAACAAGCTGAAGCCCTCATCCTACACTCTTCTTGTTCATTCCATGCTACACACACGTTCTTCTCGTTAAGGTGAAACTGGAGCAGAACTGACTTGCATTTAGCTCAGTATTCGAAATGTGCGTTGCTGTTTTGTGGATTCTTTTATGGGGATGTGATAGCACTGATCCCCAAACAGCAGTGTCATCTCCTCAGCCAGGTGAGTTAAAGCCAAAGTTTTAAGCACGCCACTTCTTTTGTCACTGTTGTAAAACTGTGGAAGACTCCATCAGCGGCTTGACTTGACTTCCTCTCACCTGCTGATTGCTGCTGCTCAGCAATTTAGCTTGACATAAATAAGAAGAGAATTAAAGTGTGCTGCTTCTTCTACTTTTTTTTAATCTTCTTTTATGATATAGCATAAAAACAAATTGAAGGAGACAAGGAGGAAAGAAAGTCAGAATCAAAACTCACCCTAATCATCTGGTTTGTTCATTGCAAAAATGTACTGGAATAGTACATTTTTTAAATGCTGAATTATATTCACGAGCTTTGCAAACTCCCAAAGTTGACCATGATCAATGTTTTGTAAGAAACAAATGAAATGCTATTGTCTCTTTTTGCAGTGCTGGTGTGGGACGAACAGGAACTTTCATAGCTCTAGATCGTCTAATGCAGCACATACAAGAACATGAGTATGTAGATATTCTGGGACTTGTGTCAGAGATGCGATCTCACAGACTCTCGATGGTCCAAACAGAGGTAAATCTGCCTGCTCCTGGCCCAGAGTAACTTTTCTTTAATCCGTGCTGGTTAAAAGTTGAAATTTTATATTTTAATGCAATTTACCTACTGTGCTTTTGCAGGAGCAGTATATTTTCATCCATCAGTGTGTTCAGCTGATGTGGAAAAAGAAGAAGCAGCAGATCACTGCTGGTGACATCATATATGAGAATGTCAGCAAATCCTAAATGTGGTGTCTTACAGCGTATGTATCAAGCAATGTCGATATATAAGCATATGTATATATGTAATTAGAGTAGTTTAGTAAGAAACTACATACACTGAAGGATAAGAAATTAAAGGGAATCTGCAACACTATTTTTACGTTTCGGGGTTAAAATGAATCAGCCGTGATGAGTGCATTTCAAACCACAATGAAACTACCAAGTATATGGTAACGTGTACAACCTCCAATATACACTACAAAAGAGACGAAGTTTCAATGATTACATAGCGACATATTGTCATCATAGCCTGTGATTCAGAAGGAGGCAACAAAACCTCCAGTGACACAAAAGCGACCCTAATACATTGGAAACATGCTTTAGGCCAGGTGAATGTTGCTACCATATAAATATTAAATATTTTTATGAAACTGACACATACAAGCTGACAATTTTTCGATGCTTTATCTAAGTATTGCAAAAACGAGCAACCTGCCAACCAACTAAAATACACTCAGAATCATTTTCTAAACTCGCTCTATCATTTATATTGGTGGTAATTGTATGGTAAATCACACCTAAAAGAAAGAAATTCCAGGAATATTTTTGGAGGACTTGTAGCCTGTGCTGTCACCTAAACAGCTGATTTGAATGAGTGTGATTGAATTTAATTCATATCGACTTTGAGACAGTTTTACCAACAAATACTATTTACTTGTTAACTCAGCATGCAGATCATGTTTGACCACTTGTGGGGTGAAATGTCTGCTACACAATCTGTACTTATTTGATTGTACATCATGCTGAATCACATTGAGCGTGGCGGTGGAACCAACATCAGTGCCCATGCTTATTACCCATCTCTTGGCTAGTTGACAATACCTTGGAGAGGGAGACGGTTTGACTTTCTGCTGATTCGATTTTCTGTTTTGTGTGCAACCACTATGATCTGGACAGCGAAATGCTCGACAGTGAGGCTTCATTAAAAATAGTTGAAGTAGGTAGCTGCGTCAGCATGCGTAGGCTGCAAAGGAACAAGTTAAGGTTTATTTCATGCTGAAAAGAGAAGAAAAGAAAACACTTCTACTCTCTAGCTGTTATAAGGGAAGAGTTTCTTACATTGCACTCTTTTTCTCTTTTCTCTCTTGTAGATTTAAATGGTTCACCTGCCTTCCCTTGCTTCAGGCTTTACTGTTCGCTTTCAGCCAAGAAAGTTTTTTTTTGTTCCAACTGCCATTAATGCCAAAAACAAGAAACCAACAACAAAGAGACAAGAGACTTTTTGTTTGGAGTTGTGGAAGCACTGGAAGGAGCTTTGCCTTAAAGAACCTGACTTGACTATGTTGTACTCGTCCCGCTCCTCCTGTTCTCCTCAGTGCTGGACCAAATAGTTGCCTACAAGGAAGATCAAGATGGTCAACAACACACCACTTGTTTAGCGCAACACCTGCCCTTCCAGTAGTAGTGATGTTGCCTTCATCTTTTGAAAATCAAAAAGGGCAATAAGTTATCTCTTTACATACAAGTTGAATAGGAAGTGATTACTGTTAAGGAGGTTTGTTTAGTAGTATGAACAGAATATCATTAGTTACCTTATCTCAGGATTAGTTTAACAATTTTAAAATGTAGTTTCTAGGTTGTAATATGATCATTTAAACAATATGGATGACCTTTTCACACATTAACCTAATTTCACAAACTAGGTTTAGTAGTCACATATTTTGTGATACAGTATACTGTCATTGTACAATGGAGTGGGATGCTTAGTGTGACATGAACAGACGAAGGAATAACACTGCCACCGAAGTATAGTGAAAACTTATATTCCATAAGGCACAGCAACATGTACTGTATACATGTACTGTATAGATAAGAATTGTATAATGTTGTAGGTAGTCTGGGATATTGATGGTGCACTTAGTCTCCTCGAGAAGCTAAACAGTTATGTCTGTTGCCAAATTGCCTTATCAGTTGCATAGCATGACGACTGCATTGGTGTGCCAAATACAGTTTGACATGAACGACAAATGAACATAGTTCAGTATAACTCGCATGTTCAGAATCTGTGGCAAGTAAAGTTTTGATTTGGCAGGTTTAACATGTCAAAAGATCAACTGGAAAGGATGCTGGATAGGCAGAGCCAAGCAACTGTTTAAATTAAAGCTACATTCTCCCAAGCTGAACTGGGATACAACTGAGAATATATTTAATTCTACTGAGCATCTGTGTTTTTCTCTGTGTATGTTTTGGAGTTCTTGGGATTTATTGTATGTTGTTGATGTGAATCTAGAGACACCCATGTATACCTTTAAAAGTTCGGTTTACACTATTTCTGGTGCTTTTGGGACAAAGAACTAGCAGGACAGAAAGCACTGCAGCATTTTAGGTCTCTTCAGATGGTGTCTTACTACTAGGATATGCACGCACAAACAACACTACTCTAAAAATGAATCATTTAAAGGTATAAAATATTGTTTTAAGTTTTCTTATTTTAGAGGCCCTTTGCGTACTTGCTGTGTGAAAGAAGGCAGATTGAGAGTGCGTGTTCCTCTTATGTGTCAATGAAGCCAACAGCAGATGTGGCTAATGTCATTTTGGAGAGCCTCAAGGGCTTACAAACAGTGGTTGGCAGATAAATAAAACACCAACAGGAAGCACAGCAAGATTTTGCTGGACCAAAGGGACAGAGTACATATTTAGAGAAGGAAAAAAAAATGTTAGATTTGGGGAAAATTACTCAATTCATCATTGGCTGTAAAATGTTTGTAGCACCCTTACACTGGTGGATATAGGACATTTACTGTAAATAAAACGTATTCCTCAGAAAAAAAAGCAAAATCAGCCTCATTGATGCTGTGAATGGAAAAATGGATTAGACCAATCATATTTCATGCCTTCTAGCACTAATAAACAAGCCAGCCCATAAAGTAATTAATTAGGATGATAATGCCACTGTACACGGAGGCAGAATTGCAAAACGCCGTTTACCATCACATCCGACATATTTGAGAGCTACCCAGGCTGTGCCATTTTCTGGTGGTCACATCTGTCCACAGACATCAGACAAGTGGGCATCTTGTATCGCTGCTCCCCCGAGTGGGAGCAGCTGCTGGCCATAAGCTTATAAGAGCATTCCCAAGCTGCTGTAAGAGATGAGACATGAGCCAAATTTCTGGTGCTTTGAGTCCCTCTAGCACTGACTTAGCAAATATTGTGTGTCACAATATTTCACCATATAGTAGTTTAGATTGCTGCTCAATCCCATTAGCATTCGGCAGTTTGTGCAAGGCAGGTGTCATCGTTGTCTGTGGTAAAAGTGGAAGATATACACGCAGAAGTGAAACTGATGTTTCACCTGAAGGAAAGTGGGAAAGGGAAACCTCATGATGACAGAACAGAACCCCTCCAGAAAGTGAAAATGTTTCATAGCTCCTGCCACATGGATGTCCTGTCCATGAAAAATGCTATTGCTTGAAGTGGTGCTGATCTCTGAACGCCACTCGCCTTTTCAATTCTTGTTAATAGTACACACGCCATGGCATACTGTTTTTTTTAGTTATGGGCCACTTTGGGATTTTCTAGCTACTGTGTGTAGCACAGCCTTTCTTAATATCTGCTATCAGCCAGGTGCACAACACCCATTTCTCATAACTTTTTAAACCTCTGTGGGACTGTTCATGCTTTAAAATGCCCCTCGTAATCTTTCTAATGCAATTATCACATAAAGCAGCATGGAATAGTTGTTAGACCTCTGTAACTACTAGATTACCAGGTAGCTCTTCAGTTTGAATGCTGTTGCTGTATTCTTGAGTGATGTACATACAATAGTTTAGCTATATGAATGGGTTGCAGCATTGCTAGGGGTTAACCTACAGAACTAGAAACATTGGTTTAAAATCCGGAATAACCCCAGCCCTAATTAGTTTTGTTGAGGATATTTAATTTTTAACCAGTATAAAATACAGAAATATAAGCTTATCTGAAACTATCCTATAAATTATCATTCACCTCTCAAAACAGAGAAAGATAAATATGAATTCTCTGGAGATGCACAGCAAAAAGGCTGCTTTGGAGTGCTGTCTTGACTTTTTGTCCTTCAGGTCTGGTATTATTTATGGTGTCTGGATAAAGAATGCTAAAAAATGTCACAGATGCTAATGTTAAACTGAAAGATTGTACTGTAGGCATTTCTTCCCACTGTTTATATGTAATTTCTTTTGGGTCGAGAATTCAGTGGTGCTTAAGAAACACCCCTTTGTTTACTCAGACCATAAAGAGAGATAGCCGTATACTGTACAGGTAGGTACACTTTTCACAGTTCTCCCTACTCGTGTGTCAAATTCCAACTGTATTTGTTGTTGGTGCCATTCTTGTGCATTTTGTCACTGGAAAGATGTCTACTGCTTTAAACAGTAGAAATGGTTGCTTTTCACAAAGTTTTAACGTGTTCTTTAAAAAAAATAAACGTTTGAATATCATTCTTATGAAAAAAGAATGTTTTTTTCTACTAAGATATTGAAAGTTTCAGTAATATTTTTATATTACTATAGTGAAAAGGCTTGGAGACAGAAATCATGGAGAAGCAACAAACTGGAGAATATAATCTGTTATCCACTGCTCTAATGGTTAGAGACAAGTCCTTGGCTAGCTAATTTTGTGACATCTCTACACATAGAACCACTTTTTTTAACAGTCTGATGAAACTGATGAAGACTAGTTTACTAGCAGGACCCAAACATGCCTTCCTTTTCATTCTCTCAAAATTGATTAAGATTATTTTTGAGAAAAGAGGTCCTGATGATACTACACTGTTAAGACAGTTTAACAGATTACACATCTTCAGTTTTCTAAGATTTCTTGTACAGGTATGGATAAAGGCTTTAACATCTATCCTTTGTATGCAAATGTTATTTTTAACTCCAGTTTTGTTACCAATATCAAATCAATGTTCAGAACGTGCTCAAGTAATTAAGTGAACATTTTTTAACTTTTTCCAAAAGATGTTTATTTTTGGTATGTTTGGATTTGCATTAGTTTTTGAAATTGAAACTTTTCATACATGTTACAGTACCCCTTTGTACTCCAATTACTCGAATTGTTCCTATTGATCAGGTCACTAAAAATGTGGGCAGTTCTATTTTTTTCTAGTCATCACTGTCTCCAGGCCTTGGGATTGACTATTAGGGTAGAGTCTTTTACTAGTGTGAAAAACCTAGGGTTTATCACCACACTTATTAAACGTAATAAAAATCCATTAAATTTCATCGTACAGTAGTAGGTAATGAAGCCAACGTCAATATAATGGTTTTGTGCAACATTTTCTTCTTAATAATAAAAAAACATTTTTAGAATAGTGTTTATTGCAGAATTTCAGCAGGATCATATGAAAAAGGCACCATGAAAACTATACAGGTACAATTATGAATTATACTACATGTGCTGAATTGTTTCCTCAAATATACATTTACAGTATGTAACTCATACAACATTAAGACTACAATTGCACATCTTTTTAGAGGGGGGTGGGACAACACAAAATAACAACCTATTCTTTCAAAATATTTTCTAAATTTGTTAATTTTTTAAATTGTTAAAAATTTAAATAAGAGAAAGTTGTCCACTCAAACAAGGTGTATTTTGTTTCAAGACAAAAGCACAAAATACAAGAATAACAAAAATAAGTATGGCAAGAAAACAACTTTGAAAGTCTTAGGAAAACAGATAAAGTAACAGTAAGAGTTCTAAATGTACACTGTGTGGTTAGGTTTCCTAGAAACTGAAAAATAATTCAGACAACTTCTGATGAATGCATCCACTATTATGGAAGGAATGAGGAGAGTCTGTAAGAACAGTAAACATGAGCACTATCAACTCTCAAAAGGATAACTAGAAACCTTCATTTTCTCAATTATGTACTGGCAGTTTATTTGCATCTAAAACAAAAGTCACTGAACATTATGCAATGTACACTGGTGTACTATGCAAGAATGGGTCTGTTTTAATCATTGGGTACAGTCTTTGTGATATAATTTCAATTTTGCAGTGATTAATACATGCTTGATAAATTAAGCACACTTAAAATTGAAAGATCTGGTAACATTTTAGGCAATTAGCTGAATAATGTGAGTCAAACAGACACAAATACTTTATCTTGACATCTAAGGAGGAGTTCTTTTTAATCCAAGGTCAAGAATAACCTGTCAAAACTTGACTAGTATTGGCTAGGACAGAAGCAATGACCCATCGACTGGCACAAACCGGATGCAATTACTCAGTAAAAAAATGTAGCACATCTAGCAAACACTTAAATCAAATATTGCTCGGTCACAACAAAGCACTATGTACTGCACGTGGACATGAATATAAAGCAATCATGAAGGAACTAACCAGGCCCACTGCTAATAGCCGCATGCCACCAACAACACATGAAAACAAAGTAACTACAACTGAGGCAGAACCTGGTTACAAAAACCCTTAAAATATTGTTTAGCCTAGAATAAATATATTAAACTAACTTTGGTTTTAAGATTAGAAACCTGTATTTAAAACATTTTTTTTTTACTTTTTACTTCATGTTCTTGAATTGCCAGGCATTTTGAATTCATAACCTTTTTTCAAACTTAAAAAGTTTTTGGGGTACTTACTGTATGTGCTCAGACTTTTTTTTCAGACATTATCTTGGAGTATAACAGTAACATAACACTCTCTTGAAAATATTTTACAGAGTATATGGTATGAAGGGAAAACAATATATTGTACAAAATACCCTTATGAACTGTTTCCTAAAAGAAACTGACAACCCAATTAATGCATATATTTCCAAGAAATGTTGAATTGTAACAGTAGAAGCCTTTGGATAAACATACCTATTACTAAGACATTATACAGTGTTGCTTTCTTGCTTTACGGTATATTCAGAAAAATATGCAATTCCTCCACATTGATACATTTTAAAACCACTTCCTTGTTTTCATTCAGAGGCCTTCCTGTGAATAGCAATGATTAATATGCAAACACAGCATATATGAGTACTTGAGAAGCTTGAAAAAATAATCTTGAATGTTTCATATAACTACTTTTATCACCGCACTTTATTCCAATAACATTACTTGTAGGTAGAGACTATTATACTGAATGTACATTTTAAAAATATCCATCGTAGTGTAATTTTCTTTTGTACACCACACCTTATATAATATAGAATAAATACTTACTGTAAATGCTCAACATAATATCCATTACATTTAATAACCACTTTTAATTATTGAAGGGTCACTAAAATCTCCTGAAATTGTATCAAATGTTTTGAATGAAAAAAAAACATTGTATAACATATGGAAGGAAATCCATATCCAATCTTAAATACTGTCAGTCCAGAGGTATCTTCAATCAAAATAACTTCCAATGATTGTTCTTTCTTCTTCTTAATTTCTACAATAACTTCAGTAATCAGATTTCAGATAATGTCTTTTGAATTACAGTAACCCCTTTGATTTCTGATATTACAGTACTAATGCCTCATTGTAAGAACAGGCAAACTGTTCTTTGTATGCATTGATGTCTTAACGCAAGATGGATGGGGCTTAAAACCATCTCCTATAAAATACCATTCACAATGCAGCTGAAGAACCCTTTAGATGTTTCTTCAGAAAGAACAATCCTAATCTTTGGACATTATGCAGATGAAAGCAGGTCCCCAGAAGACGAGGCAAAAAGCAACAAGTTTGCATTACTGTAAAAGTATATTGTGAAAAAAGAGTAAGATAAAGTTTTTTTGTAATGTCAGACCAGCATGATTTGTAGAAATAAGTGAAAATATGGAGGCTTGTGGTCAGTATGACTTCAGATATTTTACCAGATAAAATGCTTAGCCCAGTGAAATTTCAATAATATGAACATTGCAAAACGTGATTCTGCCAGATGTCCAGTCTGACACTATGAAATGCCTACTATCCTCAATCTTAAATTGTCACACTATAGATAAATGCAAACCTTTCCTTCTTCGTCTAGTTGTCTACATCTTCACATTACAGCACAAGATAGTTACAACAGAGTATGTGTGATCATTATTAGGGCGATGAAACAGTCAAGGAAATCAGCCAAACTAGGAAAGAAAAGTGTAAGAAACGTTTCCTAGGAACTCAGGAAAATAAAAGGCTATATTGCATCTATAAAAAATAAAGCAGGCACTATCTAAAGGACTTGTGAAACTAAGGTGTCTCCTGTCAAATATATTTAATTTTTTTCCATCAGTCATTTTAAAAAAGAAAAAACACTACATCATTGCCCCACACCCTCCCCAAGTCTGCTTAAATTTACAATTAGTATTATTTTGGCAATTCTTAAAATAAAATTAAACCAAATAAGTACATTCATTAATGCATATACATAAATATAATCTTCTTGTTGCCAAAGGACAAAATGAAAACAAATAACTATCTTTTACAATCAATTATTCACACTCAATACCCTAAAGTAATCTTTGTTTTATCTCCTTCCACATTACTCAGAAGCTGTTTAATGGGTCAAAGACGCCTACAGTATGTGAAGCACATACAGTACATTGCACATTATATTTGCTCTCTCTTTAGAGAATGGGCCATGGGAATTTCCAAAAGGCAATCTATTTCAAAGTGGAAGCAGAAATGCTGTATCAGATTTACGCTGTAGGCATTTACTTGTGAATAAAAAAGCCTGAGGCGTTTGTCTGTTTGCTTTCTTCTCCAAACAAGAGCACTTGCCTTCATTCTATATGATCTGAATATTCAATTCTGTCATTTTTAGCAGTTTTGGTACAGCATGTGACTAGTGTATCCAGTTAACAACAGTAAGACTGATTTCTGGGAGTATTTTAGTTGTATCACTGATCTGCTAACTCTTGACGGCGGTGCACGATCTCTGTGAAGTCCAGGGTCCACTCTGTTTTGTCCTGGAATACAACATACAGGAGGGGCAGTGTTAGCTCACAGCAAGTCAGTGACCACTGCCTTCATCAAACGACTCCACCCCAGAGTCGCATGCTGCTGCATTTATTTTTTCCTGGCGTCTCCGCATGATCTCCTGCAGCTCTGAGCCGCTGCTTCTCTGCAAAAAGAGAGAAAAAGGATGTTTTACAACATATCCATCTTTGGTTTAAACTGCTAACAGCACCCCTGCTGTCTGACAGAAATCAGAGATGTGAAAATGTCTCTTTGATTTTCCCCATCTACTGTATGATGTTCCTTAAAAAATATATATATATATTGCACAATGTCAAGGCAAAAAATATCTTCAAATCATATCCTCAGGAGGCTGAAGGCCAAAATGATTAGCTGCTAAGAGGATATTCCAAACATCTTTTAACTATTTAACTTTTAACTATTCAGACTTCAAAGTAAAAAAATAATGGCATTCAATTTAGAATAATGAGTCCCAGCTGGCAAAAAAGACTTCCATCATACACTGAATTTTAAAACATTTTTGCTTATCTTTCATCATGGTAGACTAAATAATTGTGTGGTGTTTATATATTTAACAATTATTTAAGAAACTCAGTATTTGATCTGGCATTTTACTGGTCCATTTCCAGGTAAATCTCAAACAATGTATTTTTCGTTAAAACAGACTAAAAACTGATGGGTAACCTAGAGAAAATGTACATTGAACAAAAAGATGGATTTATTTTTAAGCAGGAGATTTAATTTAATGTATAGTGTTTGCTATTAAATATTTGTAAAACTATATAACACAATTTGGGTTTTTTTAGCTTTAAATAAGAGTCAGCTCTTAGCCCCACTGTGCTGAAGTTGTCAAAACGTGTTTTTCAGCCGAGATAAACGCGTTTTTGCAAACTTTGGCATCCAAATGTAACTTATGGGGCAGGAACAGCACACTTTTCAAAACATGTTTTTCAGCCGAAATACTACCTAACCAACATTTGACAATAATAAGACAAACACATAAAATTAAAATGAGATGAACTGCACAATTTAATAATATGGATGATTCACACCTAATGCTCTAAACTGAAACTGAGAGCCAGTTACAGGGTTATACTCTGGAAGAACTGGAACAAATGCTTTAAATGACCATGGCAACCGTAAAGGAAAAGATAAGAAAATATGGTTTTCTAATGGCTTATATAGCTCCGCTCCATTATATCCATGCAAATCTCAAGTGAAAATGACACTCAAATCAAATCTCGTACAAATAGTATAATGAGATTAAGCCCAACCACTGGAAATTTCAGGTTATACTAAATCAAAAACAGGAGAGAAAGTTCTGCACAAAACCTAGATTATACACCATCCAAAGGATAAAGCATAATTAAGGAATGGACAATAAAATCACTGTGACTTGCCTCTTACTTCCATATGCAAGCAGCTTGAGACAGCACTTTTTTCACCAGTTTCTCTCTATTTTTATATTCAGAATCTTACAAACCACTCTCTTATGCTAACGAAAGAGTGAATCAGGAGAACCTCTCAGGTTAAAAAGTGTATCTTTGATTTTTTTATGACTGTGAATCTTCCCCCTCAATACTTGGCCTATGGTCTCCAATTTGTGAGCCTTAAGGTCTTCAGTCTTGGCTTGAACTTCAGTCTGTCTGCAACCCTTTCAAATTTTTAATCTTTTTTTTATATTCATTCAAACCCACTAAGAATCAACAATAAGGTAGTTATAATGCTCAGTTTCTGAACAGCGTGGCAAGTATTTTTATGTACTACTACAACATGATACTAGATACTACAGACAGGTGCTATGCTGCACCTTACATCACAGTTAGTCCCATAATGTTAGAATTACGGGACTCATGGAAGTTAAGCGCTGCCTTTTCTGTCCTCCTGGAATGGTGGATTAACAAGATTTAACAAGAGCAGTCCAACACAACCATAAACTGTGGCCGTTTCGAAAAACAAAGTTACACCGAAGCATTTTTTCCTTCCAAACAAAAAAAATGTTGACTGAAAAGTCATGGTTTACCATTAAAGACTGAAGAATGAGAACAGAAGATGCAAGCTAAGAATTACCTACTGGGTTCTGGACTCCATGACTCTGTTTGATGATGGAGTAACTACTACAAACAAGGTAAAACTAGGCTATGGAAACTAGCTGAATAAACACAAACTATTTTTATTTCTATTTCAAAAGACAAAAAGACAATCTCTGTTGGCCAGATTCTTTACATTTAGGAGAAATAAAAGCAAAATCTTCTGGAATGACAATGTTGTGTAAGCATTGAATAAAATGTGCATTTATTTGTTGCTGAATTAGTCTATATATGTCACAGAACATATTATTATTGTATAGATAAAAAATATATTAATTATACGTATAGTTTTATCTTGTTGCAAAAGTAGTTCTGTGAGTATACTGTATATATATTCCAGCATTAAAGCAGTAACTAAGTCTGTCATTGTCCGCAGTTGTTCACAGTTCAAGTGCAGAGGAACATACTGAAATTTTGACAACATTGTGTGGCCAATTAAGGAACTGCAGTTTTGCTTTTATTTGAAATGTTTTTTGTTTAAATAAGAGCCTCTTCAAATTTATTTAAGAGCTTCTCTGTTTAATGTTTTAGTTCATCTTCTCCAATAATTAAAGCAAACTATGCCAATGTTGCAATATCTCCACCTAATTCATGTTTTCCCTTCCAAAAAGTTAAGATGTCACTAACACAAAAATAAATTTCAGATTTCTCTGCAAAGTAAATGCATAACCAATAGGATGTGTGATTCATTAATAAGGACCTCAGATATCCCACAAAGGATTGTATTTTGGTCATGTTGATGAATATAGTGGCACTTAGTCACCTGACCTAAGTCCAGAAGCAATGCTATGAGTGGATGAAATTTATTGAAAGCTAAAAGATAAAATGTTAGATTGAATATGTAATTACTACTGACCATACAAAGTATGTCCGTGCACCATCTATAAAAACCTGGCCAACATAGAAAATCCACCTGTCTTTTTGTAACATGATACCTTTAAAGGTTTTTGAATGGAATCGGAAGAGTTGCCAACTGGAATCAGCAGAACACCTGTAGATAGGAGATAGATACCACAGAAACCCAAGGCCATGCGAGCACTGGGACACATTATCTGTACTACTCTCCCACATAGTATCAGCACCCATACAGATGCCCACAACCATAAACGCATGGCAACTAAATAAAATGACAGGAAAAAGCATTGCATTATTGTTGTTACTAGCTTTTCATGGATGCAGGGCACTAAATTTCAAATTCAAGATTTTAGATCCAGAAAGTAAGTCGATTTACATGGGTAACATGGGTTATTCACAAGAATAATTTTCCACAACCCATCATTGGTAAGAATATCTAAATGATTTGAACAGAGTAGACATTAAGATCTGAAATACCTGAATTCTCATATTGATGACTTTTTTCATTTTCTCATATTTAAAGTGATATGACAGGGGATAAGCAAAGATCCATGTCAATTATTTTATGATCCAGGCTAGAAATAACTCTAAGCCTTTAGGCCGGAAAACAGGACAATCTTCCTGGATTACATAGGCCCTTTTTACCTCACTGAATGTTAGCTTGATTACACACTGGTCAGCATTAAAGTGTTACATTGTGCTCTTGTCTTTTTTGGCTAAAGCAAGCTGACCCCTGCTTTTGCCAGGTTTCATATATTGCCTCTGACTGATACAGTAACATACAACCAGTAAATGACAATGCCTATTTATTTAATTTTGCCAGAAAATGAATTTACTTCTAGCCAATTTTTGAAAAAATAGGTCAGAAAAATTCAACCCTAAAATTATAAAATTGCCTTCAATATAACAACTTTGGGTGAAAACCATTTGTTGTTTTAATCATACATATGTAAAGACTTTGAAAACAGTGAATAGTCCTTTATTATTTAGAATTATGTGTACCGAGGGAATATTATATCATTTATATTATATATTATATTATATTTAAATTATATCATATTATATAATTTTCTTAGTGGGAGCATGTTTGGGTAATAACTGTATAATGATACCAAAGAAAAGGGACTCACAAAAAGTGACATTGATATCCTTTAAGACAATACAGAGGGCAAGGTCACAAACTTGATTTGTTCCATCATATTGCATGTTGAAGTATTTACATTCTTGCTAATTTAAGACAATAGAGCATGTCAGGTTTTAATAGTTCATTATAGACAGGAGGTGACTGAAGCAATGTAAAGCTAGCAGAGGGTAAAACGTACCTCCAGAGCCGCCTTCTGTACAGTGACTTGGCTATATACTCGCGCCCCATCATCAGGACACACCGTCTTCAGCTCATCCTTGTTCAAGGAGAAGAGTTGGGCACCTGTGAGAACTCCCAGACTGTTGATGGTTCTGAGAAAACATGACAGAATGGATTTCATTCACTTCTTAGAGCTTCAAACCAAGGGATGTTTACTTAGTTTTGCTGGGTGTGAGACACACTGATCAAAATAATCTGATTTACCTTAGGTGATTAAGTTCTGCGTAAATGATTAAGAGTGTCAAAGGTGTAGGATAAAAGACAGGGAGATACAAGGGAATAAATCAGAACACAAAGAGAGAGAGCGCGAGACAGGAGGACACAGAATATAAAGCATGTGCCAGGTGAGAGGTCCTAGTCCAGATTATCTGAAAACACCGGATTGGGGTTAAGTATTTGAATTTTGCTAAGAGACCTTGCTAGGCTATAGTTGCTAGGCAACTCTAATTTCCTAAATAAAGAAACCCTCGGTTAAAAACAAGCTCTCCTGGTTTGTGGGTACAGTTTGGAACAGGGAAATAGGTTCCCATTTATTTTGTGGGATTTTTGTTTGAAGAGAGAGTGATTTATACACAAGTTGTATTCCATTTAGTTTAGAAGGCAGCTTTGCCTTGTTCTGTCCTAAAAATTGAATACTTGGTAAGAGTCTGGGATTTTTCTGGGTTGTTAGGGCATTAGACCTCTGGGATGCACTGTCTGTAAACTTTTATTGTATATAGGGTAACTTTGTGTTGTACATTAATGTTGTGTGTATTGTCACTGTTAATAAATATTTGTTTATCCAAGTGCCTGAATTATTACCTTAAGAAGTGCCAGACAATAAAGAACTAATGTGCCTCTATTTTAACCGCTCAGGTATAATCTTGGCAAAATCCTTACAAAATGGGGGTTATGATTATTTACTTTTATTTACTTACTGATTAACCTTCTTGGTCAATTTTCTGATTTTTTTCTATTTTGTAACACCCCGATTTGTAACAATATATTGCTGACTGGCCAGTGAAGAGCAACTAAATACAGTACATTCTGGGGCTTTTCTACACTGACAGGCTGAAAGCACAGACCTTTTCAGTGTTGAACAGGAAAGACTACACGCAGACCTGATACAAGTATACTCAGCAGATTTTCTTTTTCCTAGAACGGACAGTGAAACACCACCTTGAGGGCACAAGGAGAAACTTTGTGGAAGTGCATTTCATCCCAAGAACAGGAGGCATTTCTTTAAACAAAGGGCTGTAGGAGTGGTGATCAAGCTACCCAGCCATGTTCTTGAAGCCGATACCTGGGTTTCTTTCAAGATGAGATCCATAGATCAATTAACTACTAACTACCAAATTGGCTAGTTGGACAAAGTAGCTTCCACTCATTTATTTGACAGTTTGGTATGGAAACCTGGGGTTGAAAAGCAAAACCAAACTGTCTAGGAGTGTGAAAATATACAACAGCAGTCCCAGCTCAGGGATTTATATCATAATAAAGTTCTGAGAATAGCAAGAAACATCACAGTTGACTCCACACACCCATAATACTCCCATCAAGAAGATGGTATAGGGAACCAAATTCAAATAAAAACAGTTATAAGAAGTCCTTTGTTCTCTGAGCAATAAAACTACTCAATGAATGTATGTACTGTAAATGTATTCCCCCTACCTATTTATTTATACATCTATTAATATATCACATACTGTTGTCGTGATTTCATGTGATTTTATGTGACTCTTATACAGTATTTTGCTTGTGTGTTTTGTACTTCTGTGGGAGAAGCCAAAGACAAACTTCCACAGCAGTGGACAATAAAGTATCGATCTATCTATAACTGTTCTTATGATAGAGAACAGTTAGTTTCTTACAGTTAAAATGATGCAAAAACACTTTAAACACTAGGACTTTTATCTATTTGCCCTTTGCTACTGCATATGTTAAATCCACAAAATTTTTTGAATGATTTCCAAAAGAAAATGATATGATATTAATCATTTCTTTTCTCTACTACAGAATTCAAATGAAAGGCTCTATAAATTCATAGTGTTATTATATGTCAAAGAAAGGAAGATCTTATTGTTAATTTTCATTTGAATTTTACTTTTGTCAAAACAAAAAAGGTTAAAGTAAAAGTCATGTTACTAACTTAGGACTGAATTATAATTTTGTAAAAGATCAAAATGTAATCTTTTGTAAAAGAGTGATTTATAGTCTCAATTTACAAAACAGATTAGAACAATGATACTAAAGCCCACTGTGTTTTACCTTTTCTGACTTTTGGATATTTCATTTCTTAAAGGTATTTTACACAATCTTTAACTTACACAGAGCTGAATCCTTTGGCCTGTAGCCACACCTTCACTTCCTCAGGGGAAGAGTCATAAGTGATATTAGCAGCAGGGAGGCTGGTGCTACGTGGAACCTGGTACTTCTTCTGTGCGCTGCGTCCAATGGTCAACCTGTGCATCAGCTCATCCTGGACCTCCTCCATATGGGATTTTCTGCCTGCAGGGCCATATGTACATTTTTAATTAACACTTTATCTTTTGTGATTGTGCATAAAAAGAAATAAGAAGCAAGAAGTAGAAATGATTTTTTTAAACAATACAATTGTGAAAATCAACTAAATGAACTCTACCATGGCAAAGCAATACGTAATCAGTCAACAAATTCTTTGTTTGAACCAAGAAACACTTCAAAATAAAAACAGCAATAGCTAAAAATGTTGGCATTCAAGAAAACTCCCAAATGTACACGATTTCTCACACAGCACCTTCGACTCATTATTTTAAAAGCTGACAAGTAAAAATGGTGCCTCATGTTCATGACCTTGATATTTTAGATAGTTCTACAAAGCATTTATAAATTATATTTATTTATAAGTTATTTTGCATCTCTTTCTTAAAACTGTAGAGGAGACAAAACAGCTTTTTCTGTGAGTCAACAGTTGAAACTTGAATTTTCATCTGTGTCTTTAGTGATATTTCTGAATATGATGGGTTATAGATTATCTTTATCTTTCTGAATCGCAAAAACAAACCAAAAATAAAAAGCAAGAGCAACGCATTCTGTCCATCTT
This sequence comes from Atractosteus spatula, assembly GCF_055471065.1. Classification (NCBI taxonomy): domain Eukaryota; kingdom Metazoa; phylum Chordata; class Actinopteri; order Semionotiformes; family Lepisosteidae; genus Atractosteus; species Atractosteus spatula. The sequence continues at coordinate 32,009,800 of NC_142713.1, read as the reverse complement.
CCTGTACATCCTGCCAAGACAGTATTAAATGGTTGCATGTCTTTGAACCTCTTCACAACATTTACTGAAGCATTGTGACAGGTTAATTGCTTTTATGGGACCTATATCCTTAAAGACATACAGTATGTATGTACTCATGTTATCTCATTTTTATGCATTGGGCAATTGCCCTGGGCAAACGCCCAGGATTGTGGTTTTGAGTTCTGCAGGATGAAAGACAAACTGAGATCCTCAGTGTCTCAACACAACGTTATAACAAGAGTCAGACAGCTTGTTGGGGTTGAGGGTTTGACTATTAAAAACAATATGATTTACACTACTGAACCCTACATAGTGTATTGCATTCATAATCAAAGTTTTTCTGGCTAGAGCTAAAAGTTTTAATCTCAAGATTTTGAGATGCCGTCTTAGTGGATATGTAGCCTTAATCATTATCTCCATGCCAGTGCTTCCAAAAGTCTACAAATGCTGGAAAGGTTGTTACCCTGAACGTCCTGAAAAACAACTCTTATGAACTGAGCTGTATTTCACCCAAACAGTGTTCAATTAACTTTATGCTTATTTTTTTTTCCCCACTGCCTTGCTTTAATCTGACACATAATCATTATTTTTTCCCATACTTAACCACTTCTTCATTGCCTAGCTGGAATCTTAACTCATCACTCGCTGTCTTTGAAAGAAAAGCTGAAAGGTGTTTTCTGGCCGTGTGGTTGGACTTCTGATCCCGGAGGAATCAGATTTCAGAGATGCGGAGCACTGCCGGACCTCTGTTCCTGCAGTTCTACCCCTCTGGAAGCGACTGGCAGTTTGACTCACGGGTGACCGGGGTCGGCTTCTCCTGCTGTCTGTCCCTCAGCTTCATGCTGCCGTTGTCACTGGAGTTGCTGCTGTTTTGCCGGCTGACGCCCGTGGAGGAGGACCGCTGACCCGCGCACAAGGGGACAGCAGCAGGAGGCATGGGAGGAGTGGGGGGCTGAGCGGCGGCAGGCGGTGGAGACGGGGCCGGAGGGATGGGGTGCATTGGTTTGGGAACATAATCCGTTTTCTGCTTCTGCGGAACAGAAGTACGGCTTAACTACATGAAGAATGGAAGGGTTTCTAATCTGTCACAAATGCCACACAATTTCAAAATTCCAACATATTTACCTCAGTGTAACCAACAAAACACATAATTATGCCTGTACTCTTGTATGAGTGCTGTTGTTACATGAGAAGCATGAGGACTTGTACTGTTAGAAGTAAATGAGATTACTGATAGATAAAAAATTTAAAAAAAAAAGAATAAAAAAAAAAGATAAAAAAAATTTGTTCTTTGGCTCACCAATAAACCAGAATATAAGGAATGTGTGTTTTTCACACTGTAAAAACTTAAAATTGATAAGTAACAGCAGTATTGTGTGCTTCAAATTCTTAGTGCCAACTAGCGTTAAAATTACTACAAGAATAACAATGTATTTTTAATAATAAAGTTTTGGCAAATATCCAGGAAACTTGCTTTCAGTAAACAGTTTGAGTCTTCTATGCAAGAAGTCAAAGTCTTATACATGTCACTGGCTAGACTCAATTTCTTTTCACTCAAAAAATAAAAGAATGCAATTATAAAAAAACACAATCTTCTATGTAAAATTATTTGAAATACATACTATACACTAAATACTAAGTTACTAATTTCACATTATAAATGTGAATATACAGTTTAATAGTTGTATGCTTTACATAACCACAACTGCTAAGTTTGACAGTTAGAGGTATACTCAATGAAGGAAGGATCTACTGAAGAAAAATGTCTTCAAATCATATTTTGGTACCATTTCTGGATACAGTTCTTGATACAGAGGCCTCTTTGGATACCCACTGTACTAGCAATGAATCACTATGTACTGTGAGGCATTATAAATCATCAGAACCAATAACATTTGATTAATTTTTAACAGCTCTCAGTAAATACAGGGCAACCATTATGTAACCTCCCATGCTGGAGCAATAACACCTCTTTATAATTCCCTCTGACCTACTGTATACATTACTGTATTAGATTACAAGGATTAGCTACAATCACAAGATAATGTGTACATTTACATACATACAAATTAATTCATATTCTTTAATCTACACAAAAATATCTTAATTTACCTCTGATAGCTCCCCAAGTAATTGCTTGCAGGAAAAAAAGTAAACATAATAACAAAACTAAAAATGAGCAAAACAAAATTGTAAATCATAACTAAATGCACTGCAAACACACTACAAAACACTCTCTCAGGGTGAAAAATTCATTTACTGAAGAGGCAGCAAATGTTTACAGTAGATGTGTTGTTTTTTTAAGAGGACAAAAGAGGAAAGCAAAAAAGAATTACTGAGCATCCAAAGAAACATATTGCTTTTAACAGCAAGAAAAAAACACTTATCCGGAAAACAACAATCTTTTTTGTAGCATGTGCTCTGACATTTTACTGAACTGAATTAACTTAGGTATTTCCATTATGCCCATTAACACTAATCTTCAAAGAGGTTTGTACTATGACAGTAACAGTCTATTGGCTACAGTCTATGTGGGGTCAGTACTGAAAGCATTACAAGCTGTATATTTGTGACACATACAGTACTTTAACCAGGTTGCAGATGCTGTCATGCTGTCTTGTGGGATTCAGACTCATTTTGTTGTACTGCCTGGAACAGCCCTGGTCTCTGAGCCACACACTACCCCAGCTCATCCCACAGATGTTCAACAGGTGTGAAGTGTGATGAGTACAACATCAATGGCAGAATCGTCACATTTTTATCTTGTTTGAATGCTGTTGTTACAGTACATGAGCAGCATGAAGACTTGCACTGTCCTGCAGGAATGCTGTCATGTCCCAAGTCTTGACCAATGTAGAATTGTGTGGTCAGATTGCCATCCATTATAAATGGAGTTCTGTAACAACTAGATACTCCTACCCAGACCATGACGTTTGGAGTTCCCCATCAAATGGTCTGTTGCACTTAAACTTTTTCATGTATGCACCACACCTGCTAATGGGATCCCTCTTTTTTTATCAATTAATATAAATGATAACAAAAACATTTAATCAGTATTCAAAATTAAAATCTTTACTTTTATAAAAATGATGTATAAATAGATGTTTCTTTTGATGCCCAGTATATTTTTTGGTGGTGGGGGAAAAAAAAAACTAGGGGACGCTATGAAGCTCATATTATGCCTATAAAATTGACTATTTAATAAAATCATTATTGCTTAGTGTTTCTCATCATACACCTTGAACTCGAGTGCTTCACAGTAAAGTCATAGTTGAACCAGTAAATGTCAACCAAACTGAAGCCAACAATGGTGTGAAATGAACCACTAATGTTGCAACACTATGTCACACATATTAAAACAATGTTAGAACAAGGTAGAGATTTGCTCTTCCTAAAAGCAAGAGTTGGATTTTACTGTATATACTTGTGGCTTGAAATAGGTAAGCCAGTTATTGTCTTCTACAGAAAGCTGCTCTGTGACCCTTTCTTTATCTGAACCTTGTTGAGAGAACTTACCATTCTGTTTTTGTTAGCTCAACCTGGTGAAGTGCTTTTATCTACAGTATTTTAGTTTTCTCTAAAAGCAAAAAAAATCCAATAACTAGCTCCAAATACCTACCAGAGCTTTGCAAATAAGATACTACTTTATTGCTCGTAGGTGGTATTTTTTCACAATGACCATGTGATTGGTCTAGATACCACTATTAGTCTGGCATATTTATTTAAAAATGAACACTCATATGTCATCAATCTCACTAATGTTATGTTATAGCCTATAAAGGCAATGTTAGTCAGAAACAATCAAATTAAATGATTCAAGTGTGTGAGAAAAACTAAAAAATAAAAAAGATTTTTATTCATAAAGGAGAAATAAAGTAGAATTACATTACAATTTACAAATCATCACTCCTTTCTTCAAAAAGAAAAACAATACGGAAATAGCAGCATTGGCATTAGTTCAGCAGTCGGTCGATATCAATGCAAGCAGCTGTATTGTTAGGTCTACTCCTGTCACAGAGGGAGTAGAAGGACGGTATAAGCTGAAACCGCCAGCTGCAAAACTCTCGCTACTAAAGGAGGCTATCAGCAACGGAATCAAGCTGCTAAATAAGGCTTCATAGACAGCATTGTTCCCACAAATAAGGGTGCTGCAGCTTCAGTACATAAACGTTTTCTCCTGACCGTCCCTCTCACTTTTCTGAAGGGAGATAAGAAGGAGGTGGAAGAAGGAGTGGAAGGGAACTAAAAGATACTTGGTTTGGCACAATTCCCCCTAGAAATCAATAAGGGAAGAAATAATCTCCTTCCAGACTTGAAGCATCACACACAGATGCACTGTTATAATATTGACAAATTATACATACTATAGATGGTCACCTTCTTAGAGATTCAAAGCTAACTCCATGGCAGTTTTAAAAATGAATGGAACTTCTCCAAAATTAAAGAAATCTAGGCTTAAGGCTACTGTAGTGTTGTTAACTGTTCACATTAATACTGTTATGTACTGTATGATACCATGTTTTGGTTAATATACAGTACTTGTCAAATGCGGTATGCCTATTTATTAATATTTTTTTTCATTTTGTTGTGTTACTAGCTGCTGGTCATTGTTTTTGTTATTTTCATTGATTTTGCTGTTTTGTTTTGTGTAAGAAGAGTAAATGTACCTACAGTATATGTGGATTCTTTATACAGTACAGTGTATGTGGGTATTTGTGGAGACTGAAGTATTCATTACCTTATTATTATCCTTTTGTATTTAACCCCTTTCTTATTTCTGTCTTTTTGAAAAATTTCGCTTTCCTCCACTTCACCCCCTTTCTTTTTCCTTTCTCTCTTTACCTCATATTTAATTGTTTTTGTAATTTAAATTTTATTGAATAAGAGTACTGGTCAAAAAGTACAGTTAATATATCGCAATCTATGAATTTTAGGTTTTGGAATGTTAATGGTATCATTGTCTCCATTAAAAAGTAAGAAATAATAAGCTTGTGCAGAAAACACAATTGCTGGACTTAGAACATAACCAACTTTTGCAATGTAAATGGGTTTCAAATATAATTTCTGCCTCTTCAAGTGGTAGAGACATTTTCATTAATAAATCTATTCACTAATCAGTCCTGTACTTTCAATAATCAGTCCTGAAGGGAAATATATATTGTAATTCACTGTGAAATAAATACAAAGCATTTTATAATAATAATCATAAATGCCCCAAATGAAGACAATCCTGAATTCTTTCACTTTTTCAGAAATTAATTTATGCTCTAAAGAGATTCTGGTCATGGTGGTGACTTCAATTTAATGCTACAGCATAGTTTAGACAGATCAGTCATGTCAGATATTTTAAACTTTCAGTTACAGGTTTCGTAGTTAATACAGTAAGTATATCAATGATTTGGGTTTATGTGACATTTGGCGCCTATTCAGTCCAACAAATAGAAAATATACTTTATTCTTTCCAGTTCATAAAACCCATAAACACATTCATTTCTTTCTTATGAATAATTTGATTGTTCAAGTTCTCATATTGTATAACCAGTAATAAAGTCTGACCATGTGCTTATACATTTTAACATCTTAATCATAGCCAGTTTAAGAAATATAGATGTTGCTTTAACATCTCATTATTAAAGGATGAATCATTTAATATTTTTTCAGAAGGAATGGGAACTTTTTCTGGAAAATAATAGTTCAATGGAGTGCTCTCTCGCCATACTTTGGGAAAACAGCATAAGCTGTCCTCAGAGGTAAACTTAGCTCATTTTCTTCATTTAGGAAAAATAATATTTTCGATTAGAACTAAAGAAGATGGAAATTATTTATCAGATCACTCCTTCTGAAGTACATCATAAAAAAGTTCTGGAGTTCTGGAGTTCTAGAGTTCAGACATCAACTTAATCAAAGAAGTGAAAAGGAAACTTGATTTTTACTGTTTAGAGCTCATCAAACCCAATTTGAATTTAGTAAAAAACCTGGACATCTTCTAACAATTAATTAAGGGAAGGGAAAAAAGTGCAATTACAAGTATCTTAAAGGAGGATGGGAAAACTACATATGATACAACCGATATAAATGGTACATTTATATTATATTATATTAATATATTCCTATAATCTCCTGGGGGAAATGGCTGGATTAGATTCCCCTGTCTGCATTATATTTTATAATACAGCATTATTGTCTATGGAAATGGGAAATCTCCTGGCTTAAGACGGCCTTCCAGTAGAGTTTTTTGTGCAAGTATTTTGTGCACCTTTTTGCACTTCTCTTTTTTAGGATGATTAATGAAATATTGACATCCAAAACACATTTTTTCAATTGATTATTTAAAAAAGAATCTCTAACACCACTGTTAGAGCTATATTCATTAATTTACTTTAAAGTAAAAAAAACAAAATACTTTTGTGGAGGTGTGATCATATACTGTACATGTACAATAATAAGGCTGACAACTTCAGTAATAAAAGCAAATTCATGCCTTGTTAAAAAAAAACATAACCCAAATGTCTACAATTTAAAATAAATTAGTGTTAATCTATTATTTTTTGCCAATTATTTGTCCTTTTACATTCTGGATGTACATTTTTACATTTTGCAAAACAAATTTGAAAAAGTGTGTAACTGGAATGGGGCCTTCTCATAGTTTGTAAGGTTTCAAATGTAACGGACACCATAAACACCATCATTTTTGATGAAAAGGTAGGTAAACGAGGTAGAAACATGGTCTCCCTAAAAACAGCAGAATAATTGTGAATGTTCTTATGCCTTTAGATGTTAGAGAGTGTTAATCATACTACATACAGTATCATATTCCTGCAATTGCTATATTAATGTAATTTAATTATATTAAATATATTTTGGCAGGGCCTGTATTTTGCAGAAGCTTTGGGCTAAATAAGTCTACATTCTCTATAGGAATGTCCTATAAAATGCTCTGTTATGTCCACATCATCAACAACCGAGCTCTCCAAGTTGATAAAGAAAATGTGAAAATACTATAAGCTATACAGTACTATAAGTCTATAGAGTGTTTTTATAGAGTGTTTTTCAAAAATAACAACTTTAATAAACATCAGTGTATCAGACCAAATGTTAGAAATCATTTCCAAGAGAAGGCCACATATCATAATACAATTTTATATAAGAAAAGACATTTGGGTTTCTAATGACTTAAAGCTGACAGATTGTAAAAATACAGCTCCATACTGTAGCTTGACAAAAGCTTGACTAAAACATTAAAAGTTTATAAGTAACCTTTAAATTACCATGTAGTTTTAATGCTACACTTTTCTCTTATATAAAAAACTATTCAAATTAAGTTTTCCATGAGAGACAGGAATATCCTAAACTACTGAGCAGCATGTCAATGTCAAGGCAATCTAGACACTAAACATTCCTTCAATCTAGTAAATACCTGATCTTTTTTTTCTTTTCTAATCATTAAACAAACCTCAGTAAATACATACTGTATACTGAAAGGGGGGACTGGAAACTGTATGATGAATTCTAGCCACTCCTTTTGATTTAACGACTGATCTTATCCTCTCCTCTCCACTTCTTTTTTGAAGAACAGTAAGATAGCTGAGAGCCTGTTGCAGTGTTATCTAAGATTTATTTGATTTTCAAAACAGCAGGGTTTCAATCTGCCAACATCTTTGTCATTAATAAGGAAAAAAGACTGCATGTCTAGCAGATTAAAAAAACAAAGGGAAGGGTTCTAGTAGCACAAATCCAGCACAAAAACAGCCCTACCTTGAACAACTCAAATTCCTTCTTTGGCATCATTAGCTTTATAAATTTAAAACAAAAAAGCAAAGGAAAAAATTGAGGAAAAATTAAGATATTGCAAATATGATTAATACATATTAATCATATACTCACATTGCTTTGGCAGAGCTGTAATATAATTCCCAATTTTTAAGGTCCACTTTGGCACATCATTAAATTAAATAAGATTCAGTTTGTTATGCAGTTGTATATAGTCCTTAGGACATTTAATTGAAAAAATCTGTTTTCAGTGGATTTGCAATATGTTTATTATTAGAATGCAGAGCTGAAGAAAGACATTATTAACCCATTTAATATTATAGAACATTAATATAATGACTTTAAGGACAGGGTCATAACACCAGATTTACCAATATTTCTTGTTCCATAGCTTTTTATATACTCTGGTCATCTGCTGGAGCTCATGAAAAGATTAACCAAACAAATGTTTGCTTCTGGCAAAATAATTGTGGAACCAGTCTGATTCTGAGAAAACATTTGAATGAAGAATGTTTCACACTGTGCTGATATGCCCAGCGCACACTCTTCTTTGAAACAGTAATATCAGTTCCAAAGGGCCTGGGAAAGTGTTTACAGGGAATTTTAATCTACAGTAGCATAATCGTACTGTGTGATGTAGTTTATTCAAAAACAGTAAGAAAAAAATAAGAATATTAAAAAATGAAATAAATGTAGATAATGTACAGTATGCAAGTCCTTTTAAGTATTTTATGACAGGTTCTTAATATGGCAGATTAAGTTGGATGTCTGGATCAGTACAATAAATAATGCATGCATATGCTATTTTCTTTCCAATATGATGAAACAAATACGTAGAACTATTTTGTTCTGTTGATTATGCATTTGAATTAGTACATTTGAATTAATAAACCACTTCCGAACACTCCGAATACAGCACAATTGGCTCTGCTTTAGTAAGGGATTGCATTTCAGCATTCAAACTCCCTGCCTCCATCCTCAGAATGGAGAAAAGGCTACATCATAAGCAGCACTGAAGAAATGCAATAATAAAAATTGAAAAGGGGCAATGAAAAGATATTCATTACCATAAGGCTGTGTTAAAGGAAGAATCCAAAAAATTGTGGGTAACAACAATTATGTTTTTGAATAGTCAATATATTATTTTTGCAAATTCACTAATGATGTAGAATCTGTTTATGTCATGTGATAAAACATATTAATTGCATTGCTTTTACACAATCACTCTGATATTTCACACATTACATTCAACAGCAATATTTATTGATTAACATTAATAAATCCATAGAATATAAGGTACTGTACATACACTCAACTGGCAAATATTTCATATAGTAAGCCTCCCCAAGCAGAAACTAAGTTGGTGCTGATGAATAGTCTGACCTTTGCCCTGATGCTCACCTGAATGGTGTGGCTATAGACAGGGTCTGTCCGTCCTGTAACCATATCCACAGTCCTGGTAATTTCCAGGATGTTGTTTGGCACGTACCCTGAAGCCCCACTTGCATTTCTAACTTTCCACCACTGCTTTCTGTCATCCAGCACCTGCAAAAAACAGCCTTCAACCACAATTTGTTCCAAACTGAAACTTTTTATCCTGCATAAGATTAAAACACCTGAACCTTAGGATCTGTACCAGAGATATTTGAATTACCAGTTACTGATAACTGTGAACTAGTCCTGAAAGAAATTATAGCTCAATACACAATAACATAATTATTTAAGAATTAATTGCATTGATATAGCACTTTTCATTCCACAACACTTTACACAAAGTAGGGGACCATTATGAGCTGGCAACACCAGCATATGGACAACATCAGGTGGACCTCTGAAAACGTGCTTCAATAACTGAATGAAGAAGGCCCTTATTCACATCTCCAAATCTTAAACAGAAACCACATTAATATTAAGTTCCCTCATTGATACTAACTACTTTGTTTTTAAACCAAGAAAAGATTAGATCTTCTACCTCTAAGACTTCATCCTTCAAAACAGATAATTCGGTGGTGTTCCTTGCTACAAAATCGTACTTAGATTTGGCATAATTCTTTGGTTGGATTCTTCCATGGGCTTCATAATTTCTGAAAAAATAATACACATTAAATTAAAAAATACAGAAATAAAAAATACATGCATTTGTATTTTACTTTTCACTCCCATCTAGACAGTTGAACAAATCTATAAAAAAATTAATTAAGGGAAAAACGTAGGTTAGGCTAAGCTATGCAAACCCAAATTAAAATTAAGTTTGGAGCCCACAAAACAATTATACTCTTATGAATATTGCCATGGGTCATTTAATGATCAAATATTTAGGACCTTGGTTCAATGTCTCATTCAAAGGATGACACCACCTGCAGCATAGTGTCCCCGGTCACCAACTTGGTGGTCTAGTATGTACACTCTAGTCCAGGGTGAAGACCACCTTACGGTCCACAAACACCACTTACACAGCAGGAACCAGGTTTTCCTCACAGGCCGTCACAGTGCTGAAAAGGCCGAATATTTCTTAGATATTAGATCAGGTTACAAGGTGGTAATGCCGTAGCAACCAAGCTGTTACCATATCCAGAAAAACATTTGCTACGGCTGCAAGGCAGACACACCCAAGTTGGGAAGCTAATTTAGTTCATCACAGGGAACACACAGACAGAGACAAAGACACACTCACCCCAGGGCCACTTTTCCTAGAAGCCAATTAACCTACCAGTATGTGTTTGGACTGTGGGAGGAAACCAGAGCACCCAGAAGAAACACTTGCAAGCACTGGGAGAACACACAAACCCAGGGAACCAGCACTGTGAGGCAGCAATGCTAACCAGTGCACCACCGCCCATACAAATAATTTCACGTAACAAAAAAACTACAATTTTGTTAAGACACGTAGATGATGTTTCTGTCACAGTGCAAAACATTCATCAGCAGGCCCAAAACAAACATGAAACAGGTGGCTAACTAGGTTGTTGACTGTCACAGCCGTGGAGAAGTGTCCGTGCTTTAGTATCAGAAAGGAAGGAAATCTAGAAAATACAAGATTTTAAAGAATAAACGCAAAAAGTAACACTTTGATGTCTCAAGGATAGTTTATAAAGACAAATTTGGAAAAACAAACCTATAAGGAGGAGATTTAGAGGGAAAAAAGCATGACTTTGTACCTGAAGAGTACAAAGTAATGAGTACAGTATATGCTGCATGCCTGACCACAGAGAAATGTTTGCACCATAAGAATCTAGTAAAAAGAGTATTAAAATCTAATTGTCCAACCTTTATGATATTCTACCTTTTTTGGAGAAATGTTCTTTATCTAAATTGACTGGTTTACATTACATATTTCAGTTATTACGTTTACCATAAGCTTGTGTTGCCATGATGTAATATTTACACAAGCAGACAGAAATATTATGTTACATTTGAAATTACAAGAATATCTTGGTTTAAATGCTTTGGCCTTTCCCAAACTGATTACTTTCTTTAATGTAAAACTTTATATTTTTATTCTATTCCATTTTTAATGCACTGCTTATTTGTGCTATACAGAAACACGCGAGAAGAATAGGGAACTATGCTTGAAAGAGGGAATATAAAGGATATAAAATGGACAAACTTAAAAATATCAAGTTTAAGTTTTATTACAATACATTTTGTATGAATTAATATAATTTTAATTAATTACTAATAATTACCAATCAGTGTGATCAGAAACATCAACTGTAAAGAATTAATCTATTTTTCTAGTACCACAATAAATTAGAGTGTCAAAATTTCAATACAAATCTTATAAGTTTAAAAAGTATGCTTTCCTTTTATCTGACCTTGATGTTAGTTTCACAGAATAATATTGGAATAATTATCTGGCAAACTCACAGTAGACAGAATGAAAGAGGATAGAGAATAAACAAAGAATTGTGAACAGGATGTGACAGATGCATTATTGAAATTAAAGCTGCTGTCCATGTACAATATCATAAACAGAATTAAAACCTTTTGAATAAAGCTCTTTCAGGCATCACAAAAATGTAAGGAAAAAACTGATTGCTATCTTTACTGGTAGAACAGAATAAAAAATATATTAAATTGAACAAAACAGATCATGCTTAAATCTTTTTCAATTCTGAGAAGATTGAATACATATTTTGACCTGAAATTCAATGACAGTTAATGAATAACAAATTCTCCAGGTCTGCATGGTAATTCCTGTAATTTTGGGGTTTTGTTACAAGTACACTGGTCTTCAAAAATATCAATAATCAGTTTTCTATTTTTTTGTTTCCTACATATCTTTGATTCTCATATACATTAACTACTTGGGGGAACTGTTTTCTTATTTTCCTTTTTTGTGAGATTTTTCATTACACTGATAAGAGAATAAAAAGGCATTCTTAACAAACAAGGAAGGATGAACAATATTGAGCGAGAAAAGAATCCCAGCACCATTCCCTAGGTTGACAGTAAAGCCTGACAGTTATCCACGGCCTGTCACTCAGCCAAGTGTCTGTTGTTACCTATCTACATGCCGACTGACTGCCTGCTTAAAGGCAGCGACAGCCATCTCCTGGTCCAGATAGTGCCCTCTTTTGTAAGCTGTGTTACTGAATGCATACCCATCGCTTGGAGGAAAGTCCTGGACACTGGGTTGCTGAAAAATTGCAGACGAAAAGAGAAAAAAAAACAAGGAGTATTAGATCTCAATACAATCAATATTATGTCACCCCATAACATGTCTCAGCATATCTTCATCATTTTGAGTTTAAATAGTCACACTTGTTTCATATCCAACCTGTATCTTCCATTACACACAGCACATAAACAGAATCTAGAGGTATGCAACTCTTGCTGAGTTGACATCAAAAGACCCTAGTATGACTTGACCCTATAGCATCAACCATATCCCTACTGTACATCTACATATAGACACTGCATCAATATTTACAGTACATTTGAAAAAAAGAAAACCACATACTGTAGTATTATAAATACACAACAACTGTCCTGTTCTATTCTCGCACCTACATAGCCACCCATAATTAACAAAATCAAACACAAATCTCACACCTGCACCTGCAAGTAACACATTCACCACAACACTCTCAAACCACCTTACCAAGTTCTGTGCCTAAATCAGCTGATTACACTCTGAGTGTAGCTGCAGTGTTGGCATCACATGGTCTAGCCTAGGATTTAACATTTCTGTGCTTTTTTCTACCACTTACTGTAAATGCTGTAAAGCAGGTCAAGCACCATTATCCATCACTTTACCACAACTACCACTAATATTTCTCAACCACTACTTTTTGTCTTGACAACTACTTTCCCTTCCTTAATTCACTGCCGACTCATTCTTGAGATTCTCTTCTGTTTCTTGAGAAAGTCAAATACGTTGACAGCACTTCCTGCTGCCGAAATTCCTTAACTTGATTGGAATACACACACACACACCTTTAATAAACATCAATCAATACAAAGGAAAACTTCACATGTAACTGTCAGAAAAGTTCAGACTTCTATTAACATTAAAGGCATTTCCTATATTAACACATCTCAAACACAAAGCAGCAACTCCGGGACAAATGCTTCTCACACACAGCTCACCTCGAGAGACAGTCTGCGCAGCTCCTCCTTGCGCTGGAGCTCAGCGACGTTGGCTAAAGACTCTGCCAGCTGGTTGAGCTCTTGCTCGCGGGACGTGCCCATGAAAGTGAGTAATGGGGGCTCCCAGCCATTGCGGAAATGAGGGACATAAGGGGGAACATACTGCTCTTTGGGCCATTCCATCCTGGAGAAGACGAGACAACAGAGCAGAACACTGGAAGAAGGATTCTATAGTATTTATTCCTGGCAAAAAATATCCATCTATTACACTGTTTCTTCCATCACCAAAATAGCATATTCTTAAAATGTCCTGTCAACAGCTATGAACAACATAGCTGAACAACAGCTATTTCTAGTTTTTAGCAGACATATGACAGGAACTTAAATTCAGATTAGAAAATTATATCTCAGGAAAAGAAATTGTATCTGCATTTTTTGCCTGAAATACATTATTACAGCATCTAAATATATTATCAGCAAAGCTCTTTATACTTTCCAGACCAAGACTAAATAGAATGAATAGTTTCTACATATTTAAACAGAATATCTCTCTAATTTCATACCACATGAAGATATTGTAATAAAGTAAATAAAATAATGACTGTGGAAACTATTGTATTCTATGTAAAACTACAAAAATATGCCTCGTCACATTTTAAATAACTACTTTATCATGTCACAGAAATGCTTACCATGCTTGCCTGTAGCAGCTATGAAAACAAATGCAGGCTTGTGGAGAAGCCCTGAAGCTTTTTTTTTTACCTTGACTTAGTCCATGTATCGCCAAGTGACATCCAGAGCTGCCTTTCTTCAGGAGTGACAGTGGAGTGCAGAAAGTCAATTGCATCTTTGGTGAGTAGAGGGCTGAGGATGCTTTTGGCCAACTCCACCCCTCCTGTAGTGTGAATGACCTGTTGTAATGAAAAGCAACAGCACTGAGACATCTGACAGACCATGCTATGGAATGGGAATGAATGGAATTTACCTCCTTCCAGAATTGAATCTTAAACATATTCAGTGTATCAGTATACTGTAAGTGAATAGTACATGCATCTACATGTTACTTTACACAAAGACTGAATGAATGAAAACAAGTTAAAATATCAACAAAGTAAGTGGTTTGTTGAAGACTCTACACAGATATCAAATGTTTCTGCATTTGTACATTCACAAATGCGTGCTGACCTTTGATGGGTTAACCTGTGAAAAGGACTTAGGGGTCTAAGTTGACTTACTGATATCAGAATTTTGACAGTGTTGAAAAATCTGGAAAAACCTCAGTAGAATACATGTACTGTATATACAACAAGAAGTGCTTATTTCAAATAAGGCATGGCTAAAAATGATGTCGAGAAAACACTTGACCCAAAGTTGAAAACTGTTTCGAGAGCAGAGATTAACTCATACAGAGAAGCAATGAAAGCACTGCATATACTTTATTGCCTAAAAAGTAAATATCTATTCACTCAAATGACTTCCTTATACAGCAGGGTCCCAACATTTGTGAGGGTTCAGTGCACAGAACAAATTCACATATACAGTAACCAAGTCCACCCCTATACTGTCACATAATGTATTTATGTTACTTACTGTCTGTCACATACTGTAAGTAACCCTCCCTTTATATGATCCTTAAAGTACAAATGCTTTGGTTTTAAGTTAATTAAAGTGACATTGATCCACAAAAACAACAGCAATCACAAACTTAATAGTAATCAGGTAAAATGAAGTGAAGTCATCACCAGTCCATCATTCCCCACACTGCCGACACAACTGGGAGGGTTAGCAACGATACAAAAACAAGACCATGCTGAGATGCAGATGCTGGGTAGTGGGTCCGTGGGCAGGGGGCAGGTAGAGGTAGATTTGTCTGTGGCCCAGTTCGTTTGAAAGTTGCAGTTCACAACCTCTGGCTCAGTTTCAACCTACTCTGCTCTTCTTCCATTCAAGGCCCAATTGCCAAGACCCTAACTGCACTTAATACCAAATGAAAGATGAGTCGAAAAAGGTAATTAAGTGCGCACTTACCATGTTCAGTGGTGTGAACAAAAAGTGGACCAATTCCAAAGCACTTGGGTTTTGAATGTGTGATTTTAACTTGCCCTGGACAAAAGAGCAGGTATTTTACTAAACAGATCAAACTGAAAGCCAGAAGCTTTTCCAGCTTTTGAAAGTTACCAGAATGTCATTTTCTTCTGTTATGACAGAGTACAATAATTTTAATAATAATATTTCCACAATGTACATGATTTTTTATCTATTCTAGCCCTGAAATTCTCAGTATAGCCTAAATATGACTACACTGACCTTATTGGAGTTATTACTGAATTTCTGCCACTCATCACTGAAAAGACAGCAATTTCAGAAAGGTATATTTTAATTGTGTTTCTGGTTTTATATTATACAGAATGTGGTATGATATGTTCTGCCATCCATGCAAACTGGAAGAACCATGCTTAGTTCCTCATTCTTCCAGGCTTCCTTTGTTGAATTTATTTGATTTGAATTGAGAATATATATGTTTATAACAGCAAAACACAACACTAAGTACCAAATGTCGGTATATCCATATGCTTAAAGCCTCAGTTCTCCTCACTTTTGTTAAAAACTAATTCTGTAATCATAAATACTGTAAGTCTAACCTATAATGTTTATGTAAAGTTTAAAGAACTACAATTGAAGAAGCTACAATTTTAACATTTAATATTGAACATTTTAACCCTTTTAACATCAAAATTTTGATTTGAAATAAGGATGAAGAGCCACATAAAAATAAAAACAATTGATGTGTTTAGACATGTGATGATGTGAACCTGCAGAAAAGGTACTTGAATTTCATAATGCAGAAGAAAGTAAATTAATATCTGTTCAAAAATATTTTATTTTTATTTATTTTATTATGGTTTACCATAAATAAGGATTGTGAGTGACTGACAGACTCTTAAAATCATCAAACTATTTTGTGTTGGTATGTTTAACTAATATAAATAAATCTAATACAATAATACAACAATTAAAAAACTGACTGGTGTGTTCTTTTAAACATTTTAAAGCATGAGTATCATACCCATAATAAACTGTTGGATTTGAAATTTAAATATTTTTTTTAAATATTTGATACTTGAACATTCTAATGACAAACAAAAAAGACTATAATTCACAGCAAACTTACAAGCAGATTGAATGCATGCTTAAATTTTTGAAAACAGTCAACAAATTCCTCCTGAGATGGTGGCTTTGCCCGTAGTGTTAGGACACCCTCTAGTGGACAAAAGAAGAATGTTACCCACAAACTAACATCATACACGGACAACCTTCTGCATATTGAAGAGTACATTGAAAACCCCCTGACTTGTCTCTGTGATCTGTGATGTGGTCACACGTTTAAAAAAAACAGAGGACACAATGCTGTTGGATGGGCGACTTAATGCTGCATTTAGTCAGAGTGTTCTATAAATCACCTCTAAACTACCGTTTAGACTGCTGTTCAGAAAACTGTCAAAAATCGTTTTTTCAACAAAGTGGGCCACTAAATTGCCAAGATTACTGCCAACTTAGAAGATAAAATAAAATCAGCATAAGTGCAACAAAACGTGATTGTTTAAGCCACAGAATAAAATAATCCTTTTTCTTTTCAAAACCTCTATGAATTCTACTGCAAAGACATACTGTAGGTCAAATGATAATTAATTAAATTATTTAATGGATAAACTAAGAACAACGTCTTAGGTCACAGGTCCCTAAATATGGTCTTGTGATGTCAGTGTGTCTACAGGTTTAAAATCCAGCTGAGCTCTCGACTACCTCTGTCAGCTAATTTTTGACTTAACTGGAACAGTACAGCAGCTTTACTCTCTCTTCAGCTGCTGATTCTTAAAAGAGACCTGGAAAACCCACATGGCTAGGACCCTTTCTTAGGAGCTGAAAGCTAAAATAATTGAATATTTGGAATAAATTATAAACCGAAACCCATCAATGAAAAAAAATATTTATGCTTTTTGTTTGCAAGAGTTATATGACCCTGCAACACATAACTGGCAGCCCACAGCAGGTGGGTCAACAGGTGTGAGCCTGGCCAGTACCTGGATGGGAGACCTCCTGGGAAAGCTAAGGTTGCTGTTGGAAGAGGTGTCCCCATTACCTGTAAAGCGCTTTGAGTGGAGTGTCCAGAAAAAGCACTAAATAAGTGCAAGGAATTATTATTATGGACGATCTGGTGAATACTCAACGGAAGCACACCAACAACTGCGGGGCTTCTAATTCCTAAGACATTCCTTCAAAAAACATCCTTGTGTTTTAAGCTTTAATTTTGATATTTTGTATAACTTATGTGAATATCTGACCTGTAATAACTGTGATACATATTTAAATATAAGAAAGTTTACAAGTGAAGAGATCAGGTTTTTAAGCATAGTTTGCTTACTTGGTTATTAATAACTAATGGATGGGCAAACTCAGTGAGTTAATTCAGTTAAGATAAACTAATGAATGTAATTAATACTTCTTAACACTTCCTACAAAATAAAGTGATGAATACTTTAGCTTTATGAAAGGCGTAAATGATTTTAGAACTAGATGCTATAATTAGAAAAGAAATTGTAGTGATTTTGGTGAATCTGCATCTTAGTTGTGTCTAATAATGAAACAGCAAAAAAGACGTTCTTACCCCCTGGTCCCTTCTTTTTGTTTTTCTTTGATTTCTTCCTCTTTGAAAGCTCATTAAAAGCTTCAGCAGCTTTTTGAAGTTTAGTGACAAAAAACTCTATGTCATCCAAAATGTGGTTCAGGATTTGCTGGAACATTAAATAAAACAAAACTTGCAGTTCTGAAGACATTTTAACATTTTGTGACTCTTTTTCATGTTACATTTAGTATTATTCTTAAGCTATCGTAACTATATTTCAGAGAAAGAGAGAAATTTAATCTTAAAATTTAACTAATGAGAATGTACAATATCAAAGTTAACATGCACACTTTAGTTTACATGGAAATACAAATTTATAAAACAAATCAAGAAAACAGTATAAATGCTGCAACCAGACAATCTTAGCTGTCACACGCACCAAAGTGCAAAATCTGACTGCAAGACACCCAACTTCACCCAACAGTTAAACCGCAAATGAGTTGACTATAATATTCAATGTTGACTCCACAGACAGAGCTTTCTCTAGCCTGTATACCAGCTTTTGCATACCGTATTTTCTTACATTAAAATTAATGTAATGATTTTTAATGAGATTTAATGACAGCTAGCGTAATGTTTAAATTGCATGTATTGTACATGTACAGTATAATCAAACATGTCTGCATTAACTTATGTCAGAAATGCTAATAAATAAAATCACGCAGAATGACTGGAAACAATACCATTTCCTAATAGCTGAAACAGTACATTTTTTTATTCTGTCATTTTATTTGGTGAAAAGGGTAGAAAATATTTTTAAGAGGTGAACACATTCTTCTTTGAGACACTGTATATCGTTTGGTTCCTGTGCATTATAATCACATCTAAATAAAAATGTCAAATGATGAATAAAAATGAAAAAAAAACATGCTGATCACTAACTATCTCTGACTAAAGTACCACCTGAAATATTATAGGTATGTGCTGACTCCACAAATACTGCATTAAAAAGAACACTAACACATACCACATCTCGGTCAACACGGGCAGCCATTGTCTCTGGTGGCTCGTCATGTTCAGAGAAGTATTTGTGCTTGTCATCTGCCAAAAGAAAGGGGGCAAATCAAGTTCAGGAAGTCACAATAAACTCTCTGCAAACCCACTATCCACAGCTGTTATTCCTCATGACAGGCTGCCCCAATGACTCTTCTGGTTGGAAATGCCAATGTTACTTGGATCTCTGCATTGTTTGCTCTCTTGCTCAGTGACTTTACCAAATAAACTAGACTACGGCTTGTTTCAGAAACTAAATATGGAGTGACAGAAAAAAAATCATATTTTTTAAAGTACAAATATTTTCCATAAAAACTCCTAGTCAATGGCCAACAAGTGCACAAAGGAAGTAAAACTTAGAAAGATATAATTTTATATCATGCAATTATCTAAAAGGATTATGCTTTTTATAATATTCAGATATCAAAAATACATTCTATTTGTAGAGATGAAATATCTATTATTTCATGTCTACAAAACAGTAATTTCAATAACCACCAGGTAAAATACACATATTAAGAGAGAAAGATTAGAAAGGTATATTTACTGTAGGAAATGAATATTAGTTTTTTTATATTTTAATTATTAAAAATGTACACATTTGATTATATTATATATAAAGGTATCAATATAAATATATTACATTTAAAAATTAATGTTGTTAATAACATTTGGAAACATTAATATACTTGGTATTTTTTTCAGCTACCAACATTTCTCTTTAGTTACACGATTCCATATTAATATTCCATATTACGTGGATTTTAAAAAAATAGTAAAACAGACTAAATGAAGCTACCATTTCACCAATGTCTAATGGACCACAAACGCCACCTCCGCAGTACACTGCAGTTTGCTTACCACTAACATGGGTTTTAACGCACATTCTGGATAGCTGCAACTGTAGCATTTGCTGGTTATCCAATTGCACAACACTACAAATGGAGTTCTGTACCAGACAGACACTCCTGTCCAGATCGTCACGCTTGGACCTCTGTATGTATTGTTTTGTTTTTCACAAAACCTAGCGTTGTTTTTGCTCTGCAATTGCTTGTGTTAAATCGGGATGGTATGTGAGGGCAGTAGGCTCAGACAAGTTGCAGATTTTCGTCTGGACCACATTCACCAGAATGCTGTGTGGAATGAGCTGCCGCCCTCAGTCACCTAACCGGTTGGTGCAAGACAATTGGACAGGTGTCAGTTTATAAATAAGGAAGCTCAGGTTTCCAACTGTAATCCAATGTTTGGGAACAGAGGGCAGATCCTCTGCGGTGCACACTCATCAGATGGAAGGAAGAAGGAAGCCACCAACCTGGGCTCAAAGGCGCTATGTAACGTGTAATTCTGAATCATTCTGAAGCGCTTTAGAGAAGAGGGAGACTAAAGATTTGAAAAGTCAGAATGAGACTGAGAGAAGAGACATACTGTTTTGAGAGGCTGGTAAGCAGCTTAGCTGCCCTGTTATTATTCTCAGGTTCATGGAAGAAGTTGAGTAATAACCTCAAAAAAGAGCTTAGGATTGTGTTCAGTATGATTTGAACATTTTCCTGCACACTGTAAATAAAAGAGCATTTTTTTTTACCTTACGGCTGCTCTGTGTGCTCAGTCTTTCCCTGAATGGCCTATAAATGTTATTTTCTGACACCCTGCACAAAACCCTCACAGAGGGTCTACATTGCAAAAGAAGACCTGGCTCCATTGCTGGTGAGTCAACCTAAGATGGCATACAGTAGTCTCGCCTCTAACATACTCATTGCACAAAGTCATTATTCTATTGATGCACATTGGTTAGTTTTTGTATTTTTGCTTCTTATCACCAGTCTTGATGTTAAACAGGCTAAATCACCTTCTCACCTAAAGCAAATCGACTCTCTCACTAATGAGATAATGTAATGCTAAAGCAACAGTGTATCACAGTCAGTCATGAATGATCAATTCATCAAAACGACATCAAAACAATTGAGCAATATTGAAAACCTGTATATATTATTTGTACATTGATTTAAAAAGAAACATCAAGTGATATGTTTCTTTTGATACTCATATATATATAATCATATATAGTACAGTATACTGTATATGATCAACAATGGGTCAGAGACAAAACTTCATTAGCACTGTAACATTATTCATATTGAGCAGAGGACAGATTTACTACTCAAGAAAGTCAGGCCTAGAAAATATTAAAGAGATTTGATTATAGACATACTCGTCAGACTCGACAATATTTCCCTGTTGCATGACATGCCTGCCCTGTGTGTATAATTGCTGTCTATTGCCCCTCAGTGCAGAAAGCCTTTCTGGTGCCCTTGAAATTTCTGAAAAGAAGGTATACAGAGTTTCAAAGTTCTGAGTAATCCAGCCTTTTAAAACCTAGGCCAGGGACGAGTCAAAAACTCAGGCCAGTCTTGAAGTTGTAAGGTACAGTTTAAAGTGGTTTCAACTGCTGAAATCTAGCCCCATAAAACAGAAATGAGGTTATCAAATTTAACACTATTTCCATCCAATACTTGAACTAGCAGGTGGAAGTTACATGTACTGATATATTTCTAGTGATACCGAACAGCTGTAGCGAACTATTTTAAGAAACATCATTTGAAGTGTTTGTTCTCACAGTCGTGCTGCTCCGCCGAGGCCCAGGCGGACCAGGCTGCCACTCGGCTCTTCACATCCACCTGCGTGACCGTAGCTGGGGGCACAGGCGCCGGCGCCGAGGGGGGGGGAGGGATAGCAGCATCAGCCTTTAAAATCATCCTGGGAATAAAAAAAAATAAAGCAATGTGCAACAGAGGCAGAGGGTTATTTGAGTACCGCTTGAGGGAAAATCTGAAACTGAACACTTTTTAAAAAAGGAAAACGCCACAAAAAGGTCTCTAGTTTTCCTTCAAATATGTTTAGGAAAAGTGGTTCTTCATATGATCCTCAGAAAACACTTAAAATGCATGATAACATTAAGGGATATAATTATCATATCCTTTCTTAAAGGTAGTGCCTACTTCTCTCATCTACTTTTTTTTACAATAAGATGATATTATGAACTCATCCTTGATTTTAAACAGCCAAATTCCAGAAACAAACAATTGAAGCACATTCGTTCCATCAATAAAAAACAAATTGTCTGGCTGACAGTACAGAATTTGCTGCCGTGCCAGGGTATAATCTACTGGGAGATCCCTTCTGTACAACAGAGATGCCTCCTGCCAGCAGGGTTCCAATGTTACACTAGCAGTTGTTCTCCTATACAAACATTTCCTTGTGTCTTTTTCAAATATTAGAATCAAAGGGCAAACAAAAATTGTGTAGGCAGTCACTGACAGGCCAACAGAAAGGGGAATATGATTAGATATTGAAAACTGATTTTAAAAGGGGCTGGTTCAGTCACAAGCAAGAACCTGCTGTATACCTCAGAGTGTCTGGACGCTTCTTCTGTTTCCCTCCCTTGCTATCACTGATGGCACTTTCGATATCAGCATGGATCAGGTTCGCCTTGAAGAAAACAAGTAGTGCTTCTTTAACAAAAAGATAGCAATGCTAAGCAGCAAGAAAAGGCTTTGTAGCCCTTAAAGTGTGAATATTTCATACATTTGGCAGTAACGTTTTAAGTTTCTTAGGCTTTTGTCTGACTACCAGCAACCTAATAAGATATGATGTCAGGTCTTATGCCATCAGGTACATACTGTACATGTAAGGCTCAGTTACATAAAAAAGAAAACAAATTAACATTAAAATTAACTTAAATAAAACTGAATCTGATATGTACTATTTTAAAAAATACAATAAAAGAAAAAAAAATGTAAGTTCCCTCAAGGCATCTGTAAAAAAAATCTCATTATTCAGTTCCCACATGTCCTGTATTTGACATATATATGACTGACTAAACCACAGCCCTACTCTTCCACCCTAACCTTCCTTAAACTCTTTCTTTTTTATACGTGAAAGATATATTTGGATTTTTTTCAGTCAGAAAACAAATAATCATAAAGCTACCAAAAACCCCAGTAAATATATAGTAGCTATGACTCTGGGATGTCATTTATTATTTGAAATAAGGTTTTCAGCAAACATACAGTATTTCAACTCATAAACATTGTTTTAAACATTGTGTAACATTAAATGTTATAGTTATGTCCAAATGTTTAGGCATCCCTGGTTAAACTATGAAGAGAAGGTAACACAACCTCTACATGGTACAAAGCTAGACCCAACATCTTTTATGCAAACTTTAATGCAAATTTTCTATTTATTTTTAAACAGTTGATTCATTACCACTTTTTTAATTTGTGTTTTTCAAAATCTCCAAAACTTGATCGAAGCGTTAGGCCTTAAATTAATCAATAAAAGTTAATCAACAAATACCTTGACCCTTCTACCCTTCTCAGGCTGTGATTGTTTTCTTCCTACTTTCAACAACCATGGGCCTTCCTAAGCAGCTGTTTGATGACTTTGATGAAAATAAAGACAATTTACTCTTACAAACCAGGGAAAGGCTATAAAAAGGTCTCTAAACGTTTCCAGCTTTCAATTTCAAGTGTCAGAAACATCAATAAGAAATAGAAGTCAAAGGGAACTGTTGAAGTCAAGGGAAGATCTGTAAGACCCAGAATAATCAGATAAAACTGGTCAGATCCACAAAGCAGAACCCACAGATCACTGCAAAGGACCTGCAGAAACGTTTCGTTCACAATGGAGTAGCTGTTCACAAGTCTACAGTAACAGCAAGCACTGCTTACACAAAAATGGTCTGCATGAGAGAACTGTCAGAAGGAAACTTTGCCTATGATCTCATCACAAATATCACTGTCTAAAATTAACTCTAATCAAGCAAACAAAAACTGGATGAACCAAAAACATCTTGGAACAAAGCTCTGTGTATTGATGAAATAAAAATCAAACTTTTGGCCACAACCACAGAAGATACTGTACATTTAGAGAAAAATGGATGAAGAATTTTAAGAAAAGAACACTCTGTCAAACGCTAAGGAAGGGGGGAAGGGATCTGTTATGCTTTGGGGTTGTGTGGCAGCCCCTTGCACAGCATATACTGTGAACCTAGACCTAAGAAATATTTGATGTGTCATATTCACTGTTTTAGTATTTTGAATATCTTCAGAACTGTAAATAAATAATAATTTGTACATTACAATTTGCAGAAAGATGTGATGTTGATACCATACAGAGCTTGTGCCAACTTCTTTTCACTTAATTCACTGAGACATATCCTTTGACCAAAAGTGTAGGGTGCCTACACTTTTGCACACAACTGTACAGTATGTGTGTAACATTTTGTGTTGTTTAGCTTTGTGTTATTGTTAATAAATATTTGTTGGTCCTTGATTGTCTCCATAATTTGTTATTCTTTTGCCAGAGCTGTGCCAGAGAATAATTAACTCATGTTCCTAAAATTATACCTACCATTCGGGTGTATTTTTGACATCTGCGGTGATTATATGAACTATTTCGTTTCCTGCTCTGTTTTCTATTTTCTTGAGAACCTCACCCTTCACAATTTGCAAGAATAGGACATTAGTGGAAACCACACATACAGCAATTAATGAAAGTCAAAAGGGATCTACAGCTGCAGACAGAAGTAATAGCACCATCAATCTTCTACAGAGTAATTCACTAATTCATTAAGTGTAATAAATATTGTTTTTTAGCTGTGTAGATATATTTTTGACTTTGAAATCTATTTAGTTTCATTGAACATTCAAGCATTCTAGCAAGTGATATCTACAGTATGTTTTCTAGTAAATTAATTTAAAAGACAGGGTGTTGGTACATACTCTATCAATGCAAATCTACAGCAATCAGCAGAACCCATGATGAAATACCCCTGTCAAGTATTGTTTAACACTTTATTACACTTAATAAACTAATGTGAACCACATTACTGGAGGAGGGAGCCAGTACTTATACTGGTAACGGTATAATGCTCAAGAGCACAGATCCAAAAAGGGGTTATCCTGGGCCAGTAACGAAGAAGCCAGGTTTGTAACAACGTTGTCCTCAAGACAAGCACTCTGTTAATGTTATAAACACTAGTAATACTTTAAATAATAAATAATAGTAATAATAAGTAATAAATAGTAAATAATAAATAAGAGAAACACTGTATTTACAGTTAAACACAAAACAGGCTCCTTCATTAATTTACAATGACATGTTAAGAAACTATAAAAATGTATCCAGTGCCCTTATAAACAGTCAATATTTGTGAATTTCCAGGATTAATTTTGCAGAGACCAAAGACAACATTCTACATATTTAAAAAATCTGTGAGAGAATACAATAGAATAAAAGAGCATTCCACTGAAAAATTATGTGTATCTATTGACTGTTTTCAGTTCACAGTGTACCCATTACTGTGTATTCCATATCAAACCCAGATAATCTTAGGATACAGACCTATAACTTTTTTATTTTATTAAAATGTAAATTACTGTTGCTTTCATAATGCTTTTTAAGCAATTAATAATATTTTATCTTAATGTGTTAGGTCTTAAGACCTGAACAAATTGAGCAATACTATTTGATGTGATACACCAATAATTTCATATTGTAATAATATATTTATATACAGTGTGTTCAAAACTGAACAGATTTGTGACACGTCTACATGACAATACATCACAATAATAGCACAAATCAAACCATAATACTAGTATCACATGTACCATCTATTAAATGTAAATTACTGTCAACAACCTGTTAACATTAATATTTGTTAGCACATTGATGTAGATGAAGAGGTTTAAGAATATGACAAGTGACAAGCGAAAGATCTATTTAAATTTAATTTAATTTTTGTAACCTATGACCCTGACCAGGAAACAATCTAGCTTGTTCATTTCACACAGCCTGCATTCATGAGAAAGGTAACTTCTTCCCTAATGGAAATGAATAGATTAAAACAACAGAAGATTTCATTCAATAAAGTGAAAAGAAAATGAAGTCTAATGGAAGATTAAAGTGTTCTTCAACAAACATTTCCAATTGAAAACAAAACAAACAAGCAGAAAATTCTTCACAAGCACAAAGAAGTCTGAGAGCATCCTCATGAGACCCACCTTGACATCGTCGCATTGAAAGAGATGTAGGTCTGGTTTTCCTTGTCCTGGTTCTTTACAAACCAAAGCTAAGATTGAATCGTAGCTGCATGCATTCATCACTGCCTGGCAATGCTGAATAGTGCTCAGAGGAAAATTTTCCAATTCATTCTGAAATCAACAGGAAGATATTGACAGCACAACTCACTCTCAAAGGCTCTCCAGTTACTGGCATTTGAGCTTCATGCTAACATGTGAGTGCTCTCACAAATCAGGCCATTTAATTCTCAATAGCCATCCATCCATTTTCGTACCACTTTATCCATTACAGGGTCACAAGGGGAGCAAGGTGGGATATAGCTTGGATGGAACCCCAGTCCATGACAGGGCAGACACACAAATATGCAAACACTCATATCAGGGCCAATTTTCCCAGAAGCTGATTAACCTCACAGTAAGAAAACTAGAGCCCCTGAAGTGCTAACTACTGCAGCACTGTGCCACCCATTCTAAATATAACTGTATAAAATGCTTTTTGAAAATAATGAAAGGAAACAAAATGACAGAATCTAATCAATAGTGGTCACATACCTCACATATCCCAAGCACAGCCTCCATATATGTAAGTATATGTAAATGTATATGTCAAGTTTTCCACATAAACTTCCATTGGATCATATGTGGAGCAGGCATAATACTGGAGGCATTGATCTAATTAATCTAATTTTAATGAGTTTCATTTGGTATCTCAATTGTACTGTTCAAATTAGAAAAAAATACACATTTTGTCATTTCAATATTGCCACATTATTTATTAAATAAGCAGATGTTCAGTCCTTACAAAAATAATACTCAGACTGGACTACAAAGTCATTTCTCAATGTTATAAAAGAGTGCTTCTGAAAACAAGTGATAGCTAGTCATGATTACATCGTTTTTAAATTTCATTTCTGCTTGTGCTAAATCTCGAAAGTTTAAGATCTGACAACAAAAGAAGTTCAAATCTGTATTCTTACTTTGGTTTCCCCATCTATCAGACTGACTGTTTTGTCATCCACTTGCAGAAGCATGTCCTGGGTCCAAACCTTGCCTTTGGCATCTAGAAGTTTGAGTTTCCGGATGCCATCCTCAATGGTTATCATAGCTTCCTTGCGGTCCATGACAAATGTTGTTAAGTGCTAGATGCAGTGAAAAAACAAGCAAACATGAGAAAACCTCTGTTTTTGTGCCCTCCATAAGATCTTTCCACAAGAAGTTTAATAAGAATAAACGGCCAAAATCACAAAACATAAACCACTATTTTTAGACTTCTTTTGAACACTGTTGAAAAATGCTTTAGGGGGAGAGGATAATTAATTTTATCTATCATTAAAATCTGAAGGCAAATATAAATTAAAAAGCTTGTAAAATGAACTAAAAGATCCAGACAAAGATGGTGGTATTAAGCAGCAGTTATATAATTTTGGTCACAAATGGTGAAACACCAGATTGCTAATTGACTCATTTTATTGTCCAGCCATGTAGAGATTCTCAGCTCAATTATATTTGGAATTATCATGAAGAAAGCTATAGAAATCAAGATAATCATGTTTTGGAATATAAGATTTCTATAGTATTATAAATCCTGATAATATCTGTTGTGACCCTGATAATATGCACTGAGAGATGCAGAAATGGCAAAGAAGTAAAGAAAAGAAAAGACGGACCACTGTATACATGTAGTTTCAATGCAAATCTCTTCAACTTTAGTCCACAACTATTGTACACATTCTTACCTCCACATGGTACTGCGATGTATCAGTCATACTGTTAATACTGTTTTTCGCATAATTCTTCCTTTGCTCTGTGCAAAAGAGTCACATAATTGACAAGTTTAGAAGAAAATAAAAAATCTCAATTTCCTAACTTTAATTTCTGACTCTTTATCAAGAACATTTCCAAATAAGAGCAATGGAGACAAATATTGGAAATTATATTTTATGTTTCTGTTTTAATCAGGTCTGTAGTGAACAGTAAAAAAACAAATGAAATAATACTCTTTTTCTTTTGCATATTTGACTGACAGGGCTTCAGTTAGAAAAGGCTACAGAAGCAGGAAATCCACAGTTTTTTTAAGATATTGAAACTGAGAATTCTGGTGAATCCCACCTTGAGAACCTTTAGTACACAGCTGAGGAATGAACTGTAATTTGTTGTGCACAAAAGTACACATACAGTATTAATACAAAAATACAGCTTTCACACAGGTGGAGTATCTTTGTCAAGGTAATATTTTCAGCAGGATTATTACTATAAGAACAAGAATATGACGTCCTGAGCGAGGTCTTTTCCCAATCTCACAATAATGTTAAACCTTTTCAGACCTCATTAGACATTTTAGTGGTTGGATCTTTAAACAGCAATGCAATAAACACAGAAAATCAGAAAAACAAACAACCTAGATTTTCACCTCACATGTCCATTATCACTTCAAGATAAGCCCATCAGAAATGAACAGAGCTCTTCCTGACATTTTTAATACAAGTGCTGTACAACACATTGTAGTACTAAACTAGAGAACTAAAAGAGCTTAAAAATAAATGAATCAACAATAATTTATTTATTATTTGTTCAAAACTTAAAAACACAATCAGATGCTTCGCTTTTGGTTTGTTTTTCACTAAACATTAAAACACACATACTGTACCTAAAATAACACACATCAGATGAAAAAATAGGACTTGTACTTATTATCTATTAATAAGCACTACATTTAAGCAAAACAAAATGGGTCTACAGGCGTGTAAGCAGGTTCTATAAAGATGATGCACTGTATTGCACTACTGTTAAAAACTGTAACTCTAGAAAAAAAGGATCACAGTCCAAGGTACAGTATAAACATGCATTAGACACATCATGTTGGGATACCAGAAAAGCACAGCAAACCATCACTTATTTAATATAAGATAGCCTAGTATCTTATACGTAATGAAAACACTGTGTTTTGAAACCATTACCAACGTAACCAAGATTTAAGGGAGTCATGCTCAGTTGTTTAAAGAAGATAATAAGAAACAATGAGAATCCCTCAATAAAAATGTCAAGATGTTAAAGTCTTTATACATCATCATCTTTAAAAGTACTGGAAAATTAAATAAGGATTAAAATATTTAGAAACAGCTTCTGTACTTTAACTTGGAAAGGATCACAGATTTCGAAAAAAAATAAGCAGGGCTATCTACAAGAGAATATAAATATGACAATTCTGCAAAACCAAAAAATATTCTTTAAGAATCTTTTCTTTTATTAAATGTATTTCATTTTCATATAACCAGAGTAAGATAATGGATGTTCCCAATATGTAATATGCCTTTCTGCTTGGTTCTGACCCTTGCCAATAATCACACAGACAGCTGTAAAAAATGATTAACGTGATCAACAACTTGGCTTTCAGCATTTTTGGTTTTGCAAAGGTTTGGGGGAACTGCTCCCAACAGTACAATCACCAAACCAGCTGTTGTTTGTTTGTCTACCTTTCTTTTTATGTTTGGAAGATGATCTGAGGAAGTACAATCCATCCATCCCTGTGCACAATAAAGGAGACAAAAACCTACTGTGGGTGGAACTGTAACTTCATTAAGGTAAAGGATTCCATTTTTCTTTAGTCATGATGAAATTCTAATACTGTAAAGGACTTGATTACATATCATACATATGATATTACATATCATAAACATATAAAAACATTTATGTTTTGATACTGATGTTTTTTAAATCTTGAACTTCAAACTTTTTTCAATGTTCTTTATTGTATTATCTATTTCATGTAATTTCACATTGATACATGGTTTCATAGTATCTTGTATTTACTGTACTTTGTTATATGTATAATTTATGTAAAGTGCCTTGAGAATGCCCTGGATTGAAAGGTGCTATATAAGAATAAAACTGATTGATCACTTTCTTATTTTTTCCAACACAAATATGACTTCATTTTCTCCCTACTGTACATACTGTATCATGTCAAACCAATTTGCTTCAGAATATCCTGATCATCAGAGCATAAGAAAGGTTACAAGAGAGGAGGCCATTTACCAACATACTCCAGTACATTTGGTGTTAGCAGCTAACTGATCCAAAGATCTCATTCAGCTTTCATTGATAGAACAAAGTCTGTTAGTTCTGAAGCACTCTGATTTGACAATAATCTGTTCAGTGTCACTCCACATACCACTCAATTAGTTCTTTGTATTTCTTATTTTCCTGCTGGAAAATAACATTTAGCAGCAGACAATGAAACTTAGGGAAATGGACCCTATTGTGAAAACGTATAAAATAAAACCTGCAAAAACATTTATCCAATTTAAATGACAGACATTTCATTTACATTTCTAAAATACAGTGCCAGTGATAAATGTCTGAAAATGAGAAAATCTTATCTCAGGTAACCTTGCAGAGGTGGCAACTCTAATCAGATTGTGCAGCATAAACCTTACAATGAACATCAGTGAACTCTTTGCAAATGTTCTACGGCCTTGTATTATAAAAATAACGAGATTATACTAATTGAGATCTTAAGAAGGTCACAATAACATTGTATTCAATTCCAAAATAGTTTGCCAGACACCAAGTACCACATTTACTCATATCACATACAATAGGTTGTTATTTGTATCTCCCAATTTTCCCCACAAATCCAAGAATCTGCACTTCTACCTAATTACAATACTTAATATCCACCTAACTTCACATTATCACACTACAATATTCAGAATTTCAATTTGTAATGTTGTGCTCAATCATTGACAACAAACTGATCTTGGTTAAAAACATACACATTCCAAGTTTCAAATAAATTACCACATGCTAATTATATACAGTACGCTGGGTAATATAGATTATATGGTTCTGGCATACAAGCATAGGTATATAGTGGGGTTCTAGCTATCAAACAAGAACTGTTTTAGCATGTTAGGGTTGTACTCTAGTAAGTTCAAGAATACTTATTTATTTGTTGCCAACTCTTGTAGCTGATGTCTGCCTGTAAAATCAGAAGAGTATGTTGGTTTTTACAGAACTTTGTTATTGGTTATATATGTAGTTGATTGACTTTTTGTCAATGTACAATATACAGGATCTACTGCATATGTGCTGTACGTTCTAACAGCAATACTCACTATTCCTGTAAAGTCAGGACTTTATAAAAACTTCCACAAAACCTTCCAAAGTCACAGATTAAATAAAAATAACAAAACAATGCCAAAGATTTCACAATTTTCTGTTGTGTAAGAAAGCATCCCTGATTCAGGCTATGTACCTACCATACAAGGCTTTTGCATTTGTTTTGGAGGAAGAGCTCTGGTCGATCCCTGGGTGCACTGGTGGCTCTGAACTGCATCCACTGTTAAAGAAAATAAGCATGTGAAGGAAGAGAATAATGGCACCAATGTTACCTCTTATACCGATCACGTTAATCACAATTTGTATTGTGTCTGCAGGCACATAAATTAACACTCATGTAGTTCACATTCCATGTTTAGAGAGGTGGCTGAAATTTGACCTTTTTTATATTTCTTAGGTTCTTCCTCTTCTGCTACTCTCACATATCTTATAAAAAATATCCAATTCATAATGCTTTCTTAAGAGGTATTACAGAGAAACATCTTTCCCTTGAAATGTAGTAGTAAATACATGAAAGTTGGAAAAATTAGATACTATAAAATATTTAATAATACTGACTGTGTTTACTTGAATTATCAATTATTTTTTTTAATTATTTCCTAAAATATTTAAATCAGACTGTATTTCTAAATTGCACTGCTTACTGAGACAGTAGGTTCTCCACTCAGTGAAAATTCCTATAAAGAAATGAATTGTCTTTAATGCAACATGAGTAACTGTACAGTATGTGCAAGTTTCTCAAATTATTTCAGAAAGGTAGTGCATGTACTCACTTCAGCTGGGATGAGTAAGAGCCAAACCCTCCAGATGGGTAGCTTGGAGAAGAGTATCCATTCATTCTGAACTTCTGCAAAAGACTTCACCTGCAATAAACACAAACATGGATCATTTCTTTTTAAAATAAGATTAATTATTTCCAACATAGTGTTAATCTCATCCAATAACTATGTGACAGAAGTAGAGGGTAGACTGCACTGCAGTTACCACACTACATTAAAAGCCTAACAACTTTTTAACCCATACAAAATGACAGATTTTTACTGAGTTCTCATATTAAGGCTCAGAATACCTACATACTGTATAAATACCAAATACACGTAAAAAAAGTGTTAGAAAAAGAAACCACTGTATTGAAATACTTCAGATATTTTGATTGATATTAAGCAATATTTTGATTGATCTCTAGTACCTCTAAGGTACATGGAGTAAATGAATTCTGCTCATTACTCAGTTTTTAGCTCACTACTACACAGACAAAAGTGAAGTAATTCAGTAAAAATATCAAAACAATGACAAATGAATAGTCAAAAAAATTCTGTTGAGTTAGAAAGCATTCCTGATACCTACCACACAAGACAAAAAACATGACAAATGATTTGTATTGGAAAAAGTTACAAAGTACTATATAGGTCATTCAAATAATAGAATACATACAGGTTCTTAATGGTATGTAGATGCCAAGTGTATAAAGGACAAGGTAAAGACAGACTGGAACATTCCACATTACTGCACAATACTTTTGGCAGAATAGTAATTAAAGTGGAAGTAAACAAGAAGTATGGACAGAAAATATTTATTTATCAAAAGAGTAGTGAGTAAGGCATTGTTAATAACCTGAAGATGAACTTTGGAACATGATTCACTGGGCTTTTCAAATAAAGCATATTATTATGCTTTTGGAACAACACAGAACTCCAGAAGGAAGTACTGTATAATGCAATACCAGGAACAAAAAAACAAAATCGAGGACATTGTAAGGTATAATTACTTTGTGAACCTCATTGTTAGAAATTAAATACTTCAATCTTAAGTGGAAGTGGAATGAAGCACAGGTGGGTAAAATAGATTTGTTACCACTTTAAATATTTTAGTGACCAACAAAAAATGAGAATTCAGATAAATCAGCATAGGTCCATTCTTGAGAGCACAAGAATATTTCCCTGCAAGGCACAAAGTTATTTATCACATCCTTTCTAAATAAAGAATGCTTACAGGAAAAAGGTAATGCATATCACACAGCTGAGAAAATGTTAAATAACACAAGCACATATCATGCAAATTATTTACATGTAATAATCCTGCTTTTAGCATCTCTTAAATGAGTTTTGCAAAAGCAGAACTGTTAAGTTTTACTGATCCATCCCCACATCTAACCAATACATAAAAATATAAAAAATAACTATATATGCTCTATAATCAAATAAGGATTATGCAGTGTGATAAAGTCTAAACTGCATTCTTACTTGTAACAGTTAAAGAAAAATACAGCAATAGCAGCAATATCTATTATTTTTTAACAAACCTAAGTTGTAGTCATTGATAGAATTACAAAGTACAATGTATAGTTAATATAAACATAAATCAAGCATCTGTTCTTTGGTGATAAAAAGATTTACAACCTAAGACTTTCAAGGGAACACATTAAATATATTCATTCACAAAGAACAAAATGAAAAAGTCTTGTGAAAGAGCCTCATTAAAGTTCAAAACTCTATTTTTTTTTAAATCTTGTAATCTATACAGAAATAAAGCAAATGGGAACACAATAATACAATGTGAATTTACATATAGGATCCTACACAGGTCTGGAAGATTCATTCAACACATGTGCAAAAGTGGGAACCAGTATCTCTAAAATGTTTGCTAACATTTTCATATACAGTATGTGTCAAAGTTCTACTGTACAGAATAATTTAGGAGAAATGTAACTAGGGAATACTGTTCAGAACAAAAGTCCAATCAATGCACAAGGCCAAGTTGCAAACCTCTTTTGGAGGGAACATGTAAAACCTATGACAATATCATTAGATTTCATAAATGAAAAGTGCAACTGCTTACAAAACAAGGACAATGAAATGTTTATTGCATTTTCATTACATCTAACGGTAAAACTATTCATAGACTAGAAACCTGTATGTGAGAGAAGAAAATGAAATGCTGCTAAGTAACAAAATATACTACTAACTTCATCACAGAAATACAAGGCATAGTGCTTTAGCACAACAATTATCCTGAGCACACAACTCAGGATCACAGCTCTAAAGAAAGTCTGAATAGAAAAAAATATCATACTACTAGACCAGCCCTCAAATTCACTTAGCCAGAATCCTGGCATTATGGGTGATCTCAGTTATACAATATGTTAGATTTCTGTCTAATCCTGTCAATAGACCCTACGACACTAGACTCAAAAGCTAGATTTTCATTCAGGGAAATATGTGTTCAGTACACAATTTTAGATACCAGCCACGGGTGTGTGTAGCCATTGTCCTGTCTCATACCTCTTCAGCCTCAGCTGCTGCATTGTTGGGTTAATAAACCCTGCTTCATCTGCAAATCACCTTGGGCGGCAGGTTCTGACATACTGAACACAGCATGGAGCAGTTCGGGTGGCCAACTTCTATCCAAGTCAGAGGAATACGAGTCACACATACAGTAATCAGGTAACAGGTGGGCTTAGATCGTTCCTGAAGCTGGCTGATAATGAAACAAAATGTGTGCAAGGTATCAGCTGATTGCCAGTGAAATCTACAGGGAAATAACCGGGTTTGGTGGCTTGACAACAGTCATACTAATTCAGTCCTTATTATATTAGATCTACAGTATGAATGGAGTTTAAAGATCATAACCCCAGATAATAAGCAATTATTTCAGGTGTATTGTTTGTTTATCAGCAGTTACCCATCTTCAAATGTGGAATTAAAGTGACTTCTATACCATGTAATCTGAAAGAAGTGATTCTTTTAAAAGGAGATACACTGCAGGAAAATAACTTTCTACACTATGTCTCAACAAAGACACAGGTAATGTTAATAATTGATTTGTATACTGCATTAAGTACATTTAGATTGTGTAAGGTAAAGGATTCACCTAATTATACGTTTTTTAAATGTATCTCTTAAATCTACAAACTCCTTTACCACACTTTGGGTGAAGACTGGGTAAAAAATCCAATTCCTTTAAAAGAAATTATGCACAGCAGAAAAAAGAACTGCTTGTAGATACCAGAAATTTAACTTGCATACTATAGGACTGTAGGTTTAATCTCAGAAATGCAGTACTCTCATGAGAACACTTAATCAAAACTTTATCTACAAAACAGCTACTAGCCAAAACAAATCAAGGCTACAGGCACAGAAAACCACAAGTGTTTTGAACAAATCTATCTTACTGGTTTCAAAGTTCAGAGTTACTAAATTCCTCTTTAATTTTAGTTATGCTCTGCAAACTGTAGTTACTATGCCTCAATATGCAAAGAACATGCCATGATTTGTTTGTGACTTATCGTCCTTGCTTTGTCCCACATAGCACTTGATGTATTTAACATTGTATTGCTTCAGTGTTCCCACCTGCCATAATACACAGATAGTGAAAAGCTTACGAGTGGCATCTGACTTTGCCTGTTCTTTAAATACTGTAGGTAAGGGTACAGTGTTTCATATCATTGTTCTAACCATAAAAAAAACTTTCTTTACTGCCCTCTTTAATTTGGATCCGATTGCAAGATGTTATAATTGCAGTCTCAGGGTCACACGGAGGCCTATAATGGACAAATCTCATTCAACATTATTTACAGTACATAAGAACATCAGCATTCAAGGTCTGCTTGCTACCACTGGCATACTGTACTTCAAGCGTCATGCTCTCTTTGTGACTGATCTTAAGTTAAGGAGAAAGGCATTACACCAGTCCTCCTTATTCACAGGAGACATGTTCCTGAACTGTCTGCGGATAACAGAAAACATGTATAATGGAAAAAAGCTCTTCTGTAACATAAAAATGCCATGGGCATAGCTAATACACTGTGCAAATCAATGTTAATATGCCACATAGAAATGTGACAGAAAATACAGTACCGTACAGTTTTCTCCTACAAAAAGGAATGTTATTAAAGTGATTAGACAGTCATTACGTAGTAAAATGTATGTAAATAATGATTTACTGTATGCCTTGGAGATGATCTGAAGCTTTGGGCCTGTGAGAATGTTCTAGAAGCTTTCGAGAATGCTTCTAATGCCACGCTTGGCGTGACACTGAGAATATGTGAAACCAGTGAAAAAAACATGGTTAAGGAGGAAGGAGTGTATTCATAATCTCAGTTTGAAAGTGACTTTAATTTCATTCAAAACATTTACAAGCATTATCTCTGTGTAAAAATGCGTTTTGAAATTAAGACACTCAGAGATATTAACTTTGTCTCAAACACACTTTTTCTTTACCCTCACCTGCCACAGGTTTGCATCAACCCACCAAACTGTGATCATTTTCAAAAAGAACTCCCCACTCATGCATGCAAGACTGGGTAACCTTAAATTCAAACCACAAATAAAACAAGTAAAACATGCATCTTGATTCCCTGTGTTCTCAAAAGTCTGCAAAACATCTTTTTCTCTTTACTGGGAAAATGTATTTTTCTTTCTCTTTGTTCACACAAAATGCTGGTCATGTCCAAGATCAAAAATAAATTTAAGAGAGGCAGAAACAGAAATATATTTAGTTTTAAATTCCATCCTACATGTGTCATGCTGGCAAGACAGTATTGAGGCTGCAATCCTTGTGTTTACAGCTGATTGTCAGACTCAGAAGGTCAGGGTTTCTCAGCACAGGCGCCAGTAAATGGTACTGTAAAAGGTACAAAGGAGTTTTAACAGTGAGGCAAGGAGGAGTCTGTGCCATCCTAATCAATACGCAGTAAAAGCAAAATGAAGAAAGCCAGCACACATAAAAATTCAAAACCTGACAGCAGGTAACTCGTGTTTAATATATACAGTACATTTAACTAGTCATTAGAGTTATTCCAACTGATCAGTTTTTTTCTCTCTAAACAGAATCAAAGACTTTAGAAAATGCAATACATATATTTTCCTCTTTTTTAGTATTATGTGATAATATCTATCCATCAATCCATTTTGAAGGGGGAGCTGGAACCTATCCTGGCAAGCACTGGTACACAGTATCTCCTGGATGGGATGCCAGTCCATCACAGGGAACACAGACACAGACAAGCACACACACACACCAGGGCCGGTTTTCCTAGAAGGCAATTAAACTACCAGTTTGTCTTTGGACTGTGGGAGGAAACTAGACCATCTGGAGGACATCCATGGGATCACAGGGAGAACAAAGACTCCATGCAGATAGCATCCCAATATTGAAACCAGCTCCCCAGCACTGTGAGGGAGCAATACTAACACCTGTGTCGCTGTGACACCCATGCTATAATATTTGAATTATTCATTGTATTTATATTGTGGTTTTATTCTAAACAGATCTCAAAGCACTTTACGTATAGGAGGGGACTGACTTCATGCACCACTGAAGTGTAACTTTGATGAATGCAAGGCAAGGCAGGTATTATGCACCAGCAACCCCACTACACAGCAGATCAAGCAGAGAAGTGAGAAACTGCTTCAGAAATTGAATTGTGGGGACTTTTTTGTAGGACCGAGCATGTAAAACCTGAGCAGAATTTATATACTGGACACAAGGATTAACATGACTACTGGGGTATAAATACCATAATACCAGGACATTAGTTTGAACATTCTGGTCCAGAGAGAAGAATGCAACCAAGTCGTCCAGCACCAACACTTAAAACAGCAACCTGATTTTCATTAGAAGTCACCAGCTGTAACACTGACCTGCCCCAGTCTAACTTAGCTTCTAAGGTCCAATGAGAATATCCTTGAAAAAGGTAATGCTGCAATAATGATATACCTTATACAATACATTCATACATTTGTTCCCTGATGTGCCCTTTTTATTTCCTCCTGAGTATGAAATGACAAAACGTGACAATCTGCAAGATAAGCCTGTAAGTTTTGATATGCAAAGATAACGCTTCCATGCACAGAATACACACAGGTTAAAAACACTACAAATGACGGCTCACAAAATGAGAACAGGAACATACTATATGGCAATGATACAGACACAAATCTCAAAATATGAACTTGTTCCGAAATTCTTTTTCAATACACCAACACATTCTTATTTTATTAAAAATGCTGTATTCCCAAAAATATGAGGGCAAGACACGGCACATTCTAAAAGAAAAATAAAGCTTTTTGTAGATCTGGCGATTGTTATTTCAAACATTAGAAGCAGTATTATAATAACTATATTAACTTCTACCTGTCTTGAAGGTTGTGCATCCTGTTGGGGGGATTTCTACTGCAAACACCAAAGAAGACAGGAAATGTGGAACAGCAAAAAAGTCAAAATACTCATCAGCAGATTTTTTTATGATGATGACATTTTTTTATACTACAAATGATATTGCCCAAAAAAGCAGAGAAAAAAGAGAGGGGATCAATAACACCCTCCGATAGGTTAAAACTGGTTGATCAGATTTACTGGTTGAGAAGCATTTGTATCTCATTCTAATCTGATTGAAATTCCAGTGAAATCACGAGGGGAGTCCTAATTTCAATTCTGGAAGAGACTCTGGAAGCAATAGCCCATTTCATGAAGACCCTCTAAAATAATTGATTAAGAATTCCTAGTGTCTCCAAGTTGAATTTAATTACAAGTGCTAAAGTTGGAATGGAAGATAGTTGGGTTTCAAAAGGATCTGCAGCTTTCCCTGTATGTACAGTACAGTCCCATGATTACATTTCCCAGACATGCTTTCTGTGTTTCCCTCAAGGACTTTTCATTAAAGCTGTATTTGGACTGACAATATGATGTTGAGATTGGTTTTTGCTGCATTCTGAGAGAGGAGAACTCTCCCTTAGAAACCATTTTTTAAAGTCTAGTCATGACATCACCATCAACTACTGTTAATGATACATAAAATGTTTTATAAAAGCATCTGACTAGCTTTACAATTCAAACAATTGCACATAATCAGAATATAGGTACAGGAAACTGCACATTATTTTCGATACATTGTTAATAATTATTACAATTTCTAAGAAGATGTCTAAGATGTCCTTTAGCAAGCCAGTAGACCCCTCAGCATCACTTTTAAACATTACAGATTGCACTAGAAGTTTCAAGATTTCAGATTTTTGTAACACAATCTAAAAGGACATGGCTCAGATGTAAGAGAAATATGCTTATCAAACATTTGAACCTCCAAATGCGATTGCCTTCTTGTTATACTTAGTCCAGTGAGCCCTGAAAGCTAGGTTCACACATCTGCATGAAGACACGTTAATAAAAAATAGAATGAATCACCAAGCAATAATCACCTCCAAAGAGAGTACTGCCTCACAGGACCACTGACATATTTTGTTTCACACTCACTAAGCCACTTCAATTAAAATGTGGGAAAGTGATACGCAAGGTTAACAAATTCATACCATTTCCAAGATTACCTGTGTACAGTGTTTTTTGTTGTTTCTCCTTTTTGGTAGCTGCACAACAAAATTATGATGATGCCCTTAACCCACAGCCAGCTGTCTTAGCTGCAGGGATGTTTGTTTCTTACTCCAGTGAAAAGTCTGCCATAGCAGATTTAACAGCCAATCACAATGAAGTTCCCAAGAAAGTTTTAGCATTGCTTTTTTTTAGATCATTGCAATAGTAAACTACATGCTCTCAAAATAGCCAATTTATCTCATTTTCCCACAGAACGTCTGTAACTGAGGTATAAATACAGTATCAACTTTTGGCAACAAAGCTCACATTGGGCCCTTGTGATGCATAAAGCTAAACTGATAGTCAGGAGTGCCTCATGTTTTGTTGCTGTTTTTATCATTCTGAGAAACCTGTTGGTTTTTAACATTTTTATGGACCACTCTGTGATATAAAGATATAGAGAAAGGGTGAATGAGACAACAAAGAGTTCAGAATATTTAGCTCTGTGACATTTATGTCATTACCCCAAACCACAATAAGACAGGAGTTTTATTAGGAAGATCTTTACAGTAATGTAAGCACCTATGGTGGTGCTTCATTGAAACACATCCTTGTTGTACCATTTGTACAAAGGGGTTGTCTTTACCCTTGTTACTTATATGTGTTCTAATATCAAACATAACTGTTGATTCCATTGAGAATGTAGACATAACTAATGACTAATCATAATTTAAAACCATGTTCTTACACTGAGAACAAATTTCAGGGCTGTCTCTTTCCAGCGTCCAATGCTATTTATTACTTTGTTAATAACAGCTACAGCCTACAAGTCAAACTGCCAGATACGTATTGCATCCGCAAAAAAAATTAAATCCTCCTTTAGCTTTTTAATTCAGAAAACCATAGCTAATAGATGTAAACATGTAAACTCACAACTGGCAACCCACTGAAGCTAAGCAGGTGTGAGCCTGGTCAGTATCTGGATAGGAGACCTCATGGGAAAAACTAAGGTTGCTGCTGGAAGAGGAGTTAGTGGAGCCAGCAGGGGGCGCTCACCCTCCTAATGCCCCAATATAGTGACTATATTGTAAAAATGAAGTGTCCTTCGTATGGGACGTAAAACCAATGTCCTGACTCTGTGGTTATTAAAACTCCCAGGGCATTTCTCAAAAAGAGTAGGGGTGTAACCCCAGCATCCTGGCCAAATTTCTCATTGGCCTTTACTAATCATGGCCTCCTAATAATCCCCATCTATGAATTGGCTTCATTACTCTGTTCTCCTCCCCACTGATAGCTGATGTGCGGTGAGCGTTCTGGCACACTATGGCTGCTGTCGCATCATCCAGGTGTTGCTGCACATTGGTGGTGGTGGAGGGGAGTCCCCATTACCTCTAAAGCGCTTTGAGTGGACTGCCCAGAAAATAACTATAAGTTATTTTAATATAAAGATGGTCTTGGTACAGTTTATATTTCATTAAACGTGTGAATACAAATAATAATACAAACCTGTCAAAATGACTGTCCTGATCAGCAAAGAGCTCAGGCTTCCCCTCCAAAGCCAGCATGCAAATTTACTGGAAGTGTTTGAAAATGATGGCTCTTGATAAAAGCTGCACTGTGGTGCAAATTTTGTCACAGCAACATACATTTTTCACTGATATAATTGAGATTTTTCTATCTTCCCTCTCTCAGTCTCCCTCAGTCTAAACCTTAATTACTAGTTATTAATACATCTACTGACACTTCAAGAAATCAGCAAAAGGTTTGATGATCTTCTAAAAATCACCTTCATTTGCTTAGGGCAGTGGTTCTCAAACTGTGGTACGCGTACCGGCAGTGGTACGTGGAGTGCCGCCAAGTGGTACGCCAAATGACCCTGGAACTGTGTCGTGTGCGCTGAAAAATCGGGACGGGTTTTCATATTTTGTATTTTAATACGTGTCGAATACGCAGCCTACGTACTACGATACAGTGCGCGCTAATACTTCAGTGGACATAAGAGATACTCTGTAATTCTATACCACTCTATAGGAATGCGTGCTACGGACGCAAGTGACCAATTGTATTTAAAAAAAGCTACTGTATCTCCAGCAAATAGGGAGAAAGGAGAATGTGCGTGATTTTGGAACAATGCCAACGTTGTAAACACAGGAATGCATAGAAATACATGCTACGAACGCAGGTAATCTTGTGAGCACACGAAAGCGTGATAACAGAAAAATATTTAAGAACTGTTCTAATTTGAGAAAAATACACAGAGCGTCTGTGTTTCGCTCCCATGCGCATGAAATAAAAACTTTAATTAAATACGGAAATCAAAACGGAAACGCGGAAAAATGCAAGCTTGCAGATTGCTAAAGCAGGTAAGCTACACTATTTTTGAAGAACCTTATTTACTGTTGGCAAAAGAGCTGACACGTATTATGTGTAGAGAAAAGCTGCTAAACAGCTCGACCTGCTGCCCCCCTCCCCCTGAAAGACACAGTCACTCATAGAATTATTGAAATGAAGGAT
Source organism: Atractosteus spatula (assembly GCF_055471065.1). NCBI lineage: Eukaryota > Metazoa > Chordata > Actinopteri > Semionotiformes > Lepisosteidae > Atractosteus > Atractosteus spatula. Next base: position 31,967,716 of record NC_142713.1, on the reverse strand, counting down.
TATATCAAAAGTACACTGATAGAGCGCGTTAAGATGAGCGGATGTTTTTCACTGCAATTAGATGAGTCTGTAGTCGATTTGGCCAATTTGCTCGTTAATGTTAGATACGAGTTTGAGGGTACGTCCTATGAGGACTTTCTGTTCTGTAAGACGCTACCAACAGGAACTACAGGAGAGCACATATTTCAGCTTCTGAATGAATTTATCGAAGTTAATGGCCTCAACTGGATAAAATGCGTCTGAGTTTGTACAGACGGTGCTAGAGCAATGACAAGCCGACATAACGGTGTAGTTGCACGAATTAGATAGGTTGCTCCAGAAATTAATGGACGCATTACAACATCCACCGCGAGACCTTTGCGTCAAGAAAATGCCTGACGATTTAAAATCTGTTAGACTCTGTTGTGAATTGTATCAAGGCTCGAAAAATTAATTCACATCTGCTTTACTCAACTAAACAGGCTCACCCCTCTCACTGAAATGGTGCTTTTTTATTAGTTGTTGTTAATGTTTTTTTTCTGTAAAACACTTTGAGAAGCCACCTTTAAAGGCGCTATATCAAATAAAGTTTATTATTATAATATTTATTATATGTATGTGTGAGTGTGTGTGCACGCGCTCTCATGTTGGTCATTGAGAATTTCTGGGGTTCCTATGAGATGATGACTTGTAGGTGGTACTTGGATGCTTTGGTTGGATTAGGGGTTGTACTTGGTCCAAAAAGTTTGAGAACCACTGGCTTAGGGCACAGATGAGAGTTGCCCTGTATGATCAAAATGATGGCATGTGGTTTGCTTTGAGATCTGGGGTATTGCTGTGTATTGCACTGATGAAGTTCAAGAAACTCATTCCCCACCCCAACGTGCAACTTCACACTAGCTGACATGCAGAAAGAACAGTGCTGCAATAATAGTGTGCACAGAAATTAGGAGTTCAGATTTGAGAATGAGAAGGGCTGAACTCAATTAAGACTCCTGACTGTCTTAAAGGGAGGCGTCCAGCACAGTGCTATTGCGAACATTTCCTTCAGTTCTATTCTAAGACTCGCTGTCCTTGTATATGAAGAGATACAATAGTTTCTTTCACTCTTTGTAAAAGAACAGCAAATGTTTTAACAGAATATGCAAAATAATACTGATAGTTATTAGACATTCTTTCATCACCACATGCTTGAAACTTTTTTTCCCCACACCTGCTTAAACAAACCTTTTTAAACAAAACCTGTTTAAACAAAGCCTTTAAAAGGTAATGATTGTGGTCAGTTTAAGAATGCTTGCGTTGGGATTCAGGTTAATATTAAATCTAAATGCAAATTTTATTAAATCTATAAAACAAATAATATTACATGTGATGTTATTATACCATGGGTTATTTGTGTTTTTATCATGAGTTTTTTCTGTATGTCCTCAATATGTCCTATAATGTATTATATATACTTTATATGTGAACATTTCTCATTGACAAAAGGAGGAAATGTGTTAAAAAACTATGTTAATGTGCAGAATTTTAAATTTAAATATTAAAAATATTCCATTTAATCATTAAATTGATGTCTGAGGTTTTCCCACTTGGCTTTGAAAATACTGTCAATTACAAAAGAGAATTACAATCTGTTTCACCTGCATTTTGTTACTCAGACTCTGTTTATCATTATCTACATGCATTTATATTAATTTTGTACCTCAAATGTAAAAGAGAAAAATATTCACAAAGTAAACAGTGGTCTTGCAAAAGAAGCTTAGAATATCACCAAAGATAGTACTGTTTTTAACTGGAAAACATCAAAATGATGAATCCCAGTTCAAAGGGCTTAGCTAAATACTGTATACTTTGTCAACCAAAACTGATAAAATGATCAAATATTTTAACAGGTAAGTAACAAAGACAGTCAAAGGCAGACGGACAAAGAGACTGTAGGATATGACAGATAAATGATAGAACAAAATCTTCAAATACGTATGCAGATTAGGTCAGCATTTTCTGCAGTAAGTAATGAGAGTAATGAGAATTACTAATTGCTTACACTTATATAGCGCTGTTCTGGACACTCCACTCAAAGCGCTTTACAGGTAATGGCGACTCCCCTCCACCACCACCAATGTGCAGCATCCACCTGTATGATGCAACGGCAGCCATAGTGCGCCAGAACGCTCACCACACGTTAACTATCAGTGGGGAGGAGAGCAGAGTGATGAAGCTGATTGGGATTATTAGAAGGTCATGATTGGTAAGGGCCAATAGGAAATTTGGCCAGGACGCCCCTACCGTTTTCGAGAAACGCCCTGGGATTTGTAATGACCACAGAGAGTCAGGACCTCAGTTTTACAGGTACGTCTCATCCGAAGGACGGCACCTGTTTACAGTACAGTGTCCCCGTCACTATACGGGGGCATTAGTACCCACATGGACCGCAGGGTGAGCGCCCCCTGCTGGCCCCACTAACACCTCTTCCAGCAGCAACCTTAGTTTTTCCCAGGAGGTCTCCCATCCAGGTACTGACCAGGCTCACACCTGCTTAGCTTCAGTGGGTTGCCAGTTGTGAGCTGCAGAGTAATATGGCTGCTATGATATGTTATGTTTCCCATACACCATTATCACAATCAGATTTGAAGCTTCATACTATGTGATGTAAAGCCTAGAAGTTTATAATAGACCTTAATTTTTATATAGCCACTAAATTATAACATTCATTTAACTTCCAAGGCATACCTCACTTTAACTGTGTCCAGTGTGAATGATTTATGAAGTCCCATATAGTCATGACTTTATTCCCTAACTCCACTTTAATCAAGGCACTGTAATTAGTCCTGATAAAGGAGGAACTGACCTGTGCACATTTCACAACAGTTCATTAATGGTCAACACAGGAGGTATCTGACATCACTAAGAAAATCAATTTACTTCCGAATGGAATGAAAAGGCCTGGTGCTGTTTCTGAAATTAACCTTTAGCAACAAGACACTGCTATCCATAATGCAAGTGATTAATCTCCTTTTTCTGGAAAAGACATAGTAGCAATTATTACTTCCTAGTTTACAGACACAAAATGCAAACACATTTCAACACCCCAAGTTTTACAAAATTATTTTTATAAAATCATCTCATTGATGTAATTTTGTTTGAACGGCATTATTTATTACGTATTTTCCAGTAATTAAATTGAATAATAAAAAAGAGACATAAAACTCCTAGAAATAAACTTCTTTAAAGAGCCCTGTAGTAAGTCCATGATCGACATGTCTACATTTAGATTTCTTGGGATTTTCTGGACCAACATCACCGCTCACAACAATGCTGAATATGAAACACTGAAGACTAAATCATGACAATATCACACATCTCATAAAACCTTACTCATTAAGGCAGCTGTCTTTGAAAATCAATTTTAATTTCAAATATTTGCCACACACTTTAAAAAACTCAGAAATAATTTGTAGGATGGAAGTTAATAATACATATTATGTATTTAAACTAGGACTTCATCTTATTTGTCACACTGATATTTTATGTATTTTGTGTTTTCATAATGCCTTCCTCTAAAATATATTTCCATAATGAAATTTCACTTTATATCAAAACACTTTGAAGCAGACAATGACTTATGATCTCACCGACTGCCAAGAATGATATTTTTCATTTTTACCTGACACTGAATAATCTTACACAAGAGATTCAAGCCTCGATTATCTCAGGCAGACCGCCTTCTCAGAACTGGTCACTAAATATAAGCGAGGAGAGTGAAAAACAAAAAAGATATCCATACACCTAATTTTTCAATAAAAATGTACTGACACAAGCTATATAAAGTAAAACGCAAACAGACTCATCAGCAAGAAAAAACCTGAGCAGGAGAATATTTTGCAAGAGAAAAAGCAGAATTAGTGTCTGACACTTGCCATCTTTTTGTGAATCAAGTAAAAAAGAGAATTTCAGATCAAGACCTCAAGCAACTGGAATATTTACCATTACGGATCTAAGCCTTTAACTTTCTTCATGAACAAGGGCAACAAAACATATCTGCAAAGTAATAGTAAACTGTGAAAATGTATTGATAGTTTTTTATGCCACTTGGACACCAATGCCAAACCAAAATGTTCTAGAACATTTTTATTTTATGCCTGCTTAATTTGTTCAGGAACAACGCAACCTCTTGCATATCAAACCAGAAAATATAGACAAAAATGGGTCATGAATATTGAAACCCCATGTTAAGTGTAAGACGCAGTATGCTTTCCTAACACATAAACAATTAACAAAGAGACAGGCAAAAGAAAAGGCATGGCAATCAATTTGAGAGGTTAGGCCCATACCTCTTGTGGATGGCTGCAGACCTCTGCACCCTGGATGGCTGCAGTCCAGCTGGAACCACACCAGAAGATAGCTCTGTTTGGGTTGAAGGTACTGGCTGAATATCACCATGGTGATCAAAGTCCTTTACTGCCAGCAGGGCATGAGAGTGTAAAACGCTTAAAAGAGGTTAAACTATGTACAGTAGGTCTGAGCAACACAACACTTGAGCTGTGCTGTGTTTGCTACTGTACCTTATAGAGACTTCATACACCGCATTCAAAAATATGCTGAATTCACAATAGAAATGAAAAGTATGTGCAGCCAAGAATTTCTAAAAATATCTTCCCACTGCAAACACTAAAATGTACAACTATATTTTATGGAAAATATTTTTAGACTATACATTCTCAATTATCTTCAAGAAAAATATTCATCCATTGTGATTTTTATTCTCTTTATATATAAAACAAATATTGTTTTGGTATCTGGAACTGCCTCAGCTTTAGAAATTACTTGTTTTTGTGTTGTTGTATTGGTGTACATGTGTATAACAAACCACTTTTTTTCTGACTTATTTGCATTATACCACATTTTTTAAACAATTTCAGGTGATATTTGAACTGTATGTAGACAGTATTTTGTTTTTAGCACAAAACATTAATGAATTATATAGTGTACAACTATATTGGTCATATGGTTAATGTTACAAACAGGGAGTTGTGAAAATAGAGAATACCAGAAATAGAACAAGCAGGTTATCCAAAAATTAAAATAAATAATCTAACCCCAAATTGGAAAAAGAATACCAAGAATATACCCAAGTGGCTGGTATAATTAGAGGCAGCTGAGTTCTTTGTTCTCTGTCATAGCTTGGTGAAAAGAGTAATAATTTGGGCACTCCAGACTGCTACCAAGTATTAACCTATATACAGTAACACCTACACAGGCTAACAAGAGAGATTAACCTGCCTCCTGCACAGAATACAACCTAGAGTTAAATCTCTCTATATAAAAACCTGGATGCTACAAATTGAATGGAAAACCAATCTTCCTATTCTAAAAATGCACCCACTAACCAGGAGAGGCCATTTTAACCTAAGGATTCCCTATACAGGAAATCAGTTTCATAAAAACGACAGACTGACAAACTCTCTCAACAAGATTCAATAAATGTAACACTATTATTTTACTGAGATATTTATATTTTACCAACCTACTAAGGTTCATGTAAAGTTAAAATATCACTTTAAAAATTCTGACAATTGTACTGTGTTGATCGTATAAAGACTATTCATCTTAATACTTAATACATCTTAAAAACTTTATAATAATATGTCTTAAATAGCAATTTAACGTAACTTTTCTCAGGAGTTACAGAAGACAATTGCAAACATCATCCGATGCACATTGATGAGTATAAATGTGTTTGTTTCACATCTTTATTTTAAAAAAATGTCATATATTTCAATGAAAATGTTAAAATCCCTAATGTAACAATACAGAGGACAATAATGCAGAACAAATAAAGCTCTAAATTGAAGATCTCCATGTTAGGTATTTTCAGCCCTTCTGTTTCTTAAAATAACAAACACCATAATTGCTTAAGTTACAATACAACACAGGATTATATCTTTAGAGTGAAAACAAAAAGGTATAGAAACTATACCATCAATTTCCCTTCGGGATCAATTAAGTCTTATCTTATCTATCTGTCTATCTATACGTCAGTTAGTGGATACTAGTTTTTAAACAGGATGTTTATATAAAAATGTTGCCTCCACCTATTATATTTCAATAACAGCTCAAAGGAATTGACTTAAAACAGCTACCCAATAGAAGTTTTAGCTGCTAATTCAGATCGTATATTCAGTATAGAGATAATAACTATTCATTACACTTAATTAAAGGCTAAACCGGCAAAAATGTTCATATTTACTATATGGTACAGTTTTTCCTCTAAAGGTATTTCTGGTAATACAGTTTATTTCTTGTAAGTCAGGAATGCTTTCCAGACCTCATGTCGTTACTGTCTCCTTTTGCTTTTGTGTTGAAGAACTTCCAGCAGCAACAGCCAAGAGAAAAAAGGCAGGAAAACAGCTTGTCAGCATGAGTGAGAGAATTGTAAACAAATCTTCCATGTCCTGCTGACTGACATACATGAATGATTTATGAAGAGTGGCACATCTTAATGTGGGCCACTGGGAAGTGCAGTCAGTCTTCCCTGCTTCACCTGGTGCCGCAGGCTGTTACTCCATTGTGGAGAGCTCACAGAGCAGCTGTGCCTGCTGCTGCCACTCTCTCCTTTCCATTGGGCACCAAGCAGGCAGCAGAATTTGTCAGCTGACTCGCTGACACTAGTTTAACTTCTGCCGTTTTGTTTCATTCCTTTCATATCCAGCACCAAAATTAAAGTTTCCTCAAACCAATTAATTTCAATACTATTGCTATTTCCAAAAAACACAGTGCTGTTGTGTCCAAAGAGATGAAACATTCCTCAAGCAGACAGAGAACATGACCTATTCTGTGCAATATTCCGCTCTATTACAAAGCTGCCTTCAGGATAGCCAGGATTTTTGTCACATGCCCCACATTCCTTAAATCCAGAATTTGTCATCTTGGATCAGTAGGAAGGGAATAAACAAAGCGTGGTCACTTCACCTGCGAGCATTCTGCATTTCGGATCCAAGAAGTGTTTTACACTCTAAAGCTCCACATGGAGTTGAATTGCACACAGAGGTCATAATATCACAGTGCACATCAAGCAGCAGAACAGGAAAATACAGGATTTCTAAGACTGTATCGGCATTGAAAAGAATCAGAGACAATGGTTGCAAATCGGACCCGAGCGTTTTTGCCTCTAGCTTGAAACTCCTAGATCCAATCACACCTTGCCTGTAAGGAGGTCTTGCTAGTCGGGGACTTTTGTTTTGCGAGTTGACCAATTGACCAGGTTACACCTGATGGACCTGGATATTGCACCATTGTTAACAGAAGCCAGGCTTTCTTAGAATTTGTTCACAATGAGGTGAATGACCAACCCAAAGTGTATATATAGACACCTCATACTGCACATTACATATTATTTTCCATTTTAGCTTTGTAAGAGCACCACCTAAGAGTGTTCTTCAAAGAAATGTAATAGGTTCAAATACCTCTGTATTACATTTCATAAAGAGTCTTTGCTGGTTCCCTGTTCAACAGGGTACTACAACATAAACTGAAAATGCAAACTATAAATCTCTATTCATCTCATTATTACAATTTGCATCACCATTATGTGTAATACATTTATGCAAATTCTAGGTGACCTTTTCCAGTTTTACTGGCAGTACTGTATATGCAGTAATTCCTATTCATTATTCCAAGACTGTGTTACGTGATGGCCTGCCTTCTCCTATATATAATGCCTTTCACAATCAATTCACTGTGGATAATTGAACAGAAACAGCTTCAGGTCCCAATGTGCCAAATATTTCCATATAATTGGAATGCAAGTGTCATTTGCTTCTACAATAAAATGAAGGCAGTAATAATAAAAATGACTCACCTATTAAAATAATTATACTTGTTGCTGCCTAGTATTTACTTGCATGAAATTGTGCAAGCACAAATGACATACTGTAATCAAACAAGCAGGAATCAATTGAATGTCAGAGGTATATACAAGAAATGGCACTGTAACTTCAATAAAAATGTCCAACAAAGGATGGTCATGTCTAAAGGAAGTCAAGGCTCACCACAGTCAAGGTTGGCTCATTCTTGAATGGAGGAAATATTTAAAAGTATTATACAGTGTCCTATACCTATGACAAATGCCCAAGACAGCACAAAAAGTACAAAGTCAATTACAATTTTCACACTGTGTAGTGCTATTAAAGTTACATTACACAGTAACACTTTCAAACTTTTTAAGCAAGGCAAATTATTCAATCAATAAATTATTTCTGTTATGTAATCTTTGTAATCTCTGAATGGGTTGTGACCCTCAGTTTCAAGAATGGAATTTAAATTCCTCCCTATTACCAAGCAGGCTAGCATTTCCACCCTTTATTTCAATTAGAAAGCCTTTACTTTAAGCACTTATCAGGGGGCGGAAATACAATGTTAAAAATCCAATTTCAGATATCTCCCTCCTCCTGTATATATTCTATTCATCACTGTAACACATGCCGGACATAATAACTACCACAACTGTAAATGATCATATTTTAACCACTCAAAGTACTATATTTCAAATTTCAACAGCATACCACCAATTATTAAGTGAGCAGTTAAATCATTTAATGATTCATATTTGAACACATTGTACAAATATGAAGGATTTTCATCGAAAAATAGTTGGCACATACTGGAATTGAAAAAGGATAAGTGCGTGTTTATTTTTTAGTTCTTATTTTAATACTTTATTAAACCGTCTATTAAGTCATTTGACAAACAATTTCCATTTGTAGTGTCAACTTGGAAGATGTCCTGCTGTGTAAATGGGTATTTACTCAAACAGAGAACTCAAGAGAAAAATGGCAACGCATTAAGAGTCCTGAGCCCTAAGAACTTTCACACTGGTGTCCCAAAAACGTGCACATACTAGCTGGGAGACAAATTCAAGTCACAACAATGGAAATCTTGTGATATCCAAAAAGTATCTTTTGAGATTTTCACTTTAATCACATTATTATTATTATTATTATTTTAAAATAAGAAATGGATTTAGCCCATTTATTAGCAATAAATGCTTACAATTAATTTTAATGTCATATTTTGGGAGAGATATGATGAGATATTTTTTTATATGAAGCCTAAAATATTTATTATGTTGCTTTTTAATGTCCATGTTGTAAAACATGCAGAGGAAATAAGAATAATCCTAGACAAAGTATGTCCAGTTACAAACCAAAAGCTCCATGTACTGGTGCACAGCTTTGCAGACATTATAAACAATATATGGTACACAACATAATTCAGGTTTCTAGTGAGATTCTACACCCATTCTGGCCAACATAATACACTAAATGCACAGGTACTATTAATCACACAAAGCATAGCTGGCTTGAATAGCATGAGAGGAACTTCCATAGCCTTCTCTTAACAGAACAATGCCCCAGGTCACAGTTACAATGTAACTGTTACAATGTTACAATGTAACTGTGATGTATTGTACACTGGTAGAACTGGGTAGAACTGGGTGGAGGTGCAGTTCAATTCCACTTACTGTACCTTACAGTGCACAGCTTTCAGTTGTAAGGTTTCCCAATATTTTGGCCAGTGAACATATACAGTACAGTAAGTTGAATTAATGAGCATTGTTAAAACACATATAAAAAGGTTTATAGAAAAATAAAAAGGCATTTACTTTTGACTGGGCAACCTGAAAAGGTCAGATCAATGCAAGCATCGTGCCTTGTGTGTGATCTGACAGGCTAGGCAAAAAAGCATGCTTTCACTATATCAACCATTTCTATCACAGGATCTCTGTTCCCGATTGATTGTGCTGTCTTAGTCTATGTGAATATAAATCCCGGCAAAATATGATCTCCTCCTATTTTGGGAGAGTGTAATCAGAAGAGGTTCCTTCACCCTGGCCCATACTGTATGTCATTCCTGTCTGTCAAGAAGCACATAATCCTGTGCAAAAATAGAGAAATGGGCTTTTTGTTTGAGATCAATCTTATGATGTATGGAATTCAAAGAGAACTGTAAACATTTACTTCCTGGGAGACGCACAGCAATTCCTTTTATTGTGGAGCCTATCACTTTGTTTCTTTCAGTTAAAAGACAAGCATCATAAAATCAAATCATTTGCACATTTCAGCTGAAGTGCAAAGAGCTAGCATTAAGGGATTGCAACACTGTGACTTTTAAGCAGCACGGCTAAAAAATAAGCATAAAATATCACTGCATTAAAACCACAAGAGACAAAATATTTTGTCAAAGTGCTTCTATATGAAAAAACATCAAATAACCTTTCATTCAACACTTGTTCTATTGCACAATATTAAAAAAGTGAGAAAAACAATATAACTACATGTGAATTTATTTTAAATTAATGGCACAAATAATGTCTGCTTACGTGATACAATCTAACTATTATTATTGAATTTAGAACCATAGAGAGAGAAAGCCCTTCTGCTTCTGGTAGGCACATACCTCATGTTTTGTCTCTGGAGTGTAGAACTAATTGCAGAATTTATTAAAGCATGACAGCAGATCAAAATCTCAATCATGCACCTCTTCTAACACGATGAAGGCAGATCGCAAAATGATAGTGTGCTATTTATTTGAGGAGCACAGGAGAAACTGTGGAATCACAATCCCAATAAGCACAAACACACTTTCAAAGAAAACATTTGGAGTCTCAGCCATGACCATAAGAATCACGTACCCAACTCAGAAGGCCTTTGCAATATACTGTACTGTAGCTAGCGTACCTAACTAACATTACTACCTAGTCCCTAGTTTGTACTGTTACTCAATCATAACATCAGGTTTGTGGGAGACACCCTTGACAAAAAAAAGTGTCAATTCCATAGCAGCCACAAACTTTTCAAATAAGGATGTTCTGTTCCTATATCTTACATTGCAGTTAGTGTTAGTTTGTCCTCACAAGATTATGCCATTCTTAATTCTTTTGTGCTGACATTTCTCTTGTGGCTTATTTTGTACAGTAAGTAGCTGTTTTCACTCTTTCCCCGCTGGTATGGCCCTAAAGAGGATTTGTAGTGCTATTTACAACCATATACTCACACAAGCATGCTATAATCCCCACAGGGTGATGTATGCTGGGGCACAGCATGACTGTACCTTCCTATAAGTTCTAATGTATTTGCACAGCAGTCTGGAGCTCAGTTCTTGTATACATGCAGTTGCCAGCTCAGTAATGATGAATTATGTGCACACAGGGAAGTCCAAGATTCTTGTCTAGGAAGAACCTCACCATTGAAAAAATGAACTTCAAGAGCCAGACAAACATATTAGTCTCAACAAAATTACTTGAATTCTACCCGAACTGTGTGAATGATTAAAATAAAGTAATAAACAACCAACAACAATCCTTACTTAAATGACTCCCTAAAAGTGAAGGTTATAATCAAATGGTGCCTTTCTAATCATGTACTGTAGTTAATCACTAAAGCAGATGGTAAAGGACACTCTTTGATATGAAGCCTAAAATATTTATTATGTTGCTTTTTAATGTCCATGTTGTAAAACATGCAGAGGAAATAAGAATAATCCTAGACAAAGTATGTCCAGTTACAAACCAAAAGCTCCATGTACTGGTGCACAGCTTTGCAGACATTATAAACAATATATGGTACACAACGTAATTCAGGTTTCTAGTGAGATTCTACACCCATTCTGGCCAACATAATACACTAAATGCACAGGTACTATTAATCACACAAAGCATAGCTGGCTTGAATAGCATGAGAGAAACTTCCATAGCCTTCTCTTAACAGAACAATGCCCCAGGTCACAGTTACAATGTAACTGTTACAATGTTACAATGTAACTGTGATGTATTGTACACTGGTAGAACTGGGTAGAACTGGGTGGAGGTGCAGTTCAATTCCACTTACCTTACAGTGCACATCTTTCAATTGTAAGGTTTCCCAATATTTTGGCCAGTGAGCATATACAGTACAGTAAGTTTAATTAATGAGCATTGCTAAAACACATATAAAAAGGTTTATAGAAAAATAAAAAGGCATTTACTTTTGTCTGGGCCACCTGAAAAGGTCAGATCAATGCAAGCATCGTGCCTTGTGTGTGATCTGACAGGCTAGGCAAAAAAGCATGCTTTCACTATATCAACCAGTTCTATCACAGGATCTCTGTTCCCGATTGATTGTGCTGTCTTAGTCTATGTGGCAAAATATGATCTCCTCCATGTCACAAACAGATGTGAATTTTGTGTAAAGGATCATAATGACTATTTGTGTTGGGTGGTTTGTAGCACAATCCCCAAACCCATCGACGTTTTGTGCATGAATTTGATAATGTAATGATTCAGAATCACTTGTACTTTTTTAAAGTTTTCCTGCTCATATGCCACTTTTGATACTTCACCACCTCTGTGCCTTGTTTCTGGAAGGTCTTTCTGCTCAGCAAGCCGAGGAGCCTGGCTGACTCAAGTTTCATGCAGATTGATTCAGAAGTAATTAACAGAATTTACTTTCATGGCCACAAGTGAAACCATCTTTTATTCTCTGTTGTCAATGGTATATTTAAATCATAAAAGAGGTCATTATTACTTCAGTTACTAAAGAGAAGTTTTAATTTCTTTTAGTCTTTGACTGTACAAGACTGCCTGCTTATGCCCATTATAAAGATAACATTTTTAACAAAAAACTAGAACATTTTTAGGCTAGAACCACATAGAAATGTCTACTAAAACAATATCCATTTCTGCTTGTTTGCTAGGTCCTTGCCAAACATTTTCTTCAGTTTAAATAGTAAAAGAAGCTTACAAAAATAAGGTAGGTTCCCCCTTTAAGATGTTACCCTTGCAATGGCATAAAAGATACATTTTCACCCAGTTCCCAAATGAATCAATTGTCTGGCACTTTTTTTAGAATAAAATGAACAGATACTATTTTGTAGCCAATTTACTGAAGGGAATGCAATGCCACTATGAAAAGACCCATATCTTTATCTTTATATTCCACAAATATCTTAACCTGAAATTTCTAACTGTTTTCAAATTTTGTACTTGAAGTGAAATCCAATTTTGCTATGTGCCCAGACATGCCTTACCACAATTCAGCTCATTACACTTCAGAAAACCTGTCACAACATATTAAGTAACACATATCAACAGAGTTCAAGAAAACCTCAAAACATTTTTCGGTAAGAACCCTATTGTTGTCTTCACACACTATGTGTCTGATCGTTACGTACAGAAACAGTGGTACAGGTTTAAAAAAAAGACATGGACATAAACAGTATGCTTCATGTCAGCCACATATAAAAAGTTGTAACAAATTTCAACTGTTGAAGCAAACAGTTTTTAGTGCTCAAAATAATTTTATCTTAGAATGGAAGCATTACAGTAATGTCATAAATGTCATAAAGCTTAGTAGGATCTGAAGCCTAAAAATCCTTGTACACAGTGACACACATCTTCCAAAGAACACAGAGCAACCCAGTCTGCAGCCGTACAGTTCTGGCTCATGATCTGTCAAGATATTCATATGCACTGAAATATACAGGGGGTGGACAAAAAAATGGAAACCCCTAATGCAAGAGGACTCATAGTTTGAAGTAACTCAATTTAAAAGGATTTTACATTCGTTTTATATTAATTTCTATACTAATTACAGTACCAACATGTCTCTGCTATAAATGATGTCCTAAAATCAATGTTTTAATATGTGAGTTTATAAAGCAGATGAGAGATCTAACACATTTTGAAAGAGGTCAAATACTTGATGCCTGAGTTGGAGGTGCATGAGTCACAAAAACAGCAAAATTACTTAATGCATTAAAGGAGAACAGTGTTAAAAATCACGACAGCAAACACTTAACAAAGGAAAACAGCATCCGTAAAGAGGAAAGGAGGATGCAAGTCAAAGCTCACTGACACAGATGGACACTTAGCAGGAAAGTTGTGAAAACCACAATCAATGGCCTCAAAAATGACCACAGAACTGAATCTAAGCCTCCGTGGTAGGGCTGCCATTTGGAAACTGCTTATAACCAATGCCAACACACAAGAAAGCACATTCTGGTGTAACGTGCACAAATCTGGGACATCTGAGCAGTGGAACAAAATAATATGGTCTGATGAGTCATCTTTTACTCGTTTTCCTACATCTGGTTGGGTTTACGTTTGGAGAAAACTAAAGGAAGCTGATTGTACCCAAATCTTACACATTGTGATGGCTCTGCTATGGTATGGGCAGCCATCTCGTGGGAGTCACTGGGTCCGATTATTACTCTGCATGGTAGAATCATGACCAAGGAAGACAAAGCCATCTTAGGCAACCAAGGGCTCCCTACGGTGCCAACATTGATGCCTCGTGATGTTCCCATACTCCAAGAAGAGAACGCCGCCATGCACACCGCTGAACGGATTCAAGAGTGGTTTCATGAACACTGAGATGAAGTCAAACACCCTCCATGGCCTCCCCAGTCACCAGATCTAAACATCATTCAACCTTTATGGGAAGTTCTGGAACAGAGTGTGGAGTAGATTTCCAACACCTACACCTCTGAAAAACTGGAGGCTTTCTTGAAGAATGGTCCAATACCCCACTAGAAACAAAACTCATATATTAGTATTCCAAGAAGGGGTGAAACTGATTTGAAGGCAAAGGGTGGTCTAACTTCTTATTAATTAAGAAATATTTAGATATTGTTTATTGTTTTTATTATTTTGGTCACCCCCTATATGTCTATATCTAATAATATCTACACCAGATATTATTTTTTAACGGCCATCTCGTTCACAGTGGCACGGTGGTGCAGTGGTTAACATGGGTTCAATTCCTAGAGTGCTATCTGCATGGAGTTTGTATGTTCTCCCCAAGTTCCTGTGGATTTTTCCAGTTTCCTCCCACAGTCCAAAGACAAACTGGTAGGTTAATTGGCTTCTAGGATTGGCCCTGTTGTGAGTGTGTGCTTGTCTGTGTCTGTGTGTGCCCTGTGATGGACTGGCATCCCATCCAGAGTGTACCCCACCTTGCCTGCAGGGATGGGCTCTGGCTCCTCTGAGACTCTTTATTGGATGAACTGGTTAGAAAATGGATGGATGGATTTCATACAGTACATGGCAATTTTCCTGTTTGTGGGGCTTATGGCTCCAAGGTGAACTAGTATAAGTACTATAAAGCTGAAGATTATTTACGCCTTATAGAAGCACGGATCTGAACATGTGCCGTGACGTGTGTTTGGTCCTAGTCCAGTCGTAGTTGACAACTAAGGGTCCTTCACTCATTTGGTTTACTGCCACCAACGTTCATTGATACACAGTTTCAGCGAGAGAACAATTTTGTCAGGGCTACTATGTATTTAGATCACCTTCACAAGTTCTTTTTTGCCCATCAAACATATGCTGCATGGAGTCATTCTGCCACCAGCACACCCAGACAATGCTATATGCCTTGTCCAGCTGAAGCACATGGCTCTTTTTAATGCCTGGGTCTAATCATAAAACACTCCCAAGATAATCCAATAAATCTCACAGAAATTAACACCCAGTTACCTGTGTCAGCATCAGTAATCTAATATACTTGTGAATTCCCATAGCACCTTTCCAAACACTTACAACAGCTTCCTTAAGGGATAGGAGGAAAAAATGTTCCATTCAGCAACAAGTCTCTGGAGCTTGACTTGCAGTCAGGAGAAAACTTTAACTTTACACAATACAACCACAAGTCCTGAAATCCAAACAGCTTCCGTTTTGAGTGAGTTTCTGGCACTAATGCAAAATTAGAAAGTATATTCTGTCAAACACTTTTTTCTGTGCAAAGCTCAAAACACACTTCAAATAGACTGGCATTAATGACAGACTTAATAACACTCTGAAAAGTTACAATTATCTGAAGACACAATAACTTCACATAGCCTTTGCTTATGAATTGACATCACAAGCCACACATAAAAAAATATAGCATGAAAGTTATTTTCTAAATAGACTTAGCTCAAAGATTTTAAAAAAAAAGTTTTTAGAATGTTTTAAAGTGCAACTAGCAACTACCCAAACCAACTATAGATGTCACCATGAAACTAATTAGCATAATCACTGTACATTAAGTCTGTAAAACCTTTAAAAAAGTTCACACTGAACAAGAGATAGTAGCATTTGTTACATTCATTCTTACAGTTTTATTATACTTTGCTTCTTTGTGCCTGGGAATCATGCAAAATTGATTTTTGACTCAATCTTAAAGTTTCCATTTAATGCAGCTGTGCTACACATTTATAGACACAGTGTACTCCCAAGAGAGACAGCTAACCATGATGAGGTTAAAGGCCAGTCAATAAACCAGCAGGGGAAACCCACAATATTTCCATCTGTTAGAACATTTTTTTACAAAAATATAGTAATATAATTTTGTCAAATTATTTACAATAACTTGATGGATAACTGAGTTAACGGAATAGAGTTTCATAGGGTAACCTACATCCTGACATTATTTCCTGCTTTGAACCACCGGTTTTACGCAAATATGACTTATAGAGATTGAAACACGCAAGCTAACACACTTAATGTAATGGAGATAACACCCCGCATATAGAATGGAAAACATATGAGCCTCTACGAAAACTAAACATGCTCTAGCAATTTGTCAGCCAAAAATGTTATTCCAGTGTTCACAAACTTTGGTACTAGTTTATACTACCCACAGAAATTCACCTAAATGTTATTATCATTATTAGTGTTGTAGATACTGTTTTAACCCACAGCTCAGCAGCAGAAAATTAAATACAACAAGCAGCAAAACATGAAAAAAACGAAAGTAAACCCACCCTACCTTAACAAAGAATCCAATGTACCTTGATCTGCAGTTGCTAATAAACAGTTTTACAAAAAGTTAATAATGCTTCCAGCAAAGAACAAAACGGTGTTTCACTTGACACAGAAAGACCTTGTCGTCTGGTCTTCTGTTCACTCTTTGCCCCACATAGCTTTAGAGCTTGTTAAAAATCCAGAATCCTAAGTTCAGCAATTGACTGGTATAATAAGTAGACCAGGAAGAAAGACAGAATAACAATAATAGCTACTCATTGCACCATAGCCAGTATCTTACTGGACACATGTAGCTTTGTGAATGGCAAGACACCCCAATGACTTCACGTCAGCAGGAGGTTATCAGTGGATTTACTTCTATTGTCGTTACAAGAACAGTAAACTTAAGCCTTTAATTAATGGCTCATTAGAGACTAAGGCCAGGCTCCTATGGATGTGGCTAAATTAGCATTAGATTAGTGTAAGCGGCTGTATGGGATCTTGAAATAGCAGTTGTGTATACCAGTAGCACAGTCCCTGCTTGAAAGACTTAACATATCCATGGCAACTGCAGACAACAAAAATGGAGGGTCTCTGGCTAGAATTTGCCATATTAAGAGCCCTGAAAACAAAGCATAGGAAACTCCTGAGTGTGAGTTTCTTTCAAGATCAATGTATGGAAACACCTTTATAAAATATGGACCAATGTAACAACACAACATGCCGTGAACCTGCACATGCACCAGCAAACAACTGATAGATCACCATCTGTGAAAATCACCCCAGCATGTAACATGCTGATAGAATTGCAATGTTTTAACATTCGACGATTAAAGTCATGTGACTAAATGCTAAAAAAAAAATGACTAAGTAACTATTTACAATTCACTTAATAAGCCAGGATCTGTGCTTGAGCAAAACTATTTTTAATACTATAAGAACAGTTTTCAAGTCTATGAGCAGTAGCAAAAAATAAGTTGGAGCAGTGAAGTCCAAAACTTTCTTTAGTATGTTTTTAAAAGACTGCTCTTCCACTTGAAAAGTCATGGCTGGATAGTTTGGGCCAGATCAAGCATCAAGTGCAGCATCCATATCACCCCGCAACTCCCAACTGGCAACCCAATGCACACTGGTGGTGGTGGAAGGGAGTCACCATTACCTGTAAAGCACTTTGAGTGGGGTGTCCAGAAAAGTGCTATATAAGTGTAAGAAATTATTATTAAGTGTCAAGACATAACTAATTTAATACCGTACACAAACAATGTATCTACATAACACCCTTACATTGTTAATACATGTGTTATTATGTTTCTGTTTGGGTTTTCTTTTGGAATCATCTTTTGTGTTAACTAGCATAAATTAGAAACTAGAAATGAAACGTTTAACAGATTTGAACAGAAATGTGATAGAAACACTGCATAGTACTGAAAAACTTCTGTTGCGTCACCAAAATATTATTTTTATGTAGTTATAAGAGGTATTATGCAAGAACATAACAAAGGTTACAAAAGAGAGGAGGCCATTCGGCCCGCCTAGCCTGTTGGGTGGGTAGCAGCAAATAGATCCAAAGATCACATCCCGTCATTTCTTGAAAGTAGCCGGGGTATCAGCTTAAAGGTATCAGTATCATGGCAGGGTAGCTGGTTTCATACTCTCACAACCCATGTATATTGTCTTCTCTTTCCTGAATGCTAGTAAATGGACTGAGAAAAAGACAAATAAGTTCAAAAACTCCCACATCAAATAATTATCAATCTGTTGTCAGCTAAAATAACTTACCTACAAGGCGGACAACCAGGTGTGCTTGTTTCCTTTCTTTCAAAGTGTTTTGGAATGTTATTTATAAGTGTAACAGAAATACCAGGTGGTTCCTGAGCCCCTCAGCCAGCAAGCTGAGGAGCTCACTCCACATACACAGTGAAGCAGATGTCACCGGATCAAGCCTGGGTCATCATGATAGTAAGCAAGTGTGACCTGGATTGTGGCTAGAAACAATGCAGCTGTGGTAAGTAGGGCTGGGGTCAGATGATCAGGGCTATCAGCTGCACCTCAGATCAACACTGACCCGAATGTGAGGCACTGTATGCTAGTAACATTGAAAGTTCAGCTGTGAGACACCTGAAGAAGGCTCTACAGCCAAAATGTTATGTTTCTTTTCTTCACTTTTAAGAACGGAATGAACCTTTACCTGTTCCTTGTATGTTAAAATACAAATGATTGTCTGGGTAGGCAGGTCAGAGGAGCTTGTAGCTTGTCTGCTTTTCTTCATTCTCCCTGCACAAGATAACTATGTTACCAACTACTAGCCTGATCTCACCAGATCCCTCAAGTTAAACTATTCCAGAGATCCTTTAAGATAAACAGTGCTACATACAGTCGATGTAATTACTAGTTCATTATTAGTTCAGAAATGTTATTGTGAGCAGAAATGTAATGAAACTAGTGGTAATTCCAGATTGGAATACTTGGCTGGGATACTATCTAGATTAATTGGAGTCTCTAAATTGTCACATACAGTATGTGCCCTGCAATCCTGCAACAGACTAGTGTTACATTAAGGGTGTATCCTGCCTTGCTCCCATTATCTGCTGGTAAGGTTCTGGCTCACTGGGACCCTTAAAACCCAGGACTAAGCAATTATTGAAAATGGATGGCTCAATACATATACTTTTGTTCCATGGGAACCGTTTCTGTATCACTAACTACCAGAAGAATCTTGTTAGATAAACAGTGGGAGGTAACATATTCTAAGCCTTTTATTGACCCAAAGCCTGGGTAACATATGGACTGTAAAGTAAACTGCTTAGGTCTAAATTGGTTTAAAGAAATACCTATAATTAGTTCCCATGCTGTAATATATAGGCATACACTATTTACAATATACTGCCTACAAAGTGAGACTCATAAGAATATTTTGATTTTACGGCACCTGCTCAGCAACACTCGAAGAAGCGGCTGCTTCTGTAGTATCTGGTAATCATTTCCACTGCCCTGGCCTACTCCATTCAAGCTTACCAGCCCACACCGGTGGAATCGAAATTAAGACATTACTCCTTCTTTGCGTGTGTTAATATTTGCACACATTTATCACTGTTAATAGCTAGCACTCTGCGATTCTGAAGATATGCACATCAGAAGAGCACCTTAATTGATTCAAACACTACATGTTCACTATCTTAGTGAAAAGCAATACGGTTATAAAGATTATCCTTAGCTCCATGCCTTGCAAAACTTTACAAAAATTAAAGTTTGACTCTTAAATGAAGGATTGCTAGGACTAGACGTTTGCTTTTCTTTCCATGATTTAAAAATATTTGTGCTAGTTAATAATCATTTCTTGGAAACTCATGCCTACATATTGTTTGAAATCAGTGAAATAATCTTTAGGTTTCTGCATACTTCAGAGAAGATTCTAAAAGAAAACTGCCTTCTAAAATACTGGCTTTGATTTTGACTGTCAAACCTAATGTAGACCTCAATAAACCGAGCAGATAGGGTGGGCCTCCCCTTCACCTCTGCTTCAGGCCCAGGGCACTAGTGTGCAGACACCCTGAAATGGAGACTGTGATTCACTGTTGTATATGTATGGCAAGTTCACAGAACTTCACAGAAAATCACCTAAGAAAATATATTTACAGTACAGCATCTTAACAATGATAGCAAAGAAACAAAAATGACTTTATTTCTGTTGTTTTTACTTCATGGAACCACAAACTTGATTGAATAACTGTTCTTAAAAGTATAAAATGTACAATGCAGTTATAAACTATTGAAATTATTTTAAAGTTCATTGGGATCATTTATGAAGTTTACTCACAGATCACTATATTTCTAGATCATTTCTAGATTTTTGCTGACATAACAAATACCTAAACTGAAAAACGGATCAATACAAACAGGCAATGGATATACATACACTGCCCAGGATAATCTTTAACATGGTTAAAGATTACCATACCATTTATGGTATTTCCAAACTATGACACAAATGTTTCATAAATTATAACAATGCTTTAATACCGTAGGTTTTGTGACTGAAATGTTGTTTTTGTTGGCATCTTTTACCTTGCTGTATTAAAATGTGAATTATGCAAAACAAAATACAATAATGCCCAGTATATATATATGGTATATAATTATAATTATAATTTAATTTCAAGACTGGGAATTGAACTGAAGCCTTCTTCAGCACACCTGAAGAAGGCTCCACGGCTGAAACGTTGTGTTCTCTTTCTTCTTTTTTTCAGCATGGAATAAACCTATTACTTGTTTCTATATATGGTATACAGTGGTGTGAAAAAGTGTTTGCCCCCTTCCTGATTTCTTATTTTTTTGCATGTTTGTCACACTGAAATGTTTCAGATCATCAAACAAATTGAAATATTAGACAAAGATAACACAAGTAAACACAAAATGCAGTTTTTAAATGAAGATTTTTATTATTAAGGGAAAAAAAAAATCCAAACCTACATGGCCCTGTGTGAAAAACTGATTTCCCCCCAAACCTAATAACTGGTTGGGCCACCCTTAGCAGCAACAACTGCAATCAAGCATTTGCAATAACTGGCAATGAGTCTTTTACAGCGCTGTGGAGGAATTTTGGCCCACTCATCTTTGCAGAATTGTTGTAATTCAGCCACATTGGAGGCTTTTCGAGCCTTAACCACTTTTTTAAGGTCATGCCACAACATCTCAATCGGATTCAGGTCAGGACTTTGACTAGGCCACTCCAAAGTCTTCATTTTGTTTCATTTTGTTTTTCTTAAGCCATTCAGAGGTGGACTTGCTGGTGTGTTTTGGATCATTGTCCTGCTGCAGAACCCAAGTGCGCTTCAGCTTGAGGTGGCCGGACATTCTCCTTCAGGATTTTTTGGTAGACAGCAGAATTCATGGTTCCATTTACCACAGCAAGTCTTCCAGGTCCTGAAGCAGCAAAACAGCCCCAGACCATCACACTACCACCACCATATTTTACTGCTGGTATGATGTTCCTTTTCTGAAATGCTGTGTTACTTTTACGCCAGATGTAATGGGACACACACCTTCAAAAAAGTTCAACTTTTGTCTCGTCAGTCCACAGAGTATTTTCCCAAAAGTCTTGGGGATCATCAAGATGTTTTCTGGCAAAACTGAGACGAGCCTTTATGTTCTTTTTGCTCAGCAGTGGTTTTCGTCTTGGAACTCTGCCATGCAGGCCATTTTTGCCCAGTCTCTTTCTTATGGTGGAGTCATGAACACTGACCTTAACTGAGGCAAGTGAAGCCTGCAGTTCTTTGGATGTTGTTGTGGGGTTTTTTCTGACCTCTTGGATGTTGTCGCTGCGCTCTTGGGGTAATTTTGGTCGGCCGGCCACTCCTGAGAAGGTTCACCACTGTTCCATGTCTTCGCCATTTGTGGATAATGGCTCTCACTGTGGTTCGCTGGAGTCCCAAAGCTTTAGAAATGGCTTTATAACCTTTTCCAGACTGATAAATCTCAATTACTCTGTTTCTCATTCGTTCCTGAATTTCTTTGGATCGCAGCATGATGTCTAGCTTTTGAGGATCTTTTGGTCTACTTCACTTTGTCAGGCAGGTCCTGTTTAAGTGATTTCTTGATTGAGAACAGGTGTGGCAGTAATCAGGCCTGGGTGTGGCTAGAGAAATTGAACTCAGCTTTCCAAAGATGTGATGAACCACAGTTGATTTATGTTTTTAACAGGGGGGGCAATCACTTTTTCACACAGGGCCATGTAGGTTTGGATTTGTTTTCCCTTAATAATAAAAACCTTCATTTAAAAACTGCATTTTGTGTTTACTTGTGTTATCTTTGTCTAATATTTCAATTTGTTTGATGATCTGAAACATTTCAGTGTGACAAACATGCAAAAAAATAAGAAATCAGGAAGCGGGCAAACACTTTTTCACACCACTGTATATGTGTTCTGATGTACTTACTGTATCAAAACATAAACACCACATAATAATTTATTTTTCTGTTGTACATTAGGAGGGCACATGGTTTTTCTGTGTGTGCTTAAAGACAGGGAGAGCGTGAAAAGAAACACACATAAAAGACACGCTTTGTGTAGTTAATCTATGGGAGGCATCACATGAAATCTAATGAAAGCTTATCTATACGAAGTGTCTGTTGACAGGATCCCACCCCTTCTGACAGCTACCACACAATCACATGGGTAAACCAAGGCTGTTATCCTTCAGTCTCATGATATCAAAAGGACGTTATCAAGACTGTGGGGACCTCGGGGAATTTCTTTCTAAAGTACCACCTTGTAGAAAAAGAAAATCACAAATACGCTGGAAGGGATGGCTGTTACTGTACTTTAGAACATCAACAGGGAAAGGCTGATTTTCCAATTGGAATTAAATACTGTATGTATTAACTGTGGGTTAAGCTTCTTCATGCTGGGGAGGACTCCCTGAACTGTGAATGTCCTGTTGCATTATTTTTTCATATTTTATGTATACTTTATGTATATTATGTATTTATGCAAGTATACTTATTGAATATGGCTCAAATTAAGGAAAGAGACTTCAAATCTCAATATCTAAGCATCTGTCACAAACAATGGCATCTTAACTACATACTGTAGCTCACAAAACATTTGATAGTTTAGAGATTTAAGCATGCTCCGAAACACTCCCGAATTAGCAGGAATGGTTATGATTGACTAAAACCCTATAGCTTAGTGATTATATGAGCATAATCCTTTAGAATATAATTTATCAAGCCTACTTCAAAGGAGATATGGTGTTTATTAGGTGTTAGTGCTTATAGAAATCTACACAAGACTACACTTACAATTACAAACGGAGTCTTACCAGAGCTCAGTCATGCATTACTAAATATGCAACTATATGCATTTTATTCTGGAAGTATTGACGTTATGTTACCTACAACATTTATTTATTCCCGTCTTACATATTTTTCACCTGATTGTGACTCAAATTCAAGCATTCACAGATGTAGTAACCAGAGCACACATAATATTTTCTAAATTAAAACTGATCAGGTGCAACTATGGATTTCTAAACTTGCAATTAAAGATGAAAAATGAATACAAACAACAAACTTCATAAGTAAATTACAGCACTACATTTTACACACCAGCAGAAAAAGATTATGTGCTAGAAAAATACATAGGCACTAGGCAACATTTCCCTACTGTACCCTACATACTATAATCACCTACCACTACCAAATATTGTGTTCAAATCTGTCTCCTCTCTATACAGTATATCTCAAAATGCATACCTCACAAAAGCTGAAACACAAAGTATCATTTTATTATGGAGAACTGTTTTGGACCGTTTTAGCTGTTTTTGCTGTTTATAGACGGTAAATGCTGAGAAATGTACACTATATGTAGAATAAACATACACCAAGGTAAGTCATTTTCTAATGTAAATTTTAGCTTTGATTAAAAAAAAACATTTCCCCATAATACATTTGAAAACCAATAAGTAAAAGATACCAGAAAAGAAGATTCTGACTTTGAAGAGAAGCATTCTTGCTCAAGAACATTTACAGTTTAAATAATAAACAGTACTTTAGAAAGACTTAATTTAACTTTAAAGGCAGATCTTGATCAAAGTCAAAAGAACATGTGTCCTGCTCTTTCTACAAGTATAGTTAACCGTCAGCTGTACATTGTATAACAACTCCATTTTAAACGTTTGCTTATTCAGCTCCCACAATAACCTATTTATTTCTGCCACTTAAGTAGCTCGTTTAAATGCAAATGACAAGGAACAGGTTCTGAGGAGTAAAAGGGACAGAACATTCAGTTGTGTGATTTTTCAGTCACCACCATTTCAGGTTAATTGCAGGTGAACGGGGTTCATTCAAGGTGCAACTCATGCAGCCTCTGTATGACAGTGAAATAGGCAGCTATAACGCAATACTGCATGACTGTGTGACAAAAGACATGTACTGTATATTGTTCCAATCATGTGGACTGAATCCGACTGGATTTCTTACCCATGTACCCATCATTACGCAGCTGTTTATAAACAACAGAAGACAGAACAGAAATAATAACACAAACAATGGTGTTGAGGACCAGATCAATACTCCAGGACCACCCACTGTACTGAGGAATGTATGTCCAAACTTCAACAGAGTCTATCTCAGACTCCTTTATCTACGGGTCCAGGATGTGATGAGGCCTATCACTGAAGTCAAACAGACTCAGTTGTAATAATGAGACAGCTGTTAAATACAGAAAAAACAGTCTTGAGGAAAGTCTTGAGCATACAGTATATAGCCTAGCATATTCCATGGCTCAGCTTGAAAAAGAACAACATAACACAATGCATTCCTAATGTCATTAGCGAACATTCTAAATGGATTCTAAATGTAATTAGTTTCCTCCACATAGCTATGTTAATACTCAATCTGCAAGCAAAGCTGTTTTGTTCCAGTTCTATATGGCAGGGAGAAAAATGCTGTACTTTATCGTCATGGAAGCATAATTCTACTCCTTAGCAACAGTTTTTAATGGATAGAAATTTGAAAGGCAGTTTTTCAAGCAGCCCTGCAGTTATCTGTAATTCTGACATAGCAGATAAAAGCTTAGATAAACAGAAACACAGCACTATAATTTTTCCAGAATTATTAAATTACTTCCCAAACTGTATTAAAAATGAAGAGAAAAATCTTTAATGCAAGAGATTTTCTGTGTTGTACCAGAAAAATGCTCATGCTAAATGTGTGGAAATCTAGGCATATCCCAGCAGTACATGGGTATAGGGTATATCGTTATAAGGTATACTGAAAGACTACACCCATACACTCAAACATACTTTATAGTGTTAATCCAAACCCATCTAGGAAGAAGCTGGCAATGGGAGTACCTGGAGAAAACTGGAGCCAAGATCCAAACTCCACTTAGCAACTCGGGAAAGGAGAACAGGGAGGCAGCAGCCCCAACCATCATGGTGCCATGCTACCCTCTGTTCAATTAGATGCAGTTATGAATAAACATTTTTACAAATTAAAGTGCACAACATTTTAGTGAGAGGAGGTATTATTACCTACTAATTTACGAGATTGACACTTTAATCCAAAGTGACTTGCATTTGTACCCATTTGTACTGCAGGGTATTTTATTGGAAAAACTTGGGTGAAATACTTGGCTTGAGGATAAAGTCCCAGTGGCTTGGATTTGAACACACAAATTTACAGTTACAAGACCAGAACCCTAATGACTACTCCACACAGGTGCCCGGTGCTGCCTTTTCCTTCAATCCATGAACTATGATATTGATGTCTCATATCAACTTCAAATTAGAAAATAAACCCATGCATTTTTTCTTCAATTGCTGTAGCCTTCTGCCTTCATGTTTCAGGTGTCCATGTCCATGAAACAGTAGAACCAATAAAGTACATTAACTTAGTTATCTGTGCTGGTTCATAAAAATGCTGATTCCTCTTACGACACATTGTAAGACATAACAGTAGGCTTTCTGAGTACCAAAACAAGCAAAGATTCACTCCAAGCCTCTGGTCAGAATGCACAAAGAGTACAGTGATCTGTTTATTTGCTGCTTCAAACTCCAGCAGAGATGGTCATGTCTCCATTATGCAATATCCTACACAAGACACCAGCTTGAGAACTGAACTTCAGACTCTAAAACATAAAACCACTGGGATTTTACATTCCAAGGGAAAAAAGTACAGTAAGAGTTACTATGGTAAAAGGGATTTGAAGACATTTTCAACACATACTGTGTAAAAGTATTAATGTACAACAAATAAATAGCTTTAGGTACAAAAACAGTACATAAGTGTGAGTTACATATAGTATATTCACAAGTTTGAGGACCTCTTAGGATCATGACAGATACCAAAATATACTAAGAAAACAAAAATAATAAGTGACACCTATTGAATGACTGTAGTAAATTAACCATCTATTGTAACAATGTACTAAACTATTTCAATTATTGAACAGAACCTCTGAGTGCTTTATAGCACAGAACCCTTAACTACTCTTTTATGAAGAGGTCAGAGGCCTCCAAAATAAAAAAAGTAGATTGTGTTACGTGTTTAGGCAGAGAGCTGCATGGTGTTTTAAATCTCTATCCACTTTATCAGATGCTATCCATATGTTTAATAAAACTCACTATAAATACATCTATCTCTTAGTGCCAGAGGCCTAGTGCATGTGATCTCCGCTTACTTAGTGCAACAAGTCTTTTTTAGTTGACTGAAAGTTAATGTGCCTTGTTTCTTACAGGTAAATGTTATAAAATTATGAACTGCGCACTTTACACTATGGGACCCACTCCTCTGTTTTGGAATATATCCTAACTGGAAACTGTGAACCACTTCAGTTTCCTACAGAGTTAGTACTATTTGCACTGTACACTAATATGCTATTTCTGATAACCTTTCGCCCTAAGACACAATTACAGCATTTGTGTAAGTTTTCATTAGTAAGCCATTTTCATTTCCAGTAAATGCTTGGTTTGCTTAATTGTGTGAAACAAAGAAAAATTAGTATGTTTAATATAGAGATAGAACTGTAGCATTGTCATCAATGTTCTTAGATGATTAAATTACTCGGGGTGATTCTCTTTCATCATAAAACAACATTGTCTGGTTACATCTCAGCAGTATATAACGATGAAGTTCTCCAGGTTAAAAAGAGAATAGGTCTTGGCAACAACATGCAAGACCATTCATTTTTGCAGAAATTGCTGATGAACAAGTCAAACATCAGGAGTTGAAGGTAAAGCGAAGAATTACTGCTCTAGAAAAGAATGGTTCCTGAGAGTCATGGGATTTATAGGTACCACAGTTGTAAATATTACCTTAGAAGAAATGTTTAAGTGGGTCCAATAAGCAAGTAATCAAAGTATTTCTGTAACAATGAGGGTGGGTTAAATGAAAATGACTTGATCCTGTATCCATTAAGGACCACATTCATAAGGTCTCTTTCATCAGATCAGATTAAGATCAGATCTTAATTCAAAAGAATAAATCAAGCAACACAACATACAGTAAATCCACCTCTTTATTTTAAACATCAGATGTCCAGTATTACCTAAACTGCAAAGTACATATTATTCTAAGTAGGCACCTAATAGATTCAATACAAATTCTTTTCCCAGTTTTAAGATCTGGATAAAAAGCAATTTCTTTCATCAGAGGTTAAATCAAAAATCAGAAATTCAGTGCTTATTTTTTTCAACTTTGCATGTATTATTAAGTCGACCTGATAATGCTAAGCTAGGTGCATATATTATGTGACACTCAATAAGTATCTGTAAATTCTAAGGTTTCTTTAAAAATCAATTTGTCTGAAAATAAATTTAAATAAAATTTAAATTTCTAAATAAAATCTTCTTGACTTTTTGATAGCATACTGCTTGTTAATGACACAAGTAATGTCTACATATATGAAAGAGAACATGTACTTGTCCTTTTCTTTTCTAGTTCCTTCTTAAAACATTCTTTGAAGAATTTCTTTGATATCAAAGGTTATGAACAAATACTTACAACAAAATAACATTTAAACATAATAGTTGGAATACAGAAAATAATAGAAAGTGTTCTTTCCTCCTCTCAGTGCAAAACATATACAGTAGCAGCAGTATATAGTAAAATGCTATTCAAAGTCATGCACATCTTTGGCCTGTTAAGACTTCTACTGTGTAATAATGTTGCAGCATGTCAATCCAATGTATGCAATCATTTGTGACTAATGAGTCATACAAAATAAACAGAAGCTGGTATGAAACATATTGTGCAGAACAGATGGAGCAAGATTCATTCCAGTCTATGCTCTAATGTAAAGTTCAGGCACTGAACATTCAAGTGTTTGTGAATGCCACAATAAAACACATACTGAATGTATTTTCTTTTCCCATTTGGCTGAATTCCTGCCTCCTTCTTAGATCTACGTATGCTACCACTGAGGGCTTGGATCTAGAATCTACTATTAGTGACAGAACGTGAAATTTGTACCTGATGGGTTCTAATATGTAACCACACATTCACATTCTTCTTCTTTACAGAGTTGTTTCAGAGTTGTTCAAACACATATACACAGCTCTTTAGATGACAAATTTTGCCGTATATTCTCTTGCATTTTTCTCTGTTTTGCTACGCTTTCAAGAGGAACTTGTCTTCCCCTCTCCCCTCAATTACTGCTTTGTAGTACTCAACAGGCTTTACCATCGAGGATGCAGCATCTCTATAGAAAAATTCACACTCTTCTTCAAATGTTCAACACCACCATAAATAAAAATGTGTATCAGCTATAGGTGCTACAAGATTTTTTGCTTGACTCAGCGTGGTTGAGTTTATTTTTGCCCCTGTCCCTGTCACGGTCACTGCAGAACAAGAGCCGGCACGCCCAGAGACTGGACATGTAGCATATTCACAAGCTAGGCACAGGAACAAGTCAGAAGTGCAATGCCTCAGCAGTGCAGACCAGCGAGAAACAATGTCCACTGAGTAGTAAACAACATGCAGGTAAGGGATCACTGATTACAGTAAAGAAGGAATGCCACTGAGCACAGCGCTTTGTCAATACACTTTTCTCAAGTGATCCCTTACCATGGAAATGCACTTCTAAAAATACTCAAGTTTGTTCACTTAGTTAATTACTCCTCTTAAGACTACAATAGAGTTCTGTTGGACTTGTAGACTTTAAACCTTTGATAAGACACAACAAACATTCTAATGATAAAAAAAATAAATTGGTTACTTACCCATCAGGATAAAAATCAATATGTGCCCATGAAGACTTCTATTCTAAACATTTATTAGCTGTTTAACTCACAAAAAATATATCACAAATTTACAGGAATTTAAACCAGTTTCAGCTAAGCCTACGCAGTCTCACTACCCAACACACTGATTCTGTAACCAGGCATTGGGCTAAATAAAATCTCAGCTTGACTTTTGTCAAGAATGTTGAAAGAACTTAGTCAGAAACTTCTGATAACACAGGCAACCAATCATTTCTTAACAGCATGCTGCACAGTTATTGCAATAATAAAGAGGCTGGGCTTTCCTGTTCTTTAGCGCCTTTCAATCATTTACTTTTTAATGCAATCTTTAGGGAGTCGCTTTCTTATCACCTGAGTGAAAGAGTAGAATATTGACAGAGCACAGCAATTCAGTACACTGTTAAAATGTCATTCTGAAGCCAAAGGTTAAACAATCCTGTTCAATTCTGGACTCTGATTATAATGGAAAATAGTGAAATGGCAAATACTAGATAGACCCACTTAAAAAAAGAGAATGGAAAAAAACACTCTGATGTAAACAACACTGGTTATGGAATGTTCTGTAGAAATTCCCATTGTCTGGAACCCTGTTGTTCACATTTGTGAACAGAGTATGTCATCAGGGTTAAATGTCTAACGTTATCTGAGGAATATATACAGTATTTCTTCACCGTCTTAAATCAGTAGGAGACGCCTCACAATACAACACACAACTAACATTGAACATCTCTAACAGATGTGTCATTGAAGCTGTGCTACACAACATAGAAAACAACGCAGAACCACCCTCAAGCTTTCCTTCAAACAAAGGCAATATTTTGCTGTCTCAGGTGCCATTGTACCTTTGTTTTGTTTTTTTCGGTTTTCTGAATGCTTTGTTCCAACTTTGTCTCTGACCAGAGAAGCTAGAGTGTGGTGTACCTTAGTCCCATTTCTATCATCTACATCACAAAAGCACATCAGTAAATTCCTCGAAAGTAATAAATTACACATCACCACATTACTTCAACATACAAGATGTGCTTATAAGTTTTATTTTTGCACTTTTTGTCAATTTAATTGATAAGGGGAATCCTCCTGTAGTGTCAGATGTCATAGGACAGACTAAAATACAGTCAACACAAGAATATTGCATTGCTACCATTACTTGTGATCAATAGCTTTTTTACTTATGATATACTGTACATTAAAATATTGCCAATTATTTTTCTTTGTTTACTATCACTGGACTGTAGTGTTCACCTTCTGCTCTAAAATTTTACTAGTTACAGTAATCAGGAGTCATTTTATTTAATTACCATTTGAACTCTGTGTACCATTAAAAGTTCTAAGTGTCTCCTAGGTAAAACATTTCAGCTTAGTTTGTAATCTTTTAATTTATTTGTATTGTTAGTTTATAGTTTGTGAAACTAAACTTGAACTAAAGCTGAAAGAGCACATAAAGAACAAAACTGCTGGTAGGCAAATTGGGCATGTACTGTATTTAATAGAGAGATTCAATTCATGCAAATATACTGTACAGCTACACTATATGAAAAAGTAAAAACAAAAGTAGAAAGAACATCAGTATTTGAAATAGTTTCTTGTACTTTCATGTCTGGAAGAGATGATGTTTTCCACTTTTACACAACAGTAGTAGAAAGAAGGGGATCACCCTACAGTAGCACTAACACATTATAACCAGAACCTTGGAAGGCATTAAAGCTAAGGTGCACCTTCCCTGTTTAAAAGGGAGCCAACACAATCAATTTCTGAGCAAGAACTTGAACTTGAACTTTATTGCCATATGTAACCGGTACTGGTACAATGGAATTCTTACTTACAGAAAGTCTCTCGATTGTTAAAACAAGTGTACAAACACAAAGTGCAGACAGTGCATCAAGACAATCTACAAACAGTAGACAATGTACAAGTAAACAAGTAAACAGCTTGAATGTAAACAATACAGACGTGTAAACAATGACTGGAGATGTGTAATAAATAAGAAATTATAATGAGGTAGATGGTGTAGGTGTGGTCCGAGGGGCATGGCTAAATGTGTTCACCAATCGCACTGCTTGTGGGTAGAAGCTATTGAAGACTCTAGTGGTTAGTGTCTGTATGCTCTTGTATCTCTTGCCTGAGGGCAGTGGGGTGAAGAGCTCATGCCCGGGGTGGTGACTATCCTCTGTGATGGTCAGAATTCTGCCACGGCAGCAGTCCACAGACCGCTGATGTAACAGATTTAACAAAACTTAACAGACGAAGAAAAGAACAGACCAAAAGGCATTACTGTGACTTTTTATAGAGGGTATCACAAGCTCTCTTTAATAAAAGGCACAGCCACTGTATTCTTATCAGTTTCTTTTCAAATGCTTCTCGCTGGCTGAGCATGTTTAAATGTCATTCTTAAATTTAAAAAAATCACCCTGCTGCTACTGACCGCTGATTGAAAGAAACCATCCTTGATCAAATTGGTTTGCACAGTTCCGCTAGGACAAACAAGTGGGATTAAAATCAGAATACATCAATGTAATCTTTCCAGATACAGTAAATAGGACCAAAAACTGTAATATGCCAGTTCTGTACAAATTTCTACAAATCAGGTATCCCAGGAAGTCCTGTAGCTGTAGCAGCTCAGATAGTCAGGTCTGAGCTGCTAAACCAGTTCCGACTCAGAGGAACATAAGTCAGCTTTTCACTGTTGCACAATACAACTTCACCCCCAACATTTCACCAACTGCTTAGGAAAACATTTAATAATTAGGACTTACAGTATACTGAAAATGAAGAGCAATGAAAGAAATATAATCTTGAAATGAGAGTGATAGGAAAGGTTCCCGTCTCACGTAAGATCTGTAGAAGAGACCCATACAGTAAGTCTGCTCTTTTAATGCCTTTTACAAAATGTTAAAAATGTGCTTATGTTTGGCCTTGAATTTTAGTAAAAGTTTAATTGTAAAATGTGTATTATTAATTCATAAGAACACCACATTGTAAACTGTTAACATCTTAACCCAAATCCAGGTAATGGTTTGAGCAGTCAACATGAAACTCTTACTTAATATAGAACCACCACGTACTGAAAATCAATTACTTGTAATTTGCTACGTTCATTTTTAATTGAAAATTAATTCATGAGCCATTTTTATTTGCCCTTTCCCTGACTGATACTAAAAGAAAATGACAAATATACATATCTTTCCAAGTTAATGAAACAGAAAATAACGTGAATAAAGTTATTTTTAGATAAACTTTATTTCAACTTCTCATTACCTCAAACAATAAATAGCTCCGGTTTCCTCCCACTTCCCAAAGACATGCTTGCTAGGCTGGCTGGCGTGTCTAAATTGCCCCTGTGCTCTCGTGTGTGTGTGTGCCCTGTGATGGACTGGCATCCTGTCCAGGGCGTATCCCGACTTGCCCCCAGGGTTCCCAGGACGGGCTCCAGGTCGCCACAGTCTTTACCCAGAATAAGGATGGATGGATACAGCAAATAAAACATACTGATAACCTTTGAATGCAGGGCTCAAACATACTGCCCTTAGAATAAGACCGTCACTGCTTCAATGACTGAGTGAGCCAATACTATGTTATATTCACACAATAATTTACATGAAACCCTATATGGTTGCCAAGCTGACAGCCTAACTTTAACCAGGTATCCAGCCAGGACATGAATACCCAACTTCTTACTGGATCACTGGTTGCTAGGCAACCATGTTCTTTCTATAACAAATTATTATGGAAAGGGTGTGGCAGCATCTGGTGGAAAATAGGCAGCTCCTGTAAGCGCCTTTGAAGAGATTCAGCTTTTAATAATGATTTAAATACAATCATTCAGATTTAGACAAGAGAGGGCACTATAAATACAAAAAGCCGATAATGACTTTCTAGAAACAGTTGTGTTGACACTCAATAAAAACCTAAGAAGAGAACAAAACTCATAGTGAACATAGTGAACTCATATTGAATTCTAACCAAATTAAGACCAGTTTTAAAAGACATTCTTTTTGTATCCTAAAAGCCCTAGTATTTAACTTTTAAGTTTAAAGTATTGTTGATTTTAATAACAAAATAAAATATTTTTCTATCTATACCATAAAACCTATACCACCAGGACGAGGACTGGTTTTTGCCCCAGGCAGTCACCTAAGCCAAGGGCCGGCTCCGTATACCACACAGATACAGTTTCCAAGCACCTCTGAAGCAACTCCAACGCTATTCAGTTAGGCACCTGAGGAATGATTCCCCTATCAGACACAAACCTGCAACATTTTCCCTGACTGAACTGTACAGATCATGTTGCTTCCGGGACAGGCAGTGTATAGTCTACAGCTGCTATTTGTAAACAAAGATCACAAGGGATACACAATTCTCGGTACTCTACTTTCGATTTTATGTAAAGATCTTGCTTTTCTTGCAGAGCCACAGCAAACAGGAAAAAGAACAAAGAGGTATGTCCAACCACAATCCTTCCAGAAATAAGGCTATGAATAGAGTACAAAGAGCAAAACAACACTAGACATGAGGTCAGAGGAAACTTCTTCAATAGCACCACACTCAGCCAAACTGACAAAATCTCTAAGGGACACAGAGATGTGTTCCCTATGAGTTTACCAATATGCACAGGGCTGACTGGCTCCATTTTAGAAAGATAAAATACAAAAACCTCACACTGATAAACTCCTGGACTGGTTTTACATTCAAATATATTGTTCCAGCCCAGTTACCACCAATCAATGCTTTTATTTATGCAATTAAGACTTGTATTTCATGATGGGCACATATGACTCACAGGAGGCAAATCAGAACACCAGACTAACAGTACAGTCCTACACTTCCAAATGTCAGCATAGACACCTACTGTAAAACTGAAAACTAAATCCAAGCTAAGTATGACTAAAGAAGGTGGTAACTGAGCGGATTGAGGTATTATCTAATTTTAAGTATTTTACTGAAAAAACAAAGTAAAGAGGACTGCAATTCATGGTGCAAATGCCAGGTTATATAAACAGGGCTCACAATTATATTTTTGTGCTTTATCACTGAATCCAATTTCACTTCTAAAATTCATATGAGCCCCTCATACTCCTTGCTATTCAAGGTACAGTATTTAAAATATTTTACAGTAGAGTAAAATATAATGAAAGAGACTAAAAGATGACAGATTCCACCATAAGTTACTGTACTTACAGTACAAGCCTATATTTGCACAAATGTTAAGACTGCTCAGATGGTCAAAAAATATGTTTTTTCTCTGAAAAAGTTCAGAAACAGAAGTTCAGAACTTGCTTTTTTTACCAAGAGTTTGAACATTGTGAGTTAAACAATATTTGTTGCATGAAAGGAATATAAGGAAATCAAGTTAAACTAAATGTGTAAAAATGCAAAGGGAAGTCATTAATTTCTATGAATTATTTTTAAAAAATGAATACATTTTATTTGTGATGATGAACTGGATTATGTATCAGTGCACAAGGAGAACCAAATATTAAATGAATGTAAAAGGTTTAGCTAATATTTTTTATAATGTGCACATTCAAGTTAAACTAATATAAATTTACCCATAATTGTGAAATCTATTATAACAGTTAAAAAAGATGAGTCTTCACTTAAAATGGCTTTTTAATCTTTTTTATTCCTCTTTAATTTAGTTTATTTGTTTGAACAAATGATGTTGATTGCCTTATGGCAAAACCATCATGATGGTTTGCAATATGTTTTAATCATTAGACTGTTATTTTATGAAGCAAACAATAGAAGATGAAAGAAATGAGAGCACAGAACATTCTTACTGTAGATTCATTTTCCTTCTGAATGCTGTTACTTTAGAGTCAATGCATTTATTAAGTCTGATAGGAGACTACAATTTTGGAGACTTGTGACTTTGAGTGTAATTGTGTGCAGTAAAAATTAAACTTGGCTAGTGATAATAATCATCACTGTTATTAAATAACGTTATTACGTATGTGCAATGACTGGGCCTTAAGGGCAAAATAAACCCAGAAGCCACCTTGCAATCAATCTGTTAATTAGTTGCTACAGAAATGAGATGAACATATTAATAACAAAGTGTTGTCATTAGAGACTTTCTCCTGAGTGCTAATTATCTAGTTAACTGCGTAGACTAAACTAAGTGCTTGTGACAAGAGGACTCTATTAGAGTCTAATGGATAAATAGCAGAGAACCTGTGAAAAAGTCAGAGTTAACTGTAAATCAGTTAGTATGCAGAGTACAACAAAGGTTACAAATGAGAGGTCCATCTAGCCTGTTTGGATATAAGTTACTAAAACTTAGGATCTCACCCTGCCATTTATATAAAGAAGCCAGTGAATCAGCTTCGACAATATGGTTGGGTAGCTTGTTCCATATTACTGCAACTCTTTGTGAACAGAAATGTCTCCTGTTCTCAATTTTGAGTAAACCTTCATATAGTCTTCACTTATATGTCCCTGTTCATGTTTCACTGTTTAATCTGAAAAAGACCACTGGGACTCGAATGCTACATCTCTAGAAACAGAACTGTACTATTACGCTTTGTCTTTTCAGAACTATGTTTTCTGCCACTCAACATTATACAACCCCCCGGGCACACACAGTGAAAATGTGACCCTGCCTAAACCCCTGGAATCTTGATTTCCACACCCCTGACCTGCATTGTGCAGGTACAGTACATCAGAGTGATTGCAGAAAAAAGCATTAAACATGTTTCTAACATCCACACAAACTGTCAACACAATTTCTTTTGTTTAGGTCTTTAATTTCAACTCTCTAGAGGTAATAAAAGTTTCCTGCACTACAGAATGCTCAGTTCGCGCAAAGACAGAAAAAACATCTCGCACACACAGAACGTTTCTCCTCCCCAGGAAGGGAACACTTTTCACCGCAAAACAAAGAAAATCACCCATTTTTAAACAGAATAAGCCCGATGAGTGCCAACTGTTAACTTCAGGTAGTACATCAATTGTGTGATGGATTTTAACAAATTTTTTGTATTTTCATCTCATTTCCAAAACTGTCGATAAATAATACAAAGGGGCCCAAAAGCATCCATAGTTTAGAGTGTCGGGAGTGTTGTCTGACTTGCAATCATGTTTTTTGACAAACTAGCAGCTGTCTATTTTCCTAAACAACATTTTTTGTTGGAAGCCACTAAACAAACATGCTGCTGTCCTCCAGTACAGTTAACCTCCAAAACCAGTAGCAAGTCCATTTAGAGTGAAGATCACAATTCATTACGCACTTCGACTTCTCCCTTCCTTTCAGCTACCCACCTTGTCATCAACACCCTTTGCAAACTGCACCACGCATGTTTGTATTGGCAAGATCGCGTTTTTTGAATCAGCAGACATTTTTTTTTTGCATTTTACAAATTTACAGATAGTACTAACACTGGATCTTTACCGGAATTACTGTAAATGGCAAACCAGTTTTAAAAAGTAAAACACAAGAAGACCTATCAGTGTCACAAGGTTGTCTACATTATATGCTTTAGGAATTGCAGCTACTCTGATATCTGTTACACTTGGCTTCAACAGTCAATCAGAGCCATCGCCCAGCAACTTCAGATTTTGCTAGGAAAACTCATGTGGCTGTTTCCAGGACCTCTGAATTGAGAAATGCTATTCTATTTTTGTTTTCAGTTTCGCTGTGTTCTGTGACCTGGCAAAAGTCAACCTAAAGTGAAAAAGTGATTCTAAACAGAAAGAAAATATTTACAAAAACCAAGAAATGGTTAAGCTCTCAAGCATTAAAATTTGGCAATCATTGTGTTTACTTTAAGTTTATAGTTTTGAAAGCACAACTAGGCTAGGTTACAGCAGTTTCACACATCAAAGGGTGGAAGTCACGCAAACTGTCAGTTTTTATACCCAACACTGATAATGAAAATACTCAGAAAAGTGCCATTTAAAGTGCTAGGAGATTTTTTGGATAGTTGCAGGTATATAAAAGCGCCTGAAGACACCTGAAGAAGACTCCACAGCCGAAATGTTGTGTCTCTTTTCCTTTCAGCCCGCAATTAACCTTTACATGTTCCTTTGCAGGCTTCGCATGCTAAGGCAGCTACCTACTTGATATCATCAATACCTATTCAATATCCTCGGAACCCAGATTAAATGTAAAAAATGTGCAAATTCAAATCTGAGAAGGGGGAAATAAAATGTAAGGGGACATGAAACCAATCAGAATTTGGTCTGTAAGGTTCATAAAGAAATACTAACCACAATGCTAAACTTAAAGATCCATGTCCCACACATAAGAACACAAAACAAACAAGAGGCCTTTTGGCCCATCTGGTAGTCAGTAGCTTATTGATCCAAAGATACCAGATGTTTCATATAAAAACCCTAAGTATCAGCTTGGAATTATGGTAAGGGGCTAAGTGTGAATAAAACTCATCACTTATACTATACTTTGTCTACCAATTTTCCAAAAATTATTTAAGGGCTCCTGATATTTTATTTCTTGAACACCCTGTTGATTTACACTGTGTGTTGATTGCTACACACAGTGATGACATCAATCTTCAGTGCAGGGTGCAAGGTGAGCATTTAACTTCAGATTGACTTCTGCCAGATCACACAGTAGCTGGAAAGGAAAGATGCCTGAAGACACCTGAGAAAGGCTCCACAGTCGAAACACTGTATCTCTTTTCTTTTCAGCATGGAATAAACCTCGACCTGTTCCACTGCAGCCTACACATACTGGCACAGCTACTGCACCTACAGTACTTGATATTATCTACCTCCTTGATATTAAATGCAGGGTGTGCATTTTGCTAAAGGTCACCGTTTAACTTTAGACTGACTTTTGCCAGATCAGAGTTGGAAAGGAAGGCTTTTAAAAATGACTAGCTTTTCCAAACTCCGAGACCCAAGGTGAATTTATCTTACAAAAGTTGAGATGGTCAGGTAAATAAAAAGGCCCCAGGTACTGAACGTGCCATATGAATGCTGACCCTTATTATTATTCTTTAAACAGATGAAAATAATCTAAAATAATTAGACTGAGGCATTGTGGTAGAGGGTTAAATTAAAAACAAAACTATAAATTTCTAAAATTGGGAGCAAATTAAAAGACTTTCTCCAGATCCAGTTTCTCAGGGCAGCTGCTAGTCAGTCCTAGTTTACTGTGGCAAATCTAAACACTTCTTGTTTCTATAACTGACTTGTATCAATTATGTCTCTACATGCTGCCAATGAAGAGCTGGGAGTGCTAAAATAGTAAGATCAGTTGGGACATCATTTAAAAAAATCCCAAAATACTTATGTGGAATGCATGAAGTTTATTTAACTAACAGAAGTTTCCACATTAAGGTCATGCACAGGTCATGCACAGAGTCAAAGCACAGATAAAAACGTCAGGCTACAAAAATGTTTTAAAAGAATACATGCTTGAAATTGAGGCATATTATATGATGAAGTCTTTGGTCTTGATGTTTTAATAAGGACACTAAATGACAGCTATAAAATGAAAGACATTCTCCACACAAAGTTTTATGATGGAGCGATCAGCAGCTCTTTAAATATTACTGATTCTGCTTCTTCATTAGTGTTAGCATTCTGTGCCATCTGTTCCCTTTATTTCAGGGGTGTTCAATCCTGGTCTTGGAACGATGGTGTGTCTATGAGGTTTCATTCCAACTCGGCTCTTAATGAGCTGAACCAGCTGGTTTCTGCCTTCACTGGACTGTTTTAACAGCTTCTTCCAGCTCTTCAGGTGCTGCTGCTGCTGCTCTAAAATTGCTGGGAAAACCTGCAGACACACCAGACATTCAGGAGCAGTACTGGACACCCCAGCTTTATTTGGGTTTGGAGCTCCGATTTTAATTATTAAAAAACACAAAAATGTCTTAAGTCGGGTGAGTGCACCATCAATTTGCTTACTGCAGCGTCTGCTTTATCTACGAATGACATCACTCTCAGTCAACACCCCTCCCCCTCAAAAAAAAAACATCCTCTATTTCATATCATACACCTTCCAAACAATAGCATGGATGCCTCTGAGGTAGGATGTGTAAACAGATTCTTCTTAAAGTAATCACAATTTGTATATATTTTAGGCATCGGAAATGACAAACAGAAAGTAGAAAAAGAGCCAGAACACTGAAGCTAACACTAGAAACTGTTAAGATAACTTTTCTAACAAGAATTGAGGAAGAATACAAATGAATTCAGTAAGGTCACGTTGACTCAAGCTGTACAATAGTAAGCATGGCACACCCTGAGAGAGTCACGTACTGTACAAACACACTGTAATAACTATTTGCTAACTGGCACAGTAAAGAGAAATTAATGTCCAAGAGAAACAGAAGAGCAATAGACCCTGAGTGGATAGAATGAAAAGGGTTTTTTTCTTCCAACCTGAATTAATATCTAGTTAACAACCAACAAAAGGTACAGTGATGCCTGAAACTTTGGGACATCAGCTGGCCACACAAAGCAATGACTTTTCTTTTAATGTGGAGTCATATTCATTGGTAATTTTATCAGTAGTAATAATCAGAAAAAATATACACATTGCATATTTAAATTACATACCTTGTAGATTACAAACATTCAGTTTCTAATATGCAATGAGGACTGTTCTAAGGCATACCATTTATTAGCTTGATGACTGTTGTGAGAATGATATTATTCCAGCTGATGTGTTACATGAATCTCTATTAATGCTAATGACTAAATGTAAAACCTGGAAACCTCATTAACACCATATACATGTTCAACTGTTATACCAGCTTATGCTTATTACTTATAGCTTATTTGTAAGCTTATCAGAAAGTATTGGAAGGTTAATTTTAATTCTATGTGAGAGGCATCTCAAATCTGTATATTACTGAAAACTAATTTCTCTATCACTCAAGTGCACGTCACCTCACACTGGTCAGCTCCATTGGACACTCTTAGTATAGACTGATATTGAATGAAATGACTCCTGGGATAAAGCTGAAACTACATGCTATGATTTTTCAACAGCAAATGGGAGACACTATCATAGACAAATGTTTATAAGGTTGAATGTTATTGTAGGTTAATTTTTGAAGAGTCGCCATTTCACCATTGTGCTGTATTGCTGCTTCAGTAAGTGGACTGAAGCGTTTGAATTAACAGCTAGACTTTGGCTAATGCTCTGTTAATATTTGTGCTTCTGCAGACCCTTAAGACTCATAATTGTTTTTAAGTCATTCAGACCCTATATATTTGTATCCAGTGAACTTTGGAAAAAGTGTCATTCAGACCACTAGCACAAGACCTACAAAAATGCAATCTGCAGTCAACTCTACATAAAACCTGGGAAAACAGCTCATAAGAAGATAATGGAAAATTGAACAGTTATCCAAATGTTGTGCTGCTCTCATCCAAACCATTCTGTTTTATGAAAACTGATGTTGAATTACATTCAACACAATTTGTGTCACCTTTTGGTATAAAAGTTCATACTGTATAAACCATGCTGCAGTATGTTATATTTTACATGTGTAGAGTTAGAGTACATCATTACTGACAATTGTTAATGTTTATCCCAACTTGAATACAATTATTTTGACAAGAACACATTATACATTAGGACTTTCATATTTCTTGTGCTGCCCATAAAACTCCAAAGAACCACTTTTTAATTAAAAGGTCATCTAAGCTAATTTCTTCCTATGAAAAAATTAATTAGGTACAGGATACTAATGAGGAACTCCCCATCACATATTTAGATAAATACTTCTTTCCTTTATAAGATTATATCACCAAACAGTAAGACATTTTTAAAAAGGTGATTTAATTTTTATAAAAGCTCTGGTATTCAAAGAATTTATTTTTAACTAAAAAGACCAATAAAATCAGCATATCAGAAAAAAAACAGAAACAATACAATGCCAGTTGTCACTATGGATGAAGCAAAAGCATCCAGAAGCATCCTATTATACTGTGGACTAAAAGCGATAATACTTCAAAAACATATTAAAAGCACATGCAAAGCAGTGTCACTTCATATTAATTTCAGTGTACTTATCAAGAACATCTAGACATTAAAACCACTTAAAACATGAATCGTCTGACCAAGCAAGCTATGAACTATATTACAGTTCTTCACCCACTTTTTAGTGAAATGTTTCAGGGTTTTTGATTAATATTCTCTAAACTGGATTGAGACCTACCAGAGGCCAGTAGATTTATACTTAAAAAAACAAGGGAAGAAAACTAATGGGACACTTGTGACATTTCATACTCTCTAAAAGAACTGTCAACTACACAGAAATAAAAAATAACTTTGGTAGACAGTGGAGTTTTTTTTTCCTAGTCTAGTGTCTAACAAACAGTAATCTTCAGCCCACCATTGGAATTTCACATGCCTCTGGTGGTTATCACAGATGTTTGATTTAATATCAAGGAGCAGTGCCACAGAGGAAGTTTTTTTTTTTTAATGTAACAACTGTTACACCTTTGGGACATACAGGAAAGCATTGTGTATACTGAAAAAAGAAAGTTTAAAAAGTGATCGTGTTAATATTTATTATCTCTAAAAGAAGCAAACTAGTGCACTTGTGAGTTAGTTATTAAATACTGGCTTGACAATAATCTATTTACTAAATATGTAGTAATTGCATGTAGCATGTGTAGTAATTAAACACCCCCAATTAAATCAACAACAATAAAATAATAATGTGCAGCAGATCGACAGTAGGACAAACCCATATTCATAAATGCACACTTTCTTCTCATACCATCATTTAAAGACAGCTGAGCAATGATGTGAGCCTCCTTTCAATCAGTTAAACAACCATAGCACTCAATTATTTGGCACCATACTGTGCGTTCAATTTGTTCAGTCTAAAGCAGAGATGGTAGCAGGACCGCCCTATTCAAAAAACGACTACGCTGTATATGGTTGTACGTGGTTATCAAATGGAATGTTATCATATCAGTTTCAATGTTCATTGATAACAATAATATCTATTCTTGACAGTTTGGGGAACACCGCGCTTCAACACAAAGAACGTCTTATTTTACATCTATAAAAAAGCTACTTTTGCCTACGGGTTCTTACAATTAACGTTTCCTCTATTTTGGTTTTAATAAAGCATCCTTTGTTGGCTTTAAATGGAACCTTTCATGGTCTCGGTATTAATAGGTTTTGTATAACACGAGTTAGGAATGGGGAAAAAAGCGCAGACTGTTGTCGAAACTGTTATGGCAACCGAGCCAGGCGAGTAGTCAGGATACAGGTGTGGCGTTTCTATATACTAACCCTTAGATATCAGGTTGCCCTGGAGGTACAGTATACAGTAGCAAGCCC
This sequence comes from Atractosteus spatula, assembly GCF_055471065.1. Taxonomy (NCBI): domain Eukaryota; kingdom Metazoa; phylum Chordata; class Actinopteri; order Semionotiformes; family Lepisosteidae; genus Atractosteus; species Atractosteus spatula. The sequence continues at coordinate 31,924,962 of NC_142713.1, read as the reverse complement.
TTGAGGAACACTTTTTTCCACCACACTACATCGCTAAATGTAACGTTTTTAAATACGCACATTTTGTTTGGTTCACCTTTGGCAAACTACAATCTTAGCCTTTTCTAACAATGGACTGAAGCAGTAAAACACGATAACAACAGCAGACGTGAGCTTTAGCACAATAGTACAATCTACAAGCTCACTAAGATCTTACTTTTGTTATGGAAAACGAAGATGAAAGTACTTATAATATAACAAACGGTATAATAAAATCGACTAAAGAATCTTACGCCATATATCTCTATTAACAATTAAATACAAATTGGCTTAGTTTTTTCCCCCACATTTAACCTCTGCTTTCACGACTTTTGCGCTCCATGATTCTTCTGACACGCCAAAAGATGAACACAAAGCTTAGAAGGTACTGCAAATAAAACAGCAGCTTCAGACGCAGAGTAAAACAAAAAAAATCTTACCTTACCTGTTTCAGGATAAGGACGGACGCACTTCCCCCAAGCAGGCAAGTGTTACCGCATGGCACAATGTGTCACATAAGCAGAACAGAGGAGAACTGGAGAGCTTGCAGCAGGGCACAGGGTAGCTGACCTCCTATAAAAGAATCAAAAAGATGTATCCGGAGAGGACATAAACCACAGAAAACCTACAAAAAGTTAGCAACAGTTTCCGAAAACAGGGAAAATTTACCCAGGTAGCTAGTGATGTTCAAATAAACTCAGTGACGTCCCTGTGTGTTTTGTTGAGTTTTTTCCTGAAGGGTCCGCCTCACCTCTCCCGTTAAGCACAAATTGCGCCCTCAAGTGGTGTGAAGAACATCGAGAATGTATTAAATCGTATGTCAGGATTTCGATTCTAACCTCGATTATCGACTTCGTTTCTCGAGAGTAGAACACTATAGTAATTTCTGTTTTATATCCATTGTGTCCTATTGTTCTCGAGAGTACAACATGAACGCTTGTTTCTAATGATGATGAAGAACACTGCTGCTAAAGTAAATTTAAAAAATACAAACCCTGACAACTGCTAATTTCTTGAAACTTTTAAATTCATGAAGTTACAGTATATCTCTTGAAACGCATATGTGACACTTTGGAAACAATACATAGTATTAAACGGTTCATAGGTTTTGATATGATTTTCTAAATCTTATAACCCTTCTGCTAATATCATAGAGATCAAACGTTCATGAATAAAGGATGTTGGCACTTCATTTAGATTAGGATTGGGTTATTGCCACTTGTTGGTTAGTCATCAGTGTGTTCTAGAATGTAGCCACTGCAGTATGGTTACATGGTTTACATGGTTAATTTTGAATAATAAAAAAGAAATACAGCATGTTTCAGGAATTCTGAGCTACTGTATGTCACCAAAGATGGACAAGGTAAAAACAGTGTGTGTCACAAATAAAAGCACAAGACAAAATGGTTGTGTATTTTTGCAATGTTATTGCTTTTAATCACATACGAACAAATGAAAAGCCTTGTTACAATGTGTTAACAAAGAGAAGAGAACCTTATTTTTCTAAAGTTTTTATAAACCTTGTGTACTAGGAGCTCAGTTGGCCCTGAACATATTACAGAGGACAGTGTCACCTCCTAGGAGCCTAGACAGTGGTGAATGTTCTGCATCTGGAGACATAGCTTCCTGAAGGGGAATCTACTCTCTTTAGACAGCACCTGAAAGCTGAGATTTAGTTGCAGGGGAAGCTGACCACCACACATTAAATCTGCACTTTAACATACTCACTGGCAAAAATATCGCACTGGAGGGGTATGGCTCATCTTGACCAGGATGGGAACCACTGTCTTACAATATTTTCTTCATTTTCCCTTTTTAACCCCTACATGCTCCTCTGCACTCCTCCAAAATTCACAATCTCTTTGACACCTCTCTCTCTAACTTACTTCCACCTCCTACCAGCCCCCTGACTTCTACTTGCTCTTTTTGACCCCTCTCAGATTCTGAATCAGATACCCTGCTCCACACCTACAAACACATCACCTCTATCCTTGGATCCGTCCCTACTACCGCCTCCAGGCTATCGGTCCCTCTTCCCTTACCTTCTTCTCTGCTCTTCTTAATACCTCGCCCTTCTCTGCCCTTTAAGTAGGCAAATGTCACAACATTCTTAAAAAGGCTCAACCTTGATCCCTCTAGCCTTCAGAACTATTGACTCATTCCTTGCTTCCTTTTCCCTCCAAAGCTCTCAAGTAAGCAGCTCGCTGCCAGATTTCTGTCTGCCTATCATCCCACTCCCTGCTTGATCCCCTCCCATCTGGATCTCAACCTGTTCACTCCACAGAGACTGCTCTTCACTAACACTGTACTCTCAACTTGTCTCCTACATGGTTCCCTATCTTAACCCTGTATTGATTGTTCTGTCCTTTAAATCCACTAATGACTTTTTCCTCCTCTCATCTCCCACCAGGTTTGGTATCTCTGGCTCCGGTCTGACCAGTATTTCCTCCTATTTCTTCAATCACACTTACCAGATTTCCTGGCTTGGATCACTCTCTACCACACAATATCTTTGGAGTTTCCAAAAGCTCAGTCTTGGGACCCATTTTCTCTCTATATCTGCTCCCTAGGTCAACAATTTCATTTCATGGCTTCTGCCAACATTTCCATGTTGATAATTATTGAATTTTCTTTTCTTTTACTACTTCTTCCCTTAACACTACCTTGTGTATCTGGTCTCTCAGTCACCTTATCTTGCATGCGATAAAATAATCTCAGACACTTGTTCTGACTCCAACTTTCTTTTTTGCCCTGTTTCTCATCTTCCCTGAACCTCCCTCTGAATCCCCCATCCTCTTTTCCTGCCCTTTGCAGTCCAAATCTTCCTGAGCAGCTTTTAGCTGTACAGTACCTGCCTTACCCTAATAATTACTCTGCTACACAGCAGCTGGAACTGCAACTCTTTCCTGAATGGATTCCTGCTTTCATGATACTTCCCTACCTGCTCATACACAATTTGGCTGCTTTATTCTTTTCCCTCCCCTGCCACTCCCTGCCACACTTACTGTACATACTGTACATTTGTAAAAGTGTACTTACTTCTCTCTCATTTACTCTGCTCTTATCTAGCTGCACTCCCTCATCACTCAAAAGTCTCCGACTAAACAGACCACTATTTTTCCATTGCTGGAGTCTACTGTTTCTTCACATCCACACCTCAATGATGGAACAAAGCAATAACATTCACAATTCTGATCCACAATTTACAATGACAGAATACATTCTGCTGCTCTAGAGTGATCTGTTCAACCAGAACCTGTTCTTCTCCCAGCTTTACTGCATCTTCTTCCACTGCACAAGACTCCAGCCTGGTGTTTTGTGCCTGGTGTCTGGAGCTGGATCCTGATAATATTTCATTTCTATTACCTGTATTAAAACTTTTATGTATTTAATTGGTTGTTTAAGACACGCACGGTTATAAATTTCTCACTTAGACAGCAAAATGCAGTGTGTCAAGAACAAACCACTATCTGGGAGATTACAATTCATGGCACCTTCCCTTGATCAACAGACACATCATCATGATACCTTAACTGCTCTCTGACAGTCCACTGTATTGGAAATGTCCTGGGACCTCACCTGCTGCCCCTCTATGGACTTATCGTGATGTGACAACATACCAGCAGGACAACACACATCCTTAAGTAAATTAATCCTGAAGACAAAAATGTTAATAGACATAATGATTTTGCCCATATCCTGTCAGTACCCTTTCTAAATAAAAATGTAATTTTCCAGATAACTCTGTGAATTAGTTGCAGTTATAAGTGGTCTGTTTTGATGCCTGGTTTAGACAAAGACTGCATGTGATCTTTGAGTGCCATCTCAGAACTCATCTTTTAATGCTGCACCTGTGATTCCTAAACCCTGTCTCCCCTGATACCTTCAATTCATCACCAGCACTGCAGTTTGATGTTTTTTATGGAATGTTTTTACATACAAAATTCAGTTGGTTAGAAATTTAGAAACCAAAAGGCTATTCCATACTGCCACCTAGAGTATAGGACAGTACAGTTCAGCTGTTTTCATATGCTTTAAAGTAGGGATTGTTGTTTGAACATCAACTATTGTTTAAACACTATTCAAAACAGAAAATTAAGAAAAAAGTTGAACCTGCTAGCAAACTATAATTTAGGACTGTATTAGTGAAGTGAGCTGAAAAACATAATCACATAGTTCCAAATATAGTTCAGGTGGGTAGCTGCGTCAGCATGCGTAGGCTGCAAAGGAACAAGTAATAGGTTTATTCCATGCTGAAAAAAAGAAGAAAGAAAACACAACGTTTCGGCCGTGGAGCCTTCTTCAGGTGTGAGAGAGACAGGGCAGTAGGCAAAGGTAAAGTATTGGGAGAACAAAGGTAGGGAGGGAGGAGGAGTGAGAGGCGGGAGCAGGGGACAGAAAGAGAGGCCAATCAAGAGGTGTGAAGTCAGAATGGGTGCAGAGAGGTGTGAAATGAAACTTCCAATGAATGGAGAAAATTTAAAAGAACAGTAGTCTGTCGTTAAGAGAAGGGAGAATGTGTGATCCTAGCTGCAGAATAATTTTGGTTTCAGTGGTCTTTCTGATGTATGAGTTCGGAAAACCATCTTTGAGAACACAGACAGAGAGATTAGAGTGGTCGTGGCCGTCAGAGGTGAAATGAGAAACAATGGGCTTGGAGAGATCTTTAGTCTTCACAGCCCTGACGTGTTCTCTGAAGCGGTCTCTGAGTCTCCTTCCTGTTTCTCCAATGTAGACGGCTGGGCATTTACTGCAAGAGATACAGTAAATAAGGTTGCTGGAGGTACAAGATGCTGTCTGGGTGATCCGGAATTGTCCTGAGGGGCCTTGAATGAGTGTGGTGGTGGATGTGTACTTGCAGGTGATACAGCGAGCTCTGTTGCAAGCATATTTCCAAATATGCTCTGTTTCAGCACACTCCCAGAACCTATGTACTGTAGGCACATACCAGGTATGTGCTGAAGGTATCTTGCAAAGATGGCAAAAAAATAATTGTCATCTGTGTATAATGTTGTGCATGTATTATACAAGCATATTTAAAGTGGATTAGATGATGCGTTAGATTTTTTAGGGAAGAAAAATTAACTTAATCAATCAGGACTACCATCCTGGAAAAGTTAAAAATTAAACTCTTACAATTTGCAAAGTATAGTGGTCAATACTTTGATCTGATGGTTCAAAGAGTTTTAGGGTCCATAAATAATTTCTTTCAGTACAATTGCATTGCTTTAAACTACAGTTTTTCATAATATATTTGTTTGAATAGGTCAAATAACTTCTTCAGAGCTTGAACAGATGGCAAATGAGGATCTCAACACATTAAACACAACACCCAGATGCAAGTGAAATTCCAGGTTGGTTCCTGCTTTTATTGAGCAGTGAAGGGATCCATTCACCAACAAAACAAAAAGAAACATGTTTTAATGTGCACAAATAAAGATCTGGCTAAATCAAGACCTCATTGAACTACAAGTCAGTACCTTATTATAGTACAAATAAACTGCTTACACAGCACACACATTCAACCAAAGAGTGTACAGTATTTGTGACTATTCTACCAATAGACCATTCCCTCTGTCAATCAAGATAAGACAAACTATGACTGATATATCTCATATATATGTGTTATATGTATGTACTGCTTCATCTATAATGTGCAGATTTAAAAATTACACAGAACAGCATTGAAAGACACCTGTATAGAAACAGTTACCCTGTATTTGCAATGAGCTGTTTTAACAAATGGTTCTTTGGCAGCCTCTAGTGGCGAACAGTTTGTCATTGCATTCCCTGCTCAATTTAGCTGGGATAATCTGACACAGTACCCAAGTAATACACCTATTTTCCAACTTTATTCATGTAACACATTCATGTGTTCTCACAGTCTTTAAAAACGTATACAATTGTTACAGTTTATACAAGGGTTATGCTGACATTTAGCCATGTCTGTTTCATATTTAAAACAATTCTAGGAGCTTGAGGCGTTGCAGAGCAGACTTGTGCAGTACTTCTTTCAAAAGGTCAGGTGTTGGTAGGCAATCTGTCAAAGTCAAAGAAAACATGATAATAGACAAGACATAAAGTGTTTTTTTGTTTGTATAAATGTATAAAAACATGCTGAAGGAATAAGTCTACTATATTTGTTTTCAAAATCATATGGTGTTTTTGTTTTTAGTTCGCATCAAATACATTTAAATCATATTTTCAAGGCTATAATTCTGTACAAGGGCAAGAAAAGGGAGTACAGTAGTGCTTCCAGTTTGTAAAACAGACAGGGAGCTTGAACTAACCAACACTGGGATTTGTTCTGACTGGACATAGCTTATTGTTCAAACTGAATTCATCATAACATTAAAATTGACATCTTAACACAAAGTGATCTACAATCACTTTTTTAGGGTTTGTTTTTTAACAAAGCTTTGCGTGTTGGTTTTCAGCCACATCATTTCTAAAGATGAGATTTTATAATGGTTAAATTTACTGGTGCTCTGTCTGGTTAGATTATGCAACACTGACTGAACATGATTATTAGGAAAACAATATGAACATGAGCATTCAGAGGAAGAACAGTATTTCAGTGTCTGTGTTATATTAGTTTTGCTTTATAAAATAACACTCTAGACTGAATTTAAATTCATTCATAAAATAAAGCAAAGTGCACTTGGATTGAAGTTACCTTTCTCTTTCACAACCACTTCTGCAGTAAAGGTAGCTTTACATTTAAAGCCTCCACCTGTTACTGGATCATCTTCATATTTAGGAATTGGAAGGTTATCCTTCTGGAACCATTCCTGGATGCGGTTTTTCAAGGGCATTTTGTTAGATATGTCTGAAATCATAAACAGTATGTATTTATATGAGTATTTCTTTAGATTGTTTTTGCTTCTAATAAAATGAAGTTACAATAATATATCAAAAGTCTCTAAATGATATATTTGGACTCACAGTTAAGTTCCAAGAAGTTACAGGCATAGGAGCCAGATAATTCTTCAGGTACAGTATAAATAGAGTACATGTATGGCACACTAATGCAGTAATAGCACGTTTGTCAATCTTTTCTCTTTAAGAGGCTTTGTATCAGAATAAAATCATATTCTTCCCAATTTTATAACTAATGTCATTTTAGGATGTTATGAATATTTTCCTGTTTTAGTAATTTAGTCTTTGAATTGCCAATAAGGAGAAGCATTTCATAACACATTATTTTCCTAAATCGTTCTCATCATAAAAATGAAAAAAGCAAGTGCAGTTCTCATGGGGGTTAACTGAGCACTCTGAATTACGCTGGATTGAAGCTTCAAAATTATTTACACAAAGATATTCTAAACAACACTAAAACAGTAAGTCTTTTTATTATGTAGTATTTCTCACCTGATACATTCAACCCCAGCACACTTGCGAGCCTTTCACAGACTTCTTTCTGAGCTAACTTCTTAGATGGGTGTGTTTGCTTTGTGCATATAGTAAAGTCCCTGAAAGAAAAAACTACACCCCCAGAATACAAGTCATACGATGATTCTTCATACTGGCAGTCATTCCTCAGATGTCTCTCTAGTATTTCCACGTAACTTTCAGCTGCACCCTTGGCATTGTCATTTGTATCCCATTTCAAGATGGGTGCCAGCTTGGCAAATGCATTCTTTGCTGCATCTTCTTTGGCCATTTTTCCTTCTTTACCTATAAAAGTGTATGAAATTCCAGTTATTGTATCTTGACTTACAGTAATGGTATTATGTTAATCCTCTTCAGTCCTCTTCATTGTTAGCTAATATTGTAAGCAATAAATCAAAATTGCACTGTCTTGCTGTTTGACATGATCTTTCTGGTTTTCATGGAACATTTTCCTTAATCTCATAGCTGTTTAGTATCATAATAAAACCAGCTAGGTCACAGTGGCACAGAGCTAATTTCATAAAATATTTAGTTGCCAAGTACAACAATTTTGAAATAGTATTTAAGTTTTTTTACTAACATTTAAATTAGAACAATGTTTAAGTAAAATTTGAAATACTCTTCTGAAAGTATATTGTATTAAAAAAAATTCAGTTATGTAACTTTTGTCAAAGGTGTTATATAACTCAGATTCATTTATGTTTAGATTCTATGCTATTAGACCACAGTTGAAAAAGATTACTGGAATCAACCATTTATGAACACATACCATAACCTTTAAATGAGAAGTTCATAGAAAACTCAAGACAGCACATCAATTCATTGTCCTTTCTCTTCCAAGTTTCTTGTGGGTGTGGTAGTTGTTTTCTTTCAAATAGATTTTTTATTTCATCTCTAGTTTCAATTCTATCTGTGAGATGAAAGAAAGCATTAAATAGGCAACAAACACTAATTGATCTAGTTGCTTAATTAAACATCAACCAGAGCAAAGATGTGAAATGGAAGTACAGTACCTAGGGTTTAATTCCCCTGTCCAACACATTCTCTATCCTTGAACTCCATACTGTTTGTATAGGCTATAGTGACTAGATGCTATAGCTAGAAGCCATATCACTCTGCAACTCACAACTGGCAACCCACTGAAGCTAAGCAGGTGTGAGCCTGGTCAGTACCTGGATGAGAGACCTCCTGGGAAAAACTAAGGTTGCTGCTGGAAGAGGTGTTAGTGAGGCCAGCAGGGGGCACTAACCCTGTGGTCCATGTGGGTCCTAAAGCCACAGTATAGTGATGGGGACACTATACTGTAAACAGGCACCGTCCTTCAGATGACAAGTAAAACCGAGGTCCTGACAGTCTGTGGTCATTAAAAATCCCAGGGCGTTTCTTGAAAAGAGTAGGGGTGTAATCATGGCCTCCTAATAATCCCCATCTATGAATTGGCTTCATTACTCTGCTCTCCTCCTCACTGATAGCTGATGTGGGGTGAGTGTTCTGGCACACTATGGCTGCCGTCGCATCATCCAGGTGGATGCTGCACATTGGTGGTGGTGGAGGAGAGTCCCCATTACCTGTAAAGCGCTTTGAGTGGAGTGTCCAGAAAAAGCGCTATATAAGTGTAAGCAATTATTATTATTTCTGTTTTCCTCCTCAGATGCAATCAATAGGTATAGCTTATTAGTACTTAAAGAAAAATAGATAGAGAGATAGAGGAGTTTATTTATGTACTGTACAGTCCTGGATGCGTACATTGGGATTCTTATTAATGCCGATTTTTTAAGGACATGCATCAGACAATACCACACAATGCAGACAATACATTACAAAATAGATACTTTACATCATATATTACACAAATAGAAATAGTGACAGTGAAATTTATCTGGAATCTCAGTTTTGATAGAATGAGGAATTTTCCAGCAGGAAAGCCTTGACTTTCCATAAATCTTCCATAAATACATTAATACTCGTGCTAGAAATATCTTCACAGAAGATGTAAGTCATTTTAACATGGAATAAAATGTTCTCACTTTGCCACTGATGTGATTAATTTGATTAATTTATTGATTCATATTTTGAGTCAAATTATGTTTGTGACGTAATAACTATTCAGTTTTCTTTGAAAATGGTGGAAACAAAGGTCTCTTTCAAAATAAACCAAAAATATTAAATTCTTCTTTGCATAATTTCAAGGTGGTATGACTTTTTCTTGGTAATTTTGGTAATTAGATTTATTTTTTTTGTTTCACACCAAGATCAAACATTATAATGCAACAGTAGAATGGTTATTCAATTTAAATTAGTATTCAATTTAAATAAACTCTTAGCTCCACTAAGCATTAGTGAAAGAAAACATGCTACTGTTTTACAAATCTCAAAAGGATGTCTTTCTATGTCTTTTCAACATATGCGTCACATTCTGAATGTATGTTACCCTTTGCTGTTCAATGTTTGATATGGTCTGTCACTGTAAAAATAATAAGTTAATAGTCTTGTGTTGGATATGAACCAATTTATCCAGAACTTCTTTAACAAGTTCCGCTCCAATTACCAGTGCTCCTAAACAGATTTTTGGTGAAACCAAATTTGTAGTCCAAATTCAATACAGTATTGGTGGGCACTTAAAAGCAGAAACGGTAGACACAATTTTCAAAATGCCAGCATTTCTAAAGCATAACTTTATGACAACTTTATTACCTTCTTACCTGAGATTTGGCCAAGATCATACAACGTCCTGCCTAGAGTCTTGTACGATGTATTGAGTGCTTCCTCTTCTGTGGCACACCATTCCAGAGATTCTAACATGATGTTTTTTTTACTGATAATTACAGATGATGCATATCCTTCACAACTAGTGTATGTAAAGTTTTTTTGAATATTGTGTTTTGCCAAAGCTGCAGTCAGTTCTAAAATAAAATGAAAAATCCAGTTAACACATTTATTTAAAACAGTATCTTTACAAAGAATTGAATCATACAATATAATCTGCTGAAACATATTGTTCAGTATTATCATTCAATAAAATTCCCATCAATCCATTTATGTTCAACCACTTTATCCAATACAGGATCTCGGGGGAGCTTGAGCTTATCTCGGCAAGTACTGGGCTCATTCCAGGATACAACTTGGATGGGGTGACAGCCCATTGCAGGGCAAACACAGGCAGAAAAACAGACACACACTCATATCAGGGACAGTTTTCTGAGAAGCTAATTAATCTACCAGAATGTCTTTGGACTGTGGGAGAAAAATGGAGGACCCAGAGGAAACCACCGTGAACACAAAGAGAACATACAGTACAAAGATCCATGCAGATAGAATCCCAGTTCCTGAGTTAAACCCAGGGTGCCAGAGCTACAATGCAGTAATGCTAACCACGGTGCCACTGTGATGCCCCTTCAATAAAACAGTGGAATGGTTATGCGAGAAACCCTAACTTAAAAAGCCTAACAGACCCTGAGCACCTTAAAATGAACAATTTGTTTGGCAAAATCTCCTCTAATACACACAAAACATTGATACTTAAAAGTCAAGTCATCAGCTAACGCCATCAAACCCCTAATACTCCACACATTCCTTTAATCTCACTGAATGTGTGAGAATGTGTCTTCTAATCTTTCTCCAATTATCTAATTAATCTTCACACAAAGATCTTTTACAAATATCAGAGGCCTAAAATGGCCTCTAGGGGCACGTTGACAGTAATCTCAGTTTCTTTCGACCAGGCATGTCACAAATAATTACAACAAGTAGAATTTTCACTAGGAATGACAAGCTCCATGAAGTTTTCATACAGCACAAACAAGGAAACCCACCACATTTGTTTGTGCTCCATTTGTTCTGGTTTGAGCCACTGAAAGTAGCGTCTGTCCTGCTTTTGTTCCCAAGATATAGCACATTCTTTTTTGGGGGGAGCCACCTGATTCTTGTCACCATTGTAGGGAGTGGCGAAGTGATCATTGAGTGTCGTCAACTATTAATTAAGGGTATTGAAAGATTTTTGGAGAGGTTTAGTTGGAGTAAATGTGGCTAAACCCGCTTGGCTGAGGACTAACCTCCTGGCCCCAGGACGAGGAGTGTCCAAGGGGTAGCTGCAAAGGTGGAAATGGAAATGGAAATGAGGGTGGGATGAACAACAAGCATGTGAGGGAGGGAAACTAATTACATATAGTGTTTATAATGTTTTAGATGACTAAATGGTGTCAGGAGTGATTACGGATTACTCACAGCTGAGGCTGGAACTTGGCTAGTGTCATCCCTCCTGAACTTTAATTAAAAACTTTCTTTAATCATGGTGCAGCACAGTGGCACAGCGATACGCATTGCTGCGTCACAGCACTGGGGTCTTTTCCTGTTCCTGGGGTACTACTGTAGCTGTGTGGAGTTTGTATAGTGTATTCTCCCCAAATTCATTCCTCTGGGTACTCCTGTTTTATCCCACAGTCCAAAGGCACATTGGTAAGTTAACTAGCTTCTGGGAAAACTGAACCTGGTGTGAGTGTGTGCTTTCTTGTACAGTATCTGTGGCATCCCAGCCTTGTACCAATTACTCCTGGCATAGGCTTCAGCTCCCCAGATCCTTAATTGGAGAAAGAGGTTACAAAAAGGATAGATCATTTTAATCATAGTAATAGTTGTGGTATACTGTACCTTCAACAGTTTTTGGTCTCTCTTCATCCTCAGTTATATAACATGAAATGGGGAGCATGTTTTTTATTGGGACAGGATTATCACTTCTACGGTCTGTTTTGTTTGAGGGTGATCCTTGAAGTAAAAACAAAAACATTTTAAATTAATTTCATCACTACTAAAACTGAGCAAATGATGTCTGACTGAGAGACAGGACTCTGTATAAGACAGTATTCTGATTGAAGTGTTTATCAGTGGCGGCTCATAAGGGAAGGGTGAAGTTATTTTATGGGGATTTCAAATTATTTTTCCCTTGATACACTTATTATAGCGGATAATTAAAACAGGGTGGAAAATGTTATGTTCATTTTTAAGATTACATTCCCTGCCTTTTCGTTAATTTTCACAGGTTGTTTCTGTACTACTACTTTAACAGTTTGTGTGTTTTTTTAATTATCTGCTATGTTAAGATATGTTCAAAGGGGAAACAATGAGATATCTCCTTCAAGTACAGTATGTACAGTAGCTCCATCAGCATGCGTAAGCTGCAAAGGAACAAGTAAAGGTTTATTCCATGCTGAAAAGAAACACAATGTTTCGGCTGGGGATATCTCCTTCATATGCTTTCCCCTTCCTATCAAGAGCAGCAACATTTCTTTAGCAATACTGTTGACTGTTCGTTAGCGTCTAATCTGATATGAACAAGATTTACATTTCTACAGCACAGATGGAAAACACCACCAGACCTTTTGCACTCAATCTTACCTAGGGTAGCTCTTATGGAACCATGAATAATATACTCAGCTGGAGACTCATAAAAATATAAAATTATTACTAGCAGACATGTGTTGTGATTACCAGGGATAGTTTGGTTTGTAATTTAACTTTATTTCTTGGAGTGTGGGCACAGGGGTGATGTCCACACACTGTGAAATACCTTTAAACTTTATTTAAACAATATACTGTATAACTAGCGCCAGCATATAAAATACACTGGGATCTGGACCCAAGGGTCTTATAATTAAAAATAATTGCTTACACTTACAGTATATAGTAGTTTTCTGGACACTCCACTTAAAGCACTTTACAGGTAATGGGGACTCCTCTCCACCACCACCAATGTGCAGCACTTACTCCTGACTTCTGTGCTAGATGTGCTTTTGTTGCTTTTCTTTACCTCACAATACACAAGCAAATCGGACGCAATGTCTTTTTTGTATTTTAATAAGTTAAAACATATATTTTAGTGTACAACATGAACATACTATGGTTGACAAATTCCACAAAGTCAAGACACAAAACATAATGACTTTTAAAATGGTAAAAGAGCAACCTACCATAGATACACCTGGTGCTGTAAGAGGGGAGGGTCTGGCCTTTTTCCTGAACAAGTTCCTGCAGTGCTCCCTTGTAGTTTTTCTTAAGTATGGTAGGATTAGAGTCATTCCAGAGGAGCAGGGGTCTCAGCTTTTGCAGAGCTGACCAAGCCACCTGTTGTTCCGCAGAAGTTTTTGAAGCTGCACTCTCTGGAATACAGAGATCACAAAGCTGCATTAATGTCCTCTACACTCCCTCAAATAACAAAGGCTGAAAGGCTGGAAGTATCGCTAAGGATACCAGTCATCCTGGTTTCTCACTTTTCTCCCCCCTTCTCTCTGGTAAGCATTGTAGGAGCATAAAGGCACGTACATCCAGGTTCAGACACAGATCCTTCCCACAAGCTGTTAGATTACTGAACTCTACACCTACCACTGGCTCACACTGATGTTTGTATGTTATTTAACTTGTTGTTGTTTCTGCTGCTCTTCTGTGTTTATGTTTTTGATGATTCTTTAATGTTTTTGCATTGCAGCAAACATGCAAATAAGCATTTCATTGCACTTGTCCATGTGACAAATAAACTGAACTGAATTGTTGCTATCATACCATTTTGCTCTTTCTCAGTAATTACCTGACTGTGGAAAGAATAAAAAAAATATTTAGAAATCTTTCAACTCCAGTCCAAGTGAAATATCAGACTATAGCACCATAGTATCCATCACATTGGAACTCCCATGAGACAGGTCAGCTTATCTTCATTGGGGCAGACAAACACCAAATGGTGTTTGGTGTTTGTCCAGGTGTTTTTGCACCCTGTTAAATCCACCTTAGATATTCAGTCTTTACAAATCTGGCTTACTTGCCTCAGACATTAAATTTTGCTAAACAAAGTCAGAAAAAACTGAAATTGCTTTAATCAGAAAAGTAAGGTTTTGAATTTGACTTCTGTGGAACTACAGTACATGGGAATGCAACTTTGTAATGAAAACAACAAGGAATTAGGATTTCCTGAAACCAGGAGCATTCTGTTATGATGCAGATGTATACTTGACACAGCCTTGGAAGTGATTAGTCAGAATCCAAGTGCGAGGGATTGGAGAGTTCCCAACTGTAGGTGTAATTGTTGGGAACTGTAGAGAGACCCAACTATAAAGGGGTTGAGCATTCCGATACAGCTGAGGGAAAGTGATGAGTAATTATTAAAGGGAGTAACTGGAAGGCAGTGCTTAAAAAGCAGCCATTATGGAAAACATGGAGCCTGGCTCCGGAACCAAGAGATTGGGACATCGAGTCGGTCTTCTGGAAGTGCTCCTGGAACTGGAATGAGTGGATTTATCACAGGCTGAGACCAGGCCAAAGGATAAGCCCACAAGATGGTTGGGTCCAGTGCAGGACTCCAGGGGAAAAACAGAAATATTTTCAGAATGTGAACATTAATTATTATTGAGTCCTAACTTATATACTCATTATACAGTAGTTTAACATTATTATAGCTGAAGAAAAATAGAAAATATTAAATTATTCTTACCTTCATCTTCAAAAGATAAAGGTGTATTGAGAATTAACTGGCATTTGTATTTGTTTGCAACTTTAATTATCTTTTCTTGCACACTGTCTTTTCCCAAGCATTCAAAGACTCTGGCCTTAGAAGCAGACAGCTCTTAAAGGAAAACATAATTATTGTCACAAAGTGCACATTCCTACACAATTTCAAAACAGAAGTTATCATACATAATTAATGATTCTTTAAGGTAAATATTCGCACAAGAATATTGATGTTTGTTCTGTAGGCTTAATAGATTGCAATATATTTCTTTTCTTCTTAAAATATCAGAATGATCCTACCCCAGCAATGCAGCATGAAAGAAGCTTATTTTAGTTTAAGCTTTATTTTGCATTAGTTGGACTTTATAGAGATCAAAGAATGTTTTTTGAGGTACAAGTATGAGTTCTCTTCAACACTTTCTTGATTTATATGCTTATAAACTGAGAGTCAGTCCTGTAATTCATGTTGTCATGTGGATGCAAAACTAATTTTTATTAAACTTTTTTTGTCACTTTTTTTTAACTGCTTGAGATGTGTTAGATGGCATTGTAGAAGCCAGGCTGACCAAGCTCTAATATGCCTGTACTGAGCCCTCCAGATATTCTCCTGATGAAAAACAAACAAAAATATTATATATGAAAAAATATTTACTGTTAAATGCTTAATGTGATTTGATTAAAGAAATCAAAATATTATTATACTGCACTCACATCAGCATTAAATAGAACAAAAGTCATATTTGTCATAAATCATTAAAGTTAAAAAAATATGAAAATCACAGTTATTCACACCCTTGTATTTATTATTTTGTAAACTCTCCTATGGCAGGAATTACACTATCAAGACAGCTCCTTTAGTATGCTGTGAAGTTCTGAGGAGTGATCTTAAACAGTTTATCCATGAATTTCTCTACGATTGTGGGAACGTTTGGCTTCCATGTGTAAATTGTTTTCTTGAGTTCACACCCCCAATGTTCAGTTTTAATGAGGTCTGGAGATGCCCAGTCGAGAACATTTAATGCGTAGTTGGGTAAATTTTGTCAATCTGGATTAATTCTTTGGATCATTGTAATACTGGAATGTCCATTATTGGCCTGGCTTCTCGAATGAGGGAACCAAGTGTCTGACCAAAATGTCAGTGAAAATGTTCATGATTCCCCCTCTCCTAACAAAGTCTCTAGGACCTTTAAATACCAATCATATTTCTGAGATGCATGAACAAAAAGGTGGTTGATTCCAGTTGTCATTAGACGTAGAAAGTCAGCACATTTTGTACTTCATGCTCAAAAGAGGTTTGTTCCAAGAAGCATTCAACATGCCTGATTCTTGCAGGTGATGTTCTATACATTATGTATCCTGAAGATGCCAGCTTGTGTTGGAGATCATCAGCTCTCACCTTTGGAATAAGGGTTACCTCATGAACTACTTGCTTCACAAAACATACATCCTCTTCCTGGCAGGGTTGCCACCCACTATACACAGTAGACTTAAATGTCTTAATAATGGACATTACAGTTGAAAACTCTGTATTGTCAGAGCTCTCAGGCCTTAACCACAATGATGCATGCTACTCCTGAATGTCTGCCGTGTGTTAACTCCTTTCATACCCTAGGAAAACAGGAAACCTGTGGAGGCCTCTGTGTAGCTCCAGAGGATTCCATTACACTTCCAAAGAACAGATCTTAAATAGGAACTTGGGCAGCATGGTGGCGCAGTGGTTAGCTTGGCTGCCTCGCAGTGCTGGGATCCTGAGATTAGTTCAGGACCTAGAGTATTATGTATATGGGGTTTAATATGTTCTCCCCATATTCATTAAGGTTTCCTCTAGGGGCTCCAATTTTCTCCCACAGTCTAAAAATATACCGGTAGGTTAATTGGGAAATTGGCACTAGATCTGAGTGTATGCATGTCTGTGTTTGTGTTTGCCCTTTGAATGGACTGGTGTCCCATCCTCAGTGTACCGTAAACAGTAAGATATTTTTGTTGACCAACAACTAGGCATCAGGAAAAGCAAGTAATGAAGAGAGAAGCATTTGACAGGACAAGATTTTACTATTGGGCAAATAATGGACTGTATGTGGGAAAACTAATCAAAAATTCACAGTGAACCAGGACTGATATAGCTTCATAAATTGAGAGCATTTTGGGGGGTTGAAAAATATAGAAGAAAAAAGTTTCCTACAACAAAAAACTTTCAAAGTTTCAATCAGAAAAGTGGTTTATGCTGCCACATAGCCACAGCTGCTAAAGCATGAAGAGAAGAATGAGGAACTAAATAATAATGGACATTTCACAACCCAGCCTGAAACTACTCAGACTTTCTTCGAGAGCCGCTACAGTACATTGTTATCTACAGTGCAGATATATAACAAACTTGCTTCAGTACATTTTCAGCATGTCTAAAGCAAAATTTAAGATGTGATCTTGTCAGAGCCATAAAAAAGAACTTAGAGTTAAAAATGATTGACTAATCTTTGTGGGACAAAATTATACACACGGATAAACTACTTTGTATGACATAATTATAAACACTAATAAATATGTAATTCATTTAGGTAAGTGACTAAATTATTCCCTCTTCATGATGCATATTGCTCAACAATACCTTCTTAATAAAATAAAAACACTCACGTGACCTATCCATTGCTGAATTCAGGACTAAATCCAGTTTTTTGTAAGCTTCTTCAACAGCTTTGTGTTCATTGTCATACTCCTCCGGGAAATCAAGATCTTTTATGTATATGGTGACAGTAGAACTGAACTCCTCTACTACATTATTAAATATAAAAAATACAAATATAAAACATTGAAAATACTTAAAACACGACCGTGGGCTGTGGTGAACGATGGGTCAGGCATCAAAGGGTTAACTTACATCACTTACATCAAGGGTTAACTTAACTTACTCTGCTAAAGTGAAGCTTAAATTTCATATTTACCTAACTGCAGAAAAACAATTCCCTTCAATTTGCAATCAACATGTATAATTAACAGGATATTAAAATAATAAACGAATAAATAATTATTGAATTAAGTAAATGTATGCGAAAATACATTTAAACTACAGTATACAAAACTTACTATTTTCAATACAGCTTAGTCTGTGTAAGAAGAGATCAGGATTTTGTCTTAGAAATCTTCAATTCACTTCAATTAATATACAAAAAACCTGACCACAACAATTTGAGGTAAACTGTACATGGATAGCCAATATCCAAATCCAATCCATATCCAAATTCACTTTTCAGATTCTTGGTAACTGTCATAGCACTGTCTTGATTCCCTATAGCATGAAAACAGAGGAGCAAGAAACTGAATTCAAAATAGGGTACATTTACTTTACATGACAATTTCATTCAATTACAAAAAATAAGAATCAACAAATTACCTGCATTATTGTGAATAATTTCATATGTAGGCAACTCTTGGTTAGCCTTCTGAAAAAGTTCTTGTAATCTGTTCCTGTAGTTTACCATAGGTTCAAAACTGGTACCGGTGTGAAACTCACTGACAGGGGCAAGTCTTCGAAGCCCTTCTTTAGCAGCATTTTCGTGGGCTGATTTTCTAGAGGATGCATGATCTGGAAAAGCAAAGAAGATTATACACATACTATGAAATCAAAATGAGTGTGCTACAACTCTTAATCAGGAAATAGATAAACAGTGTTGTGTGGAGGTTTTTGAATGTTTAAATTCCACATTTTACAAGTGTATAATAGAACCCCGTTCTTTAAATGTAAAACAATGGGCTTTCTTGTGGAGCATTTGCATAATGGTGACCATATCTTGTCCCTTAAGGCAGTCACAATGACTAAAGACCACAGTGGGCAAACTATTGTAGTTAAATTATTAAGTCAGCCTTTATGGGTAAATAGGACATAGAAAATGTAGTGCCGAAGATAAGATGGAAATTGCATGAAGAAGCAGGAAGTGAGTGATATGGTAAAGAGAAAAAAGAACAGCAGAGAGGAGAAGCAATTACCACAGATGGTCTTAATTTGAGCACTAAAGAGACAGACTCTGGGCTTTAAGAAAGTACCTGTTGTTTTTCTAAATTTGTGGACATGTTAATTCTATTAGTGGTATTCTAGCGGCGCTAGTTTGGGCACGGTGACGTCATCCCCCCTCCCCGCGCGTAGCAGGGACCTCAGACGCCTAGGGTGGGGGAGGTCTCCTTTAGCTCATGCTGCAGGTTCCCTGTTGCAGTACGCCAGAGACCTGGGTTTGCGCCCAGGTGTTGCGGGACGAACCGGCGGGGTGGAGCAGCGGAGACACGAGTCCGCGCGGTCACACTATCTACCAGGCTAGTTAGTGATTTAGCACATTGAATAGAGAAATAGGCCACATTGGTTTAGCATCCATTTTAGAGAGAAATTGTGCCCTGAGTAGGATGCTTTATATTTGATAAGACATGAGCTCTCTTTTTACACAAAGATGGTATTTGTGTCTTACTTACTGGACATGTTCTGTTTTTTGTGACTTAAGGACAGGACTCTGGAACTCACAGATTTGTAAACAGCTGTACAGAGTAGTTGAAATGTGATGTATACAGCAGTGATTTTAAATAAATATAATGCTTGTTGTTTTAACTTTGTCCACGTGGTTATTAAGTTCTTTTAGAAATTTTCATTTTTCATTACTTTCTATTATTTTAGAAAAAAAACATCTTCCATATAATACTAAGTATTCCCTGACAACAGGGTGTGTATAATTGTTACCTTTTATTAATTTGCTTGCATATCAAGGTGCTGTAGGGACCTGATATTGATTTGATTTTCAGTGATATCAATTTGAATGATCAGTTCAATTCAGTTTATTTGTCATATGTCCAAGCGTAATGAAATACTTATTTGTATTTATGCTCAGATACAAAGACATTAAGAAATCACCCAAACATAAACACAGAATAGCAGCAGCAACAACAAATTAAATAACCTGCAACTTTAAAAAAAACACGTCAGACAAGCAGTGTGAGAGGAGAAAGAAAGC
This sequence comes from Atractosteus spatula, assembly GCF_055471065.1. NCBI lineage: Eukaryota > Metazoa > Chordata > Actinopteri > Semionotiformes > Lepisosteidae > Atractosteus > Atractosteus spatula. The sequence goes on along the minus strand of NC_142713.1, from coordinate 31,905,073 downwards.
TGTATTCCAATAGTGAACTGGGCTGGTAGGATAATAGTAGGATATTTCATTTTCCCATACATTGCCTTACAGTGTATCCAACCAATACACACCTATACATCTACACATTTGGTTGACCATAAATTTATTTTGCTTTAAAGTGCACCTCTGAAAAAAATGTGCTTGTTTGAGAAGGTATGAACCCTTCTTTAATCCACCTACAGTTATAGGGTACTTCTATAAGAGGTGTTGCTGTAAAGAGTTACTCTGGTTTGCAGCAGTAATATACTTTACAACTGTCGCAATAATATTGGAAGTGTATACTTATGGGAACAAGAGCACCAAATCGCAGTAGCTGACTCACTGAGAGTGGTCGATTTGAGTTTAGTCAAATTAATATTATTAAAATGAAGTATTAATATTATTAAAATATTAAAATTAAGTGCGTAGGCCTACTCACAAAGAGCAACAAAATGCATCTAACTTATTGTGTAAGTTTCCTTTGACTTATTATGAAACATATTAGCTATAAAACAAGGAGTATATACAGTACTAAATCATACAGTTGTGCTAAGGTATGGTCCAGTCTGAAGTAATTAATTATTTTGAATTTTACTTTGGGCTTAAGATTGTATATCTCTCCCTGTAATAAAGTTATCTTAATTATTATTTATATCAACACCTGTGTTGCCTCTATTCTTTGAGTGAGTGTAAGGTTATGCTTTTATTAAATATTTTCCTATATAAAATAATGGAAAATAAACTATATTTATTTCATCTACCACTTATTGAATAGTTATTATTCTTAGGTGCCCCAGGATTAAACTTAGTATTGCTGCTTCAGTCCTATCTGTGTGTGCCATGTTTGTAATCCCTCCTCTTAAGGGCGCTCCGGCTCTTTCACATTTTACTTGATCATGTGCACCTGCCTTCAATCCTGCCCCTCCTTATAAGCCAGACGTTCACTCTATTCCGGGCTCTGCATTGGAAGACAGACGCCCGGAGGCCCGCCTACCACCAAGTCACCCTACGCCCGCGGCTGAGGGCATACTGTAGGCCTCCTATCGGCGTCCTGACCCAAGTGAGTGCGGGGCTCAGAGTGCCTGGCCTCGTCACCCCCGTTTTTATTCCCCGTCCCTGCACCGAATCCCGTTCCGGTTTTTAACCTCATTTGTTTTGTCTTGGATGGATCACCCGGTACTAGACTTGGACTGCTTCCTGGTTTCCCCTTTGGGATTGTTTTGGACTAGTTCGCCTGGACCATGTCCCCCCGAGCACCAGTCCACTGTCGTCACGCCCCCGTTCGTCAACCTGCCCAGTTCCTCGCCGTTTCCTCCCCTTGTTTGTTGCACTCCCTTCCGGATTCTATCGTCTGCGTAGGGTCCTGATAAACGCTTCGTAACAGTGTGGAGTTTGAAATTTCTCCCCATGTTTGCATGGGTTTCCTCTGGGTGATCAAATGTCCTCCCACAGTCCAGACACATGCTGGTAGGTGAACTCTATTCTGTATAAATTGGCCCTGGCGTGACTGTATGCCTGTGTGTGCTCTGCAATAGACTGTTGTCCCATCCAAGGTTTACCCCCCCCCTTGTGTCTGTTGCTTGTTGGGTTAGGCTTTGAATCCCCCTGCAGCCCTGTACTGGATAAAGCACATTAGAAAAATATATATATAGATGTTACTCTTGTCACACTAGTTGAACAGAAAAACAGACTACTTAAAAAGTTTAATTATTGGTCATATTTTCACTAGTACACCTGTTTTTGTTCTTAAATGTTGCAAGAAATTAAAAAAAACATAATATCCCTGGATTAAATTCAATTAAATCCACTGGGAATTTTTATCCTTTCAGCACATTGTGAATTTGATGAGTGTCAGCATGGTAGAAGCATGTTCAAAAGCACAGCAATAACTGCAGAGCTAAATAAAAGGACTATAAATCTCTTACCCTGACCCGTGAAGGTGCACTGGACTGTAAAGGTCAACACACAAGCAAGAGTGTTCTGGACACGTTCGTACCCAATTTGAATTTTATTTTCTTTTGATTTGGAGAAATACTCTTGGACAAACCTCTCAGCATTTTCCTCTAAAGAAAGATAAAATATGTTGTCAGTCAAGAAATGTTTGAGCTAGTAAGCCTATATTTTATCTGTAACTGAAAAAAGATTTTTAGCTGGTTTTAGTGAAGTTCTGTATCATTTTGTCCAAACACCACAATACTTATCTTTTCTAAACTGGAAACTTGTTTACAAAATTTAAGGATGACAGTTTCTCTTCAAAAGTGACACAATCCTCAGAATTTCTGTATAATGAATCAGACCTATGTCTCAACCATAGGATGAAGAAACATTTTTGAATTATTCTGTAAGAGCTACAAGTTACAGTCACATTTTGACCTTGAGTTGTTTAACTAAATGTAACTTTCTTTTGAAGCTAAGTTGAATCAAATTAAGTTTTTGATATTCACATCAATCCAAATTTTTCATTACTGACTGATAATTCAATTTGTTGGACTGTTGAAAAAAGACAAACAAGGGCATAACGTCTGGAGAGATAATCAAATCATCAACTTTACCTGATTTGTTAGCACCAAGTACAAATCCAAGTTTCGCGAAGGCTGACTGTTTTGCCTCTTCCTCACTGGTGAAGCTGTTATCAGTGCTAATTCTAACATCCCTCATTCTCACAGTGACAGAAGCAATAAAGGATTTCCCTGATTTAAAATAGTTTAAAAGAAAGAGTTGGAGTAAGGCAAATGGTAAGTATAGAGGGCATATGGTCATATGGTTAATACTGTATATAACTATTCAAACTATAAACCAAAGCCTAGCTCTGAATCCATTTAGTCAGTTTAGCACAGTATAGTATATAGTGACAAAATACTAAATTAAATTTATTTTGTGACTTCTTTGAAAATTGTGAAAACTAATATATTTAGCTGACATTTCAGCAGCTGGATATTTTACTAGAACAATTAAGGTGAAGCGTTTTGCTCAACAGTACAAGAGCATCTAATTCAGAATCTGAACCCATGACTTTACAGTTACAATTGTCTAGTGTATTAGCTCTATTGTCCTCATAGTTTGACCATGCTCATGCTGGATGTACTTTGCTCTGCCTTGGGTTCTATAATTTGTAGCATGTTTCACCATTCCTGCCTATGCTTTGCTATGACTTTACAAAATACCACTCTGATTTTACCATTAGAATTACCAGCACGGCATATCCAAGTAAATGTGAGAGAATCTGAGAACATACACTTATCAGGTGTTGAGAGCTTTGTGTATTAAGAAGTAATAAGGCAATATCAATAAGCCTACTACCTGTGTTTTCTGCAGAGTGATTGGGAAGGTTTGTTTCATTCTCTGTGCTGATCCCTGCTGCCCTGCTGCCTGTTCAGAGATTAGAAAAGTACCTGAGTTCTTCTGTTTTCAATACTCTCACTCCTCATTAAACAAGTGCTTTACTTATTGAGTTTACACATACCTATTTTTGTTGCACGTGTGAACTTTCCCAACTAATACAAGCTCCAAAAGTGTAGCGTGTTCTTCCATTTTTTATTTTTAATTCCATTCAGCTGTTGCCCTAACTGTCTTACCAAGACTAAGGCCGGTATTACTAGGGGTATTAGAGGGCAGAATAATATTTTGAATGCATAATTTGTAAAATTAATATTGTGGCATTCTGCACCCTCCAGAGTAGACTAATCTAGCAAGTTCTGCCCTTTCCTCTTAAGCCTAACCTTTTTCCTCCTCCTCTATAAAAACTGAGAGAAGTACTCCTTTCACCCTCTCTCCTTCTCTCCCTCAAGCCCTTAGCTACTGCTCTCCAGTGACTAGCATGCCCCCTGTAAATAAAAAGGGTAATAAGAAAAAGCCTTCGTGAGTGAACCTGAACAGCCTTCTCCAGCCTGTTAATCCCCACTCTGCCTGCACAAAAACCAAGCTCCCCATTTTTTAATATTTTGTACAATTAAATGTTTTATTTTTAGTGTGTGCACTATGAAACACCCAACTAACATAATAAACATTTGTTTAGTAAGAACGTTGATTAGTTCTTGGTCTTGTGTACTATATTGCACATTTTATTTCTCATCCCTTCTTCATATTACTTTTTGAAGTACTTTTACAGCTTTTTTTTTTACAGTAAAAAGCTAGTAATGCAGAACATTACACTAGAAAAGTACCTAAACTTAACTGGTTTACGTCCAGTTATGAGCACTTGGAATGAGTTGGAGATTTACAGATATTTTAATGGGAATTTGGTATTTTTACAATTTGAACGAGATTTCACAGAGAACAAGATTACATGATTCCACCTTTTGGAAATTTTGGAACCAATTGTGCTCATATAATACAACTGAACGAGTAAAAGGTTTATTCCATGCTGAAAAGAGAAAAAGGAAACACAACGTTTTGTGAAACGTTATTGTGTCAGAAAATGTTGTGTTCCCTTTCTTCTCTTTCAGCATGGAATAAACCTTTACTTGTTCCTTTGCAGCCTACACATGCTGCCTACTTGTATTACTCACAATACAATTGTGCATTGTATTAAAAAAATCTCAGTTCAATGTTTTAATAATATACAGAAATGAAAAACAAAAACAAAAAGGAGAAAAGTAAAAAATTGTGTTCATAATAAGCACAGATCATTTTGAATTATCTGAACACATGGGTAGTTCATTTTTAAGCATTTAAAACCAAGACTATTTTAAAAGATGTTTACTATTTAATCTTTAAATGTGTTAGTGCTGTGTATCTATTGGTTACCAGCAATGTGAACATCATGAGAGCTTCTGATTCTCTTCTTATTCATCAAAGAAATGCTCTAATTTACAGTATATAGAAGAAAACAAACAAACCAGTTCACCTTTATAATCAAAATGCTGTAACGGATATTTAAAATGTGGTGTTTTTTTAAAAGTGAAATTGATTTTGTAATTAGCATTGGCATGAAGGTCTATTCTCTATATTAAAATAAGACCCATGAGAAAAACAGAAAAGCAGGAAATTTTAAGGCCTTTTTGTCTTGTCATTTTGCAAATTACATACCTGACTCCTTGGTGTCATAGCTTGGCAAAGGAAGCTTATTTCTTTGGAAGAAAGACTGAAGTTTTCCTTTATAGTCTAATTTTGAGTCTTTGGTTAAATCCAACTGCTTTTCTTGAATTTGATTCACAGCAACCAAAGCCATGAAAGCTTTCTTTGCTGCATTTTTCTCTGCTTGCTTTTTATCATCCCCTGTGAAAATGTTATGCAAAAGTGTGTCAGCTATGTTTGCATTTGTTAACATTTTTCATTTGGAATAACATTTGTAAAATACCCACAGTCTATTTGGAATATAGATTTTAGGGCATTTTATTAATCAATGAAATAAAGCAATGTCCCTAAAGTCCCATCTTTAATTGCAAAGTCACTGCAAAGTCATCTTGCCACGGCAGTGAATTCTGATGTACATTCTGAGTGGCTGCAACACTACATAATAAAAACAAAAATGCGTATAAAAGTATAAAAAACAGATATAGTTAAGTATGACACTGAATCACCAATCACTCCATAATATGGAGCACACATACTTTACACATGTAAAGTATAAACCATAAATCATAATATTCAATTGAATATTAGATAACAAAATACATAAGTGCAGTGCACTTCACCTGAGCCATGGAGTCACATGATACACATGAATCTTTTAAGACATTAAGTCAAAAACAATACCTTGCCCTTTGAATCGACAATTTCCATTAAGTTTCAGTTTGCAGGTATATACATCTCCTTCCTTTGTAGAGTCTTCTGAAATCACCAGATCTGATCTAGAAGTTTCTTGAACAATATTTTTAGCTTGAGAGACATCTAAAAAATGAAAATTTGGTATACACGAGAGTGCTGTAGTTTTATTTTAGAACTGAAATGAATTAATGTGGCTTAGCCTGCAGAAAAAATATTAAAATACATAAAAGGTGATTAAAGGAACTTTATTATTATATGAGCACTGAAAATGGGGGGGGGGTCCTCTTATAATGCACATACCTGAGTTGGGATTTAAAAATCCGAGAGCCAAACCAATTCTTCTGTAAGATGATTGGATAGCTTCTTCCTCTGTACTCCCTGAAGATTTTAGAAAAATTCCCTTCAGCTCACAAGTCACTTCTGAGGTGAATCTCTTTGCATCTGGAGACATTTTAAAAACACCTGTCATAATGTAATTTTTCCATTTCCAATACTTTTAGAACTACACACACATTTAAATACAGGATATAGTGGGAGCACAGCCCTGTCAGGAGCACGTTCCACAGATACCTCTGGTGGAATGAGCTTCTGCTCTCAGTCACATGACAACTTAGGAAGACCACAGGTCAGGTGACTGATTAAAAGTGGGAAGCGGAGGCTTGGTGTGAGTCAGTGAAAGTTAGAGGGTAGAAACTCCCTGTGCACTATTCACAGGAAGGAGAAGGACTGACCATGGGCTGGAGGAACTAGTGAGTTTTGTGGACCAGGTTTGAAATGCTTAAATGGTGAGGACTCTCAGAGTCACTCATCATTGAGCCACTGAGACTTTTTTGGAAGAATTTTGCAAAGAGTCTGATTGACTTTTTTGAGTCAGGAAACAGAAAACAGTCAGCTGTGACAGCGAGAGACTTCAAGAAGACTTTAGTCAATAGTTGAAAAAGGAACTCAGGCTTTTGTTTTCGTGTTTGGTTGTGGTGTATATTTCCTGTTCAATTAAGGGATATTTTGAAACTTACAGCTGTTTGGTGTGACTGTTGGCCAGGACCTACCTATTTTAAAGATCTTCTGACATGCCTAATGGGCTGTCATAATACATATACCCATGAAAAGCAATAAATATTGTGTGTTCAAATGTGATTTGGGATTTATTGCACTAGCTGTTGAAATCCAAAATAAATTCCAAGCAAAATTAGCTACTTCTGCAACTAAATTGCCTTTGACTTTTGCTATTCTTATCTTTTTTCAGCAATGATTTTTCTGCTGCAATTGATACTGTATGTGGTTATCTAGTAATGCATTCAACTGTACCTTTATCATCTGAGGGTAGATTCAACATAGGTCTTGGATGGGGAATTACAGATCTTTCTTGTTTTTCTAATTCCTTTTTCAATTCTTCAAGAGCTATCTTTGACACTTCTTGATGAGCGTCCACCTTTGATGGATGAACAGACTTGCCCTTATATTCAACTCCATTCACTCTGACCTTTCCAACATAACCTGCACATAAAATCCAAGCACAGGGTTAATAGCAGAAGTAGCTGATTAATATGTAAATATTTCCATTAACTGCAGCATCTCCACTTTAAATCAGGGGCTCCCAATCCTGGTCCTGCAGGTCTTCATTCCAGCAGAGTTTAGTTACCTAATTGAAGCCTTAATTGAATTAACTAGCTGCTTGATTGTAACATTTGCAATATTTTTTTTTTCGATTCAAGAGTTTGGGATCTGATTCTCATTAGGAAATACAATAGTTAGTAGGTTTAAAAAAAAAACTGTCTGAAACTGACAACATGGCAGGAATAAGAACTGACAGGTGTGTGACAGGACCAGGTCTGGGAACAGCTGCTTTGTCAGTGTTTTGGACTGATCATACCGTTTCCTATGCTTGGACTAATCGAGGATTTCAGAAAAAAAGGAAACTTCTAAAATTTGTTTCATTCTGGGAATCTTGGGAAGCATACAAATACGTTCTTTTTCTATATAAGTGCAAGTAGATTTGTTGTCCCAGACCGAACATGTTGGCAACTATTTTCTGGTGTGATTCAACAGAGAAATAGAAAATCTTCATTTCTGTTTAAGGTACTTCTCCTGAACCATCCTTTGTTGGAAGTCATGTTCATAAATCATGCAATAACAAGCAGATTTACAAAAAACTATGCTGGGAAAAGTATATAAAATTATAATCTAAACTCCCAGAAGGTACATATGTTACCTGTTAATGTCCCTGAGTATCTCAGTACATTATACAAATTGTCCTTTAACAAATACAGAAAACTCCTTTCTGTTAACTTTTTGCTTCCTGATTCTCTCTGATTTTTCTCATCAGCATAATGCTAACGGAATGTGGCATGCCACTGTCAAGTCAGTATAGGAATTCAAGCAAATTTTGGAGACAATCCTTTGAAGCCTTTGAGTGTACTCAATTCACTTTACTATTAAAAATATTTCAAGTTACTTGATTCACATTAATTCACATCTCAATACACTACAGTATGTACCAGATATGTTGCATTTTTAAAGACGGTATAGAAATGTATATCACAGCAATTTATGGATGCAAAGTATTCAAGTATTAATGCTTAAATAGACTCTACCATAATTTTTGATATCCTCTGAAAATAATGGTGTTTCCCATCTTTTCTTCTGCGTTAGTGAAATAAGATCGTTCTTATACATGACCAGCTTTTTTGGATTGTGTGGATCTGGAATACATGGAGAACAGAATGAGGAGTGAAATAGATATCGGTTAATGAAGTTGATTATTCACAACACTTCAGCAATTAATGATATGGCAACAATTAAACACGTTTCTATAGGACCTAATGTTTTATCTGTATTTACAGTTACAAAGCCTTTATAGAAGTGAAAGTAATACATACAAGTCAAATGTGAACAGTTAGTTACCTTGTGTTTGCACAATTAGGAGCTCTATTTTTTAATCAAAGTAATGCATGGAAAACCACCCAAGGCAAAAAAAAACAGGAGTGTATTTTAAATTATATTAAATATCACAGAGCTTACAAATGATCCTTATAGGTAAGCTGTTGGATGACAAGCTTCCACACATCACACTGACCCAGTTTAGGAAGGGAATCAGCACAAACATTGATAGTGTGCGAGTGACACTTGTCTGCGGTTTCTGAATATGTTCTGATTCATAAACTGCTCTTGACAGCCTTATTGGTCAGAAAGAGCAAAGGAAGTTTTGAAATTTCTTGCTGTTTTAGCTTTGTTCTGCCACTGATGGTCACAAGGGGCTAGAAAGTATTTTTACTCTAACATTTTTGGGCTCAATCTTACTTAGGAAATAATGGAAAAGACAAAGGAAGACTAAGAAGATTGAGTTCTAATCCAATTTTAAATAACATATACTTTACAGAAGAATATGTACAATGGTATGTTCATTCAAACATAGTGAATAAAACATCTAATGGTTCTGTGATGACTGAGTCACAAGACCAGGGAAATAGATATACTCACCTGAATCCCAAGACCCATACCCATATATCGTCAGCACATGATTTATTACCAGCAATTGTGAATAAAGGAGGAAGGCAGACAATAACAAATAAAGACAAAACTGATGCATACAGTACATCTTTACACATAGATATGTTTTGCCATTTTGGAATATTGTGAGTCTTGTATTGTCTGTGTTAGAGACCTCCACTTGCTTCAGTTAAAAAAAAATAACAAGCATATATATAATTAGCTGGATAAGGACAAGTGGGATGGGCATAGTTTAAATGTTGTTCTATGTCCTCTGTTAGTTTTTGGAGAAATAAAAACGTGGTGTTTGGTAAGGATGTGGGCTTCTAAGATGCCTTGTCTGTAAATAAAGTAACTTAAATTTTGTATATCGTATTGTGTTTTGTTTAGTTTGGGTTATTGTCATTACCAATAAATATTTCTTTATCAAAGGTTTGCCTCTGATTCATTACTCTTTAACCAAACAAAGTACTCAGATGGCGCTAACTATACCAACTGCTTGGGTATATTTTTGGCATATCTTTTACAATTTCAGGGGTTAAGATGATTTATTTTAATTATTGATTTTCCTGCTCAATTTTCTATTTTCTTACCATCTATTTGTAACAATATTAAAACAATTCCTGTGAATTGAGGGAAAGCCTTAAACATGAAATTATTACCTCCATAAAACAAAAATATTAGAAAGTTGCAAATCTCGTTACGTTTTGCTTTATGTACTATTTGTCAGAAATAAATGTTTTAATAAGTGTTTCAAAATTGTGCATATTACAGTATCAAATTCAGAAAGCTCAAACAGAAGACCAGTTCTCACCTTCCAGCTGTGCAACCCTTTCGTCTATGTTCTGAAGTTTATCATCTATGCAGTCCACTTTCTGTTTAATTTCTGTAAAGTCCTGTTTTAGCTCATCACGAACTTTGTTTAAAAGTTCAGCTAACCCCTGGGGATTGCCATTCTGGATGCACCACTCTTGACGTCTCAGCAGGATGAGATTGACCTACAAAAGAATGGAAACTTTTCAATGACTTAATACTGTATTTCTTTTCTTTAAATTATTGTCACATGCTGTTCTGCATCTGTCTATACTTTATTATTTTGATGAAATACCAGAATAGAGACATCTGTTGTTAAAATATGAATACAAGTTATTAATTTAGTGCAGAGATCTCCTGAAAGGCCAGAAGGTTTTTGGTTTTCCTTCCACCTGAATCCATAATGACACTACTACAGTACATAATTGAACTAATTATTTGCTCAATTGGACAAGTTGAAACTTTGCTTTTGAGAAGCCGGAGATTAAGAGATCTACAAAGCTACAAATATACAGAACAATAAACAAATATCTCCAAAACCAATGTTGATATTTGCCTTTGGAGACAAAATGGACACTTCTGATTCAGAGGCCAACTACAAAGCATATAGAAACCAGTTTTTACATTTTAGAAACATAAATCTCTTCACTTTTGATTTCTTTCACTTTTTCCACTATTGTACAAAGAGTGAAAGATGATTTGTTTAAATATGTTAGACAGTATGGTTTTCAGAATTTTTTCACATGGTGTTTGTGTTGTGTTGAAGACACAAAAACAGCTCCAAAGACTGAACTGACCTTAATGACCATGACATTTACATTTTTAAAACAAAGTTGATAGTATTATCTTTCTAGGCTATAAATTCTAAACAGTTACGTCAATGGTGTACCGGATGAAATAACAAGTACTATACAGTACATCTACAGATAGAAATGATATTAAAACTCAGAAAATCCCATTTGCTTGTAATTATAAAATAATCCAAATACAGTATGTCTGAAAACTGCAAGATCTAGCACTCCATTACCAATGAATTAGTTGTTTTTATATAAAATCACATTATTTCTCATTTATCTCTTAATGTGCTATCACTGAACCCATCCTTTCCAAATTTAATACATTCTCAACAAATTTTGGATTTTAAAACAACTGTTTCCACAGTACAGCCTTTGTGTTTTAAATTATGAAACTGAAGTTAAAACAGCAGAACAGCACTTCCTCCAGGAAGCCTCTTCAACCTGTTCATGTATCAGTAAAAGAGCAAACAATATACTTACTTCCTGAAAAGAGTCTTTGTCAGCCCCTGAGTGAAGAGCTAGTATGTTTTCCTTAAAGACAGCAATCTCTCTGTTTTTAAGATCTTCCTGAAGACTGATATTAAGAGGAGATCTGCAAATCTAATAGAATGACAAATATTTAACAGCATCTCTGAAATATTAATGATAAGAATTGTTGTTTTATTTTGCACCTTTAAAAGTGGCTTCTCAAAGCACTTTATAAAAAATACACAGGAGGAGACAGCAGAATACCACTATTGGGTTTGGAATACAGTTGGAAAGCAAAGGGGCAGACACAGAACCAGTTAAATAAAAGCCCTTCTACAGAAGAAGGTTTTGAGTCTGGATTTGAAAACACTCAGGGAGGGTGACTCTCTTATATCCTTAGGGATAGAATTTCAGATCTTTGGGGCACATATTATGTCATTTATATTATGTAGACTTACAGTATGTTTATTTTATGTCGGGCTTGAGGGACCAGAATTAGACAAACGAAGGTTGTGAGGTGGGGCGTAGGGCGATGGTAACTTACATGTAATGAGGTACCAAGCCATTCAGAGCCTTATAGGCGAACATGAGGATTTTGAAGTTGACACAAAACATGATGGAAAGCCAATGCAAGGACTCCAGGATAGAAGTAATGCAATCACTTGCTCTAGTTGCAAGTAGTTAAATGATGATCTTCTGGCAGCTAATAATGATTTTTTGTTACTCTTTGCAACAATAATACCTTATGGGTTTTGTTTTCCACTTCACACACTATCTCTTCTAGTAGAGGGTCTGTACTCTTCATTGCTTCAAAAAACATAAATATATCTTTGAAGAAACCTTCAGCGTCTGTGGAGGAAATCTTCATGTCTGGTGAATGCATTAGTGTATTTCTTATGTCCTGAATCTTAAAAGAAAAGCAAAACCATATCAGTCTATACTTACTCTTAGAGTAGTGTCCAGTCCAGTGAGTATAATAAATTATTTAGAACATGAGAAACATTGAAATTAAACATGTATTCAATACTTCATTTAAAAGTGAAAATATAAATAAAAATAACATATTAAAGTGTCATTAAATTATATGATAAAATTAATTGTGTGTGTAACGTAAAATCAGCTCAAATTATTCTTTTATCAGGAATTTTAAATTTTCTGCAATTAACTTCTCTGTGTAAGAATGAATCACCTTTTACCGTAAGAACTTACAAATCCAAAAATTTCTAAAACTGAAAACTGAAATTGAATTTAATTTGTGAATACTTAAAAACTGAAATAGGCAAGGGAAGTATTATTAGTATAATACTTTATTATCCAAATCGCAACTGTTATACAGGCTTGATATCTCTATAGGCTTTATGGAGCTGCACCTCTGTAATGCAATGTTGCCTGTTGATATAGACAGAGTGATAGAGTGGAACCTGGGAAAACCATCTGAAACACAAGATGGTACTTCCCTGAGCCTATCACAAAGCTGACACCTATTGTAACTCTATCATTGGCCATGAAGGAGCAGTTCCACAAGGAACACGATGTCTCAGCTGTTATGCCTTCTTTAGGTGTCTTCTGCCAAAACACAAAATGTTGTGTTTCTCCTTTCTATTTTTTAGTGTGGATTTAACCTTTACTTGTTTCTTTGAAACAGAAGTATGCTGACACAACTTCCCACTCAAACATCTTTATATTACAAGTAGCATAATTCCTTAGCTCGGATGCAATGCAGATAAATACTTGCATGTATCATTATTTATTTAAGATGCTGCAACTTCTAATACCTTCTATTAAATCTCTCTTCCTTCCTGGGCACCTTATTCTACTCATTTATTAAACCAGCATGTCTCTTCACATCTGTTTGTTCTAAGAGGAGATTTTCCAAACACCTTCTAATCTTCTACAGACATTTTTACAACAAAGGCATCCTGAAAGGATTTCATCTGAAATTCAACACATTTCCTTTGGTTCTGATACTTCCCAGATCAACACTCAAAAATCTCTCCAACAATTTTTCAGAAAACTAATGCTTTCTATTAACCTTTCCCTTGAAAAAGCAGATCCACCCTTACACTGACATAGGAGAGGCAAATAACTTTTTGCAACAAGCAGCTCCACAACATATTCCTCTTATTACCTGCTTTATCAGGACCCTCAAGTTCTACCAGTTCCTCAGTGCAGACAACGACAGAAAACAAAACTTTCAACTACAATATAAACCCAAGAAAGCATCTACTTCCTCTACCAAAGCTGATCTTATTGTTACCATTCCCTTTGACCAGACACCTGAAGAAGGTTCAACAGCCAAGACATTATGTTTCTTCTTTCTGTTTTTCAGTGTAAAATTAACCTTGTTCATTTGTTGTAATAATAATAATCACAGAGTCCCTGTTATCTGTTCCACACTGTCACAAACCAGTGACTATGACTTTACTATTTCCAAAAAATTATCGGATGTGATTTGTTTAAATATCCATAATAAATATCAAAAATCAAAATTTTCTATTTCATAAATGTATGTGTTACCTTGCTTCAGTTACTCAGTACCAATATGTACTGTATGTGTGCAGCTGAACATAAAACATTGTTATATCACTAACATCTGATATCTTGCCAACACAGCAAAGCTTAGTATTTCCACTCCTGGTGTTACTTAGCTGTTCATAGTTTAATTATAATTTCACTGGAAGAAAGAAAGACTAAAAATAAAATCTCCATGCAGTATTATTTACCTTGTCAAGGACTGTTTCAGGAACTAAGTTTTCAAAATGTGTACACTGCTTCATCAGAACCAGAAGTGCAGCGATATCAAAATCTGACATTTGGTTATTATGTTCCTGCCGACTCGGCATGTATGCCTAGGGGAAAATATATATTTTATTGTATGCAGTATAATATATTTTAATTTCATTGAAGGCATGGATTGTGTTTCATCTGTTGGGTATATAAAATCTGAAATACATTAAATATCTTCTAGTATTTAGACATTGATAGCTTTTGTACTCTTTGAGCACAGTACTTGCTCTCCTAAGATACATAGTATATCAGGCAATGCAGTATAGTAAGATAATAGATCACAGCACCTTACTGTCTATTGCTTGTTGACACCTACTGTACCTAGGCAGTGAAACCAGCACAGTATAACAGTGTTAACCAGTAAAAGAGTGAGTTTACTAAACATGCTACTGCAGTAAGGTCCTCTCTCTTGTTCTGTTCCTACCAGAAGGAGCACCCAATAGGAACTGGCTTTACACGGTAAGAGCTGGTGCCATAAGACTCACAGTTTTACGTAACGTTATCAGCCAGCAACATCACACTCAAGTATTGTACCCTAGTACTAGAACATGATCCTCCTCTCAGACACACATAATTTACAACACCGCAAAAGCACTTTACCAGAACTGCACCCCTCGGGATACCACAATATAAAACAAGTTCTCATTTGTGGCTGGTCTCATTGTTTCTCACTAAGCGACTGTCAGACTAAAACCTACAGTACCAGCCCCAACGATACTCAGTCAATTGTGCACCACATGTATTTATTATACTGCATTGACCTATTTAATACGACTTAAATATGCAGTACTTAGGTTATGATACAGGATGTGTTCTTTTGATAATTCAATGTGCAATGGTTTCTTATAAGAAAATGCACACTGAAAAGCAGTGAAGCAAACTAAATATAGCATATTCTTAAGCATAACAAAAGTAGATGTTCAAAGACAAATAACTTTATATCTAGCATTAATCAAATTATTATTATAAAGTCGCTTTCAACTGTGATGGACTGGCGTCCTGTCCAGGATGTACCCTGCCTTCAGCCAGCTGCTTGCCGGGATAGGCTCCGGTGGCCCAGTGACCCTGAATTGGATGAAGCAGTTCGAAAATGGATGGATAGAAACTCACCTTGGCAACCTCCAAAGCATCATCAAACCAGCGGAAAGGCTTACAGTTATTCCAATAGATGTAGCTCTTTGGGTTTTTGTGGTAACTTTTGATCACTGTAGACCACTGTCTGCATATCTCACATAGATGTGTAAGCTGTAATAAAATAGAAGAATAACTCATTATTAATAATAATATACATGTAGCATACTGCAGGTATCACATTGTATATTAATAGTGAGGTAGATGGGTGACATGCTAGAAGAAGAGATCATTGTGGAATGTAAGAAATACAGGAATGGATTGCAAGAATGAAGAAATTACCATGAAGAAAACGGTCCTCAGGACACTAGAGTGGTCTCATAAGGAATATGCAGCTGGCTGATTTAAGACCATTGCTGAGGAAAGGCAGCCACGGAAGCTGACAGAAAGGAGTAATAGAGATGACACACCCATGAAATTGCCTTTGTACTAGTAGGTACATAACCTTTCCAAGAGTAACATTAATGCCACAGTGTGACAAAAGTGGGATTGAGTGTCATAGAAATACATTTACTTGAGATAAATGTATAACAATCTTTTTGTAGAATATGGTGTGTTTTTTCTCTGTTCTCTCTCGTTTTCAGGTCTTCCTAACACCATAGCACAAACAGTACAGCACATACGCAATCTTCACATAACTGAGTGGCACACTGTTTGACTAGACTGCCTGCTAATTACTACACAGTCAGAGGTGACACCACAACTCAAAGTTAGTACTTTCTATACAGTTTTTACTCAGGGATGGCACTTTCTTATTATTTCTGGTCAGTCATAAAGTAATGTTCATACACGATTGCACTATGGTGCAAGTTTCACATTCCAATTACATCAATTCAGTTAATTTTTACATTAAATTATATTCTAGAACATGTAATTATTTAATGTACCATATAAAATAAAATGGGCAACACAAAAGATGATTCCATCTTTACCGGCAGCCTCAGAAATATATCAACTTTTAAACATCCAGCAGCTACAGAACAATTTCGCCCTAACTGTGTTACTATGTCCTGACTATGTCCCTTTGCTATTTTTACCTTCAGTTCAGGTAGCAAATCTGCTTATTGCTTAAGAGAAAAATGCCACAAAGCTTGTTCGTGGACACTAAATAAGACTATACTTAAGGTTTGTACTCCACTTTGTAACAAGTCTTCTAATTGTCGCAGTTGTAAATATATATGTGCTGATACATTAAAATGCAACAAATGGGTATGGAAACCAATAGCACTTGTTTTGTTTTAATGCCTCTCAATCATTAATCAATCATAAGTCAAATCAAAGTTCATAGTTCCATAATTGTTAAGGCGCAATATTAAAATAAAAAAAATAGATCACAAAAGGTGATTCTTTTAGGTTTTTGCTGCTCACAGGGAAATAGTTTTACCTTCTGATCCTTTGCAACAGAACATCTCGAAGAACATCTCTTATCATTCCGTTTTTCTTTCAGTTTCAGGTGGAATTCTTCTAGTCTAGTTTCAATCAGAGTTGATAATAGAGGTCTAATCTCCATTAGACAGACCCCTAATTTGAGCCAGTTAATATACTCAGTGTCGTTTAATCTGTCTACAGTAGACATGTTTACAGATAGCTGTTACAGACAGCAACTGCAACGGTATTGCCTAAAATACTTAAAAAGTAATTTAAGTTTCGTTTTCTCCACTCGAAGCTGACAAATTCGCCTAAATAGAAACTGAAACTAAATTCCTTGCTGTTCAATGTTTTTATGTAACAATTTGGTGTGCCAGAGAATGACATTCAGAAAACTTACTGTAAATAGTGATTTCGTTCCGGTTTCCGTTCACTGTAAATATCTACTGTAAGTTTCGGTCTCAGATTCGCAACAAATAAGAGAATCCATCAAAAGGGACTTAAATTACTATCCCACATTATCAATGACATTTTTTTTACAGCAATTTTATGTGTAGATTTCTAAGTTATATTTTAGGAAATCTAACTATGTCAATTCGAGAGCACAGTACAGTAATGAATAAATTGGTAGTACAAGGTACAAAAATAGGGAAGTATCCAATAAGCAATAATAATTTTGAACCAGATATAAGGTACACCAAAGATTTTTTTTTGTAATACATCCGATGTAGTTTAATAAGGTACAATAAATGATTAAAATGCTTTGAATAATTTTTTACTGTAAATCTTAGATACGTTTAGATAGGAATGTAATATTTGAAAACTATGCCGAGTTGTATTGCTAAAAGACAACTGTTCGCCGTGCACGTTTCTTTTTCTTCGCGGTTAGTTAACGTGTTTACTAAGCTACATATTTATTTATTCCATGCTGAAAAAAAAGAAAGAAAACCCAACGTTTCGGCCGTGGAGCCTTCTTCAGGTGTGAGCATATTAATTTAACTTGTATTCACCGTATCAATGGTGGTAATATTTAAAATAATGACCAAATAAACTTTTGATGAGATTTGATGAGATGGTGAGACCGTGTTTACTTATATCCTACTGGGAGGCAGTAAAAATGCAACAAATGATTGCGTTTAAAATGATGTAATAATAAGTATTCAAGAATTTTCTGTACAATAATTGAATTCACTTACTCTAAGAGACACCACCTGAGTCTCACAGAACCACCAGTGCTCCCACAGGCCAGACAAAACAGTTCTCTCACATAATTATAGTTGTTATTTGCTACCAGGCTACAAACAGTTACCTTTATATTATTGTGAGACATATTTGGTTTAACATGTTCAGTGTTCAGTGTGTGGTAATTTGTTGGGTGTGAGTGAAGTTTTGTTTAATCTCTGACCCAGGGAAAAGTGTGGTGTGGAAGGTTGAGGAGAGAATGCAGGCTCGCGCTGTGTCCGTTATTCTTTATTCTTTTTCTTCTTCTGGCTTGGTCGGCTAGTTTTGTTTTTTGTTTTTATCAATAAAGTTTGATAATCGGCCAGTGAAAGCTCTGTTGTCCTTCACATGAATGCCTGAAACATTATACCGAACCCAGGATTTTACATTATCATAAATGAGCACACAAAAAAGTATCCACAAGGGACACACATTTTGGGACAAAAACTCAACTGACCCCAGTTACCCAAAATCAATATCCCCAGAGAGCAGTCCAGCATTGCCATTCTCCAGAAACAACTCTGTCTGGTAACCCCCTGTTCCTCTCTCTGCCCTAGTGAATAAAAATATGAAACTCTGGTCTAGTCCCTTTGGTGGCCAAAGTGTTCATTTCAGTCACAGCCATTTCGAAACACATAGTCCCTTACACTCCAATCAGCCCTCTTTTCTACGTTCAGTATTGCAGTTCAATATTGTGTAATGGTAGGGGGTAGGAAGACTATGCATGAGACTTTCTCTGCTCTCCCTCTCGTGTCCGAGTCCTCGCCTATATCCAGTGGTGCAGTCTGTTCCCAGGAGTTCTCCTGACTGAGGCTTATAAATCCCCTTCCTGGCCAGGGCTCAGGGTTCCAGAATGAGCAGAGGAAGTGTACTTGTGATGTCTTGGGTGCAGGCAGACCTAACAACTGGGGGCTAATTAATGAAGTGACTGTAGAGTGCCAAGTGTTACAATGCATGTATTGGCTAGCAGCTGTATCACCTTGTAACTCAATACTGGTAAACTATTGAAGCTAAGCAGATATGAGCCTGGTCAGTACCTGGATGGGAGACCTCCTGGGAAAAACTAAGGTTGCTGCTGGAAGTGGTATTAGTGGGACCAGCAGGGGGTGTTCAGATGAGATATAAAACTGAGGTTCTGACTCTCTGTGGTCATTAAAAATCCCAGGGTGTTTCTCAAAAAGAGTAGGGGTGTTACCCTGGCATCCTGACCAAATTAGCTACAGACTGTTTGACCCTCTACCATCTGGAAAATGGTACCAGAGCATCCAGACTCGAAGACAGTTTTTACCCCAGCACTATCAAACTATTCAACTCCCAGCCTCTCTCACCTATGATCTGAACCCTCACAGCGCCTTTTCTCTTTATCAAAACTCAAACACACATTGAAATCTCTCTCTACCTCACATGTCAAGAAATTCACTCCCCGTAATTTCCTATCCTTTATTTCATTCTGTCGATGTACAGTATGATTTTGCACAAGTGATGTTGTTTTGCACATTACCTGTTACCTGTTGTTGTTTTGCACATTGGCTGTTGTCTCTGTCTTTCTTTTCTTATACAATTGTATTGTTGTTGTTTTTTATTTTGTTTTTGCACTGCTTACTGTCTGAGAGCTACAGTAGCTAACGAGCATTTTGTTATACCATATACCTGTGCATGAGTATAATGACAATAAACTTAAACTTGAAACTTGAAATTTCCCATTGGCCACTATCAATCATGGCCTCCAAATAATCCCCATCTAATGAATTGGCTTTATCACTCTGCTCTCCTCCCCACTGATAGCTGATGTGTGGTGAGCGTTCTGGCGTACTATGGCTGCCGTCGCATCATCGAAGAGGGTGCTGCACATTGGTGGTGGAGGAGGGGAGTCCCCATTACCTGTAAAGTGATTTGAGTGGAGTGTCCAGAAAAATGTTATATAAGTGTAAGCAATTATTCTAAAATTATTAATTATTATTATCCATTCTTCCTCTGTTCTGGAGCCCCCTCTCGGTCCCAGGCCTAGTCAAACCTGTCCCACAATCCTATGTCTCCTTTGAACTGTGTTATTAATGAGCATCTATGCAAACAGTGTGTCAAACCATCTTTGTTGACTGCCAACTGTCCTACTGTTTGCCCCTGGAAGTCCTGATGTGATGCTGATTAGAGGGAAAGCTCAGAGAGCAACGAAGAAAGGACAAATAAACCAACTCTGATAAAGACACTGGCCATTGTAAACAAACCTAAAGTCAATATAGTCACTGAAACATGTTGCCCAACATCCAATTTGTCACTGTGACAGTATTATGGTTTATTTTATTTAATGATAATGTAATAAATCAGTCAGGCAGAAGAGAGAGTTATACTGATATTAAAAATGTAAATTAAACAGAATTAGACGTTATTGTCAGTGTTATTCAGGACATTCCGGACAAACTTTCGCTCTCACATTTTCTTACTATAAATTAAATTCAAGGTGCTTTATTAGCATGACTGATGGGTACAATCAGTGTTGCCAAAGCAAATATAAATAATGAAATTCACATGAATAAAATAAAAAATAAAAGTAAAATAAAATCTACAGACATATTACAGACATTTACAACATAGACATATCATAAAATATTTACATATACTGTAGACAGATTGAGCATTATTGGGAGACAGACTCACTGTTCCTCAGGCTGTGACAGGAGATCATATACTGGGCTGCCAGTTCAATTTAATTCCCTCCTCCCTCTCCCAGTAGGATTGGGACCCGTTGGGATTCTGGCAGGTGTGGGAACTGGGATTAGATTTCTGAATTTCTCCCCGCTGGCAGTGGGAGCACAGCTTGTCCTCTCTGGGCAGCCAGGTCTGCCTGTGTTGCCCAGTTTCTATGGCCAGGCTGTGGTCACTGAGCCTATACTTCTTCAGTGTCTGTTTCTTTTTGCTGTTTCTTATCTTGGTCAAATATTCGGCTAGTGTGTATTGTCTGTTTAGGGTTCTGTAGCATTCCAGTTTATGTTGTGTTTGTGTGTGTGTGTCCCAGTGTGTGAGATATTGCTGTTTGATCTGTGCTGTGATGTGCTTGAGTCTAAGTTGTGGTGCTCTAGCAGTGCTGTCCTGAGGCTGGCTGGTGTCAGTGTGGTATCAACACACTAGTTTTGCACACTTAATTTTTTTCTTTTATATTTGTATAATTACGGTAGAAAGATCAGCTACGCCCACTCTCACTCTTCCTCGGTATCTCATTGCTGATTGAGTCATTTTCAACTCGTGACCATATGATGTCAGTGAAAGAAACTAAAGGGGACTTAGCTTTTTGAGGGGGTAAGGAAATAAAATTGTTTCTATTTATTATTAAGGCATAAATGTATGATCTTAAAACAACGTATAATAAGCGTGCATATCAGGAATACATTTTGTAAAGCTGAATAAATTACGTTGAACAACGTGCCTTGAAATCAACGTTTTGCTGCGATCTAGTGCGTTTTGTTTCACTTGAGTTTCCAAAACAGGAACAGTACCATATCGCTAATTATTATTGGTCGCCAATTTGAATGTTAAGCTTTGTGGCTTTACCTAACGGGGTTATAAATATGTTATGACCGTTAGGCCTGAAACATTTCACACAATACGCCGGTAAATTTCAATAATGATGTGAAACAGAAATAATCAACGTTTCTTCCGCTCAGTCGTCTCTTGGTAAATACTGCATTAGCTACTTCTATCCGTAGAGTGGTAAATCGTTCATGTGTGCTACGCGATCATACACTTAGTTCTGTTTTTCAGTAAGCTCCTATAATAAATAGTGGTGTTTCCATCGGAAATAATGTGCGCCACATTTTCTAAACTGGCATCCTACTGGCCTTGTCTGATCTCCTCAGTTTGTATATTCGTTGTATTTGTGGGAGATTTCCTACTCCAGCGGCGCTGCGTGCCCGCAACGCCGTCGCGCTCCCAACCACAGGCACATGCGTTACAGTTGAATTCTGTTTCCTCTTACGGTACCGTGTGCTCGTATTTGTTACCTTTTCACGTTTTTAGCAAATGATTAATTTTCTTTTTTGAACCGGAGAGCACGAATAGATTCCAACGTAAATCATGTATACAGTCTAAAATATGTATTTGAACAAAACAGGCGAAGAAAATTAAATAATGAATTAGACGTAGTTTTCATTTTACCCAGTTGGACACGTTCACTATGATGTTTCTGAATTTATATCCAGGTTGTTAACTGTAGTAAATCCTGTAGTGTAGTGGTTTCAAAGTCTTTGGCTCTGTGAGGGGTTATGTACAGTACAGCAACACAATTACAAGAATTCTACTTCTTGAGTCAAGGGTGGGTAACCTTGTCTTACTCGGTGTAATTCTGGAGACGTTTTTTAGATATTTTCTAAGAATTTCGAAACTCTTGATTACTCAGTTTTACCCATTGAGCTCAGGCTAAACTCTCTTAGACGAAATGTTCAGAAGTCTTGCTTATTGATTATTATCTATAATTGGTCTTTTATCTACATTTCACATCTTTAGTTTCCTTTTTCCTATACGTTAAAGCCTTAGTCCATAGTCCAAAATGAATAGTCAAAGCACACCAGAGAACGGTTAATCATATATGTAAAAGTATTTACTACTCCTGGGATACGGTTTTAGAAATTAACAACATAAAATTAATTAAGGTACAAAAAGTGATGCTACTCTGTTAAACCTGAGACTTTATTGAATTGAAAGAAACAAGATTAAAGAAGTAACAGTTTGAATACCGTTGCCCATATCCGGCTCATAAAATCCTCTAGTTTGTTTCTGAATAGTTGTGTACATAAGGAGACCGACTGTATTTGCATGTCGCTATACATAGCTAAAGGCAGCTTCCTTGTGAAACTGAGACGTTTGCTGTCCCTTTCTAAAAAACGGTTAAGCGAATCACAATTTTAAACGAGCGTAAAAACGTCACGATTAATACAGAGGCATTAACTTAATAACAATATATTAGTGATTTTCTTTGCTACTAGATGTGCAGTTGTTTTCCATGATGGGAAATTGAAGACTTATGCTACTCAGTGAATACATTGCAACAGACCACAAGCGTGCCCTGTTCTGTACTGAACACTGTTTAACCACGAAGCAATGCAGGAGGCCTGAGGTGCACTCTGAAGCTGAAAGGATGTGCTTTGTTGTTGGCAGGTGCTGTTGAGAGTCTCTTTTGAAGAGCAGATATGCAGAGCACAGCAAACTATCTCTGGCTCATGTCAGACCTTCTTGGGCAAGGAGCAACTGCAAACGTGTACCGTGGGAGACACAAGGTCAGTGGGGTCCCCGATGCCTTATTGACTTACAACATCAGGGATGCGTTAATTATAATAAATAAGTGTTACAGCTAGATGGGGGTGATCAACATTCAACATCTAAGTGGTGTCAACATTTGCTGTAGTGGGTTGTAGTGGGTCTGAGAGATGTTGAACAAAGGAATCTGTCTGGTTCACATTGGTAATTAAACCCCCAGCCCCCACACCCCATTTCTGCCTGGAATATATATGCCCTTAACATCTTGAATTATCATGGAGAGTATAGACAGTACAAGTCTGGATCAGGGCTTGAATTCAAGGTTAGCACTTAGGCATCAACTCTGAAACATCAGATTTTTAACGTCTTAGTGGGTACACACACTGGAAGGAAGTATAAACATGGAAAAACAAACACATTTCAAGAGCTTGCATATATATTTCCAAAGAAATATATTCAATTCAAACTGTGTTTTGCTATGTTTGTTTATTTAGTTAATGGAAGAGTTACTGACAGAATTATTAACGTACACTTTATACTGGCAATCTTATTCTGGAAAAAAATCTGGAAGAACTATAGACTTGAAGTAGGATTGGTATTAGCCAGTTGGTGTTACCTGTGATTTCTGATGTGAATGCTTTGACACTGCCTGGCTTTAAGGGGAAGTAAAACGTCAGTTTCCCCTCAGTTCAGCTCGGATTACCCATTCATGGCTCCAAAATTGAATCCACATGTAAATCCTCATCCACTCATTTGAGGAGCACTCTAATGTGAAAGAAAAAAAAATGTTTCACACGTGCCAGAACAAATCAAATGTGGGTGGCAGCCTATCCGTCCATATTAATAAAAGCCCCCTCATCATTTACTGTGTTTTGTCTTGAACAGAAAACTGGGGACCTCTATGCTGTGAAGGTTTTCAACAACCTGAGTTTCCTGCGGCCCCTGGATGTGCAGATGAGGGAGTTCGAGGTGCTGAAGAAGCTCAATCACAAGAACATTGTGAAGCTCTTTGCTGTGGAAGAGGAGGTAGGTATTCTGCCTAAATGGAAGCAAATGTGTTTTCTGCTTGGTTTTGGAAAAATGAGTAAGACGCTTGGGCCTGCAATGTGAATATGGTGCAGTTTTGTTAGGAGGTTTGTGATTTAGAGTGGTGCAGTGGTTAGCATTGCAGCACTGGGGCTCTGGGTTCGATTCTTGAACTGGAGTGCTCTCTCTCTGCATGGAGGTTGTATGTTCTCCTTATGCAATTATGTATTGCAAGGGTGGCAATTTATATTTTATGTAATTTTTTCATAAAATAGTTTAGGCTGTCATTACAAATATACAGACTCCATAAAAAATAATTGCCAATTCTAGTTTAAAAACACAAAACTGAGAGAAATGGTCTTGAAGTTTTCTCCTGTAGAGGTGTAAAATTCTAAGGTGTAATAGAACCAGAAAAGAACCTTATTTGTTTGCTTTTATTTCCCGACAGCGGGTAGCATTCATTGAAACATTCTGTTTAAAAAAGTAACAATACAGTGCTGTCTGTTTTGCTCCTTTGTATGCCATACAGAATTGCAGTATTTGTATTTATGTATATTTAAAAAAAAACGCATTTTGTTTCTCTTTTAGACGAACACTAGGCACAAGGTGCTAGTGATGGAGTACTGTCCCTGTGGAAGTCTCTACACGGTCCTAGAGGAATCCTCTAATGCCTACGGGCTTCCAGAGGATGAGTTCCTCATCGTACTGCAGGATGTGGGTGAGACAGTTTTTCTGTTTTCAGAGGAGGCTTGTTCTTGAGACCTGGACATCTAAGCTTTTCTCTCCTTTGGGTTTTCAGTTGAATAATAGTACTTCAGATGAATAACTTCCTGGTGAGGAAGGATGTTTCAGTGATAATTGAGGTAGAAATCGCGTATCGGAATCACGTTGAGTGTTTCTCTCAGGATATTGATACTAAATCTTTTAAGATACTGCATATTCCTCTAAGCAATATGGAATATTAGGAGAGTTCCTGAATGTATCACCATTTTGGCTTTTCAGTATATCTTACTGAAATACTGGGTATCCATTAGTTACAAAATGTTCAGAAGACTCAAAGGCGTCAATAAATCAGGGTACTTTCATTGAAGCTACTCTTGTCTTAGGCAGTCACTGGAATTTACTGATGATTTTGTGGCGTTAATGGATAAAAATGCTGACTTGTTTTGGAAATTTAATCTACCTTCATACAGGGTTATCTGTAATAAGTGGATACGTAATTCTGTATTGATGATCACTTTCTCAGATCGTTGTAACATGAAGGTTTTGTAGCAAACGAGCCTGGAGATATTCACCTTTGCCTCAACTCTTGGCCTTGTATGGGAGGTGATAAAGTCCTGAGCAAGATTATATTTTTCTCTTAAACATGACTTGTATTACACTGCTTCCTTCATCTCTCTTTTTTCTTTCATCTGAAAGGTTGTAATTAAATCTAAGCTGTACTATTTTATTTTAATAAGAACAGGTTTGTAAATATGTGGTGCTATTCTCTGCATAGCCTCGCATATTTGAAGTTTCATCCAGCCAATTGAAGGCCAATCTTGAAGGTATCCAGAATGCAGGCCTTCCATGACCTGGCTAGGAAGCTGATATCCACTGCTCTTGGTCAAAAAATAACATTTCCTGTTTCTCATCCTAAATGAATTGCTTTTCATTATTAGCTGTGACCCAAATCCTTCTTTTGGTAATGAGTTGAGCATGTCTTTACCCTTTTCAACATCAACTACGTAGATTGAATGTCCTCTCAATCCCCACTGCTCAAGACTGTAGAGATGTAGATCGTAATCTACATATTACAATATTACAATCCCCTGAGTTCAGGAATAATTCTTGGTGCTCTTCACTGAACTTTTTCTAAGGCTGTAATATCCTTCTTGTGATACGATGACTAAACCTGAACTAATATTCTAACTCGATACTCTAATTGAGGCCTTGGTGGTGAGTTGAAAAGCATGAGCAGTTTCTCTTGATTGAAATTGCATACATTTTCCCACATAATCAAGCATGGTTTCCTCATTCTTTCTCTCCTCGTATTGTTTTGTTAATGGCATAGGCGAATGCCCATTCACACACAGATTCCTTTTCTTGCATAGTATCCTACAGCTCAGAACCACCTGTACAGTATGAACAATTTATGCCTCTACTTTCTTTGTGAAGCACTTACCAATGTTGAATTTCATTTGCCAAGTCTTTTTGTAATTGCCTTGCCACGTCTTTTTGCCACAGCCCCTATTTCCGTGTGATCTGCAAATGTAAGAAGATAAACTATTCCACAATCTATGTACAGTAGTTGATATAGATCAGAAAGAGCAGCAGACCCACTACAAAAAAAACCTCGCGGTACACCAGATGTAGTGTTTCCTGTCTGTTAGTCAGATCTCAATACATGTCCATGCCTTGAATTATTTTAGTGTAATTCAAGAATGATTTTAGTCTGAGAATTAAATTTTTATGAGAAGTAAATTTGTATTCATTATCAGAAGCCTTTTGTAATGTATCATGTCATATGCTTTAGTGTTATCAACTGTCCTTGTTGTTGTTCAAATTAAACACAGTCTTACCTTTCACAATTCATGTTCACCATCTCTTCAGCAGGTTGTAGCAATTTATGACTGTTAAGCTGAAGTTGCCTGTGTAGATCCTCAGTTTTAATATGCTAAAATTACGTAATAGTGATGGAGCTCCTATCTCCCTCTTTCACACCCTTCTGTGTCTCAGGTCAATCCCTTTCATTAAAGACCCCTGCCCCCTCACCTCCCTTAGACACTGCCACTGATGTCACGCCCTCTGCAGCCGGCGGGCGCTCCTACCCTGTCCTGTCCCTAGTTTCCTGTGCTTTGCTGTCTGTCCTTCCGGTGTCTCTGTCTGGGGCTATATATTTCCGGGTCACTCATTCCCCTTCGCTCAGCATTGACGTTCGGATGTCCTGAGACCCGCCTAGCACCAGGTCGCCGCATAGGTTTCTATACGGCAATTCCTGAACTCTTGCACTGCTGAGCCCAGGCTAACTCCCTGTTCTGCCGCTATGCATAGGGTCTTTTTCCGCTCTCCTGCCATTCCACGGTTTGTCCCTTCCAACATCCGTGACAACCGAGCTCCTTCCTTGTGTTTCCTTTTCCCTTATTACCTCTCTTCACTCACTCATTAGAATGGCAGAGCGGTTTGAGTTGCTGCCTTTTGATCGTACTTTCCCCTGGAGATGTAGGTTCGAAACAGGCTCCACTCTGTTGAACGCTTTTGGGGCGGAGCAGTGGCTCTGTGGCTAAGGATCTGTGCTTGTGACTGGAAGGTTGCTGGTTCAAATCCCGCAGCCGGCAGAGGAATCCTACTCCGTTGGGCCCCTGAGCAAGGCCCTTAACCCCAACTGCTCCAGGGGTGCTGTACAATGGCTGACCCTGTGCTCTGACCCCAAGCTTCTCTCCCTGTCTGTCTCTCATGGAGAGCAAGCTGGGGTATGTGAAAAAAGACAAATTCCTAATGCAAGAAATTGTATAGGGCTAATAAAGCAACATTATCACATTATTATTGTTTTCTTTCTGTTAGGTGTGCCTACATTACACCATTAAAGCCATCACACTAGCAGTTCACCGCCAGCTCTCTGTTTTTGTCTTGAACACGCACTGCCTGACCCTCTTATATGTTGTTTTAAATTAGTAAATTTCTCAGAAACTACTCCTATCTTAATCCTTCTTGAACTTTCTGCTGCCATCAACAATGTGAATCACTCTATTCTCCTGTCAAGACTCACTGACACAGCGTTTTCTGCCACTGCTCACACTAAGCTAATGATGCTCATCACATTTGTTTCATTAATTATATACTGTTTTTTGAAAGACCTGATTCCTAGTGCCACCTACTGGGTTAAGAAGAAATCACTAACCATATTATTTCAACCTTATACATTTCAGAAAATTTGTTTTACCTTCAATCGGCCTGTTGCGAATCCCAGTTCCCTTGTTTAAATATTCCTCAAAACTAGTTTATGCTTCCTCAGTACTAAACAATGCTACTCTTCTGGTTCAACCATAACCAGTTCTGCTTGTGCAGGTCCTATTTGTTCCAGAAGGATCCTAACTACCCCATCCTTGCTGCACCAGTATATTAGCCCTATGTTTAATGCCCATATTTCCCCTTAAAGCCTTAGGCTTACATGTGGCACTGGTGGAATTTCTGACAAGACCACTCTAGATATCCTACTCCTACGTTTACAAGCTAAATCCTGATATTTATCCAGCAGAATCAGCAACCTACCTTTACCATGAAGTAGTTTAAGTAGGTAGCTCCATCAGCATGCGTAGGCTGCAAAGGAACAAGTAAAGGTTTATTCCATGCTGAAAAGAGAAGAAAAGAAACAGATTGTTTCGGCTGTGGAGCCTTCTTGCACCCTTACCATGGTCATTTGTTCCTATTTCTCTAACAGATTCTACCAATATTAAAATTATTTAGGATTTGGGGATTAAGTTCAGAATTGCTTAAGGTTTTTTGTCCCCTACTAGTCAACCATGTACTTACCAGTACAAACACTGAAGTGTTTTTTAGAAGGCAGGAAGTGTTCACAAAACTGTTCATTGCACTTTGTTTTAATGGCTGAAAGGTTTGCTGTGTGTCTGTTTTAGTTGCTGGAATGAATCACCTCAGGGAGTATGGCATAGTTCACCGTGATATCAAGCCAGGAAACATCATGCGTATGATTGGGGAAGATGGCCGCTCTGTGTACAAGCTGACTGATTTTGGAGCAGCTCGAGAACTTGAAGACGATGAGCAGTTTGTTTCCCTTTATGGGACAGAGGAGTATTTGGTAAGTTCAAGCTGGGAATCCATTTTTGTTCCTAAAATTTTGCACCCAGTATGTAATCTTGAAATTGGTTTCAGTATCTCCCATCTTTTAAATTTACCGTTTGTGGCCAAATTTATTGCGGCCTGTAGGGATGGATTCTGCAGAGAAGACTTGGCTGCGGCCTGCCTTCTTCCCATCCCTGAATGAGTGTTACGGCAACTCCTGGTTTTGCATTGTGGTTTCTCTAGCAAGCTCTTTAAGTTGCATAAAAAGTCCTTTGTGACGTGTAATGGCACGTTTGTGCTGTGTCTGACAGCATCCCGACATGTATGAGCGGGCCGTCCTCAGGAAGGACCACCAAAAGAAGTATGGGGCCACTGTTGACCTCTGGAGCATTGGCGTGACATTCTACCATGCAGCCACTGGCAGTCTTCCATTCAGACCCTTCGAAGGACCACGCAGGAACAAAGAAGTCATGTAAGACCAGCAGCTCACATCCATTTACTCTGTAGCGTCTTGTAGGGCGATTTAAATTATTGTGAATGACAAAGGTGGCACAGTTATTGGAAATTCTGCTTTACGTGATTCTGTTTAGCATTCAAGCAATTCGATTTGGAGCAGATTTATTTTTTCTTTTATTGGAGGATAAACCTTAATAGCAGATAAGCTTTGCATTCTCTCCTTTCAAATTCCTTCATGACGATTAGATAATGTAATGGATGTACAAAACACTCCGAAGTCCTTGGCACAGACTGGTCTGTTTGGAAAAAATGATACTAATGATGCATAAAATAAAAGTAATTCTGAATTCTGAGGGTGGAATCAAATTGATTTCTATGTTTGTCAAGTTGAGTCATTTTTTTGCTTTATATGCAGCAGAGAATACCAAGTACGTGAGAAAACCTGATTTTCTTCTCCATAGGTACAAAATCATCACAGAGAAGCCACCTGGGGCAATATCTGGAGTGCAGAAGTTTGAAAATGGAAAAATTGAGTGGAGTTCAGAGATGCCAGTTTCGTGCAGTCTTTCCAAGTAAGTGTTTCGGTTACGGAACATGTGGTAGATGGTAATTTTTTAAGCATATTACATATCTTGAAGGCTCTGTTGTCAGAAGGGTTCAGTCTGAAGAAATTGAACAGTTTTTTCTCTTCTCTGGTTCACTGTGAGGATTTTCCCTTTTCTCATCCATGTGTTCTGGTATCAAGTAGTAGCATAAATAACTTTGAATAAGAAATACATTTAAGCTGTTTGATTTCTATTGATATTAAGTATTTAACACATCACATCATCACACAAAACAAGACTTATATCAGGCTATCCATCATGTATTGCCAAATAAAAAGGTTACAGGTAAAAGTTGTATGATCTTGAATTGCAGGAGCCCACTCAAGGGTTATGTTGTACACACGACCTTGGGCCTTAAAGATTAAAAGTCAACTGTGTGATGCAGTCATCCAGTGGACACTAAGATAGGTGGGGCTCAAGACAGACACATTTAAAGACAGCGGTGCAATTAAAACAGCATTCATTATATTAAAGGAACAAATATTGAAAAATAAAATGATAAACTAAAATTACACCTAGCTCACTTTGAGTTTTCAGGTCTCTGAATGTCCCCATCTAATATTGGGGGTGGCCAGTCTTTCCCCGATATTGATTCTTCTAAAAAATAAACAATAACAGCATTCTTCCTAGTTCTAAAAAAAAAAAGAAAAAAGCTTCTCTTCTCCTTGCTGTAAAACTGCTGTCGGGTTCCAAGGTTCACATCTTTTCTAATGAAAGACTTTTCTTTCAGCCTTTTCTTTTACTGTCAATACTCAGCCTGTCTGCCATCCTCTTTGCTTTATTTGGTTTATACTGTATTTGGGTCATGTGTCTGATTTAAAGAATAAAATAGTGAAGCTCTGGGCTTTATGGATGTTTGCATTTAGGAAAAGCCTGTTCTGCAGTTAGTCAGTTAATTCCAACTTAAATTGGAAAACACGTTTTTAGTCAATAAATTGTGTAATTTATTTTACCATATTTACTATTGTTGCATTTTTCAGGGGTTTGCAGAGTCTGTTGACACCAGTGCTTGCCAATATCCTGGAAGCTGATCAGGAGAAGTGCTGGGGTTTTGATCAGTTTTTCGCAGAAACCAGCGATATCTTGCACAGAACGGTGGTGTATGTCTTCAGCTTTCAGCAGGCAACACTCCACCACATCTACATACACCAGTACAACACGTGAGTTTCATCGGTCACAATTACCCTTATGTCTCCCAATGGATAACCTCAAGGTTATGCTGTAGATGCCCTGCTCACCACACTTGTATCCCATTGAACACTTTTGGGATGAGCTGTGAACCTGTGAAATACAGTAGCATCTGCAACCTAGTACAGTGCATGTGTTGCAGATATACAGCTTGAATTTATTCCAGGAGTGGCCACATGCTACTAGCCCATGATTTTTACAGTCACAAATGTTAATTTGTTCAATTGGATTTCAGTTACCAGTTTGTGTTTTTTTTTCAAATCATGAATTAATGTTGCCTATAATAGTCAGGAAGGTTTTTCAAGAAAGTTGCATACCATGTAATAACTTGAGTTGTGAATTATTTGCAATAATATATAGAATTTATTTTTATAGGGTTGAGGTCATGTCCTTTATTCATTAATTTTCTTAGACATTATATGGACATATTATAGATTTCAATGTATCGATCAGTGGTTCTTAAATAGTTTAGCCATTGTGGAATTAGTCTTACTGTATAGCTTGTAGGTCCCATTGTATAGCTTTCTAAGGTAATCTAACTTGTATAGTGGAAGTATAGATCTTCTCTGAAATTTAGTTGTCAGTAATCGTGATCTGGCTTTTTTTAGGGCTACTCTGTTCCAAGAGCTACTATTTCGGAGAACCAATATTGCTCCGCCCAATCAAGAACTGATGTATGAGGGTCGCCGACTGGTGCTGGACCCGAACAGACAGGCACAGGCCTTCCCTCGCACCTCCAAAGACAACCCCATCATTCTAGTGAGCCGGGATCTGGTTGGCATGATTGGGCTGCTGTTTGAAGAACGTAAGTTTCTGAGTAATTTCCTACTCAGCAAAATACAGCCATAACCAACACATTGTTTTATTAAAGTCCATGAGTAGCCTTATTACAAATAGCAGTAATACCTGGAAGCATAAACACTGGAATCTCAGATCGTAGAATTCTAAGGCAGACTTTTACTAGTTGTAAAATCAACAGTGGATCCTCTACAAAGCCCTTCCCAGAGAAATCCCAACTGAAGGAAGCCAATTGAGCATTCCGGACACTGTTGGACATTACCATACAGGATTGTGCTTTTCCCACCATGTAATAGAATACAGACGACTCTCATACAGTATGTGTTCATTCTAATTTAATCTGATGCCGGCCAGAGGACGATAGGCTCCCCCTTTCGAACCTGGGTTCCTCTCAAGGTTTCTTCCTACTTTAGTCCAGGGAGTTTTTCCTTGCCACTGTCGCCTTAGGCTTGCTCACTGGAGGTTCAGGCCTGGAAATCTGTAAAGCTGCTTTGTGACAGTGTCCATTGTAAAAACTGCTATACAAATAAACCTGAATTGAATTGAGTAGACTAGGACAGAGTGTGTAAGAATAGGCACATGCATACATGCAGGTAAGAAGATGTGAATTGTAAAGATAGTCTTAAGTACTGAAGTCTTTCTGGAATATAAATCTTGGAGTCTCTATAAAAGATATGCAAATGGAAACACCAAAGAAATCATGGCCATGATACGTGAAATGGGGAACTGTGGGTTTTGAGAGATCTTTGGTCCTCGCTGCTTTGATGTGTTCTCCAGAAAGGTCTTCTTCCTCTTGAGTCTCTTCCAGTTACACCAATGTAAATGGCAGGGCACTTTTTATATGAGACACCATAAATGAGACCTCTTACTGCACGTGCTCTTTAAATGATTTTGAAATGGCCAGAGGAGCCATGTAGGTGCGTGCTACAGGACATATATGAAGGTGATTTATTGACTTCTGTTAACAGTCGACACTGGCTTGGATGGTGGCTGTTGAGAAGATGGCTACATAAATTAGGTGGTCGGTGGTATGAAATGACTGTCGGGTCTTTTCAAGTTAAAGAGTCTTCCTATAAAATGGATGTTTTCTTGGATGACCCCAAGGGTGTTGGGGTATAATGGAGGAGCAGTTCTGGAATGCCTTGTTGGGTTGATGTTTCAAGGATTTTGAGGGGTTGGCTGAAGATCCTGTCAATGCAGCAGCTTCCCCAGTCAGTGAAAAACAGTGCATTTTAAGGTACTGGTTTTGGAAGTCCATCTCATTAATGCAGAACCAGAAATTGTAAAAAGGAAGAACATTTTGTGTTTGGGATAGAACAGGCTGTAAAGAAAATAACCCTGTGAATGGTTATATCATGTGAATCAGTGTGTTTGGAATATAGAGCGATTTTCAGTCCTATGTAGAGAGGTCTTTGTCCAGAATCGTAGGAGTGATTAACCTTGAATGTAGGAGATGTTTGGAAGTAAGCAAAGTAATGTAGAAATTTGCTGTACCTGGATGTTCAAAAATTGATTAAAACAAACCAAATATTTGTAAATGGGCAATTACAACTATAGCATTGTTTGAATTGTTGCCAACTATAAATCACTATTCTTTTTCACTCAAAAGCAAAATTTTTAAGAACACTTTGCAGGAAACACGGCACGGATCATACAGAACATATAATTGATGCTATTTGATTTAACATTTCTGTATTAAAGTATCAAAAGAAGAAAATGGGTGTTGTGGTACAAATTGTTGCAATGTATTTACTTCTACTGTAACACCATTACAACATGGATATACAGTAGTTCCCTGTTAGCTTAAATCCCACTTAGTTTTACTGTGGCCCAGGAAAATTTCCAATAAATCTTAACATTTCAATTAGTTTGAAACATATTCAAATATAAAGTTGCGTATTGTCCTTTTAGTTTACAAGATGACAGTCACATCCTTATTCTCTCTATTGAAGTGTATAGGAACAACTGGAACTACTTCCATAAAGCAGGAAGATATTTCATTGGGAAAATGTTCACAGACTTAAATGCTAATATTTAATATTGTAATGTACTTTTTCTGTACCTAGCATATTTATTTGTCTATTTTTTAATGTGCAAGCTTTGGAGTCATAATTTGTCAGTGCTTTATTTACTAACTCTACCAATTGTTATTTTTTAAATTGAAAAAGCTGGGGATTTGAACACGGTTAAAGATGACAAACAGAAACTTTGTTCAGAGCTTATTTGAAACAAATATTTGTTCAGTGTGTAAATACAGTATAAAGAGTTAATGCAGAATATTTAATTTTACAGTTAATAATAGGATAATATTTGAATGTAAAATTACCTATTTTCCTGGCTGTGCTTTGATTAAAATTCAGACACTACACTACAAGTTTACATAGTGACAACACCTAAAACATGGTACAAATCTGCCAAGAGCATTTCTGTCCAGCATGTATCTCCATGGCTGTCTCTTAATACCTAATTTGTTTTTATTCACTGTTGGAATATAGTTGACAATCTGTTGTTGTCTGAAGGAAAAACATCACTAGATATAAAGAAAAAACACAGTACCATGATTAGTTAATTTTTTTAGCAGGCAACAATCCAAAATGTTAATGATCATTTAATTGATTAATACCTGAGTATCATCATTTTCTTTTTGATTTTATTTCAGCTTTCTTTTTGGAATGCTGTGTCTCTTGAAAGAAGGGGTTTTGTTTTTCTCACATTAATTTTTTCCATGTTTTTTTTTTGGTCTGAAGCAGGAAATATGGCTTCTGCTAGACACTTTGCTGAATTTCATTGCCATTAATCTATAATCATGAATACAAAATTATGTATAATTATGTATAAATGATGTATAATATAAAGGGATAGAAATCTGAAATCTTTTTTTATCAGCTACTGCACCAAAGATACAGCCCCGCTATGACTTGGATTTGGATGCTAGCTATGCAAAGGTACTGATCATGATTTTTTTCCATGTTAATTTTTAATTTCTATTACCTAGTACAGGTAGTCTGAATGTAATAAAACTGTAACTGTTTAATTTGGGGTAGCATTTTAAGTTTCATTTTCATGTGCTATATTTTTTTGCATATTTTTGAATATTTTCAAGACAGTGGAAAACAATTGTGAATTCAGACATTTGCAATTTGTGTGCCATATTTGTCCTAGGTCTATTTGTCCTATTTGTATTTGTATTTTCACACTAAAAGACATTTCTGTGAGATACAGACCAAAATTCTTTAAAGCCTGCTTATTTCATTTTCATTAAATATTCTTCAACATGATTTAATAAGCAGAAATTAATGTAGTGATTGTTCTTTCAGGATTGGGTAGGCAACTCATCCTTGGCTGTTAGTTAAGAATATTTATTTTGTTAGAAGAGGAAAAGATTGTAGCCTGTACAATCCCTAATACAGTATGTGCAATGTGTACTGCAAAACAGATGAAAAATAAAATGAAAAAAATGAAAGAAAACAGACGTAAGCTAGATGCACTCATTTAGTGCCACACTGTAACATGTCCAATATGCAGATACAGAATAAAGATGATACCTTTTTTTCCTTTGGAACTTTTTGCCTTGAAGGGCAAAATTTGATTACGCAGAAACAGAGGGGGTTTCCGAGCAGCATTTTCTACATGGCACTGACGTTCACTATCAGTCTCATGTTATTTAGCAGGTGCAATTTTTGTGTAAAAGGGCAAAATTTACACACATATTATATTTCAGTATAAAAACTGAGTGTTGTGTGCTGGCCCAGTCCATTTTTAATATTTTGAACACAGTGTGGATTGTCAGATTGTTATTTACTTGATGAATAGCATTTGAAGCAGGTTGTTCACTGGCACTTATTTATTCAGTAATTATTTCTTGATCCCTTGCAATAACAGCATTAATGCTCTGTTTAGTAATATCAGCAGCTAGGTATCCTTTCTCTGGTTTTAAAAGTTTTTAATTGAATATCATACGTTTGGTAGGTAAAGTGCAATATTCACATTTTGAGGGGCATTTTTTTTCTAACACAGTTGTATTTTATGACCTGGGGAGAAAAAAACTCGCACCACTTGCACTGAAACTGGAATTTTTCTTTAATACCAAGTTCCAATCTACTGTACTTCATATAAAAGAGAAAATGAGTATACCCCTTTCCATTTTAAATTCCTGGAAGGGTTCTTGACATTGGGAACATTTACAGGCCATTTATGTTTTAATAATAGATATCAATAGAGTTGTGTAGTTATCTCAATAAAAAATGTGTTTATTGCAAAAGACTGGGCTAACGGGGACATTCATTTCTGACACCTGCTTTTTCTTGCAGACTTTTGCAGGGGATATTGGTCACCTGTGGAAAATATCCAAATCCCTTCTGATGTATCAAGAGCTGGTGCGAAAAGGAGTCAGAGGCCTTATGTAAATATTGGCAGTGATGCTTGCTTTTATGTTCTGAGCACTCATTCTTTTTATTCCAGTTTTTTCACAACTGTTTTGTTAAATGGCGGTGTTCTCCTCCATTGCAAAAGTATAAAGACCTTTCCTCCATATATTTTAAACTTAATATTTGATTCAAAACCCGATTGCTCAAACTGATAACTTCAAAATGTAAGAAATGATACAGTAAATTTCAACAAAAACGAAAGAGAAAAGAACTGGCAGAAACTACTGCCACAGGTCTTTTTGAGTAATCCTCCACAGACTTTATACACTGTCTGGGTGTAAATGTCACTCATTCTTCTTGGCAGATTTGCTGAAGCTCTATCAAGTTGCTTTGGGTTCACTTATGGACAGCAGATTTCTATAGAGTCAGGGCTTTGAGCCATTCAAGAACACTCACTTTTTTCTTTTTAAACTGCTCCAATGTAGTTTTGGCCTTGTGCTTGGGATCATTGTCCTGCTGAAAGGTGCATTTTTGCCCCAGTTTTAAGTCTGAAGGTTTTCCTCTAGTGTTTGTACTATGCTCTTTTCATTTTTCCTTCTATCAATCAAGGACAAAGAACAATTTTCCTTACTGACAAGAAGCATCCGCATAACAATGATGGTGCCACCAACCATGCTTAACTTCAAGGATGGTATTGACTGGGAGATGTACTGTTTTAGCTCTGCATCAGACATAAGGCTTGGCATTTAGATCACAATATTCCAGTTTGGTCTCATTTAACCAAGACACCTTTTGTCACATTTTTGTGGGAACGCTTAGGGTCTTGCAATCTCCATTTGTGATACAGTATGAGATGGGTTTTCCCCTCTGCCATACAAGTCAGCATTGTGAAGTGAGCTCTGTAGCTCATTCATAGTAGTTGTTGGCTTCACAGTGGCATCTCTTGGCAGTTTTCTCCTCACTTCTCTGCATAGTTTGGAGGCCTGATCTAGGCAGGGCCTGGTATAACAATACACCTTCGATTTCTTGATGATGAGTGATGTGAGTTGACTGCCCTTACCGGGATATTCAGAGACTTACACATTCTTTTGCACTCTTTTCCTGACTTGTGCTTTTCAATAACCCAATTTGAAAGCTCCATAATCTTCATGATCTTCATGACTGAGTCTGCATGAAATGCACTCTTGCAGAGAAAATTCCTATTATTGCACTCTGACCAGGGCAACTCAACTGATTTTTTTTAGTCACAACTTTCTCATGTTTCTTTTACTGTATATTATCAATTTACTTATTTCTTTTTGTTTTTTCTTTGAATGTGTGGAGTAGGTTGTGTACATTACAAATACTATT